>NC_090701.1:38515173-39155400 GCF_040954835.1 Lepisosteus oculatus
CGCGTCTCTACAGAGTTATAGAAGGGAATCATTGCAATTTCAGTGAAACATTCTTAATGTTCCATGTGCATCTAGAGATTATTTCAAATTACGTTGCGTTTTGATATTTCTAAGACTGTTTAAACACCCCCACATGGTAGTTATTCACTGAATTGTATCCATTTAGACTCACACAGCGCCTAAGATACGTCTCACCTTGAAATGAAAACATGTTTTTATATTGCTGTTCTTTGTAACACTGCTGGTAATAAATGGTTCAGCTCTGCAAGTTTCTATAACCCACTGTTCTCTTAAAATTAAACCTACTGCGTTTCTTCTGCAGGTCTAGTGTAGTACTCAAGAAGACTGAAACATGAATTTATTAGAATTCACTTTTGACTAGATATGCTTCATTTCAGGATATGCATGCTGCGATACTGTGAGAGTGCACTCTTCAGACACTGTTTTTTCTGTCGGCATCAGCAAATCATTTTAAATAAATTGCATTGACTGAAGCTGGTTGTCCCTAAGGCCTGTGACACACATTTCATCCTGGCAGCGTGCTGCAGACAGCTGCAGCAGTCTTCCGAAATTAACTACCTTTGTCTGCGCTGAGGTTCGGTGACCCAGACAGTTCTCGTGTTGGTGAAAAGCTGCGGAAGTTGATTAAAAAAAAGTCCATGCGGAATTTGTCCTGGTGTGGCTACTGTAGAGTGCTCACAGGCCCAGTGCAACTGTCCCATCTCCCACAGAGGTGACTGAGCTGCATTGGGAGTGGGGTCTGGAAAAGAGGATTCTGATCTCTGTGTAATGTATTGATGCATTTATATTCACCAATCTGATATTGAAAGGTACATTTCTGTGTCCAAAGGCAAGCACATAGAGGCATGGCTGTTTGCAGACTTTGTAGCTTATCCTGCATCAATGTGGCCTTTTGCAAGTAGTTTATTTTAAAATAATTAAGGTAAATAGATTCACGTAATGTTGACACCATAGAACAGAAAAACAAAGTGTACTTGTTTTGTCTCTGAATATGTACCATACTTATAGTATGTAATGTACAGTATATGCATATACAGTATGTACATGCAAACGCCAGGCTTAAATTGTACATCTTTCTCTAGGCTCTTGATGTTGATGTAAATAACTGAACTTCACCCATTTGCCAGTGTGTGTTTATGTCTAGTCAAGATCAGCGTTTCATTCAGTGCAAGGAATGTCTTCCATAAGACCTTTCTTCAGTAATCTATCACTATCCATGAATGTCAAATATGCTGCTTATACTTGTGTTGGTTTGACATAGAAATACAATATGAAATTGACAGTAATTGCACCATTTTTCTTGCTGTCCTGTTGGTATTTTCACTGAGTGGTGAGAATATGATACAGACTGAACAGACTGTGTGAACTGTAAAATGAATGACCGCAGAGACCACCGTTCGGGGAGAGGCTAAGAAAACAAAACTTTACAGCAGTGGAAGCTAACTGATATTGTTCAGATCTAATTTGTTTTTGTTTTGTATTTGTTAAATCTGAGCAGTGTCTTTGAATTTTGTTAAGTGCTCCGAATAATGTCATCATCATGATTTTTTTACCAAACATTTGACGGATAAAATGGAAACTTTCTGGATCATTTCTGATCCAAATGCAGTTTTGATCACCCACCCCTTGTCGAAATCTAGGAACATTTTAAATTGGGTTTCTTTGGAATTGTAAATAGACGGTGATTCACATTACTCATGCATGGAATCTCTAGGAGGGGACAGCACTTTAAGCCTACTGGGAAATTCTGATTGTTCAGGCAGTGTGTGGGAGAAGGAACCGAGTCCCTTAGGTTCAGAAAACAATCTAGCGATAATCTCTGCTTCCGCGTGGCCAAAGGAGGCAAGTGTTTTCACAATTGCTGTTGATGATCTGCAGCAGACTAATTAACCAGAGGCTTGTTTACTTTAAAAAAACCACTTAGTGTTGAGGAATAGCTGGGATACGTCTTTTTCCTTGGTGTCTGCAACTAATAATAAAATAATGGATGTGTGTGTACAGTAGTCTGGTTGCTCTGATGTAAAATATCTCAAAAAGCAAATTGAAGTATAGTTTCTCTCAGACTTCATCAAGATTAGTACTTCCATTCAAATATATCCATACAGAACTGCACTTTTGTAGAAAATCAGAAGTTTGGATTTATTTTTCTTGAAATCAAATCACTGTCAGAAAATCTTGTCGATTGTCAAAAGTTCCAAGCAAAATGATAAAAAAACAGCATACATGCAAAATGATAAAATACATGGGTGTTTTCCTAAGCTTGGTGTTCAAACACTTTTTGAGAAATGTGATCATTTTAGTCTAGCACAACTTAATACCAACAAAAAAATCATTGTTATTTAATGTTCTAAGTCTGGTTATCTAATGTAGTAGGTTTACAAAATACTAGATGTGTAAAATCTGATTAATGTATTCTGAATCCCTCACTTCTAAAGAAAAGCTTTTAAACTAAAATAAATAAAACATACTTTGCCTGGTTAGAGTAAATTACGTTTTTGTCCTATAAAACAGTCCTCTGTGTAAATGCTGATTTTCCTGTAAACTGTTATTTCCAGGTACTTCTGCACTTTTAAAAAAAAATCATATGTCTGTGAGAATAACTAGCTGTGTTATTGTTTAAGTGAAGTTTATTTTCTATTTAATGAAAACATTGCTTGTCTTGGCTGTTTTTTTAATTTGTTCCTTTCTAGAAGTTCAGAATCAACAGCAGGGGTCACTGTTGTGTCACCTGTGAAACGATAGGGCTCTCTTGTCTGCCAAGTAACGGCAGCGCAAAACCCATTTCAAGGCTAAGAACAAAGAAGTCTTGTCAAACTGGCTGTAAACTTTATTTGGTTGTGTTGTGGATACTGGCTTATCATGAGACCGATTCTAGATTACATCTTTTGTCAGCTGAATTGCAAATGTTTGCCAAATGATTTTTATGTGTAGACTATTTACATTGTGAAAAAAAAAAATATTTGTAAAATTACAGGACCAAGGTTCATACTTCACAGACCATTTTCAAATATTCATCACCTTTATGTCTTAACAAGGAAACTACTGACTGTACATGCAAGAAAATACTGATATGTTATCAACAACATTAGCAGTCTTTATCAAAGCAGAGTGTTTGTGTACATTTAACCAAGCCTGTAATGACACTTACTACTATTCAGTAATTAAAACTTGCTTTTACAAACTGATGAATCATTAAGTTCTATGCATGTCACCTTTCTAAAGGTATTCAGTCCCAGCTGTAAGGAAATGTAAGGAAAGGATGCAGGAGTACTTAAGCTTCAGACAGTGAGGCTGGAGAGTACTCACATATTTGTTTCAGTTGAATCTGAAGTATCAGTTGCTGTTTCCTGATTAAATAGAGATAATTAACAAAATTACTTCTTCATGCATTGCTCTAAGGTTGTTAGAGGAAGATTGCTTCTGAGCATTTAATATATTTTCCAGAGAAACATTGACGGGACTACTTTGACATACTGTAGATCTCCTCCCGTTTGACTAATTGATCATCAAGTCTCCAATGACTCTTTGTAGCAATTTAGGCAAGAGCTATATCCTTTTATAAGGTCTCAAAGAAACAAAGGAACTCTATAAGTCAGTTATAATCGGTCTAGCCTAGTTTCAAATGGTTTTCTCGTCAGTGTTTTTTTTTTTAAGTCTTCTGGCTGTCTTCCTTGTGAAGGTTTTTCTGTCCTGTTCATTCTGACTAAAGTTTCAGTGGACTTTTTAAAACTGTAAACAATACCCTCAACTAGCCAAAAGCACTTGACATTGTTTTTTTCTTCAAAGTTTGATATCTGGCTCGAAGGATTTAGGTTAGAAGGCTGCTAACTAAGCATAAATATTATTTTTCCTTGACACTTCAGCAAAGAGTACTTTAACACAGCTTTAATATACAACATAGATATTTTTGTTTCTGTAAATGATTTCAAAATATGAACTTTCCGAATTGGTCTCATTAAGTTGTTTTCTGGTGAACATTATCCTTGGGTATAATGGGGAATCCAGATTAGTTAATGGTTCAGGTCAGACCCTGACATTCCAAGAGATGGATCATGGTACTTTAAATAGAAATGTAAAATATAACAGTGGAATTTCTGTTTTTGTGATTCCTCTTGTGTTTCATGTTATATGTTATGTAATTAAAATATGTGACTTTATTGCATTTGAAATAGGGTAGTGTTAACAGGTAAAACTCGGTTACTGTTAAAATCTCGGTTAACAGCACGGTTGAGATGTTAGCAGTGGGTCTCATCTGGGTGGCAGTGATGGACCATCCAGAACCTTGTCTTCAGTGGGCTTTCGAGTCTGTCCCCATTGCTAATCAGTAGCTGTGGAGGCTATCACAGCTATAAGAGTCTCTTGTGTGGAAGCTGTAATTCTGTGAAGCCCTCTGTCATCATAACGTTAAGCTCAAACCCTTATTCATACTGTTGATAAGCTGTACGCTATAGATAATCAAGACTGTTTAACTGTATTTAATGTGTAATTTAATATATAATTTAACTGCTTTCTCATCAAATGTAAATTACTTAGTTGTCGCTTTCCAGTGCAAGCAGTGTTTTAAAATAATGATTTGTCACTTTTTTATAGTAATAGTTCAGCAGAACAGCTGTTATTGCAGGATATAAGAATATGTGTCGATCATCACCTCAGTATCTTGAAACACTTCTAAGAGGGTATTAAGCCTTCTGACTTAACATGCGTAGTTTTATTCCTAGTTAGTCAAGCAGACGAACAAGAACTTGGAAGTGATCACCCTACATTTTTACAACTGAAGAATAAAAAAGTCTAGTGTTTGTTTTATTTCCTTTTTTTTGTAAAACTATGAAAAAGACTTTTATCCTTCACTTACTGCATTTGTCTACCATTTCTTTTTCTAGAAATAAGTTGTATATCTAAGTTTACACGTTTTCTTTTAATTATGTAGGCTTTGTGAAACTTTCGTTTTTAATACAATACATGTTTTGTGCCACAGCTGTATCTACATAAGTTGAGCAGTAGGGAGATATCGATCTGTTATACTGTCACGATGCGGAGGGCCATGTCCATTAGAGCAGCACTCAAATGAGACACACTTAAGGGTAGGAGAGAGATGAAAAAGGCTGCAACCAGGATAATGGAAGCCTCTCAAAGTTGTCTGGTCCTGGTAAATAATGTCCTGTGTTGTCTAGCAGGTACAGAGACATATTTTAAAGAAAACAGTCCTGTGCCATCATTGTGCTTGAATTTTGAAAGGAAGCAGAGCTTTCTTCAGAGATATATACATATACAGTGTGTTAGACATCCCATCCAGCTTTTTGTCTTGTCTTGTTTGCCCTATCTAAACAAAGGAGTAATGCTTAATCTTGTCTGTAGACAATCTGATCTGGTTAACTTTTAGAACAAGGAGCAGGTCATCCTGACAGTGCTATAACCTAATGGCCTTTAAACCACATAAGTGGTTTACTGTGGTTTAGGGTGTTCTGACATCATGCTTCCTTTGAAAGAAGCAAAAGTGCTTTAATTCAGGAACTAGCAAATAATTTATAAATCGGTTTTTAACTTGATTTTCCCAGAGGCCATGGAACAGGACATTGACTCCAAAAAGATCTTCAGATTCAGTTTTTTTGGTTAAGAACTATTGGCTTGGTCAGAGAAGCATGAAAGACTTACTGTAGAGCAAACAGGATCAGTATCTTGGGTCTCACCAGACGTAGGGAAAGTCAGTTTACATAAACTGCCCAGTGCATGCATGGTGACTAATAATGGTAGAAACTTGTCTGCTTTAATATGGTGAGGATTTGTCTGTATGGGCCAAGGGGGAGTTTGGTAACACCTGCTTGAGCAGTGACCCTCAGCTGTAGAAAACTAAGCTGCTTGTTCTGGCCCTAAATAAGCACAGCAGTTTCCTTATCTCTGGGGCACCCTGCAGAGATCTAGTCTTCATCATGATGTGGCTAGTCTATCACTGCCCCTGGAGGAAAGATGTAGAACCTGTGAATTTTATCACTAAATTGCACTGGCCAGAATTTCTGACAATTTCTGCTGAAGGAGAGGGAATTGGTAAAGTGCATAATGCCTAGGAGAGAATGCTTGCTGATAATTCAGCGCACTTGTGAAATTCTAGAAGGTGTCATGTTTAGCGCAGTTTCACGTCTCATCAAGACCTATTCATTTGAATTGGAAGCATCTTCACTAATTGTCTTGTCTTTTTGGTAGATGCAGATGGGCTTTGGGAGATGGAACAGCCTACAGTGGTGTTCGGTAGTCACCCAAAAGCAGCTGAACTGAGAGAGACAATCTTTCTACAAAACAGTTTCAAAGTGGCAGCGAGCATTGGAGTGCACACGCCTTGGTGCCTTAATAAAAATACCACCTTTTATTTGTAACTAAAGGAAGAATTTATTCTGACATCAGGATCAGAGCAGGAAAAGAAAAAGCCGATTTGTGTTTCTGCCTTCCTTTTTAGTTACACTTTGACCGTCTCTGTCGGTAAAGCTGAAACAATCTTATGATTTTTCAAGCTGCATCTACTGACCTCATCTTGATGGCTTTCCGCATTCATCTTCCTCTCATTGGTTGTGCCAAATGAAAGAAGAATTTAAAAAACAAAGTGTCTTCCTTTTCTATAAAGATAACAACCAGGAACTGCACAAGAGTCTGCATATACTTGTAAACAGGATACTGCTGAAATGTAGTGCTGATTTAAAAATGCTGTCCTCCATGGGTCACCTTGTTAAAGTCTGTGATCACGAGTGTAGGAATGGGTGGAGGTGCCGGTTCAGCCAGGAAACCCTGAGGCCTGGCGTTATCACACTGACCTCTGTATGACTGGCTTCACTTGAGACTTCCAGCTGGCCTGTAGTAGCACAGCCTTTTTGGGTTATCCAAAGCCTGAAACAAAGCACAACCACCTCAGACCCCAGAACGTGCTTCTTCCTGTATTGTTCTCTTCCATGTTTTAACTGCTGTGCAACTGAGAGGTGCAGTACAGTGGCCATGAGAAATTAACTGGCTCCATGTGTGCTCACTCTGATAAAATGTATGCCATTATGTCGGTATTAGCATAATTCACTTAAAATCAGGGTAGCAATTCCGGACGGAACTCTTTAACGATGGATCTACAGTGTTCGACACTTGTGCCTTCATCTGGATAAAGACCCTAGTTCATTTAGACACAATGCACTGAAGGTAATTGAATATCATCCAGTTAAAGTAGTACAGTGTTAATAAGTAGAACAGATGATGTGATTGACCTTCACAAGTTAAATAACTAAAATAAATTGAATATCTTAATGTACTTTAATTTAAATCTTTGAATTCACACCCTTCAAAACCACTTCCCACGTATATTTAAGTTTTAAAATTCTGAAGACTGAACCTTATCCTATTTAATTGTTGCACTTGTCCCTAGGAGTATAAACTGAAATTCAATTACACCAGAGATTTCTTTTTAATCTTTTTATATTTATTTACTTGGTGGTCACTGGAATCAGTGCTGCATGTAGTCTACCTTGCAAGCATTTCTTAGAAGCGTGCCCATCCGTGTCCCCTCACATCCATGCATTTTTCTCAATTTGTGATTTTAGTTGAGTAAATTTCCTGTTGCCTTTGCCTTGGTGCTTAAAGAGTTGTGCTTAGTGCACCATGAAAGAAGAGGAAGAGGATATTCAAGTCCCTGCCCCTGCTGCCAGATTGCCTGGCTCTCCTTCCTAAGTGCAGTGACGGTGCTGATAGAAAGCCCTGATAATCTGCTATCAGATGAAACAGAATGGGGGAAGTGGTGGTGGGGGTAAGTGTTGCTATTCAGATTACTAATTTGGCTAGACCTCTCCATGTTAAACCAATTAAGACTAATTAGCTCACTGCAGGCTAAGCCAGTTTCCGGGTAGTGGTGTTTTTCCACATAGCAGCTTCAAGTGGTCTCATCTGTACAAAGCACAAGTTCAGGTCCTAATGATCCGACACCTTAAACCAGACTCAACGCGGTGACTTCAGAAACCTATTAGCATTTTCTTTACAGTGAAATGTTTCGCTTTCCTTTACCCTGTTATTTCAAATCGAACAGAAGTTGTATATTTAGAGTATTTTTTCAAATTGTGTGCTTTATCAAATTTTCATGTAGTAGTAAATTTTTTTTTTACGAAAATGCCTCATGTATGTTTGCTCAAACGCTTACATGTGGAAAAGAGGGTATATTTAGTCATGAATACAGAACAGTGGTTCTCTTTAAAGTTGTCTTGTGAGTGTTAAAGAAACAGTTAACCTTTCGTCCTGTTGTTTCTTCAGCTAGCGGCCTCTAACACTTGGCTTGTAAATAATAATTGGATGTGCCAGGCATCAGCTCTTAAGCACCTAATCCATCCACAGTGCTCTAATGCACATTAGGATTGAAATGCTTTTCGGCGAGAGTTTTGTCTGTTGATATGCCCCTTTACTGAGTATGCTGAGATTCTTCCCAAATTTGTTTTAAAATTAAACTTGGAAAACCTTTTCAAATTTGTTTGGGGGGATATATGTGAAAGCATTTTGTTATATACTGTAGTACATTTAATAATGCAGATCCAGTGATTGAAAGTGCTTGAAAATGTGCTATATGAAACCATAGATATTCTGTATATGCACTGTTCTTTTGTTCTAATACTGGTTTCAATGTGATTAGAAAATCCATTTGATTAAATAAGCAGTGAAAAACAAAAGTTGAGTAGTTTTACCTGTACTGGGAACGGAGTGTAAAAGAGAACGTCTGAAACTCATGATTCGCTTCTTCCTGTGATCATAATTGTAAGTTTATTAATGTAGCATATCTTTTTTTGGTAGTATAAGTAAACATGAGACAGGGACAGAGAAAAATAGCCTAGAGGGTTTCTCTCTGTTGTGAAGCTTTAAGAGATTATCAACCAAGAATGTTAGACTAGAAAGCTATGGGGTTATAGTCATCTCAGTCAGTTTATGATTGCAGCATCTAAAAAATGTTATTAACATTAGTCATAGTAAATTATTAGTTTTTCTTTTATTTAATTAGAGCATTTTGAGAGTTGCTTTCACACTTTTGTAATCTCAGGGTCTTTAAAAACTGATAACGCTGTGTTCAAAGATACTGATGTTTAGCTGTTGTTCTTAAATTGGTCTCAAATGGCTATCAGTTGGGAAAACAAAATCCCAAACGATTACTTTACTTTCATATGGCAACGTGTAACAGGAAGGGAGAAGCCAAATCAAAACAAACTGGCATTGTGCACTAATTAACCTTTAAACATTTGTTAGAAAATAATACCAGCATAATTTTTTGTTTGCTGGATGGAATGTACTATAATGAAGAGACAAAGATTTAGTAAGGAAATGTGTTGCTCATTGATTTGATCCACAACATTATATGAATAAACTGAGGGATCATTTACAAGTTTAGCCTCCCACTGTTTCTTTGACAGCTGTTTACAGAATCTAAAATTTCTCTAACCTACAATGGTCATTCTACGTATTAAGAAGATTATTAAGCTAGGCTAGTAAAGCAGTCTGCTAAACTGTAATTCTATTGTTTTCTTTTACGTGTTTTCGTCTGGTTGTGTTTTTTAAAAGGTTCGTTTTTTAACAGCTGATACAAAAGGTGTGCGATACCTTCGCAATACCTTTTGAAAAACACCTCAGCTTTGATGGCACTGACGGTGCTTCTGTTCTCTTACTGTGAGTGAGGAAGATGGGTAAATCCGTGTTGCGCTGAAGGTGGAAAGACTAGACATAGTGAAGTGAAGTTCAGCCCTGCAAGTTTTTGCATAATGATGGACCTGGTAGTACCTTATCTGCCTTTCAAAACAATTAGAAGATAATTAATTAGAACGCAACAAACTGTGCGGCAGGCAAGCCATTGTTTGTCACAGAGCTTCTCTGGATTCATCACTACCCCTGACCCTTCCCCCCCTTTAAACAAACTTATACTTATAATAATAATAATAATTGCTTACACTTATATAGCGCTTTTCTGGACACTCCACTCAAAGCGCTTTACAGGTAATGGGGACTCCCCTCCACCACCACCAATGTGCAGCATCCACCTGGATGATGCGACGGCAGCCATAGTGCGCCAGAACGCTCACCACACATCAGCTATCAGTGGGGAGGAGAGCAGAGTAATGTAGCCAATTCATAGAGGGGGATTATTAGGAGGCCATGATTAGTAAGGGCCAATTGGAAATTTGGCCAGGACACCGGGGTTACACCCCTACTCTTTTCGAGAAGCGCCCTGGGATTTTTATAAGGAAACCTAATTCACCCACTTATCCTTAGTCATGTTTCAATATAAAGCTTCAGCCTCAGACCGTCATGCTGGCTTGTTGTCTAGCAACTGCACACAGAAGCATGACTCGCCAACGACCAGAAATACAGACTGAAAATCATTTCTGTGCTCCATCGTTGGATAGCAGTGTATGCGATGTCCTGATGTATTTTCAAAGTAGTGACTGCAGTATTGAATGAGAATTTACACAGTAAGGTGAAAGCATCTTTCTTCCAGACACCTTGAGCATGCCTACAACCTTGCCAGTCTGTTTAATTAGGGCGTCAGGGAGTTCATGTCCTGTAAAACAAAAGCCAGTTAAATGTGTTACATGTTTCAGCTACCATGTTACAAATAGAAAGTAGAAAGCCATGTCTACTTAGTATTTACACCCCCCCCACCGTTTTATCTAATGTTTTCAAAGGAAACTGAAATTACAGTTTAAGTCGCTACCGTAACTGATCAACTGCATTAAATTCATTATCTTGCCTTTAGTTGACCACTCATCTCAATTATTTGTGTATGGTTTCATAAGGTTCTCTCTCTTTAGTCAAGCGTCTGTCCTTCATTGCAAAATGAGCCATATGTTAGCAGTTTGTCTTGTTGTCGGGGATCTGGTGTATGCTTTCAGGCATTAGCAAGCAGCTCTGTGGGATCTCACCCTGAGTGGGTCTGACAAGTGAAAGTGGCTTGAGCCAGGTGTACAGCATTAAGGTAGTATACCTTCCACTAACACACTAAACTCATTCTGCCATTATGAGTCTTCTAATCGGGTCCCTGCTCTTAATCCTCTGTGGCAGCCACAATGTTTCCTGTCTCTGCATGCTGTGATAATACATTAATCATTTGAAGGCTCCATTCTGGCCAATAGACAGAAATTGCAGGTTGTAATTTAGCTATGAGAGCAGAATTAATGATTTCTAATGGCTGAAAGCCCTGGTATGATTTATTGGGGCTGATACGAGGGACAAACATTTTGTAAACAGAATAGGTGCTTACAAATGATACATTGTGTCATGGAGCCAAAGTAAAGAGTAATACGGTTGCCATGGGGGTGTTTCAGCCTTTGCTTGACATCTATCTTTACAGCATCATTTTGCTAAACAATGAGGGATAATTGTGGGAACCTGTAGGCAGCACTACCCTCTGCCCACATATCCTCTTATTGTTCTCCCAAACGCTTTGTGTGCAAGAACTGTGGAGAGGAAAGCCAATGTGGACTGAGGCACTGGAGTTATGACCTGTGCTGGGTGTTTAAAATCTTTAAGGTTGTGAACTATGCTAGATTTTCCGCAAGGTGAAATTAAATTCCCTTTTTTACAGATGTGGTTTTCTTACATCGAGCACGTCACCTTAAAATCAAAGTTTTGTTTCATTAACTGAGGAGAAATGGGGAAGGAGATCTTTGTTTGCTTAACATTTGTGGTGTTAGTGTGGGCACCTATGGGAATGAAAAAAAAAACCAGTTACGCCCAACAGACTGTTTTTTTGGCACACACTTTCCTGGAGACGTTGCAGGGGCTGAAGTCATCTGGATGCAAGAGTCTCGACTCTGTAATAGTGGTGGTTTGAGCTTCTCTTCAGCTGTTTTCACACATTCCATACTTAGTCTTGAGGGAGACCAGATATTATCCTCTTTATGTTTCAAAGTTGTTCCCTTCTTTAGTCTACCCTGATCTGTTGCCAAAACTAAGTTATGATCCTTGTTATTATGAAAGTTACTGGCTGTAAATTTGTCTGTGTATTAATTCATATAACTGCTTTTGTTTTATGGTTCTAAGCCTTTTCCACTTTTTAAGCATTTGCATGTCTCAAAAGCTTTCCTATTATCAGTCCTATAACTGTCACCAGGTTGCTGCCCCCTAGTGTCCACATTACTGCACATTACGCTTTGAAAGTATATTCATTTCTTGCAATTGATATTAACTACCGTTGAGACATCTTGACATATAAGTCGCTATTAGTCACTACTCTGGAGCTGTGGCAGGCACTTCTAGGTGCAGGCCATTCATCTCTTTGTATATATCTTTCTGAGTTTGTACAGAGTTTAGGAGATATTCAACCAAAACTTTGGTTTAGCAATATATTTTAAAGAACATTACTTTAGCAAGGTTCATTTGGTGATACCAAGTAGCTGCCAAAACAGGCAGTTCAAACTAAAGAGTGGCTTGCTGTTGCTTTTTTCTCCAATGTTTAGTCCTTCCTTGTAGAGTCTTTCATAGGGCATCTCAAAGCACTGCACAACAAACAAACTAACAAACAAACAAACGAGACAGGCATCACACGCAAACCGTAAATTATACAAGAAACAATTTTAAAGTATAAAAGTGGGTTTTAGGACAGGATTTGAAAGTGCAGACTGACTTGCAAGCTCTTGAATATACTAGGAGATCATTGTACAATTTGGAGTCACTGCTTGGTAAGTGATATGCCTCCAAAAGCAAAGATCTAAAGTCTCGTTCTCCTACTCTCTACCCACCATGTGGCTTTTCATTAAGCATTTTCTAATGAGGAGGGTTGTATTAACAGAGGTCATTGTAATAAGATGAAAGATTGGCAGCCAGTTTGTTATGGCCTTATACCACACAGTGCAGCCATTCATTTGTGTGAAAATGATCTTTTAATTACCACTTTCCTTGAGGATTTATTTGCCTGAATAATTTCTTCATTTCTAAAAGTAAATATAACTTCTTATACTTTTAAACTGTTGTGATTGTTTGCATTACTAATGAGTAAATTGGCTAACGTCATCTGTAAAGCAATTTGTTGTTGTACATTCCTGTGTACTGACTCAGCTGGAGCTGGAGTTTGGATGTAGCCCTGCAATTGTCTGTACTGGCAAGACTGCACGATTCACACTTCCTGCATTTAAATAGCTAAGTGACATCTGGGGCTACCTTTAGCGTTCTGAGGCAGGCTTCTTCTTGACTAGAGATGGTCCGTCACTTTGACATTATATCAACTGCAGGCGCGGCCACTTTGTGCAACGGTAGAAGCCACCTGTCAGCCTTGCGAGTTCTAGGCCGCCTGTGTATTGAATATTTTATTTTCGTGACATTTTGTTCAGATGGGAAAAGAGACATTCAGGCTGAAAAGCCATTACCTTTACAGATTTCTTCAGTGGGTTAGCTCGCAGGTGGCTTGGCCCAACATAATAATAATAAGAATTGCTAACACTTATATAGCGCTTTTCTGGATACTCCACTCAAAGCGCTTTACAGGTAATGGGGACTCCCCTCCACCACCAATGTGCAGCATCCACCTGGGTGAAAAACAGCTGCTGGCACTGAACTGAGAAAGCAAGAAAGTGCATCTTTCTTGATGGCAGTTTTATTCAATAATTAAGATAACCATGAAGCACAATGTTGAACATCTGGCAAGTGTTAATTTCTCATAAGCGGACACATGAGTTGTCAAGAAGACCCGCTAGTGTTGTGAAAATGAGAAGTCGTACACATGCTGGAAAGATTTCAGCTATTGTGTGAGAAAAGCTTTTCTTCTGCAGCAGTCGGGGTAACCTGACTGCAACCTCGCGGACTGAGTCCCTGTCGTCTGCTTCAGCAGCGTGCCTTGTTACTCAGGCAGACTCCAGTCATCCTCTTTTTGACCGATGAATGTAGAAGGCTGATGGCAACTGGTGTGGGGCTCAGAGGAGGGAGGGGGCTAAATTAGTCCGGAGATCCTTTTTCGACTTTTATCTTTCCCACAGCACTTCCAAATTAAATTTGTCTGGCATGATAGTCACTGACTAGCTCCATTTGAGCCTGTCGGAGCTCCAGGAGCCAGCCGTGGATAGCAAACTTGATAAAACCAGCCACGGGGCCTGACAGAAGAGGGTCCTTGCCGCGCACGAGACAGAATGATGGGTCTCTCCCCAGATCATTTTTCACGTAAAGAGCTGTTTGATACAATTATGTTTGTTTGTGCGCTCTGGAACAAAAAAAAAAACCCAATATGATTGAGGGCTTGGGGATTTGGTAGTATTCACCGAAATGATTCTGCTTGCCACGGTGGCTAGTGTTGCTCTTTTTGTCGAAACTGAGAAAATAGAGGTCATTTGTAGGCTACCTCCAGGCAGTGAAAGATGATTGCCATGCTCCTCTGCCACTTTTCAATCTGCGGAAGCTGTGCTTGTATCGGAAATGTAGTTTATTGTGATAAGTTCAAGAAAAGTATCACTTATATCTCTCCTACCAATGTTATTTTTTTCCTCACTGGAATGTGATATGGTATTTTATCTGGGTGGTTCACTTAAGCTTGACGGCCGTGACTGAAATGATGCTTTCAAATGTTGTCTTTTTGTCACCATCGACTGGAACTGCCGATTTGATTATTCATGCTAGTCACCATTTTAAGGAGCTTCAACATGTAGTCCACACGTTCAAGTTCCTTAGGTGATGTTTGTGAATATTTACACTAACAAGAAACCCTCAACCCCTTTGGGCCAGCAGGCTTTTTACTGTACATATTCTTGATCTAATTCACAACTCTATGCAATTTTTTTCTGTCCGCATTTAGTGAAAGACTAGAGTGAAAGAAGAATGAAAAGACTAGAATTCTTTGTTTTTATTAGAAAGCCTTATTACAATTTTAAAATAAAATGGTATTCCCTGTGTCTTACTCTTTTAAATGTCTGCGACAGAATCTCTTAATTTTCAAGATTGATCAGCAGGAAGGTGTCTGTATCTACAGTAGGTATTAAGTGCAGTAGATTGTGATTCAAGCGTCTATTCATAAGAAAAGCAGTTACAATTTGTTTTGCAATGTAACGTTTGAAAATATAAGGTTTTTCTAATCCTTTCTGGCCTTGATGGCACACACTGTTCAGTTTTCATGATTTATACTGTGTCCAGTGATGGTGAATCTCCACTACAAGCCTGCTTCCATTTTTCTATTAAACTTCATGTATACGATGCATTTGTTTGCTTAAATCCTTCATCACACGAGCCATCTTAGTAGTTTCACTGGGGTTTGGGTAAAATGTATAATACATCAATACATGTATATAATACATGCATTTCCCATGTCCAATTTGTTCTTTCTTGTTTAGACTATTTTGATTGTCATTGTGTTTAGAAAATTTCCATTTCACTACTATGGCTTCAGAGCTTAACTAAAAAGTACATCAATTTTAATTTTGTAGGAGTATCTAAACATATTGCAGTGGCCAAAACCATAACCAGTAATGTTTTGTTTTCTGGTTGTCAGTAAATATTGATAGAGGGCTTTTTTCCAATTGAAGATATGCAGTAGAGGCATAGTAACAAAGACTACACATACTGTTTTCCAGAATTTGGATTGATCTAAAGCTGTAAGATGATTTATGAATAACATGAGATGCAGAGTCTATCTCGACCTCTTATTGATGCAGTCATTGATTCTGCCCTCAGATTTAGTCAGTTGAATGTTAATTTGGTAATTTTTCCTCTTCGTTTCACTTTGGGTTTTTCCTGTCTTTTCAACTGTTGTACTTCGTTATTGAATATGATTTTCATGAAAAAAGAAATATTGGTGTAGAACCATTCATTTGAATTTATTGACAAGTAAAATAAGATACCCATCTGCATAGAATTGAATCTCATACCCATAAGTTGTATGTAAAATTGTAGGTAGAGAATAATATAGTGATTTTCCACACTACACAAGTGTAATTTATTTACAAGATTAGGAAGCAAAGATGGTGAGGAAGGTAGCAATTCAAATTTAAATTCTAATGATTATAATATACGGGTCCATACACCCCAATTGCGAATATGCTTGAAAGTTTCTGAAAATGTATAAAGGTGTGAAGAGAACTTTGAAAAGCCTTTAAATATTCTCAAATCTGACAAGTGTCCTTTCCTAGTATCTGACCACTCGGAGACTAAACCATGAAAATCCATCCAGTTTCTAAAATTTTATAAAACTTCACCCGGCAAGCAGTGGGCACAACAGAGCATACACCCTGGAGAGGATGCCAGTCCATCGCCAGGCTGAAACACGGACACAGACACAGTCACGTACAGTATGCACTCACAGCAGTACCGGTTTTCTTCAGAAGACAATTAACCTACCATTATGTCTTTGGACTGTGGGAGGAAACCCATATGAATGTGGGGAGAATGTATGAAGTCCACACAGATAGCACCCTGGGCTGGAATTAAACCCAGAGCCCTAGCGCTGTGAGCCACAGCACCACCATGCCAACCTAAACCATGAACATTTTATGGATAAGTTGCATTGCAGGGATTTTATTAGGGAATCCTAATGTTGCTTCATTTGGGAATTAGAACAAGAAAAAATTACATTAAAATGTATGTGCGGAACAGAAGAGCATTCATTTTGTAATTATTTCTCTGCCTACAATGCAATGATGTGTCAGGAAAGTACTTATTTTAATACTATAGATGCCATTTTATATTATAGGTTGTGTCTTAAAAAAGCTGCTAATGGTCTTCTGCCAGCCACTTCATGCTGCGTTTCATGCTTTTCATCAGCAGCTCCCATGAGCACTAGAGGAAGCGTTTAAGGTTGAAAGTGTGTGAGGGTCAGAGCTCTTGTGTGTGGTACCAGGGAGAAGAATGTAGTGAGAGAGGGGGCTGGAAAACAATTGTAAAGCAGCTGAAAATGTTTCTCATCTTACCAAGGCTTGGCCTTGATATCCAGAGGTCTCTAGACCTGAATGATTTCAAGGCGGAATGACTTGTCACATTCAGCACCTCAAGGCCAAAAAGACATTTGTGCCTGCAATCTCCCTCTGTTAGATAGAAATTAGAGAAGCCCCACAAATATGCTTGTGCATTCAGTGGAACCAATATATTTCTTCTGATAGCCTTGTAGACTCAAGGCCAGTTGTTCAGAAATAAAGTAGTTGTTGCCACATGTACTGAATGTTTAAGGCACTCTTTGAAATGTTTCTCTATCTTCTCAATCTAAATTACTGGTTGCTCAGTAAAAAACGGATTGGGTTTATGGCCAGGTCCAAGTTTTGGTTATTTGATCCTGCTTGAAATATCAGATCCATGTTTTTTTTCTAGGTTTGGAGTCTTCATTAAATCTCACCTGTATTTCTGCTGCTGTGGAAACGTTTCCTACATTTTTCATGTTTCCCCTCTTTTCAATCAGTGTTATTTACCCATTTTATATTAATCTGAGAGTTAATACTGATAGATTTGTCAGTTGTTCCACAAAAAGTAGCCCTTAACGTTATGGATAAGCACAGAGGAACAAATGATGTTAATAATGAGCTATAGGCCAGTTAAATCTGATTGTTTAGTGTGATGGATTAGCTATTAAACTTTATATTGGCTGCTCATGTCCTTTTGAAGATTGTGATCAAAGTGGATGAGATGTTTCTAAATGTATAAGCTTGGTTTCTGCTTACCCATACAAAACTATCCTTAACAGTTGTTAAAGTAATGGGAAATACTAATGGATGATTTTAGTAAAATTTCAGTGTTCATAGCATTACATATGTGGTAACTCCTGATCACCCAGACTTTTGCAGTTAGGTTAAGTCTTTTTTCCAGTAGCTTTGTAAATTATTTGCTTCTACTATTAATAAATCTATTCACTCTGGTATCGTTAATGCAGGAATGTATCTGCAAAGCTCTAGTGGTGCAATTGGATTACTTCTTTGCTGAGTAATTTTTTTTTCTGTAGATCAAGGACCAAAATGAGACACTAAATGCACAAGTGGCGTCCCATAAAAGGAAAACTTGTTAGTATTGATTATGAGTGAGCGCAAGACATTGGTGCGGATTATTTATCTTTCAATTTCATTGCAAGTACTTTGAGTCAGATTAAATATCTGCGTTTTGTATTTTGTTGGACTTTCTAGCTCTATGCTAGCAGGCAGAGGAGGAAAAGGTGGGAACAACCATGAATTATTGAACTGTCACATTTATAAACCTTTGTGCATCTTTGTTGAAAATTTCAAAGTGCGTTGGAGATGCTAGCTTGTTAACTCCTTAAATTAAGTTTTTTTGGTCAAATAGCGACAATCATTAACAACAGTTTGAGTGGGTGGGATCCAAGTTGCTTTAAGAACAGAATTTGTAATCTTAGATTTCTGTTAACATGTAACATCCACAGGGTGGTTAAATAAGTTTATAATTTGTCATTTTGTGGTGTGATAGTTCTTGAATTCTGCCCCGTTCAGGGCAAATGAAACTTCTTAATTCACTTGAGCAACATTGCTGTATTATTTTCCCTTGGTGTTTTCCTTAACATCTGTAGGTAGTAGCACTATAATGGAGCGTTAAATATTCTCATCTGCTGTTTGCATATTTGCAGCTGTTATCTCCTATGAGTCAGTTTTTTTTCACTCAAGTACTCAGTTAAAAAATGTCTTTTTGACTATTCCTGAAGTATCTCAGATTGTTGAGGTTGATGATTTGTTCAGGAACAGTGGGTTTTCTGTTCCACTTCACCAGGTAAAGAGGAAACGATCCCTTGTGTATCCACAAGCTGAAATAAGTTGTCACCGGGCTGAGCATGAAATAATCTCTGCTGTATTTTGATTTGACAGTAGGTTATTTTAATTGTATGTCAGCTGGAATTACTTTATCATGAAGATAGAGCAAAATTAAAAATAGCTTCTATATAAAAAACAAAAAGCTACAGATGGATTATGCCTCAAATCATACATTAAATATTGACACCTCATAAGAAAGTCCAAATAATTTCAGCGGCTAAGACAATTTCACTGGTGTGTGAACTCTAGTTAACATCATGAAAATGAAGTTGAGCAGCCTTTTAGAACATGATTTTTAATCATGTTTCATGAGAACTGTAATGAAAATCAATATTATATTGTATGTGAAAGATTCTAAAATCATGACTCTAGGTTTTCCGCTTTGAAGCACCTAGCACTTTGAAGAACATATTTAGTTCCAATCAAATATCTCCTGAAAGGAGTGTTTTCAGAAATTGAGTTACTGTATTTGTCAGGTAAATTTAAAGAGGAGTAGTTGAGAAGAGAAGTTTTCTTCAGCATTTTGTGAGACAACTTTGATAAAATTCACTATCCCCATACTTTCACCTCTCTTTTCAGATACGCAATATAATAAGAATGTTAGATGTGCTTTTCACAAAATATAAAGCACTTTACAATGGCACACACAATACACAAGATTTGGATTCTACAGACAAAACCAGAATCAGCACATTTTAAAATTACGATTTAGACTGTACTTCTGCAGTAAATCCTTAAGATACTTAGGAACTGTACTACCTCGTTCCTTACACATGAAATATAGCACTTTATAGTCTGCTCTATTTGTCACAGCATTCTTAGTTTAGTTTATAGGCAGAAAAATTCTAGACACTATAGTTTATTCGGCACCTGAGAGCATAACGCTGCAAGTAGGGTATTGTAGTAGTGTCTAATCTTTATGAAATAAAGGCATGTATCAATATTTAAGAATAGGTTAAGAGGTCCTAACTGAGCAGTGTTACACAGGTTAGTTTTATTACTGCGCCGTCAACAATAGTGAAAACTGTGCTAAACCGGTGTTGGGAGCCCATGAGCATAATATCAGTTTTGTCTTGATACCAGACAGCTCTTTAAAGGTCCTAGCATAGAACCTTGTGGAACATCAGATTTTAAATGAAGATTTATGAGCTGGTGCTTAGCTGTCAAGAAGGAGTCAAAGCCATTAAAGGGACATACCAGTGCTCCCTAGATAATTTTACATGCAATCCAATAGGCTGATGTGATCGACTGTATCAGAAGCAGCACTTACATTCAGAAGGAGAAGGGTATTAAATGACCTAGAGTCAGAAGACATCAGCAAATTGCCTTAACAAGGGCCACCTCAGTGGTGTGTATTTCTGTCTTAAGCCTAACTGAAAATGGCTTGAAGAGCTTGTTAGATACCAAATGAGTGTAACTGAGTTGCCACCTCCCATTTCAGAAGTTTTGTCATAAAAGGCCAATTCAAAATAGGACTAAACTTAAATATTTCTGTTTCCTGCTGAGTTTTTTTTAAAAGAATGTGTAATAGCTGCAGATCTTAGGTCAGTAAACAAAGACCATGACCTTATATATGGTGTAAAGTGAGACTTTAAATTCTAAGTAGGTTTTCATACCACGTTCTATCTGTGGACTTGTGGCTTTTGTCTTTTCCCAGTCAAATCACGTTGCTCTGTTTCCAGCACCACCTAATAACCATCTGCACCTACTCCTTCCCTTTTCTGGCTTCTGTGACAGGAGAAAAAACAGACTTTATCTCAGTGCTTGGAGTTGCAGCCTTCCTTATTTCAACTAGCTTCAGTGAATGGAAGGTAAACAGCCTCTAATATAAATGACTGAAATTGAGAGGGGCCTATATAAATACTCATTAAGAGTATTATTGTCTTAGTGTCTGGAAAGCAGAATAAATTGAACCCCAAGAAGCATTTCTCAACTTCCATTGTCATCTCTCCCTGTGACTATCTTTGTAATTGCCTTCAGAAATTATGCAGACTATTTACCTTTTGAAACATAATACACAGAAGCTCATGTAGATTGATTGATTATAAGACAGGAGCAGTTCGCTTTCATCTTTAACTAGTATTACATTGCACTGGTTGAAGGGATTTAATGATGTGGAACCAGGGAATGAAAGAAACTTACTCCCTTGCCATTATTTACCAGTGTTTATCCTTGATGACTTTACTAAGGGTTATATGCTCTGATGCATATAGAGAGGAATGGTATTCGTATTCACTCAGGGTAGAAAACTCTGCAATATGATTTTGAAGGTCAGCATCCTGTACATACAACACAAGTACTGTGCCATCCCAAACTGACAAAACGTTTTTCCCCCTTACAATTAATCAATTTGGATTTGTGATCATAATAAATGTGAATGAGAAGTATTCTTTAATATGTTTTCTTTTGGTCTAATTCTATGCATTCATTAGATCATAGAGCAAAAAAGTACTCTTGTACCTGCACATTTAGTGTGTCAACACACATTTTTTCAGTGTTTGCAACAAACTAAACTCCAGGTGATGATGATATTTATTATTATTATTGATAATAGTGTTAAAACAATACGTTTGTTTTATAACACAACACATTATTAAAATGGATGAGTTGTTTAATCAATATGTGAGTTTTCATTGGTTTCATATTGTTTGGCCATAGTTTTCTCACTGTGCTTCACACTTCAGCTGAAGCTTGAAAGTGCCCTGCATCAATCTGTTGAAGCATTTGAAATATCCTGGGATTCGGTAACATTAGCTTTTCACTTGAAACATGTCCACTTGCCTCTTTCCCTCCATCAAGTAGAAAGGTAAATTTATCTCAAACTTCTGGATTGATGATCCTGTTGTGCCCTGACATTGAGTGGGAAACTACAAATGCCAGTAAAGCACTTAATTGGATTTGCTGCTTCCTTAAAAAGATTCAGACATGCTGTTTAAATAAAGAAAGACTGGCCAAACATAGCAATGTCAGTGTACTTTGATATCAAGTTGGAATTACATTTGTTTTCCTCCTTACCACGTGTTATTTTTTATTTGTAATTGTACTGTGTCTGAGTTTGCTTGATGAATGAGTTCATTTGTTTTCCAGGCCAAACGTTATTAGAGCTTTAATAGATTTTGCTGTTGACTAGAGCTATCAAGAGTTTTGGGGGGCACCACCCTTTTAGCGCCTCCTCAGCCACACTGAACACGTGGAGTGTGTTTGGTTTCTGTGCTCCTTGATTTCAGGTGACCGCTCTCTCGTTTGACACGTCTGATCAAAAGTTCAATATCACAGCATATGGGAATTTGAGATGCGGTCCGTCGTTGTTTCTCACTCTTTCTTTGTACATCAAGCTGTACATCATGCGAAATCGCCCTCCTGTTCTGTTTCTGCTCAGCTCGATTCTTAATTTTTGCTTGAAGTTGTAGCTCAACTCCAGTTCTATGAGCGGAGCACGGAATTACTTTGTTTCCATTGCTTGATCTCTGAGGACCAGTGGCCAGTTCACCCTGCATTCCTCACATCCACTCAGTCGCCCATCATGCTAGTGCCAGGTCTCTGGCTCTTCTTGATCCCTGCGTCTTCCCCAGCCCGTCAGCCCAGGCGCTGGCTTCAGCCCCGTGTTAAAGACTCACTTGTTAGTGCTCCAGGGGAATCTGATGGAAGTGACAGTGACACAATACTTATTGCCTGCTCACACACACAGAACTACATTTTTTTTGACCTCATAATACAGGCCAATAAAATCTGTACATCAGGCTCCCCGACTCTTGCCTGACAGCAGTAACGGAGTAGAAACAGACTCCTGTTTGCAGAATTCATTGCTGAAGTGTCACATTCAGTTTCCAACCCCAAAGAAGACACCTAGTTGCATTTTCAAGGCTTTCTAATGACTTTGCTGCAACCAGCACAACCATCTTTGATCACGTTTCTTTACTAAGAAATTGTCTGTTCAGGGAGAGGCTCTGCCTGCTGAATCAAGTGATGCATCTAGCTGTCTTGTAGAGCCATTTCTAGCAGATCAAATGATCACATACTGGGTTTTCTATTAATGTATTTTTAAAAGGGAATGCAACAATGAAACGGTCCTGTTACTTTTTATATATTCTTTAGACTTTTTAACATGGCTATAATGGCAGTTATTTATTCAAACAAGGGAAATGATTCTCGGAAATGACCCAGATGGGTCCCTTAAGAACACTAAGCTTGATATCTGATGATCGTGTCTGCATATTGAAGTACTGTAGCCTAGTTATTGCTTGTAATTTGGCTAAATCGCCTGGGAGGTGGTATAAAGTACTTGGCATATGTTCACGTGAACATTTCCCTGACAGAACACAGATATGGCTATCAAGCCGGTGTTGTCAAAAATCATTCAATTCTCAGTACTTCTATTCCTGAAATAAAGTATGTTCTTGGTGTGTTTCTAACCAGAAATGAAATTCCTGTTGTCTACCAGAATAATCTATAGAAAACCTTTCCAGTGTTCACAAAGTCTGAATCTAATTAAAATCTGTTACCCAGAAGAGTGTTTTGGGACTCCAAACAGAAATTCTGACTAGAATATAGCTGTAAACCATAGGGGAAACTGAAAGGTTGATTTCATTTCACTTGTCGGAATAACATGAATTGCTCAGCACAGATTCTCAGCATATTAAAATGGGTTTGATGGCTCAGATCTGGAGGCAGAACCTTGTAGAGTTTTCCAACTAAAACATAAAGCCTCATGTAAACTAGAAAATTGTATTCACTAACATTTTTTTAAATCTTGGTTTAATGTCTTTCATACATTTGAAGCTTTCCCTCATCTTACAGTTCCTATAACTCTAGTTGCATTCAATTGTTTTAAAGAAGCGTGGTTGCCCCATCTTCATTGTGTTGTTCTGGTTTTTAATACAAATGCAGTGATAAAAAAGGACATCATGTTTTAAAGCGTTTTACAACATTATTATTATTTTGTGTCAAACAATAACCGGGAATCTCAAATAGGTTGCGAGGAGGTATCCTGGTGTCCTGATCTAATGAGAACAAGATCATATATTTTTGGTAAAATACCCCAAAAAGCTGTCTTTTCAACCTGTAATTTCCTTATTGGGACACTTTATTGTTTAGAGGATACAGCAGGATATTTAAATTGTTGTCTATTGGTCACATCATTGAAGGTTTTCACTAGCATCACTTGTGATTTACAAACTCGCATTTAATAACAAACAGTCCATTAATTTAGCATTGCATTAGCCTTCACTGCAGAACGAGCACAAGCACCTTGAGCATTATCGTTCAATTCCCCATTTATTCTTCCTCACGGCTGGGGGGGGGGGGGGTTGTTTATTTTCCTTTTTTTTTCATTTATTATAACAGGGTTTCTCCTTTTCTGTCCCTCATTAGTATTCACAGTTCCATCACTATGCAGTTTAATCCCCACCACTTTTTTTTTGTCACAACAGATGATGAACCAGGGTTGCTTAGAAACACTCTTTGCTCTCTCCTTAAGAAAAAAAAAGAAGCCTAGTGCAGCCACAAAGGGAATTGCCAATCTACAGCATGTACTCACCTCTTTCTACTCTGGGGGAAACTGTGCTTCATTACAGCCGTCTTTAATTGATCACAACTTGGTGCAGCTCTGCTGTGATCCATCAAAATTTTTTCCCCCCCTTCTAATGTTTTGATGTCTGTTCTTCACGCAGACCCTATTAGTGTATTTCAAGGGCTTTTGGTGCACTTATTAGCTATAATTTAAATTATTAATGAGTATATCAAGCTTTTTACATTGGAATTAACGTTTGTACCAAGACTTGTGGCAGAGACCCCGGGGGATTTCAAGGGCTGCGATCTTGGCATTTCACTCCATATCAAAAATCCTACTACCAGTGCTATTAAGGAACCTCAAAATCAATGACCCATTTTTTTAAAGTCATGTGTCTTACTGAAAATCTCTCTTGCCCTATTGCAGATGTTGGTATCTTATTGGTCCTTCTTCTGTATTTTATGATATTTTGGCGCAGTCCTTGGTAACCAAGACAACCATTGCTTCATTTCACATCCAGCTTCACTTTAATAACTATCTCTCTGCTTTTTATTTAGTGATGTCTTTAAATCATTTCTGTATGTCTTAGATTAGTTTTACTAAAGTAAGGCAACATAAGTAAGTAAACATAATTAGTTTTAAATGTTTGTGTGGTCAGGGCCATTCAAAAGTCCCTTCATGATATCAAAGAATGTTTTCTAAGTGTTAGTATTTAAGAAGTTAAAAGATTAAAGCAGACAGCAAGAAGCTTGGTGTATATTCTCATGCCAAATGGGTAAATACATAATTAACCATCTACTAAAAATATGTATAACCCAAAACATTAATGAAGTGCATTACCATGAAATCTGAAAGTTAGGCTCTTTGGTCAAAATAATACTGTAGAATCCTTTTCTTCCACCATATTCATGTTATCTTTCTGTTTTACAAAGTAGGTTTATTTTGGAAATTAAAGTAAAACGCTATTAATTTGCCATATTATTTCCTTGTGTTGGAATATTGTGACTGTCATTGTCATGTTTTATCAGCATTCTAAAGTCCTTACTGATACAGTTAAGTCAGGAATTGATGTAGCTCAGGACACCTTTGCCAGTTAAATAGAGCACAGCAACCTGATGTGTTGAGCATTTTTGCTTGAGAGAGAAGGGTATCAAATATGTAGAAATCTGAACCAAATGTTAAGTGTCTTACACTGTTGAAATGCGACAATGAACATTAAAACAGTATCGACCCAATTTTGTGATTAATCTTAAGTTTTTGCGACCCTCGCCAAAAAGCCTAAAACATGGACCTTAAAGAATTATAGCCATAGAATAAAAAGTGCAGAAAAATTATCTACTTGAATGACATGTAGTTTACGATATAAACTATTCGAAAGTGAAATTGTTATATGCATATGAATGTGGGCAAATAACTTTTGGGTTTTGTCCATTAGGTTGGTGTTTGTGAAGTGAACATTTACCAGAATTTATTTGGGATTAATATTACATTTCATTTTGGTTCACTGAAAATAAAAAAGCAAGATCCCTTGATGCCACAATAAATCCGTTGGTTTCTGCACCAGTTTCCAGATGTATAAAACCTTTGATTAAAGAACAAATCATAATGTATTCAGCATCACCAGATGTATCTCTGTAACCCTCACATTAAGAAAATTGCAAAATTCGTTTGGAAATCGGCGCTGTCTCTGGCAAAGAGCATTTCAAACTTTTGATCTCCTTTTTAACTTTTGCTGAACAAAATGAGTCTTTAACTTTTTTTGGACGGCTCTGGGCAGTTTCTTTGGAACGCTTAAATTCAGGTGCTGTGTTTAGAGGGCACAAAGTCTGTAATTACTGCTCTGTTGGCAAGCACAGGTTATGTGGGGTTCAGTGCCCATCCCATGCCAGGCAATGAAGCAGAGACAGCAGGGTGTTCTTGGTTCAGCAGCTTGGCGACGTACTGCTGGAGCTCCTCTGGTGAAAACATATTTATGGGCAGCGAGGCCTCTGCTGTCTTCAGTCCCTTGTGTGAGGGGTGGGCTGTGCTAATGCATTTTATCTTCTCCGGCTGGAGTGGAAAAGGATACTGAACATGCTAACATTTTCAGGAGGTGAATGAGTCCATTTTATTTTCAAAGTTGGAGTGTAAATGTCCATCAAGCACACACATACAGAAAGTTCCTCTTTAGAAAACAAAACGAGCAAAATGCTCACGAGCCCAGAGAAGTTACGAGTATTTTTTTTTTCACTGTGTAATATTTAATAAGACTTTTATAATATACTGCAGCTAATCTTGGGGGAGTTGGACTGCATTCTTATTGAGTCTTACTGAACGGTGTACAGGGTCAACATTTTCTGTTCTTTTGAATCTTGCTAGTAAAAGGATAGTACATCTCTTTCGAAAGCTGAGCACCAAATCTGATTTTCTATTTTCTTTCCAAGTATCTTTCTTTATTATATTGGGGCATGACAGCTGGTTTAAAAACAACAAAGCAAAGCTTGTCAGGAATGACAGGTCCAGAAAATTATAATGGTTGATAAATGACTTGTCAGCACTGCAAAAAAATCAGTACTTTAATTTGATCGAATAAAAAATTTTTTCCTATCTGGGTGATTGCATTGCAAGAGGTTCAGTTGTTCATTATTTCATCTGAAGAACTAAAGTACATGTGTTGTGTACATCTTCCTTTCTGCTACATTTAGTTAGAATGGAGGTTTCATGCACATGTGCTAAGCAAGAAGTCTGCACAAAGTCTTCATCTGAAGCTGTGGTACCTGTGAAATTCATCTACTGTATATGCATTATGTATTCACCATATGTGATACTATATGGGATCCCTGGTGTTTTGGAAAAGTTCATCTTCTCACCTTTTCTCTAAATTCACAGTAACAAGATTAGATTCTGGCATTCTTAATTTCATTTATTTAAATATTTAATTCCTTTTAGTTTTTCAACTCTTGGGAATATAGTGGCAGAATAGCGACGATGATTCTGAAGGAAAATCTAATTTTGGGCATTCATAAAAATGTGATCTAGATATTCACAAAGATCCCTAGACTTGAACATTTGTTTGAAAATCTGCCCGTTTATCTTTAACTGGTTAGATAAGAAATATATAACCATTTTAAAAGTTCTAAAGTGTTTTTTATTTTTCTTTTTTCTTTTTTAATATTTATATAAATAATTTTATTTTAAAGTGTATTTAAAGGAAGTTTAAAAAAACATTGTAAAAACGTTTTGACATTGTGTAAAAATGCGAGTGAGTGTGATGCAAAAGGAATTGACGATTTAAGAAATTTGATATCCCGTTTCTAAACTTGTTGTTATAGGTAGAATGTCATGACTGTAGTCAGTTTTTAGTTCAACCTGTTTTTTTTTTTAAAGCGCTGTGTTCTTTGGCCAACCCTAGGTCTTGACTGAGAGCATAATGTGGACACACACGTGTTTTCACACACTTGCAAGCATGCAAGTCTGCCCTTATGCACTATAAACAAAATGATTAAGTATTTGTTAACTGACCTTTTGGGTCATTATTTTTGCCTTAGAATCTAAATTGCCTTGTTTGAGAAGTGTGTTTCATGTTCAATCTTGGCTTCTCTCCCCCCAAACTACCCCCCCCGTCACATTTTTTTACTTTGTTTTCCCTTTACAAATACAAACTGTGTGAGAACATTCTTGAGCTAGAGAAGGGAACAATGTCCTCGTCTTACCACTCCCTTCAAAAGGTTAAAGAGTTTGCAGCAACGTTTTTTTATCACAGAATGTAATTGAAGTTGACTACATTTTCCCCACATTGAGCCTTGTATGTGGTTTTCTGCCAAATGGCAGCAAATCTATTGCAGGGCGTTTAATTACTCTTGGCAGGAGCAGCACTGCCTGTTGAATTAATGTAGTTGTGCAAACTGGATTTCTCATTCGCTGTTAACCTTACCTCAACTCTTCCGGAATAGATTGGGATGCCCGTGCCACCTTTATTATTCCCTTGTCGGCAAAGGATTTTTAAAAATGATGTAAATGTTTCCTTCATATTCTCGTCACAGGATGTTACTGTATTCGTTAACTCTGTACAGCAATTTTGCAACCCCCCCCTGACAACAAACATCCTCCTTAATCGTCTTTGTATGAAAGAAGTTGTGCAGGCAGTAAGAACGGATCCAAATTAAGCAGGGTCCAGGCTGTGAAAACCTACTACTCTATGTGGCCACTGTTAGAAGCAATACAAGCTGTACAGTACCTCTGTGAAGCATGCTTTGCACATGGGTTGCACATGCTGTGTTGTGCGATTCTGTCCCATTGTTCTCGTCGTGACTAAAAAACGCCTGCCTGTTCACTGGTCCCTGAGCACTAGATGGCCCCAGTTCTTTCCACTCATCACATCAGCGTTCAATGGGAGAACAGTTACATTCTCTTCTTGCAGGAAAGCCGATGCTACGTTAGCAGCACAGGGATGCTCATTATCCTGTTGGGATGTTGGGATGTCTGGACCAATCCCTTCCAATCAGTGCAACCCAGTGAGAGAGGTTGCCATCAGTGACTACAAGTGGAGTTCTGTAGCAAATCGACACTCCTGTTCAGACAATGTGTGGACCTCCCTATCGATTGGCTTGTTGTAGAATAATTCGTGTATCGTTCTGTGTGCCTGTGCTGGTATTACTGGTGTCCGTCAGTGTGGTCTGAACAGTCATGGTTTGGCACTAAAGAAGACTCGGCGCCATGACTGGCAAGTCCACCTGAGGGGACTTAGTGTTAACTCAATGTTCTCTTGAATTTTGGCTCCTTTCTGTGCGTTTCTTGTTTTTCACAAGGCTTGACATTCACCTGGCCCAATGACCTCTCAACTGTGTCTAGTCAGATATCCTTAATGAGGTGATTGATGTTTATTCTGCTGTCATTTGTGTATCAACCACAAGAGATCATGAAAATATCACAAAAAAACCCTTAATATCCAAAATGAGTATCCTTTATCTAAAAATAAACATGTATCTAATTTCTGCATTTTTTATGATGCTCAGCATAAATTACATCATTAAAAGCTTGTCATTTGTTATTGGGCACATTTGCAAGTTTTTCTTTTTAAAACTGTTTTCCCAATCTTATAGGATGGGAGGTTTTCAGGGCCCTTTCCAGAGATCTGAGGATCAAAATCAAGAATAAGAGTAATCTGATAATACTGGCATCAATTTGTATACAAATGTAGTCGGATATTCTGAGGCATTTTGTACACAGTACAGTGTCTGTCTATGTTGGCACCATTGACTCTGAATATTCATGAGCTTTTGCAGAGTGTAGAAGTCAGTGTGCAGATGGCCTGAACATGCAGGGTAGTGGGCTTGTTTTCAGGAACAAAACACAGGAGAAAATGTCCAGGATTTCCAGTTGGCATCAGGATATTAAGTGATATCTTAAATCAGCATATGGTGTAAAGAACAAGAGGATTAAATGACAAGTAACTATTTAACGCTGACTGTTTCCTTAAAGAATTTGCATTGGTCTTTGCAAATGTTTTGCCAGATGGATGAGACAGCACCTTGGACAGTCGCTTGCCTGTCACATTAGTTTGGGTGTGCCGTATGACTGACGTGTCTACAGGGCAAAGTCCAGACGTGGCATTTGAAAGCTACCGAGTAATTGGATCATGGCGGTGCCGTTTTCAAAATTGCTGAAATGTCTCAAATTAGATTACACTTAAATCTACGTTGTCATATTCAAATGAAGTATTGAGGTAATTCGTGCCGGCATCTTCACCACAGGTGGTCCCCTCTGCTTGGGGAAGGCAATGCATAAAAAAGACATTCAGAGCAATGGGAGGTAATTAGGTAGGCCTGGGGCTATTTTTACTCAGGGCACTTGGGTGGTTTAGGCTTATTAATGTCTTGACTTGAGTGCATTATGTTTCAGGGTAATAGCATGAAGTGATGCCTTTCAGTATATTACACAGAAAAAGGGCAAGAGACTCATTGGCTTTTTTTTAAAGAAGCAGAACAAAGTACTGTATTTAATGTGAAGTGCAGTGAAGGGACATTGACTGTCCTGTGCATAAGAACTTTTTTTGTTGTTTGGTTGGGTACTAGTTCTATGTAGCATATATAAGTATATTGGGTCGGAGCGGTGGCTCTGTGGCTAAGGATCTGCGCCTGTGGCTGGAAGGTTGCCGGTTTAAATCCCGCAGCCGGCAGAGGAATCCTACTTCGTTTTTCCTCCTGAGCAAGGCCCTTAACCCCAACTGCTCCAGGGGCGCCATACAATGGCAGACCCTGCGCTCTGACCCCAGGCTCTCTCCCTGTCTGTGTGTCTCATGGAGAGCAAGCTGGGGTATGCGAAAAGATTATTCCTAATGCAAGAAATTGTAAAGGGTTAATAAAGTGATGATGTTGTTGTTGTTGTTACTGTTATTATTATTATTATTATTATTATTATTATTATTATTATTATTATTATTAAGTTATTTCTCTTTATTCTATCCCTACATCTATCTACCTGTGTTTTTTTTTGTCCAAGACTATGGAACTAACCATTTAAGACCCTTCTCAGATCCAGTGAGATCTTTCAGAAAGAAAGGTAAGCTGGCTTTAGGTTTCATAAACCTTAAGGCATGGTTAATGGATCTGGTAGATCAAAGCAAAAGGTAGAGCAGACTAAACTATCTGTGTTCCTTTCCTTGGCTTGAAGATTTTTTAGTTTAAGATGAAGACTTAAGATGATTCAGACCGTAGAACTAAAGTTTCCTTTGACATTACAAGTTGTGTTGCCTGCAGTTTTACATCCCAAAATAGCCTCTTCTGCTCTCATCACTATTCCTTTAATCTTTCTTCTCATAACACTAATTGTTGGATGTTTCCATCCCTCTGCCTTCATTACTGACAGCTTTACAGGTCAAGAAACAGCAGTGTGACTTTGAGAGCTTTTTCTCGCTCTCCAAGTCAGCCTCTTTTTAAATCCATTGTTTGATTCAAAAGTGCTGCAAACATCTGTGAAATACATTTAATAGGCCGGCTCTTCCTGCTGTTTGTCTTAAGCAGAACTGCTTTCCTGTGCACAGCCAGCACCTGATGAGATCTTAAGAGGCACCTTAGCCGAAAATAACAGGGCTGACATTGTTTGTCACAGAAGTCTAGAAATGGGTCCGTATTTCGCAGTGGCAGGAAATCATCAAACAGCATGTCAAATGCTTTTTTTTCAGGCAGTTGCCACACAGGTTTCAAAATAAATCACTCTTTTGTTACAATAAATGATTTTAACATTAAAAGCAGGCTGCTATGAGAGATTTATTGAACAATATCACTGATTTTCAGGTTGTATCTCATGACCAGTATATTTTAAAAGAACCTTGTTTCAAAAACTATGATATGTTATCTGTTTAATTTTTGAAGATATGGTGTATAACATTTAGTTTCAAGTATTCCTTGTGTGATTTCATCCAGTCGGGACCTTCGTAAGGCTCTGCATGGGACATAAAACATTAAATCATAAAATTGTGAGGTTTCATTTTTGAACATTCTTTAATTTATTGTTAAATCCAAAAGCAATTAGGAATTTGCTAAGTTTAAAGTTAACTCTGGTTGGAAATTGAGAAACAGCTGAAACATGTATATAATTAGGAATTGAAATTAAATAATTATATGATTAGGAACTGAAACAAAGCATCAGTTATGTCTAATTAGATTTTTAGGTTCATTTTTGTAGATTGTACCTCTTGTATCTGTAACTACTTATTTTTACTACTTATTTGTCCCCTTTCACAGCCTCATAAAAACCTGTGTGACATAGCAGATGGCACCATTCATTAATTTATTAACCTGCTAATTTCATTATTTGGGGGATCTGTATCCTAAATGATAGATGATATTATTAATCGGAATATATTCCATATTGCCATTTTTCCTCTTTTTGGCAGGAAGCTACCGTACCTCACCCTGTTGTCTGGTCATCTGTGTAGAACTTGATTTTGATGTAATAATATTGTTTTTCACAATATGCAGTTGCTAGAGTGCTAAAATAAGTCTTATGATGTTTGTCTTATCACAAATTTGGTATTTATTTATTTTTTACATTCTTGTGTACTGTTATTATGCTGAAAACGTTTGCCTGTATTAACAACGTGTAAAGTGAAGGAACGTCTGTTTTATAACTTATCAACACCAAGATATATGTGGTGGTTTAGCATTTTACTGTGAAAGCCCGTTGTGTGCTGCCTGCATTCGGTTGATTGTGTATGCACCCATTGCTAAAGAGGAAAAATCAGTGACCTACTTTTACATACCTCGAGAGGAGCAGCTCTTCTCATCTCTTCATTTCTTTCACTGGATTATTCTGCAAATTCATGTGCATACACCTAAACAGCTATTTCCTTTCAAATGTCTCTTAAAAAAATTAGAGTACTAGTAATATTACTGCTTTTCTTTTAACAATGCTGATCGTTTTCTCTTGATGTATAACAGTTTGCACAAAAAATCGTTTGCACTAAAGATTGTGTTAAATTTCATTCAGGTTTCTTAGATCTTAGCACTGTAAAGTCAGGGAAATCAAATACAGTCGACTCGTGTATGGCTAATGAAAACTAGTTTTCATTAATTAGCTTTTACATGGCCAGTAAGAACTACCCATCAGTGCTCATAAATATTTGATGTGGGAAGTGACTCTTATCGCAGTGTCCAGTGTAGTTCTGATTGATCCCAGCACTTCTGCCTTCTTAATGTGTCATGCATCCAACGTCAGCAGTGATTAGTTTGAAATATTTGTTCTAATGAGCAATACTGTAATTGTACTTTTCATTTTTAAATCTGCAAATGCTTCCTGATCCCCCTAAGAAGAAACATTTGTATCTGATGCATGACTGTTTACTTAATTAGCTTTTTATGGACATTTTATTTTAGTTCTTTAGATTTAGTACTGAATTTAGATTGTGTAAATTGTTGTTTGGCTGAATCTGGGTCAGAGATTCAGTGGAGGTTACAGCCTTCAGTTTAGTGTTTCTCTTTACAGTATAAAATTAAGAACACAGAGTTATACATGGGCAGTTGGGGGGGGGGGGGGGTGGAGAATCTCAAATACCAGCACACAGTATTTTAATGTGAAAGCTTTCCCTTTGTCTTTGAAGCTGCAGAGGCATTCTTTCAGAGACTGTTGCCATTCCTTCAGAAACTGTTGGCTGCCCTCTGAATGGAGATGTTACCGATGAGCCATGCAGTGAGAACAAGGCCTGTGCCTTCGTCCTCATTCCGGTCAATTGGCCAGTTGAGCTGCTGAAGGGAGCCAGCACTGCAGCCACGGTAACCAGTTAACATCGCGGCAGCCACCAGACCGCCACATGCTCAACCATTAAAAACGTTGTAAAGGGTCTGTGTTACCGTGGCAACTCCGTGCCATGGTGAAAAATGGAACTTGGAGCTCCAAAGAGGCGCATTATTTTTTAATGTAATATTGTTCTGCCTATCAGCTTTTAAATTTGCCACACAGAAAAGAAAGTTCTTAAACCACACTTGGCATAAGGTCAGACCCATAGTGTTTGTCTGGAGTCGGGGTAGTTTTACATCACCTGCCTCAGAATAAATAGGTGCTGATCACTGGGAGACATTGCCCGTTGATTAAATCTGCTCCTCATTCTGTGAGAAGCAGCTTCTGGGAATTTGCTATGCACTTATGAGGAATAATAATAAATGCTTAAGGGTTCTCCAAGTAAAGCAAAAATCCAGGATGTGCAGTTGTGCTTATTGTGTGCACCCCTCCCAAGAGTTAGATGTAGACTACATCTAAATACGTTTTTTAATTTTGGAGAGACAACTTCAAGAATAGTTTGGTTTGTTAAAACAATTCATTCTAGCGCTATACACTTTGCACATTTTCAAAATTGTTTTTTGGGCATCTTTATTTTATTCCGCAGCTTCTACTGGCTGTATACTGACCCTGGCTCCAGCGGGGAGAGATACTGCTGCTGTGAACGTTGGCAACAGATAATATACCACATCTGGTATAAAACACGTAAAGAGACATTTACTTAAAATAACTATCTATTAATTAACAGTACTAGAAATATAGTCAAGGTGGCTGAGGAACTCGATAATTGAAGATATTTTCTGGTCTTGAATTGTTAGTCCTTTGACTGAGATGAGAAAATGAGACCAAATATTAATACAAAATAAAGAGAAAAAGGCTTGATTAAGCAGGTGAATCATACATTATTAAGAAGACAAGGCGTAAGTAGGTTAAAGTAAACCATGCAGAATTTCCCCTCAGTACCTGACACACTGATTTATATCTGATGCATGTTCTCACGACACTGATTATGAGGCCATCTGAAACATAAAAGTGTTTGAAAAGACTTAGAAACTTTACATGGGAATCCTCAGCTTTTGGAGTGTGGTTTACTGTACATAAGAAGGGTTACAAACAACAACAGGCCATTTGACCCAGCTAGCTCGTTTTTGCTTGCTAGTAATCTGAACATCTCATCTTCAAGAAGCTTGGGCATTAGCATCACCTACATGACTTGTTAGCTTGTGTTGTGGAGCTAAGACCATATACTTGATTTAAGAAAAAAGAACTTAGAGTAAAGGCACCATTTTACTGTGCTTCGAGGTATAATGCATCTTAATATGTTAATTAACAAACCTCAGCCCAGTTTAAGATGAATCAAAGTGTACAGAGAAGAACTTTTAAAAAATAAATAACTAGTAGAAAATATGCAACTTGCAGACAAACTGTGTGTGTAAAAACACGAAGAATTGAAGTCCTTAATTACTTTCAGGTAAAAAAAGTTAGGAATTCATGTAAAAATGGCTTGGCTTTGCTTTCATATTCTGACTCAGCCACCATTAACAAACCTGGGTTTTTCTAAGAGAAAGTTGCCTAAACTGATTTATCTTGTCAGTGTTAATATGACATAAAACTAAACCAAATCTAATTTTGCTAGTATAAAGATAAATAAAAGACTGTTGAAATACAAATAAAGATGAGAAAGAGACCAAATATAAATATAAGAAAATAAAAAATGACTCAAGTTAAGCAGGTGAAAATTTCATTATTAAGAAGACGAGGCTGAAGCAGGTTAAAGTAAACACATGCAGAATTTCCCCTCAGTATTTGAAACACTGATTTATATCTGATGCTGTTCTCAGAACACCAATTAGGAGCCTTTCTGAAACATAAAAGTGTGTTTGAAAAACAAGTATCACTTTCTGCCTGAAGAAGACTACAGGAAACAAGGAAAGCATCCCTGCTGTTAGGCATAGTAACACAGTGTCTAGTACACAGCTGACGCATCCTTGCCTCTGCTAAGCTTGACTTTGAATTAGGAGTGCTTGACTGTGGTTCTAAAACTTTTGAAGTCCCAGTTTTGTAATGGAATGCGACAGACGTTAACACTTCAAAATAGGATTTGTCTATTCAATTTATACAGTTTTTAACAGTTTTCAAATGGAATATATTAATGTTTTAGCAGAGTGACAAATTTTATAATGAACAGCCTCTACTGTAGGTAATTTGCATGCTAGTAACAAAGTTCTTAGTCCTGACTATAGCCTGAACTATGTCCTTGACCCTCACCCTTGGGTTATTTGCAGAAGGTAGCTTGTTCATCTGTTTATAAGCATTTTCACAGATGGTTTATTGTTTATTGGTAAAGTGTGACCAACATATACCCTTTGGTTGAAAGATTTAAGAAATGTTGCTCAGTACACCTTAATGCTTAATACACTAAAATGTCAATTGTAAAAAAACATTCAAAGGTCATGGTGTTTTCAGAATTACCCCCATGAACCTTTTTACTGCAGCCTTCATTGTGTGGTATTTACAATGTTTAAAAAAACATTGCATTATTAAGTAGCAAACAATATTCTTGTGTTGATATTCATTTAAGGACATCAACCACTGCGCGTCTCATGAATTTTGACCTCAAAACACATGGACACAAGAAGACATGATGCCTTTTGAAACAGTCTATTAAAATGTTACTTTATATTCAGAATTTCACCTTTACTTTTGCATGCCTGACGGCTGCATTGTGATTGCAGACTGACCTACTGCGCCTGTGATAATATTTGTTTCTTAGTTTCTTCAGACCGAGGCCCAGATCCTTGTAGCATAATTCCAGCCTGTCCATAGTCTTTCATTCTTCAAGTCTTTTTTTCTTGCAGTCCAGTTGGACTCTTCATTGGTAAACAGTATTATAGGATGCAAAGGAACAAGTAATAGGTTTATTCCATGCTGAAAAAGAGAAGAAAGAGAACACAACGTTTCGGCCGTGGAGCCTTCTTCAGGTGTGAGAGAGTCAGGGCAGTAGGCAAAGGTAAAGCAGCAGGAGAACAAAGGTTGGGATGGAGGAGGAGTGAGAGGCGGGAGCAGGGGACAGAAAGAGAGGCCAATCAAGAGGTGTGAAGTCAGAATGGGTGCAGAGAGATGTGAAATGAAACTTCCAATGAATGGAGAAAATTTAAAAGAACAGTAGTCTGTCGTTAAGGGAAGGGAGAATGTGTGATCCTAGCTGCAGAATAATTTTAGTTTTGGTGGTCTTTCTGATGTATGAGTTCGGAAAACCGTCTTTGAGAACACAGACGGAGAGGTCAGAGTGGTTGTGGCCGTCAGAGGTGAAATGAGAAACAATGGGCTTGGAAAGATCTTTAATCTTCACAGCCCTGACGTGGTCTCTGAAGCGGTCTCCGAGTCTCCTTCCTGTTTCTCCAATGTAGATGGCTGGGCATTTACTGCAAGAGATACAGTAAATAAGGTTGCTGTATCACCTGCAAGTACACAGCCACCACCACACTCATTCAAGGCCCCTCAGGACAATTCCGGATCACCCAGACAGCATCTTGTACCTCCAGCAACCTTATTTACTGTATCTCTTCTTTTTTTCAGCATGGAATAAACCTATAGGTTCCTTTGCAGCCTATGCATGCTGACGCAGCTACCCACCAGAGTATTATAGGATGCCATTATGATCTCTTGGGTCTGTTTTTTATTTTCTTTGCTTTTTTTAGTAGTAGTAATAATATTATTATTATTATTATTATTATTATTATTATTATTATTAATTGCTTACACTTATATAGCGCTTTTCTGGACACTCCACTCAAAGCGCTTTACAGGTAATGGGGACTCCCCTCCACCACCACCAATGTGCAGCATCCACCTGGATGATGTGTCACTATGTGTCTTAGTGTCTCTAAGGGATGGTCCCAAAATACTAGTCTTGGTCCAGAGTGCTCAGGACACACTGAGTGCCAAGTTATGAGTGCAGTTTGTTGATTTTGGCAGTAGAATAGTCTGATTACACTGCCGAGAATACTGTTCTAACTTTGTCTGATGAAATTATTCTCTTTGTTTTTTGTTATGTGACTCAAGTTGTGAAGCCTAGCTTAAAGAAGAAATTACACAGCCAGAATGTTATCTTTCTCTTTTCCTTAATGTAACTCACAGTTCAATATGAAATCGCTTTTATCTCCTCATCGTTTGAAGTTTGCCTGCAGTTTAGCAGTTCTCTCAGCTTAGAAAGAGATAGTGGACTAGCAAGTGGGCGTTTTATTAATTTAGCATATCATTGTACGTCTCTCAGTATGGTCAGGCTTAAGTCTTTTCCTCAAGCGGATTCTTGTTATAAAGGGAGTGTTGCTTAATTCCTTTCTTTTTGGTCCAGATTACGTAAACGGTCTTTGGATGTCATGTTTAGACCAAATGTTGCAGGTATTGTTCTTACTGTGAGAGACAAAGGACACAAAAGGTCAACGCCCATGGCATTTACATTTCCCTTTAGGTCATGAAGGTTAAGTAAATAGTGTCTTTTTACCTCCAAAAGAAAGAGGAAAAAAAGGGAGAAAAACCGGATTGTAATAAACACCCCAGAAGATGGTATTTTCATGAGGGCTGCGTGTTCTGGATAGTTGTTTTTACTTTGTATTTTACAGCTTTCACCCCTGTGCATAAAATGGAAACTATAACAGGCATAACGGCTGAGATCTAGCCTTACAGTCCCCAGCAGTTCTATTCTCGTGGCCATGACGCCAGGAGACGCGATGCTGAAAGACTCGCTGACATGCAACTTTTAATTCTGTGGGCATCAATAATGTATATTAAGTAATGGGTGGTCCAAATAGCACATTTGATAATAGATTAAGCTACTCTCTCTAAATCAATTCATTAGTTAATCAATATACTTAGGGCAGCATTCAGTTCATCATAACATTATACAGTTAAGCACTGTCTGTAGTCTGCAATGTAGTCTAAATAATTTAGTGCGGAGGAGAAAAAAATTGACCCTAAGCTTTTTTCGCGTTCTGCTGCTGGTGTGAGCTCACAGTCTTTTCAGAGATCAGAATTTCACTGAATGCTAGGGGTGCTCTCTGTGTGTGGGATTGTTTGTCTATTCTCTTGAGTGTTAAGGGATTATATCGGTCACTGCTTATGGAAAGTGTATTTTAATGGAAATATCAATAGAGCAATGAATGACTGTTGTATGCATGCATGCTATTCAGTGGTGGAAGACTGTCGTACACAGCCTTGAAAGTAATTTGGAGTACTGTTATTTTGTCGGTCATGTTCGTAGACGTTGCACAACAGATAGGCATCAAACCCCCTTTGGACTTTTGCTGCATGTGTGCATGTCTTTCAAGTTTAAAGCTGGTCATGAGATGACTTTCGTTTTTTTTTAAATAGATTTCTCTCGTCTAAGAGTTTGGCGAGAACCAACAGTTGAAAATCGAGGGGCTATTTTCCTTTGACAGGCTAATGAGTACCACTTATCAAGAGAAACAAACGCCTTTACGCCGGAGGAGTGAACAAAAACACCTCGTATTTGAGAATCCCAGACGAGCGTGCCAAGCCGCTGGCGCCAGTTTCTCGGGGCGCGGATGTGAAAGGGGCAGGATGACGCATCGAAACTCGCTGGTGCTTGAGCCCTTATTCCTCATGGGACACTGCATCTAAGAAATGGGTTAATCACCAAAAAACTTCCAATAAAGTCCCTTGTTAAAACATGGGCAAAATAATGGTATTTGCGGTCATCCACTGCAGGGATGCAAACTGAACTGGAAATATTTTTTCATTTCCCCACACAGTTTGTGCTAAAATGCATTTTAGCTGATTTTACTGGTTGGGACTTTTTTTCATAATAACCAACTGGTCAAGCTTTTTAAAAATACATTTCTTTGCATTTTAGCTACACCAGGGTATAACAACCATACCCCCCTAACCTACAATGTCTTAAAACTCTTCCTGCTTCATGTCACATGTTTCCTTTGTTTAATTGCAAACATGCATTTGGAATAAAGCCTGGATTGCTGGTTAGGTGTTAATTGGCTCTAGAAACTGCTAATAGGGACAAACAACAGAAACCAGAATTAATTCAGTGTATGTTCCCAATAAATTTTTATCCCCCCACCATAGAAATGTCAGGAATGATTTTGGCGAATGCTCTCTTACATTGCCCATTAGGTGGCTCTGAAATACCTTCAGCAGCAGGAGGGCTTCCTCTCGACTGTTGCAAGACATATTTTGATTTTAATAATGCAAAGGTGCTCACAGTTAATTCAGAACACTTCAATAATACATAACCCGCAGCGGCAGGGAAAAAGTAACGCTTCTTGCACAAAGTTATGTCTCTCACTCGATTTTCATCGTCTTCCTTGTTCTTGGGCTGGACGTGTTCATTCATGAAAAACAAAGCTAAAAGGAAAATACTGAGTATTGGCCAGGGGTTTGTTGCCATGGCTTTGCGCACAGACAAGTGCGAAAAAATGGAAAATGGAGGTGTCACTGTGGTCTCCACCACTGTCCACACACCAAATGAGAAGGCTGTGCCAGGGCTGTCTCTTTCATGCAGCTGTCTCTGGAGTGACTCACTTCCAGGCTACTTTCAAAGGGTTTGTTAGAGATTCTTTTGTTAGACTGGCCGCAGTACAATTTCATAGTTTCTTTTATCCCTTTTTTTGTCGTTTTATTAGCAAGTAATTGAATCACTTGAAGCCCTAACCTAAAATTAAATTGTCTGGGGGGAAAATCTGAGGTTGTCCTAAATTTCTATGTCATATTTAACGCTCCTGTGGAGTAATCATAATGAATTGGAGTTATTTTAAGCAAAAAAAGTAACTTAACTTGAAAAGTCTTTTAAACTTTTTAAACTAAATTACTTTAACGTATTTTTGGTCTTTGTATTTGAACAAACGGTGTTTTCCATATGGTTATTACAGTTATTTGTTGTTCTCTGCTGTGCAGCAGGAGAAATGTATGATTTCTGACTAGTGCAGACACAAAGCTTTATCTTCAATAACACATGAACATATGACCTTTGAATGTGGCAGAGTTCCACTAGCATATGTTATCTGTTTGAAGGTGTGCATGAGAGCCACTACTAAGTCCAGACAAATTTCTTAGGGCAAGCTGCAGATTGGGAAGTTGGTTTCTGTCCTGGCTCACTGTCAAACATAATCAATTTTCTTGTCAATTTTGTGTTTTTTTTTAATAAAAATCTGTTATTAACCTCTTTCTGTCACGAAGATAAAAGAATGTGAGAAATACAGAATAAACTATAGGTTGCTTAAAATTTAATTAGGGAGGCCTTTTGGCTTATTGTTACTTCTGCTCATATTGAACATATTTAGTTGGATCTCTTCAGGATTGTTGTAATATACAGTAATATCACCATCTTTGCACTGTAATATTCCATGATTTTGTGTAATGCAATTACATGAGAATTCTCATTATTTCATTGGGTGATGCAGCTGGATAGTATCTTTAAAAATAATTTGACAGTGATATTTTAATACTTTGGATCACATTTTTCTTTGTTAGTAGTCCATGTGTTTCTTTGAAACATGTAGACAACTGGAAACATTGACAACAGAGGTGTCTTTGCCGTCAAATCTCATATGAGAGAACAGAAGGAGAAAGATTAACCAGATCTGTTATGAAAAGTGGAGACCGTAGAACAAAAAAAGCTATTTGTATCAGTCTATTTTGATACTGTATGCATGCACACATGAATTATTCCCTTTAGAAAGATATGTTCTATGTAGGCAGAATAGGTTTTACCATACTCAAGTGAATGGGATTTTCAGAGAATCTTCTTGCATGCTAACACAGTGATTGATTATCTGCTTCCTACTGTGGATTTGAACAAGTGACATATCCTTCAATTGAGATCTCTCTTTTTTGTGTGGATGTGGCTTGAAAGAAGGTCTGGTTTTGTAGATTTCTGAACCACACAGCCGTTGAAAGTGTTGACAAGGGGATTTGCTGCTGTGTAGGCATCTGAAACCGAAATTTTACAAGAAGTGCCCACGCCTGATCCATACTGTAGCTCCTGCTGTTCTTGGCATTGTGGTACATAGGTTGATTTCTCTGCTGGCCTGCTCTGTTATCTACAAGAATGGGATCCGGGTATGAGCTCTGAATGTGGATTACACACTTTTGCACTGCAACATCCGACATGGATTTTTACTGATAACATTGACTTGTCTTAAATTGAAATTTCTTGTCTCTCTGCTAAAATTTTATGAGCACAGCACCAGGGAAGCAAAAGCCTTCCATTTAAATCTGTTTGTGCGGTTGCTATGCAAACATTTCAGCCTTTGATGTTGTTTGGGTGCCTAAATATCACCTGTTAGAGCAGATTCTATCTTTTTGTGACCTCACACACCGTGTTAGAAATCGATGTATGACTGCGCCGGGGCTGCTGTTTCATGCCCATTTCATTGGTTGGACAGCAATGCACCTCATTTTCTAACATTAACATTAACACAGTTGTTTTTCAGGGGAGATAATCTTTTCATCCTCAGGTTTAACCAGCAGCCATATCACCCTGCAACTCAGAACTGGCAACCCCCTGAAGCTAAGCAGGTGTGAGCCTGGTCAGTACCTGGATGTGAGACCTCCTGGGAAAAACTAAGGTTGCTGCTGGAAGAGGTGTTAGTGAGGCCAGCAGGGGGTGCTCACCCTGCGGTCCATGTGGGTCCTAATGCCCCAGTATAGTGACAGGGACACTTTACTGTAAACAGGCGCCGTCTTTCGGATGAGATGTAAAACCGAGGTCCTGACTCTCTGTGGTCATTAAAAATCCCAGGGTGTTTCTCGAAAAGAGTAGGGGTGTCCTGACCAAATTTCCCATTGGCCCTTACCAATCATGGCCTCCAAATAATTCCCTCTATTAATTGGCTACATTACTCTGCTCTCCTCCCCACTAATAGCTGATGTGTGGTGAGCATTCTGGCGCACTATGGCTGCCGTCGCATCATCCAGGTGAATGATGCACATTGGTGGTGGAGGTGTCCCCATTACCTGTAAAGCGCTTTGAGTTGAGTGTCCAGAAAAGTGCTATATAAGTGTTATTATTATTATTAACCTGAAATCAAATTTATGACTGTCTTTATGAGCCACAGCAGTGACATGTAAAGTCTAAAGAGTGATTTAATGTCATTGAGTCCAAAGCAAACTTCTCACGTCCTTTAGAATGTCTTCTTGCATTAGCAACAAAATTTAAGCACATCTGTTTGTATTATTAGTCTTTTTCTCTCATAGTGGATACCCCACATCTTGCCTATTTACAGTATTGCATATTATATAAGATCCTCTAGGAATATCAGTGAATCTGTGTTCTATCTCTTCTTTTTGGTATAAATATGAAGTATTGAGTTTACATCCATGTTTAGGAGTCACTTCTTTTCTTATTCTATCAGTTCAATTTTAATTTGTCTTGTATATATCTCTCAAGTGCGTTGGACAGTATTTCTATACAGTGCAATGTACCCATTGTGCATACATTTATAATTTGAAAGGAAAGTTGTTTTTCAGATGCCTTTAGCCAGTCATGTCCTCTCGTGTATGTTGTAACAGAACCACGCAAACTTAATTTCTCAATGAATTTTGTTTAATTTGCCGGAACTGATATTGTTGCCCTTTAAACATAATATGGTCTATAAATTCCTGTGAAGATGTCTTGGGTTTATGGATGACTGGTGAATGGATTTTTCTAAAGACGTTTAAGACAGGAGAACCCATTTTCTGGACCACATTTCATGCTTAAACTGTTCAAAACCTTGAGCAGGGCTGTAAACAGACAATTTTGAGGCATCCGCTGGTGTTCAGAAACTCCATAATGCAGCTTTATTGGTCTGTCAGCTTCTTGAGAGAGATGCACTTTTTTCATTTGTTGCCAGGCCAAGAAAGAAAACATTGAACTTACATACTGCAGCTTAAAATGGATGCAGCAGTGGGAGGTAAAAAGACGCAGAAAAAGTATAACAATCCGAATGAAAGCATACTGTATCTGTGGTTTTCCAGTTCAGCTCTCCTTGTCAGGTCTTCTGTGTGGAAAAGCGTACTGTATTAGTGAAAGAGAATAATGCAGATGGGTTTCTTGTTCATACAATGCCTCCTCATTTAGTGTTTTTGGAGAACTCATAGAATGCAGTGGGTGGAAGGAATATTTTAATGAGAAAATATTCCTTTAGTACTGACTTTGTTTGAAGTCAGTACTGGCAGCATGTTATGCATTCTCTCAAGGAAGTCATTTCCATGTTTCTTTATTAGAACTGTAATTCACTTACCTTTCTTTAAGTGGATCAGAATAGCCCTATTGATGTATTTCTTTTGTGAATAGTTAATTTAATGTTTTTGAAAGATACTGTTGACTGGAAGAAAACAACCTTTTTACAGAAACCCTGAAAGCCAAAAAGCTATGGCACGCATAGTATTATCCTCACACAAACACATGCACATGCACCGCACACACTCTCTCTCTCAAAGACATGCAAAATGCATCCCCTGCCATTCATTGTGCCCCAACCTTGCCCTGGAGGGACCACCCTCAAAGACGGACAGAATGCAGTAAATTCTCAGTGGCAATTGCAGGCCTTAGCTTGTCAACAGTGGTGCCAATTAGCAGCAATTAGGATGCATGTTTGTGATGTAGACAGCTGTGTCCTGTTGAGTGTACACTACCTCATTTCACATTGACTTGTTTATGACACTCAGAAGTAAATCGTTTTATGTGCCTTTATCGGCCTGATAATTCCTTTTCTTGCAAAAAGCACTTTGTTTAAACTGTATCATAAAGGCTCTTCTGAATATATACTGTACTGTAGCTTAGTGCAAACCCGTTCACATTTACCTGGTTAAAAGACATGGCAATTGGATTATAGAAGTGCCAGTGTAATTTTTTCATAATTGTATCTACCCATCAGTGTAGTGAGTGCAAGTGACCTCAGTGCAGTTCTTCCCATGTTTATGTTCTTTAAAGGGATTTGAAATGCTTTTAATGGAGTTTTTATACGTTTTCTTTTTCTTGCCAGTTGTTATAGCTCAATATGAAAGATGTTTTATTCTGCTGTGGTAATGGAGGCAAAGATTTACTGAAGCATTTTCAGTATTGTCACAAAGATCTGTTGTTTTACTATGAGCAATACCATCATAATTATAATAAACTTAAAAAAGGTTGGAATATCTGTGAAGTCCTATACTGTGCTTCAGGCTCAGTGGAACTTAAGAGAGTGGTTCATTGCTAACACCGTCTGTGGCTGATACTCGGATAACTTAACTGCTAATGCATTTCTACCCAGAAACATGCCAGGAATTTCAATTTGTTATATATTACAGATCAAGGCCAGTTTCAGGCTTTTGTGTAGCTTTTGAAAGACATGTTCACTTCCTCCTTAGAAGTTGAAATCTGAAACTTGGGCCTAAAGGTTAATAAACTATAACCTGAAATAGTTGTTACAATAAATCTAAAAAAGAAAATGTTTTTTTCTTTAAACTCAAATATTCTTTTCAGTGATCCTTAATTGTGGGGGAAATATTCCAGATATTGTGCTTTGCTCAGTTCACTTTAAACACAGTAACTGTATTTGTACTGTCAGTATGGAAGAGGAGTGTGTACCCATGAACTCTGTGACTGCTTCATCTATCATTCTCTTGATAAGAACCATCTTTAATTAAATTTCTTAAATTAGGGACTCATACAACCCTTAACAAAGGGAACCTTAATTATCTCTCCACTTATAAGAAACAGATCAGTTTCTGATTTATTAGACAAAATAGAACAATACATTAATTGTAAAACAAAGCTTGAGTTTTTATGTAAATATACCACTCTGTACTCAAGATAAACATTAGATTTGCTACACTTGCCTTCCTATGTTAAGTTCTGGTTTCAATATCAGTTCGTTTGTAAACATTTTGGCTGTAGGAAAGATTGAAAGTCACGTGACATAGGTCATGTGCTGTATTCTTACCCTGTAAGTAATCTTTGCCTGGTGTGTCTGCTTTTAACACCTGCAAAGGCATAGAAATGCTGTGATACAGACTAGAAAAGATGTTTGCAAATGGGCAACGGGTTTGTTCCTCCATTCAATTTGTGAAGCAGCTGCCGGATAAAGGACAGTATTTGTCAGCGATTTACGCTTTACATGTGTTGACCCAGAGTTGAGGTGTAACAGAGCATCAAGGTGTGGGCAACAAAGAACACGCAGAGGTTTATTCCATGTGAAATGCGGCAAAATATTAAGTGTTGTACTGTTTTTGTTTTCGTTTTCTGTGTGGAATTAATTGTTTTTGTTGATACTAGCTAAGTAGTGGGGAGTATTGTGTTGAAAGATTTAAAAGATTGCCTTGGCATTTATATTGCAATAATGGGTGGAGTACAGCTTTTAAAATGTTGGAAACAGAACTGATTCATTTAGTGACAGTAGCATTTTGATTTTACTTTGCATTTAACCTTCATAATTCTTTAACATCATAAGCAATTGTTAGCATTATGTAATGAATAGTTACATTAAATGGCTTTCTAATCAATGGACGATACAACTCAATAAGAAAACAAGTCAGAAGAAACATTAATAAATACTCTAAACCTTGCTTCATTATTGAATGCTCTGCCCAGATCGTTGCTAACCACTCTGAATCATTCTTTCTCCATAAAAAGGGGCATGGTTACTTTGAAGTGAGTCAGTTTGGAAGAAAACACTGTTCGAAAAGTGCACTAGAGGGCACAAGTTGCATAATATTTGAGACAAGGTCTGGTGGAAAACCAGCTGAAATTAGTATAGAGAGTAGCATAGCCTCTTCATTCTTTTGCATAATTAATAATCTTTAATGTTCTGAAAATCCCTGTTTAGTGTAGAAATTATTTAAATTTTGTGTCTGCAGTGTAATCAAAGCGATTCAGTAGCACAAGATGAGAACTGACATGGCTGATATGGTTCTCCATCCCTGTGTGAAGTATTGAGAATGTAAGTCCAAATTTCTATCACCTGGAGTATTGCTTAGAGTGTTACCATCCAGCTAACTGTTTCTTTGTCTTTCAATTTTATCATTTAAAGGAAAAAGTCAAAAACTCTTTCCATTTATTTCAGCGTTGATTTTGATTCAGTCTTTGATTTTGTAACTTGCTGCACACTTCTTTTGTACTAAAAATAAAGACAAAATCGACAAACATGCAGTAACTCAAATTGTTTTTTAAAGTAATTATTCTGGATTGAAAGTGTAATTACTTTTAATGGATATGTTGTGACAGGTGTGTATTGGGAAGCAGTTCACTTGAAATCTGAACAACAGCCAGATCTGCACTGCTGTGAAGTATAGTTCCCAGTCAATCTGACTGTCATGGAAACAAAATCCTTGGACAAAATGGGACTAATTGAGTTGCAACAGTAAAGAAACCCAGGCAACAGAAACCTATAAACCAACACACAAATACCTAAAATTCTACTGTGCGAGTCAACAAAACCAAAGGAGCTTGCATGTATATTTTTGTGTCTTGTTCTGCACAAAATCTGTTCTCTTGAAAACGTATATCTTGAGCTATTTCATTTTGTCCTTGGGTTTTACTCAGACAGCACAGCAAGGTTGTGCGTTTCTCGGAATAATAACTCTGCTTTCATACTCAGGAACGTTCCTTGCAATAGTATGATCTAAAGCATTGTGCCTTGGTGTAAATGCAGCAAACAGGTGTAAATGGTTCCTCGGTAATATTGTGGAAAAATTGGTGATGTCGAAATACATTTTAAAATGATGTAGTCCTATATAGTAATTCCAAGAATATTCTCTGCCTGTTTGTCAGAATTTTTCCTCCCCCCCATATATATTCATGTTTAAGTGTTTAGGGCACATTAAGCTGTCTCATAGACAGCTTGTAAAAATCATTGAACCTCAAGCAGTGAACTGGCTTTACAAATATGCTATGGTAGTTTAAATATGTAATTAATGTTATTTTGTTGATTACTCTTGTTCATTGTTCAGTTTGAAGACGCACAGTAACTACTGTGGAAACCACCTAGAACTTTTGCAGACATACCGTTGGCAAACGCAGACAAGCATGTTTGTGTAACCTCAGCTCACAAAGGAGGGCGTGGCAAGTCTCACATCTGACCAACTTGGACGTACTGTATCTATATTAACATCTGTAGCCAATAGGAGCAAAAGTCCCTGCACCAACTTTAAAATATCTCTTTTAAAATGTCTGTGTTTACTCACAGGACAGGGTTATTTTCTTCATTAGAGAGAGCTAGGGCCTCTTTTTACCAGACCATTCTACTCTAGGAAGAAGCATTCTATTGTCTGTTTTTCATGATTCCCTTAATTAAAAAAGGATGACATACTGTACTATACTGAGCAAAAGAAACATTTCTTGTGTCTGCTGTAGATAACTACTCAAACCTATAAGGAAGAATCCAGTCTTCAACACAGGTGCACTGATTTTATTATTAAACAAATGTTACGATGTATAAATTCATCAGGCTGATTAATATTTGGCATCAGCTGTGTTAATCAACATAAGTTCTAATGTGAACGTCTCAGGCTTGTAGTGTAATACAGTCTCTATATCTGTTATGGCTGCTTTACACCAGGTTGCAGATGCTGTCTTGCTGTCCTATTCCCTCAAGTCTTGTCTGGACAAGCAAGTACCCGGCGCACCCTTATATACCATAAGGCACAACTTGCTGTTAAAGTCTGGTTAGTAGGGCATTCTTGTGATCACTTTTATACTGAGTGCACATTGACCAGCTTAATAAATGCTGTCACGTCACTGGTAAACCTACCAGAAGGGCAACAAGGTCAAATCAGGACAGTCAGCGTAGGTCCTTGCAATCAGGTTGCTATAAACCACTGCAAGTGATCAATGAAGTGCCATTGATCTTGATGAGGTGCTGTGACTTCTGGTCTCTCACATCGTGGTCTTTCATTAACGGACTGTTTGACTGAAGTGCCTTGGTTAGTTAGAAAATGCTGTAAACACTTCAGACGGCATACAACAGCATGAGGACACCATGCTTAAGGCAAGACAAGCTATTTTCTTGACAAGTTTCTTTCTGTGTTTTTCTGGATTTTTACCAAGTTTGGCATTCAACAGGTTAAATCACCTCATCGTTGCACTCGACCAGTTCTTTCAATAATGAGAGGGTATAATTGGCCCTGTTGTGAGTGGGTGCTTGTCAGTGTCTCTGTGTGCGCTGTTATGGACTAGTGTCCCATCTAGGGTGTGTCCCGAGTTGTTGTCCGAGATAGACTCTGCCTCCCCTGTGACCTTGTATTGGATAAAGAGGTTGGAAAATGGATCAATGGATATTAGTCAAATATTTTGGTGAATATTCAGTACTTTAATATTTGCACTTATTGTAAAGGAAGTTACATTAATGAGGCAGACAAATTCTGTGAATATCAGTATATGGCAAGGACCAGTTTACAATGATAAAATAAAGCAACGGTGCACAATAGCATTTTCTCCTACCGTATACTTTGATGTTTCTTTTGATGCTCAGTATATATGAAGTAGTGTAGTTCCTCTGTCCCCAACACCTTTGTGGTGTGCAGTACAATACATGCAGATGGAAGATATTTTCAACTGAGGTTTTAATCTAAGAGCTGTGAACACTTCCAGCTGTGCTGCTTCATTGTCCGTGTTTAACATCAGAAAAGCATGTTCTTGTATTTTTTTTCTGGATGTAGTAAATATGTGGAAATAAACAATTAAGCAAATAACTTCATTTATCAGGAGCTGAATGCAGCTCTGAAGATTCTTCTGAACACCAGAAGGGCTCTGAGTCCATGCCATTTTGTGGTTTGAAACATTCGTGGCAGATAAAAACATTACTGAGAATTCTTTCATTTTTAAACCATTGCTTCCCAGTACTGTATATCATGTTCTGAATTTTTTTTAAAGAGGAACTGCTATGCTAGTTTCATATTTTGGGATTAGAAAGATTGAGCATTGAGTGCATTTCAAACCACAATAAAAGTAAAATGTACACAGAAACTTGTAAAACCTCCCATTTACATCACTAAACAGATTAAATCTCCAAGTATCTGCAGCGCTATATTCAGCGATTCAGACCAATACTGCTTATAAACTGTGCATGCAGATCACGTCACAACATTTCTGCAGTGAAATGTCTGCTGCATAACCTGTACTTATTTGCTTGTACATCACGTTACGTTGGTCATTACAGTGACTAGTGAGCAGGAAGGGCCACTTCATATCACAGTTGGTGGGAGCTCTTGCTCTTGCCCGTGGAGAGACCAGGGGTTTGTGACAACATGGCGACTATCCTGTACTTTCACAAAGTTCACAGTTTTGTGCTTAATTCAGAATTGGTCAAATTTGCCTATGCATTCAGTTCATTTATTTTGTTACCGAGATTTAATGGGGACTGCTTCAACAGACCCTATAATCCTGGGTTTTTAGGACATAGAGGATTTTGCCCAAAGACTTTTTCTGAAAGGAAAAGGCAGGTGTAGGCTGTATTTAATCTGAAAGTGTGGCAGGGCCCAGGGCTGATGCAGGCTTGTGCTCCGAGTCCTCTCAGGGTTCGCACTGCCAAGGCAAATGGAGTGCCATTCACGCCTGCTGCTGTCAGATAATGATGGAAATGTCTCGGGAGGCAAGGCTGACAGAGGCCAGACATCCAGACAGGAGCTCCAGAATTCAGGCTCCAAAACCTCGCAACCACAGGATGTGCTTGCAGGTTTTAAATAATTTAAGGATTTAAAAAAAAAATCCCTAATGGGTTTGCTGTGTACAACAAGAATCGCCTAGTAACAGGAATTACAGAGCAGCAAGCTGAACACCAAACTTGCAAATAGCAAACGTTTATGGCACAGATCTTTATAATAATCCCAAGAAAGTTGTAATGAGCAGTTACATGTTATTGTAGTTACTAGAAAAGATAGAAATATTAAAAGACTAAAAATGGTTAAGATTTGTGTTACAAAATGCCATTTATTCAGTTACAGTAAGGTTTGCCATTTTATGCTTGGCAGTGCCTTTGTGACTTTTGATAGTGTGCTAATTATGGATTGGACACTTTTTAACTTCATCTCTCTTCATAACTTTTTCTTAGTCTATGTGCATTATACTGTAAACTTTGTGCGGTACGTCAAATAATCACGAGTCTCCTTTAGGCAGCAGAACTTCTAGCACAAATTATAAATGTTTTAGCAACATTTGCTTTTTCTTGCCAATGTATAACTCAAGCAGGTGAAAAGGACACTATTTGTTTTTGCTAAAACCACATAATTTTTATTACTATTATTAAAATACTGCTTTTAAGTATTTTATAACCATACTACATCACTAGCATAAGACTGCCTTTTTGGAGATTAGAATTGTGACATTAACAGAACTGTGCAACACTGTTGTTTTCATTGTGGGTTTCTGGAAATAGATTACAAACACCCAAAATGTTTTACTGATGTAATCGGTGCCTTGGAAGATTTGGAATATCTGAAATCTGCTCCTGTTGTAGTCGTTTGTTTTCTTCCTTATTAAGCTTTGTATACCATTTATTTGTTTTTAAGTGTATAAAGAACAAATACTTATTTTGTATTTGGGTGTGTGTATATATATACAGAACATTCTGATGAAACCAAAAGTAATACCCACCTTGTAGTCACAAAGTTTGGATGTCATAGGTTTCTTCACACTTGTATAAGACGTATTTGCTGAGTTGACAGAATGTTGACCCTTATCCATTAGCTACTGGGAGTTTATTTCTGTCAATAAACACCAAGACCAATAAAAGGCATTTGATGGTTTGCGTGTGTACTGTATATGCATATTGTATGCATCCACAGACTATATTTGATCTTATTTCACACTCCCATTATTCTGCATTTGTTTGTTTTGCTGCCTGAGGGAGTTCATTGTATTTAGACACTATTATAAATAAACTATCTGTTGGACCACTTTCTTAAGCATAGTAAGTCATTTTCAAGTTAGTATATACTGTAGCACAGATAACTTTAGGTCAAGGCTTCGAGGCAGTGCCTTGACCTAAATGTCAACAGACTTTATTCTCAAGCACTCCCAGATGGTTTATCAGGGTCCTGTTCTTTGTGTGATGCAGCTCTTTGAGTGAGCTCTTCTCCTGAAGTTTCTGTTCGGGGCAATACAAGTTATCGAGTATTTCCCTCCAGTTAGCTTTGGTTGAGGAATTTGATAGAAATGATAAGCTCTGAAGTGGTATGGACATATCATGAGGAGGGACGTTGAGGAAGTAACAAAGAGGGTAATGGAATTTGAGGTGGAAGTTAACAGGGGAAGGGGCAGGCCTAGAAAGAGATGGATAGATTGTGTGAGAAAAGATATGGAGGTATGTGAAGTGAGGAAGATGTGCTCGACAGAGACAAGTGGAGAAGAGCAACCAAAGCAGCTGACCCCAGGACAGTCTGGGACTTAGGCTGTGAAAAAGAAGAAGAAGATAAGCTCTGAAGTTTTTTTTTCCCCTCTAGTAGTGAGAGAATGTAATTCGTGATGTACCGGTGATTCCCACTGCACTGGTCCTATGCTAATACGAGTGTGTAAGAATGATCCTTATGGGTTACTTAATAATTGTGGAGTACAAACTTAGGTATTCATGACCAAGCTGCAGATTCTGTCCATCAATTTCATATGACAAAGCAGTTTCAAGAGTGGAAATAACCAACAGAGAACATATGACCCACGTAGTCACAAACTACGTCATTTGTAATCCGCCTTTGATCATTACTGTTCTATATTGTAAATTACAAAGTATTGATGATTTGAGTTAGTCAAGGACGTGCTATTAGCTTTTTTTCTTTCACAGAGGTTTTGAGTAATAAGATGAACACTAGGGAGTCAGAAATTGCTTGAAGCTTTTTTTTTCCCCACCAGCACTGTCCCTGGATGAAGGTTTTAATTACTTTCCATTGGCTTTGTGAATATTAAATGAGGAATTGAAGGGCATGTCCCATACAAAACTGATATTTTTATGTGTTTTTCTAATGCTTGCATTTTCAGATACGAATATTAATAAGAGACAGTAGATGTGAGTATTTTTCTTGTTAGAGCACTGTTCCTGCATGCAGATCAGAACTCACAAAATTATTAGATCTGTGGTTGGAAATCTCTGAGGAAAGGACATCAACAAGGTCAGATTCTTCCTCATGATTTTATTTTATTAAGATGTACGTGGTAAAGGCATCTCAAGGTTCTTTACATAATAATAAAATGACATTGATTAGTAAAATGCTTATTTGTATCTCCGAATAAAAATGTGCGTACAGTAACCAAGCAGAAACATTTGTGGTCTATCTTTCCCTTAAAAGTTAACAATTTCGAATACAGGTGATTTTTCAGTCTGCTGCAGATGGAAATAGAAGAGTGGGTTACTTCGTCGCATTTAAGTACTTCCTTCATTTAAGTGTGAAATCCTGGATTCAATTAAAATTTTGACCAGTCACTAGCTGTGGATTACATGCTGTTTTTTGTTGGAGGCTTGTTGTGTTCCTAATGCGAATAAAAATAATACAATTCCTGAAATTTAAAACGTGAAGATGCTTTAGAAGGAGACAAAAGAAATGTTTCCCTGTTTAGAAATGAATATAGAGCAAATTCCATGTTAACTGTATCCAACTATCTATGTGGAACTGTAGGTCTTTGAAACATTTGAGATGATTTTAAAATGTTTTAAGCTCCACGTTTAGCTCTGCTTAGTAACCTTTTCTGTCTTAAACAGATTTTACAAAATTTAGAAATTCATAGGAAATTTAAAAATCTTAGAAATAAAAATAATATATATATGCAAGAGTAAAAAAAAAAACTTCCTGAGGGTAGATGTGTGGCAAGTTTTTAATTTACTTTTTAAGAGCCTGCCTAATTACCTTTTTTTTAAATAAGGGATTTTATTATTGGTAGAGTAGACTGCATTCATAGAAACTAAACCCATTGTTACTCTACAAAAATCCACTTTCAGTGTTTTACATCTGTTAGACCTACAGTACAGTATCACCAGAACCTTAAGTGCAATTTAGAGCCTTTTAATCATTATTACATCTGTTTTTCTGTCAAAAATAGAAGAAAATGCCCAAATACTGTTTCATAAGTGATCTCCCTGACAGAACATTAATATACATATGAGCAACATATTAAAGTATAAGAATCATAAATTGTTTTAGAACTTAATTTGGAGGTTCAACAATGAGTTCGTTGTCTTCCCTCAATGCTAAATTTACCTGCAATATTTCCTTGTAAACCTACTCAACAGGCTGAATAGAAAGAAAATACCTAATAAGCATTCCAAAAAGCAGTGAACTTCAACAGCTTTGAAAGAAAATGTATTGCATATTCTGCAGTTTGTTGGATTAGTATTCATGAATATTTAGCAGTCAAAATGTAATCTAATTTTTGTAAATATTGACAACAATTGGTTTGACTTGCTTCAGTGACACATCCCATCTGTCTCCATATCTGTCTCTGTCTTTCGTTTTTAATCTGTTTTTATCTGGGTTTAAAATATTGATTTCCGCGTTTGCCTGCAGACAATACATCGAGTAAGTACGAGATGCATTCAGTAGTTAACCTTACAGCCAAATTAACAGGTCATGAAATAAATCATGTTTCTCAGGGTAAAAGGTTTTTGGTATGCATTTCATTCAACAATAGTCAGTGAAGAATGTCTGAAATATTTATTCAAACCTTAAAGATTGTGGAGCTATTCTGTGTAACTATAGTAACAACACTTTGCTCTATTGTTTGAATATTTCATGATCTTGATACGAACAACATTACATAGCATTTTATCATCCACATACAGAACACTGGAGAAGTCTCCCAGTAATCTGCAGAAAATAAAAAGAAAATGGTGACTAAGTAAAATCAGTTTACACAGTGGTGTAATGGTGGTAGAACAGAGAGAAATGTGAATTTTCTGTTGATACAGAAAAGGGAGTTGGGTCATATGTGCTATGGTGTGGTACTGTGATTATTACATTTACATTACACATTGAAGTGTACTTCAGATTTCTATAACCCTTTTCAACCCAGAGCATTTACAAAGGGAATGAGACTAACTTTATCCACATGGGAGATGGATGATCTCCCACCTGAGTCATGCATAGCAGCCGTCATGTGCCAGCAGTCCCACTACACGGACGAGTACGACCTCTCCTGTGATTTGTTTGTTCATGCAATGTCTTTCATGATGCATCATCTCAGTTTTGCTTTACGTATATTGTAATGTTTATCATTTGACATTATCATTGTCGGAACGTAGGCAACCAGGACTCTTCTCTATTCTGAGTTGCTCAACTCAAGGTCCTTGAGCCTTACTTAAGAATCAGGTGCCTAAGAGGGTATAGGGTGTTTTAAGTGTGCCTGTCTGAAATATTACACTTCAAGTGCCCTTGCAGCTAAATGATGATAAATGCTTGAAGGGAATGATATAAACCATGCTGCACTTTAATAACTGGAGACAGACCTACTGAAACATCAGAGGCAAGGCGGGAATAGTTTAAGAGGCTCATTCTCAAGTGACAAACTACTGGGCTTACACTGTGGAAGATGAACTAACCCCCTGTTTACTGTACCAATTAAGCTGAAAGTCACATTTACTCAAACATCGGTTAATACCCAGGAATTTTCTGGTTCCCTGTCACAATTTGTTTTCTGAAGCTTGCAGAAGCGCTGCAGTTCCTAACTCATTGCCTACCTCTGGCACATCAATAGGCAGAAAAGAAGCTCTGGCCAGGTTGTTGCATTAAGATTCTGAGAGTTTGTTCTTACAGGCTACTTCATAAAATATTTATGAGATCTTAGGTTTGAGGAGGAGGGCAGAGACTTTTTTTCCCCCGAATGCTGTGCTTTTTGCTTACTTAATATCCATCATACACAAAGGCTTAAAATATATACAGTACCTATATAGTTTTAGAACTTTGTTAAGCTTAGGGCTTTTTGCAGATCTTTGCTTTTTCTAAAGATTCTGTATGTTACTGTGGATTTGTACTAAATTGTGAAACAGACTTAAAAATATAAATATGTATTTCAGTAGCTCAGTGTTGTTCATTTTCCGTAATGTTTTGGTATTTAATGACCCATGTTTGTTTTCTGGACTTTATTTTAAGAAAAGGTTTTGAGGTGAGCAAGAGGACTACAAGACAAAGCATAAAGAAACACTACAAGGCAAAACAGCTTTGGGAAATTGGAGTACACCCGTGTTCTATATTCTGCAACAGTTTATGTACTTGTGTTATGATTGTATCTCTCATGGTTTTCTTTTGTAGAAAATGTGTCACTAATAGGAGAGACTTCTCTGTGGCTTGTTTGACAGTGTTTTGAATTTCTAGACAATAGCTTGGAAAATTCAATCAGAGGTTGTGGGCTTGAGTCTCACCAGAAGTTTTAAAGTGAAGCAATAAAGCCAACCAATCGCTTGCATATGTTAAGAACTGAATTAAAAGGCTGTCATGTTAAAATTATAAAATGCATTAGTTAGGCCTCACTTGTAATCTTGTTCTGTTTTACTCAAATTGGCACTAGGAAGACATTGCACAGTGTCAAGGAGAGTAACCAAACTTATCTGTGGCCTGATGGAAATCCCATACATGGAAAGACTAAGGGAACTGGATCATTTTAGCTTGTAATACAGGAAGTGCAGGTCCTGAAAGGCATTGACGTGGTCAGCTCTGTCTTCAAGACCAGTGCCATGCAAAGACCTGTAGAGGCAAGGGGGAAATGAAGTGTGAGATCTTAAGAGCTGCTGACTGTGCGAGATAGAAACTGACTGAGTCTGTTTGCTTGGGATCCTGTAAAAGAGGGACAGGTGGAATTGTTCAAACAAGCTGCTTGTAACCAGCAGAGTAAGATGAGCTGGATGTTCCCCCTCCATTTGCAAACCTTTGTCTATATACTTCAGAGGCAGCCACTGTGTTTTGTGTGTTTATAGATTTGATCCATTTACATTTGAAAGTATTTTAACAGAAAAACACAGGTTCTGCATAGTAATGGCGTGGGAAGGTTTTCTACATGGTTGCGAGTTGCTTCACTTAAAATCCTGGCTGGAGTAATTTGTTTCTGCACTCTTAAGTGGACTAAAGCCAAGGAAAATTGACTTCTCATTTTTTCTGGCAATTAGGTTTCTGTGCTAAGAGCAGGACAAAAGTAATGGAATGGCAGTGAGGTACAGGTCAATTGCTCCAGCAGCACTTGTTTTTTTTGACATTGCTTTGAAATATTAAATGTGAATTCTGCTGTTTTGAGGTATAGTCAAATGCTATTAGTTTTGGTGGCAATGATTTGGAAAAAGGTATCTCACATACTGGTAAATATGAAAAAAAGGAACAGAATTTAATTCTGCTTTCAAATTGACGGTGTTACTGTAAGATTTTCCTTGGTTTATCTTGTTTGCTGTCATTCTCATTAAGGTAAGAATCATAGCCTGCTAGATCCGGATTATTTTCACTTAGAAGGCTGCGCTCTGATAATATTAAAAGCAAAAGAGTTAGGAGGGATTTAAAGAATATGAATAATGCTGTTTTCTCAAGCTGTTAGTGATTACACTTCACATTTTAAAGCTTGGTGCCATTGCCGCAAGTTTTATCATTGCTAATCTGCATACACATTCTCATTGCCAGATAATTTATCATCAAGGAGGATGGCTGAAAGTTAAATGGGAAACGTGACTGCTGTCAAGTTCCTCTCCGCCTGCCAAACATGCAGAAGATCAAAGGGAAATGTTGAAAGGAGTTGTTCGGTTTTAGCCTGATGTTGTGAAGGCACAAGTGTACTTGTAGGTGAAGTGCAGGGGAAATCTGCAAGGAGGAACTTGGCTTGATGTAGGATCCTGTGCTTTGCAGCTTTTCCAGAAAAGGGGTGTGAGATTTTGAAAAGAGCCTGAGGTTGTAGGTGTTAGTCTGCTCTTTCGCGTTACACGGATGTTGCTGTGCAGAAAAAAAAACAGCAATGACTTTGCAATTGAAACTTTTCAAAAACAGATGGAACTTTCAAATTGTTCAGAAACCATAATAGGTTTATCATCTGATTTTGCCATGAGCGTTACTCTACTGCATCTGCATGCAGATGTGTGTGATTTTTTATTTTATTAATGAATTAAAGAAACTGGTCTATCTGTTTGCAAGGACCTTTATTACTGCTATGATATAGACCACAGAGATATACATGGTTTAAGCAAGATGACAGTAGCAGGGTTTTTTGTCACATGGTTAGGTGTGAATTTGAATTTGATACATTTTATAAAAAGCCATTTTGATGCATTAGTACACTTTTCTTAACAGCTTCTCTTGCGTGTAACAAAGTAAAACTGGGCTGTAACACTATTTTTTTACTTGTCTGTTATAGTGCATATTATATTTTTTGCATATTCTTTGGCCCATCTGACAGCACTTTTCCATTTTCTGTATGCATTAGCCAAACTGACTTTTAAGCTGACTAGTCTCACCGGGGAATCGTATAGATACTGATGGTGCAGTAGTAGAAGCATGTTAGTAACAGCAAAATTAGATGAAGTGGTCTTTTATTGTGTGGGTAATGGACGTTTGTAATAAAAAGATGAAGCAAAACTTATTTCAAACAAAACTACAATGCTAGAGATATGAGCTGCAGTCTCATAAAAGCAGTTCATTCGTTTGCTCTAATCATAAATATTACCGTCAGTTTTCAGCAAAAAAAAAAGATTCTGATCAGAAGTGGCTCATAAAAGGTGTTTTATATCGGAAGATTATTGTTTTGTCTTCTGAAGTCATTCACATATTTCAAGCAAGTTAAGCAGTTGACAATAGAAGACATTGACATCATGCCTAGGCTGAGAAAAGACAAAGTTAGATATTAAAGCATATTAGCAAAGAAGAGGCAGGAGTGTTACAGCTACTATAGACAAATCTCCAGGGCCTAATTGTATTATACCAGTTTTGCTTTAGGAAATGAGATGTATTTCATAGATGCTTAACAAAACAATTCCAACAGTCACTCAAGATGACTAATAGCCATTCACTAGGAAATTGCTAATGTAGCACCCATCTACAAGAAGGACTACAACTAAGCCAGTTAATCATATGCCAATAAGTCTTATATGTAAGGTTATGCAAATATTAATTAGCCCTCTAAACCTGAAGTAGAGAATATTCTGTATGTTAATAAGACTACAGGGGACAGTCAACATGGATTTAGATACAGAGCTTGTATAACTTGAGATGTATTCATAAGCAATAGTAGATACAAACTAAAACAGCCAGCAGCCATATCACCCTGCAACTCACAAATGGCAACCCACTGAAGCTAAGCAGGTGTGAGCCTAGTCTGTACCTGGATGGGAGACTTCCTGGGAAAAACTAAGGTTTCTGCTGGAAGAGGTGTTAGTGAGGCCAGCAGGGGGCGCTCGCCCTGCAGTCCAGGTGGGTCCTAATGCCCCAGTATAGTGACGGGGACACTATACTGTAAATAAGCGCCGTCCTTTGGATGAGACGTAAAACCGAGGTCCTGACTCTCTGTGGTTATTAAAAATCCCAGGGTGTTTCTTGAAAAGGATGTGTATAAAATATGAGGAATATTTATTTACAACTCTATGTAAAGCGATACCACTTAGGCATATATTTAGCATTTTTAAAACTATTTGCATTATTGTCGGCAATCCCTTCTCTCATTTAAGAAATGACAGCAGGTGTTGAACAGCATCATGGAGTAATTTGGGAACAGTGAATCTTTTTCAGTGGATGGTTTCACCAAAAGTTTCTAAACAGGAAAAATACAAACCAGATGAAAGTGCAGTTTCTTAAATCTTGATTCTCTAATTGACTTTTGATTGTATAAATCCATTTGCAAATTGTTTTGTAAATCTTTGTTTTTAATTTTGCTTCTTTTGAAAAATTGAGTTGATTGTATCTTCTGAAGTTAAGAAACAGAAACCACCCAGTATGATAGATTTATCATTCAGATATAAGAAATAATATGTGTGAGTTTGTACATTTTGCTTGTCACAGACACCAGTTACACTTATCAGACCAAGAAATGTTGAATGATCAAGTGTATAAACTGCTCTAATCTTCTTTGGAAAAACTGCAGAGTTGTTTAGTTGTAATATTTCAGATTACTGCCATTAGAAAGTTTAATTGTTTCCAGTCTTAAGGCAAGTTTTATATACCGACTAGGTCATATTTCATTTATATTTTGTCACTTAGTTACCTCCAAAGCTGCTACAAGCTGAAATCTGTACATGGTGTTCTGCTTACCAGCCTCAAAAGCTCTGTTACTGCCATTCAATTCAGGCTGAAAACAGAAATGATTAACTGCACTTACTGTAATTAGCAGCAGCAAGGAGGACGGACTAGAGTTAAAGTCCAACAAATGCAAAGAATGGTGCCGCCATGGTATCAGTTGTGCTGACTCCTGCCACCTTTTCCATTTATTTTTCTTGAGTTGCTTCCAAGATTCTGCAGAGCACTTGTTCACGTCTGACAGCTGGGCTAAGGGACAGGTTACAGATGGAGTATTCAAAGAGAGCGCTTAAGACTGAGAATGATGAAATGACTGGGGGATCACTGACATGCTTTCATTTTGCATCAACATCATCATTATTACAAAGTTCGTCCTTTGTCAGTCCTTGGGTGGATTGAAGCCTTTCCAAGATTTTCACAAGTCTGTTCTCACATGCCCTCACACAGCTCCTGGATGGTTGATTTAACTTTGTCATTTTCTTTTTTTTTAATTTGGCATTGCTGTTTGTCGTATTTTCTACTAATCCAGCTGGAATCAAAAGTTAAGAAAGAATATCATTGAGAGGATGACATCCAGCCAGTGTACCCTTTTAGTAGTTAGTAGATAATTAATCAGGGTATCGGCTTCAGTTAACATGGCTGTGTAGCTTGTTCCACACTCCCACAACTCTTTGGGTAAAAACTGCCACCTCTTCTTGGTTTTAAATGCAATTTCATGTAGTTTCCACTTGTATCCTCAGGTTGTTAATAATTTGGCTGTGCAAAGATATGAAACAATGTCTCCTCTAATTTGCTGTCAAATTCTGTAGAAGGTTAAAGTTGCCAGTCAAACTCAAGATAAAACCAGCTGTGGAAAAGAAAACGAAAATGTGGTGGTTTCTGCTTGAAAAATAATTTTGGGATTTGAAAATGGGCTGTAATTTGAGAGAGCAGAAACAGAGCTCTTTGCTTTGAAAGTATCCCTTTAGTATTTCAAATCCAAAAAGTCATGTCTGTTCTGGAAATAAGAACTCTTGGCATTGTGCAACTTGATTGGACTGGAGTGCAGATTTATAGTTTTCTGTGGGTTACAATACAAGCAATATGAATTAGCTCTTTAGAAATCTTTGTCTGGAATTGAAAACATACATAAACATGTCGCAAATTGGTATTGAATGCTGAATTGTCCTTCCACATCCAACCTAGTGTATTTTACTTATTAGTATTCTTCACATACGACAACATTCTTTCCCTTGTAGATTTATTTCACTGTGAATTTTTAGAGCAGTTAAAATAATCAGAAGAATGCACTCTCTAAAATTGGATCAAAAGGGAAGACTCAGAATATGTACTTACCAATACCTTTTCACAATATCAGCTTTAATATATATCCACTTAACATGAAAGCAATACTATTCTGCTTTAAGATTCCAGACCCTGTAGGTTTGCAATAAAGAAAATGACAAGTAAATTATTCTTCACAGTGTCTGATTTTAATATAAAAAGGACTCTTATTTCATCTTGCTGTGGATTTCAAGTGCTTTTTAAAAGTGCAAAGTAGTACCTACACAACTCTAATGGTTGTTTCCGAGTATAAAAGGAAGATTAACTTTAAAACAAATGATTAAAGCATTCAATAACATTGGTGTTTAGAAAAAAACATGCTTTCATTTGCAAGAAGTCTATTAAATCCAGCACTGAAAATAGACCTCACCATCATATTTATACTGACATTTATGTTTACACTTAGTCATAGATGAAATGCACAAATAAATGTTTGGTAATACATACTATATGCAAACATCATAATGTACTCTAAGAACGGTTACAAACCATTGGCCCATCTGGCCTGTTGAGTAGTTTGTAGCTTATTGATCCAATGATCTCATCTAGCTGTTTCTTGAAGAAAGCCAAGGTATTGGCTTTGTTACTTGTTCCATATTCATACAGCTACTCCTTCCGTGGTTTGTACCTAATGTAATCCAGATTAATATGTTTTGTAATGTGAATCAATTTAAAGTCACACTAATTCACAGACAAACCATTGCAGATTTTATGATACTCTCTTCTTTCTAAACATCACATATGGACATGTTTGTTTTGCCTCTCATGATTCTTGTTCTGCATTAAATTGTGAATTAAGTGCAATTGCATACATTGTCCTTTCTACTTTGAAATGGATGTTCAATAAGTTTTGACTTTAACACCTTTTAATCATTTCTAAACAACTGTGTGAAGAAAAATTTATAATTCATTGCTGACCTTCATTCAAATAGGTCCACCAAAGATAGGTGGTCAGTACAAGGTGTATGCACCATTGGCTTGAACACAAACATGCAAACACTACAACTTTTACTGTGAACAGGCCACTGTTTTCAATGAAGGTTTTCAAATAGTTGCCAGAGCATTGTTCTCATACTGTATGTATGTGGTTTATTTTCATTTATGCACACTATCTTGGTAGTGTCTTTGTAATCATCTCAGTATTCTGGATCATGTCTCACTATCAGTTCTCTAGATGACACAAGTGGAAACTACATGAAAGTGCATTAAAAATCTTAAAATCTTAAAAACAAGAACAGAAGGAACATACTGTATGCAGAGGATTGTGGGTGGGTTTGGAACAAGTGACTCTGCCTTGTTGAAGCTGATATCTTAGCTTCTTTAAGGAAATGGCCAGATGAAAATATTTGCTTCTGGTAGTCTAATAATAGACTAACATGTCCAGCGGATGGGCTGAATGGCCTTCACTTGTTCATAACCTTTCTTGTATGTTATGTTCATCTGTAAAATTAATCTCACTGTTCGTTGGCTGACTAATGATTCTGAGAAACAGCGGATCCTTGCCTGGCTTTAACTCCTGATTGATATAGAACGTTTTCATCAACTCTTGACTTCTCAGGACAAGCATTATGAAGTGAAGGAATTAAGGGATTGCATTAGATTATTTGTGGAAACAGGTGGGAAGTGGCAGAATGTGGTTAACCATTTTCCTTTATCTACTAAAATGCGGCTTTCTTACACATGTGGGAAAGCTAAGCATAGCCTGTGCTGTCTCCATGTATTCATTTCCAGATGAGGGAGACATGAGTCGTTAGGAAAGGTGACTTGGTAAACATAGTATAGGGGTTGCCATTTCTCATGATGGTCCAATGTCAGTGATGGTAAGATTGTGGGGTTGTCTAATGACTGATATCATGTTTCCAGTTTTTCTGTGATGTCTAATTGTATTACAACCTGCAGCTTATTAGGTGGTCCTTATGAGTACAACAGTCCCCTCATGGGCTTAGTTTGGTTTTGTCTGGCTTGTACTGTATATGTGCCAGCAAAAACTTTTAAAGTATAGTCTCACAAACCTGTTTCTTCCCAAGTCACCCTTTTGTCAGTTCATCCTCAAGATGGAATGATTAATAATGAGTGCAGAATCACTGAGGATCAGGACTTTAATGGTTTCTATAGCCGTAGGATTATCACAACATTTAAAACTAGTTTTATGTTATTCATAATGATGGGGGAAAGAAATGATGTCTTGGCATTATTTGTCAAAGCATGTATTCTATGAACTAATTTCAGCAAATTATATCTTTGAATGCATCTTTTCACAACTTCTTCAACTTGTGGAGCAGTTCTTTCTTAAATTTTTGGCATTCAATGAGAAGTTTGAATGTTCTCCGTGTGTTCATGGGGGCCTTCACCAGGCACTATAGTTTCTTTACCACCTTACTGGGAATAGGTGGCTTTCTGATCATGAATGGATGGTTGCCACCTTGGCAAATTAAGTGTAAATACAAATTCATATCGAGCAATTTTGTAGTTGTAACTGCAGGTTACTGAAACAAACACATTTTAATATTTATCTGGGAGCAGGAATTTATATCTCAACTGCAGAACTGTTGGCGAGGTATTAATTAGAAACTGCATAATCCTGATTAAAAACACATTGCTATAAACTCTGAATAATTCACAAAACTCAGCAGTATCCTTTGATTAAAATATATTTCATCTAAAAAATTCATGTTGGCTGGCCACAAAATATCCCCACTTCCCTAAACATAAATCTAAACATGCAAATTAAAAATAAAAATTTTAAACAAAGATGTGCTTCAGGATTGTCAGTTGGCTTTCAGTTGCAAAGCCAACTTGCAACCTTGTTGAAAATGGCACCATGTCTTGGCAGGGGGACTATCACGGTGTTTGGCAGTGGCTCCATGTTTGGACTTGGTAATTATTTCTGGGATTAGTGTTTCTTGGTGTTCTCCTATCAGCACAGGAAAACATGTCGGCAGAGTACCTTGATGTAAATTGCCTGTTGGTGACACTCTCGGCAGCTCACTCTGCGTGTCTGCGGGCTGCCAAGGTGGCCTGTAAGCTTTGAGACTCGGAATTTGGAATATGATTTCCTCTGCTTTCCTCCGCAGCTGGTGGCCGTGTACGATGAGCAGGACCCGCACCATGGAGGCGACGGGACCAGTGCCAGCTCCACGGGCACTCAGAGCCCCGAGATCTTCGGCAGCGAGCTCAACTCCAGCAACGTGTCCGCCTTCCAGCCCTACCAGGTGACGAGCGAAATCGAGGTCACCCCGTCCGCGCTCAGAGCAAGTAAGTGAGAGCTTCACAGGCAGAGCTTCCTTGGGAGCAAGCTGGCTTTTTACATTATTACTTCAGCACTAATATGTTGTTCATTAATGAAATAATTTTGTGTCTGTGTAGTATTTTTCCATCGTAAAGGCACTTCTTGGCTATAATAAGGTTTTACCAGTTGGTAATAGATACGTCCTGTTGCTCTGTCTTCTCCTTAAGAGCCTGTTCATTTGTAAAGGGGTTGTAGTTTTCAGCAGTAATCCATCACATCTGTAACTTCTTCGCATGGCATCCTCTTATGTCCATAACTTTTCCTCACTTTATTTCGGGGAGCGGGAGGCCCAAAACATTAAGTTAGCCCCCCAGTCATCTTTTTCATGTTCTTATATATACCGCTTCAGTGAAATCATCTAGTAAAGCAGCCAAGGAATGTGGTTTATAGAAGTATGGTACAAATAGATTTAATACTCAGGAGGATTTTAAAATGGGAACCAACCAGTTAATCATACATGAGGAAGGAAACGAGAGCTGTACTTGCAGGATGTGTTTGGGTGACTGCCGACCACAGATGAATATTTTAACACAGAAGCAGACTCACTGACTTTAGTTTCAGGACTAAATTAAATGACAACATGAAGAATTGAACAAAAAGTAAGTTTAATAATTAATTTTCATCAAAAAAGTATTTCTGGAATCCCTGGGTAGTCATGTGTTTTTACAGGAATATCACGTGGAACAATCAGCCACCTTTATACATTGTATAGCTTTCATTTTTTTAATTCTAAGCTACAGTATACTTAATTGGAAGATTTGCAGCTGCCTTAAAAGTGGTTCCCAACTTTCCATTTGCCCTAAATATTAGCAGTTATGAAGGACACCCTGATTTATGGTGGATTCACTGGATATTTTCAATAATTCTTTCATTGCTTATGCAAATAGGTTGTACACACATACAATACTTAAAAAACGTAATGTTTCATATGTTGAATTCTCTTGTGAACAACTGATATTTGTGTTTTTTTTGCCTTCAGAAATGTTTTTCATGAGGTTTGGGACTGCAGTTTCAGGGTGTGACAAAATAGCTCTGTCATGGGTATTGTCTGCCTTTGTACTGTATATCTTTCATGCATTTTAGAAAGCGTTCCCCGTTTTTCTGAATGTGTTTCCTGAATAGTAGATTTGACCTACATGCTGTTGTTCCAGATCTTAAGTCTGGGCACTAATAATCTCCAGATAGAAGTCCTGATGTAACATGAACATATAATCACTTCCTTTTCTTTTGTTGGATGGATTTCACTATACACTACATTAATGGAAACTGTGGTGTCTTTATGATACACAGGAAATGTATTCTTTAAAAGGGTACCACTTCTAAAGCCACAATATATTTGATACATATATACACTTGCATAAGAGCAGCCATGTTGGTTCCTTCTACCCAGCCAGTTGTGGCCTGGAGCACTGTCCGTGTGGAATTTGCATATTCTTGTGGCGTTCGTGTGGCTCATCACTAGGTACTTCGGTTTCCTCACTCTTTCGAAAGACACGCAACCTCTAAGTTGTTTCTGTGCTCTGATATGGGATCTATATGTCCAGGTTTTAATCTGCCTTGGACCCTGTGTTTCCAAAATAGATAGTGGGTTGCTGCAAATCTTACCTGCAAGCTGCTTTGGATGATGGATATATATTTGTGGCACTTAAATCATTTCTTCTTCCCGAGGAATTTTTATAAACAGTCACACTCTTTGAAATGGTTAATTGCCTTAAGTGCGTAGGACTAACTGGTAATTGCAAAACAATAAGCTTAAAACAGACAGTGGAGGTGCAGTAGGTTGTTGGACACACACAGCAGTGTAGTATTCAAAAAATGACAAGTGTCATTGTCATATATTTAAGCTATTTTAAGAGATGCCTGTAAAATCTTGAACACATTCCATGAAAGTATTAGATTTAAGAAAAAAAGAGAAGTAGTCTTTCCTGCTCCCCTTTTTTTCTTAGCTAATGGGAGTTTTTGAAACTGAGCAGTAAAGTGAGAGACATGTGGGTCAGTGCTTGAGGCAAGAGATGATGTTGATTACAGTAAGTAACAGTGATGAATACAAATACTAAGGAAAGATGTAAAAGATGCCAACAGGGAACCATTCAAGTTGTATGTGCTATGAAAGTGGTTGATTTGATGTTTTGTTCAGCATGCAAATGTTCCTATAGATTACAAGGGTAAAGCAAGATGAGACCATTTTATAAAGAGTGCTTTACCTGAGATTAAGGCACAAGGTCTTGAACCAGCTGTGGATAGGAAGGCAAAAGTACAAACAACTGTGAGCAAACTATTTACTGTGAGGAGTGAAGATGAGTCGCATCTGTGGTCTGAAATCTACTGCCTTACAAAAGCCATCTGCATCAAGACATGTCCTAGATGGTGCTGCTATGAAAAGGTGTAAGGAACTCTTATTGGAAAAAGGTCATTCTATGTCCTATTAGCCAGGAAAAGCTCTGTGAGTATATAGTCCATTTTCACTTTTCAGTGAATATTTTAAGTAGTCAGTTGTATTGAAAATGTTAATAAAAAAACTTGATGAAATTCCTGAATCGTACTACAAGCAACGAAATAGTCTTGAGGTATTGAATGGTCTCTTGATTGTGACATACTGTGTTCTAGTATTATGTTCTTTATACTATGGCATTATCAGCTATAGATCAAAACAGGCATTTTTCTTTGACTATTATCAATTGTTGATAACACTATTACAGATAATAATAGATAATAGATAAATAATGGATACAAATCCAAGAATACAATATCATTAACTTTCTTAAAGAATATCAAGAAGTCCCAGTTTGGCCAAGGAGTTAAACACATTTAGGTGGACATTTTTGTGTATGAAAAATGACAAAATATGATCAACTGTTTCAGAGTTAAATTTAGCTTTTAGAAAACCTGAGAATTTTCTAATAAATCTTGGTATCACTATACAATGTGGGTTGTCTGTAAAATAGATGCCTGACCTTTGTGTTCAGTTGAAGGCATGATGAATGCCTATCCTAAAATTCCTCCCTGATCTTCCCAGGTCTCCTTTTGTTGTATTTTCACTGGGTTTGAAGAGCTGATGCTCCTCATTATCTGCTGTGATTGTCTCTTGTGCAGTCTGGCAGAGGAAGCTGCAGTTTGGCTCCTGTCAGTATTGCTGCTGATTGGAAACCAGCAGAGCACAACAGGCAGGATTAGAAATCCCTGGTGGAGATACCCGACTTCAGAGGCACAGGTGAAAATTGCCCTTGTTTATGGGCAATTTGGCAAACAGAATGATAACAAACCCAGCCTTGCTGAATTCTCAGTGTCATATAAGTTTGCAGACTTGATTCTGCTTGTAGTTTAGCTTCAGCTCCAGATTTTATTGAATAGAAGGCTACTTATTTAGTGGGGGAAATAGGCAACAGCCCCCAGGAATTAGCCCTGAGCGTTCAGCTGCTCATGTTCAGGAATATCAATGAGGTAACAGAGTTCCAGGTATCCTGTCACCACATTGTAACTAAAATGTTGGGTGGACATTCACTGGTCATTAATTGTTAACCTGCTGTGAAAATCAAGGCAGCTGTAAAGTGCGGACATTTTATTTCTAATCACTTCATCCTTGAGTCTTGCTTTTCATATTCCTAACACAGGGTCATTTCAATTATCTTTTCAAAGGAAGCCATACCCGTATTGTTGCTACAGGGGAAGGCTTGAATGATTCTACAAGCCAGTGTGTTACAGAGATAAAACTGACTCATTTTAATAACACAAATTATAAAGTATTTTTTTGTAATTTCGAATGACCAGTTTCATCGAATCGTCAAACACCACGTTTTTTACTTGGTGGCCCACATTGCCAATCTCTGCTTTCTTCTGGGAGGGAGAAATTGTGGCAGAATAGAGGGTCTCCTCCGTCCTGCTCATTAGTGTACAAATAATACAGTACGTGCTATGCGGTAATATCCAGACAATCCCGTACCGACTGGAGGACAGACGCATCTCTCACTACTGTGACCCTGAACCCACAGGGGCCCTGGAGCTTCCCAGGGTCGTTGTTTCCCAAGGAGCTCGGAGAACCCGGGCTGACTTGTTCTTCCTGAGCCCTCGGAGCCTCAATAAACCAAACGTGCCACAACCCAGCTTTGAATTCATGACACCTGGCTAATGGAGCCAAACCTGCGCTGTACTGGTCTAGTCACTGAGGAGCCCAAGCGCCATATTTCTAATGTAACTACATATGAGGTAATGCATAATTGCCTTCGAATTTAATATCAAGGGAGCTTGAAGTCATGGGGATTTGGCAATATTTATTGCATTAACTCAGCGTTTTCAGTTTAATTCATTTCAGTTTTTCTGAGGTCATATGTTTAGAAATATAGAGGTTGTGTGTGGTCATACTCTTCTGCTTGCCCCCATGTTATACTCACCATTCATTAAGAAAAGCCAAGCCTGGTTTCTTGTCATTTTTTTCTATCTCTTGGAGTAAATGGGTCTGTAGAAGTATATTTTAACTTGCCAGAGTGCAACAGTGTCAAGCACCTTCTACAGTAACTGTAAAATAGCTGCATCAAAGGCAAAGGTGTAGATACATTATGCTCATATGCTAGTATTTTGTTCCTCACACTACGGTATTGTCAGCTGTAGACCATTGTAAATTAATTCTCTCATTAAACAGCGAATAGGTTGAAAGTAATATGCTGTCAATTTAATTTCCAGGCATGTGATTTGTGCGCCTGCACCCTTACACAATAACTTGTGCTTTTTTTATTTGTTCTTCCCTGTTAAAGCTAGTCCCAGTTTTGGCCTTCCAAGAGTGGGTTTTGCGTCATTGCTGTTCTGACCTTTCTGACTTGATTTTATTGCATTTTTCCCCATGGAGTGAGATAGTCATACAAAGTATGTGATTGCCTGTTCTAGATAGTAAAGAGCTTTCTGTTTTTTGACAGCACGCAGGTAAGAGATTCAATGGAGTCTGTGCTGAGCCTCTCTCTCGCCTCTGTCTCACAAGTTCCACATCTTGTTTTGTCAAGAGACAGTCTTCCAGGCTTTAAATTCGATCGTATACCCAAATGAAAAATAAAACCTTCAAAATAAAAGAAGCCAAAGGAGTAAAAAGTTGAACGGATTTAATTACAGTGCCTGTCACGGCTAGACCTGTCCCTGAGCCTTTTTTCAAAAATGTGAGCTACGATACGGATTCTAAATCAAACTGAAGGCACTTACATAGTGTGACTAACATGATAAATACAGTTGGACTTTTTCAATTTAATTTTATGCAGTGATATGAATTATTTCAACAACTGTGTTTTTTAACACAACATTGGTCCTTTTAAACTGTGTTCTTCAACGTATTTTATAGCCTTTTCCGACCACCAAGCATCAACCTTTTCAGGATACAAGTTTTCCCTCTCAAAATCTGTATTGAATATGTCTGTTCCTTACGATATGGATTTCTAGGTGTGTTATTTGAAATCAGTGCTGATAAAAGCCAGTTGCCCAGTAAGATGTACAGTGGGTATTGAGCTCATGTATTTCTAATTATAGCTCTGTAGAACTCGAGACTTCTCATAATTGAATTGGAACTTATTGATGCTAATTATTTTAATTAGTGATCTTGCATAAAATTCATCTGGTAAAAGGACCCTGAAGTGCTTCAAATGTTTGTAAATGAGGAAAAGTGACACACTCTGCTCCTCTGTTCTAGGGCCTAATGGGAGCATGACTTATTTTTGAGCTGGGATGTTAGTCCCAGCTCACATCAAGTTCAGAAATGTTTCCCCCCCCCCTCCTTCCCAACCCACAGTTAAAACAGGAGTTGAATCCAAAATGTAAGGCTTGATTTAATACTCTCCCATGCTCCCTGTAACCCCTAAGCTTACTCACTACGGAAACAACTTGTGAAGCAACTGTTTATTATTTCCAGGTTGGATATACTGTAGTTGTCATGAACGAGCGAGATGTCGTTTGTCTGTTGGTATGAGTACAGCAGAAGAGTGATCCAGACCGTGGAGAATGGGCTCTGTGAATGGACGCACCAGTTCACGTGTTTCGTTAGCAAGGGCATGGGAAGTGTGGCCTGTTCCATTTTGTGAACTGCGTTTGTTTGCATATGTCATTTCAGCCTCTGTCTTCTAATCCCTGAGATGTCTGGAAAACAAACTTGTTACTTCTTTTGGACTATAGTATTGCAACATTTATTTTATCATTTCTGAAGGTCTTGGGAGGGAAAATGAGCATTCGGATAAACCCTTATAGACCACGAACTGGAAAGTGACATGCACTCTAAATGTGTAATTATGTTTGTCAAGTTAACTAAAAAGCCTACTCTGCTTTGTTTCTTTTAAACTAGTTTTGTCCTAAAATGCATTACAATTTAGTTATAGCCACAAAATGATTACTGTAGGCTCAATTAGTGCTTTGACCCCAGAAGACAGAAGTAAAGAATTTAATCTCCTTGCCTACCCAGTGATGTCCTCCCTGCTATTTTTTCTATTTTTGAAGCTTTCAACAACAAAATATTTTCTTCAGACGATTTACAGAATTCTGTAGTTATTAATTTATACATGTAAGAATACACATAACTGATATTTTAATTATATGGAGAAATTGTTGGAATTTAATATGAACAGACCTACAAATCATTTCATCTGTTGGCATAATTTTCTCTTTTGTCCAACATAAAACCTGAGAAATCGTGAGGAATATTACATTGCTCTAAATGGGGAAGTTATCTTTTTCAGACCAAAATTCAAGATTGTGTAACCAGAGTCTGACTGCAAAGCATGTTAATGCAGCTAGTTTTATGAGTATGACCTTTAAGAACTTCAGAACACTTCTAAGTTATCCTCTTTATAGATGGAAAGAGAAGTACTGACTGGGACCATGGATGAAAGTTCCTGACTTAACTCTTTACTTTGATACCTGTTGTACTTGCCATGTCTTCTTTTACTTTGGGGGTAAATTGGAATTAGGCTTTCTTAGCATCTTTTGTTATTTTATAAATTAACACTTGAATTCATATTTTCTCTTTTATTTTTTATAAAGTGGATTTGCACTTTCAAGAATTCTCATACACCTTGCATGTTTTTAATTACTCCCACATAGAATCCATGATGTGAACTTTAAACCTCCACATCTTAGTAGTGTGCATCACATATAATAGGGACTTATAACTGCAGGTCCAGTTGTTAAAATTCTAACTACATTTTATAATAAAACTATAATTTTAACAAAGTCATCTTTTGGTCAATTAGATTTGTTTCACTCTAGAAACATTAAGAAACATTGTTCTACTGTTTTTATGCTGTAAGGTATGAGAGCAAAAAAGAATGTGTAGAAACAATGTTAAAATGTAGGTGTGAAGAAGTGCTGTATTCATCAATAGCATATATAGCTTAACTTGTTGTAAATGAATCCTACCATAGACAAGTGTCAGAGAGAGCTGCTCTTGAGACAGTGAGAGATTTACCAGATGGAGAGAGAAATGAGCTCTGTGTGAGAACACGCTTCATGTTTTTCAAGGAATGCCTCCTAAAAGGATCCATTTGCATTTGGGTCAATTGAAACATTCAAATGCATGATGACTGACACAGGTTGATACCAGAGGCAATGAAATATGTAACCTAAAAGTGCTCATTAGATAACTGCTTTGTTATCTCTTTCAACAAGAGAAGACAACCTCAAAGTTTTTGCGCTGTATTGCGAGCTTAGGGACTTAACGGTGAAAGTCATGCATGTAAGTTTATAGGATCTATAGCACCTATAGATCAAACACTGTCTCTTCTGGTGCACATTAATTCTGTAGCCTCTGGCAATATTTCACACTGTTCCTGCTGGAGCTCCTGTGCACTAACCGCCAGGCTTCTGGGAATTGTGCAGGTGGCATACTGCTAATCTTGATGGAAAGGAGCAAATGTCTGCAGAGACCAACAACCTATCTATCTATCTGGATCACTTCTAATTGGGCTCCCTATGTAATGAAATACCGATTTAAACACACCTCTGTCATGTGGTGCCTCTTGGCATTGCTGGGAAGACAGCGGTATTCTGACTCTTCAGGTACAGCCGAAGAACCCTGACCCAGTGCAACATTTGACTTGCCTGATGAAGGAGACTGACTTGTCACCGCTAATTAAGGGCATATTAAATTCCAAGCCGAGTCCTCTTGATTGTGCCCTTGTTCCATCGGTGATGTGGTTTATGTGAGGGTCACACCTGTTACTCCAGAGCCCAGACAGTGGTTTTGTAATGAGGTGGGACAGATTACACGGGAGATGAGAGAATGCAAGGGGGAATTTGAACAGATGGGAGAAAAAGAGTGGTGCTGAAAAGACTGTTTCGTCTCGGTGTTCTTCTAAAGAAAGCTGATCTCTGGATTTTCATACCCCTGATGGAATGAGGACATACAGTAAAACATCATATGACAAAGTTTTATGGATAGGATGGATCTTGCTTCACAAAAATGAAAAACAAAATTGTATTGAAATCCTAACATTGAATAGAGACAAATCATTAATCATGATTTAAGTTCATACAACATGATGGTCACATTTACTGTATTCACATCCTTGAAGTATTATGTAAATTATCTTCAGGCAAAGATTATATGGATGAGATGTCTCCTGCATTGCGCTATGGGGTTCTGGCAATGCTCAGGGGAAATAATAATCATTTTTCCAGGCAGGCTTGTTCTAGGTCCTTCTGAGTCTATGGTTTCTTTTTGTGAAGCGGCTTCTTGAACTAAAACCACACATGTTTGATGTCATGAACCATGTTATGGTTGTGTTTCCTGCTTCTATGCAGTTCTAGATGTACTTCAGAAACATAATACCCTTCCAATATTCAGGCTCCAAACAATCAGAGGAACTTCCATTTCCTTAACCTTCAATGCCTACATGCTTTCAAACAAATGAAATCTGGAAAGTAGAAGGTCAGGTTTAAGAAATTTGAGCATGCAGCCAATATCTTGGAAAGTCATGAGCTGTTTCACAATCAGACATTCGTTATGTAGGTTATACAATTATTTCCTCTCCACAGTAGGAATAAATGCCTTCAAAGTGTGAATGCTGTCACCTTCTGGGGTATTTCCTTGTATTATTACACTGGAAGTACAGTAACTTTATTTACTCTCACACACTGCTGTACTAAGAGAGGGGATTGTTTAAAGGCCTTATCATGGTCATTTTCTGAAAATTGTAATGTAATGGATTATGATTGTCAGATTTAGAAAGAAGGTTATACTTTTAGTTATGGGGTCCATAATCCATTATAAGCATTTTGTAATATATAAGTTACTGGTACAGTATTTTCATTTAATGCCTTACAATTCTTATACCTAATACTTAAGTGTGTTTTCTGTCACTGATTGATTTGTTTTTTGCTTCTTGAATGGCATAAATTTGTTACACTAATGTGTAAAAAATATTTTTTTTAATAGACCGTCATTATACATTTTATCTTAGTTACTTTATTCAACTTTAAGCACACAAGTTTCCCTCAGAAATTGCTGCAGAGTTATTTAAAAAAAACTGCCAAAGCACTTTCCTGGTAATTTCTTATTAGAATGTTGTGGAATCCTGGAGGGACTGTAGCACAGAGCTTGTTTTTGGATCTGCAAGCGCAGTAGCGGGGTCTGAACAGGTGGGTTTTGAAGAGGAGCCTGGAGGCAGAGAGAGCTGGTGTGGTTCTGTACTTTTTTGGCAGTTGTCCTCTTAGCAGGGGACAATGGAGGAAAAGGAGTGGGCACAGGAAATTGGACAGCGTGGAGTGTGTGTGACTTGTTCTCCAGCAGGGGAGAAGTGAGAGGATGTGAAAGGGATTCAGGGAGCGAGATTTGGATTTGGAAAGAGGATGGAGTGGAGAAGAATGTGGTAATGGAGTAATTGGAGTATGTGGGACTTTCTGACTAATTGGCCACCATTTTGAGCATGTCTCAGACTGACTGAGTCCATATAAACAGTTAAGTGGGGGGATGAGAAGTGAGCCAATAGACATCGGTGATACGTTGTGACACAAGCTGAGCATCATGTCCCTAAATTGGTTGCTAGCGTTTCTGCAATATCGGGGCACCTTGTACAGCTGAGATTTCTCAAGTAGCTTGTAAATGAGGAACATGTTGATAAAAGGTGAATGCTTGCCTCTGCTAAAAAAGACGTGTTGCATATTATGTTGTATGGGAATTAATTGTGCTTGTTCGTTTTACATTTTAGGAGATCTTTATTTGGCAATAGTACCCGCGTGCCTTTTTTTCCTGTGGTATGAACACCAGCATCATTATCAGTTTCATTTTGTAAAATACATGTTGGAAGCAAAGGCTCTTCAACAGCTGTAGACATTTCAGAAAGACAGTTAATAGAAACAATCTCAGCAATCTACAACAAGTATCTCGCAATTTAGTTTTGAAAGAAAATTCCTGCTTAATTCTACATAATTAACATCTTAAATCCCCACTCTTTTCACCAAAATTCTTCCATTGTCATTTTTTAAAAATGTCATTAACAGCTTTTAATTTCGGCTTCAAAAAACGTTGACACTGAAGCGTATGTCTGATTTGTTTGAAATAAATCATTAAAACAGAATTTGCAGAGATGAATATTCAAAGCGTCTCCTGTTTAGCAAATATTGCTCAATCAGTGTTAGACTGATTTGGGTACATTTCCTGTGCATTAACTGCAGCCAGGAACACGTGAATCTGTATGCGGCCGTTAATAAATACGACAAAAATAAACAGTAATGTGGTTTTATTGAATCCAGTAGATCATCATGATATATTTTTTTATCAGCTGAGATTGAATGACACCAGTCTGAAAGTCAAAGCCAAGCACCCTACTTTATCCTACCCACACACATACTTATTTTTGCTGTCACCACTGATCCCTGTTTCATCAAGAAGTATTTGGTAGATGATTGAAATTTACAGTACATATCTACACACTGCCTTTCTTCTCAAGAGCATCTTAAATATAGCTTTAATGAGGACAAGACCAGGCAGTTGCACAGAAAGGCCTTCCTCAGGACGATTTTCATTCTAGGCAGGTGCAGTAAGTGTTGAATATATTTTGAGGTAAATGTAGAAAAGTAGAAGGTCTTGGCCTAGAGATGAGTTAAACAGATTTATTTATATTTGTAGGTTAGCCTTATATGATAATATATAGGTATACTGTTTATGGATATACTGTATATAGTTTTATCAACATATAATGGTCTTTTAACAATATGGGGGCAACAGGACTTAAAAAGGAATTGTTCTTTTTCCTGGTGAGACGCTTCTCTCAATTCATCATCTTAAGGGCTGAGAAGGAATTTTTCTTTCTCCAAAAGCTGTCGAGCAGAGAACAGCCTGAAGAGGTAATTAAATTCTCTCAATCAACTGGATGTATTTAGAATGCCCGTTTTTAGGAAGCAGGGATAAAAATAGTGGAAGTGTTCTTCAGATATTTTAAGCTTAAGAATTTGTATTTTATAAAACAGTTCACAAAGCTTGTTGTGAAACACTAAACACAATCGGCATCTAGTGTTCTTTCAGCTAAATCCGCCTGTAAAAAATGGTTTCATTCCTTAAGACATTCTTTGTATTTATGTAATTGCTTTTGCTTTTATTACTACCAGTACTGGTTTTCAGTTAGTATTATGTTGCAGTAGGAGTCTTTGGGATTCATAAATGCTTGAATAAGGAATCAGTGGCGGTCCACTGAACTGTGTGGAGTTGTATGAAAAAGTATTCAATCTGTGCATATTAAACACGATTATAACAAAGCTTACATGTGGGAGGTTATTATTGCCCCTATTGTGCTCTTTTGGCTGCCAGTGGCTTATTGATCCAAGGATCTTGTCCAAACCCCTTCATGAACGATCCCAGAAGGCTGAGATCAACAAAAGGGTTGGCGGCTTGTTACAGACACTCATGACCTGTGACAAAGTAGGCTCCAGCCTAAGGTCACCGCCATGTTATAAAAACCAGAACACTTGGGAAAAATGAACATATGACGCACACAACCAAACAAAAAAACAGAGGCTCCAGAGGTATTTGAAATGTTTTGCACTCATACAAAGTAACAGGTAATTATAACACTTACAGTACTTCCTGCTTGAAGGACCCCACAGTACCAGGACCATATCCTCGTTGGCGTCTTTATTGTGCCGGAAGGAAAACGTTTTACAGAGCTGGGAAAGACCAACTAATTCTGGAATGGTACATCATGTAGACAATCCAGATTATTTTAAATATTGTGGGTTAAAAATGTAGTATGGTTGAAATATTATGTGCAGTCTAAAGAAATTGTGATTTTTCCAATTTGTGTAAAAAAATATCCTGATTTAGAGGAGATGGAGTCCTAAAAGGGGGTGCTGTTTGATGTGAAAAGGAGAGGGAAGTTGAACAGCAACATGTAGGCTTTTGATTTTTTTTCTCATTCTCTTTCTGTATATATTGCACTAAAATAAATATTTTTTTCTGGCGCTTGTTGGCCTGTAATAACCTCACAGAAGAAGGAGTCCTTTTCACCTTTTGTGTAAAAAGCTTCTCCTGTTTTCAGTCCTTATAGTTCTGCCCCTCATTCTTGTTCTGCTGCTGAGCATGAAGTAATCCGTTGGATTGACACTGTCAGTACCTTAAGGGTTTGAACATTGTATTAGGCCCTTCATAATCTTCTGTACTCAAGGTTGAAGACCTTCAATTCCTTTAACCTTTCTGTGTATGATGTTCCTTTCAGACCTGGTATTATGTGTGTTGCTCTTTTTTGAACTTCTTTTCAGGGTGTAAGATCCTTTTTCTACTGTGTCAGACAGAATCACACTTGTATTCTAAGTAATTTGTAACTAGTGTATTGTATAGCTTTAATATTACCTCCTTAGGTCTTAATTTTATTAAATTTATTCCCTGCATGTGTTATTTTGCATTTCTCTACTTTGTTTTTTGTTGTGTCATGTGTGTTTAGTGTAGAAAAGTGACAGCCTTTTTTGCATTTCCTTTTCCTTTGCATTTGTTGGAAGCTCAGAAGTTCCCTGTCAATTAAAATCAAGTATGTAAATCAGCAAGAGCAATTAGTCTAAGACAGATTTTTGTGCCCTTTTCTTTATCACTACTTTTTCTGAACATTTACCAGTCCTCTCTCCATTTACATACATTATCTTTGATTTCTCTTTTGGCTTTAGTACTTGGAGATCTAAGTAAACTATCATAACCCTCACTGCTGACTCTTTACTGGAACCCTCCTTGGGTTTAAGGATCACTTGACAAGATTAACAATTCCTCAATCAGGATTGAAAGAATATCTTTGTCAGTTAAGATCATGTTAACAAACGACAGTTAATCAACTGTTACATACCAAATGATATTGGTGCAACAGGGTTCCATTACTTATCAACAGCTGTCAATCCTTGGTTTCACATTTTAAGAATTGAAATCATTGGCCAATGAATTTTCTATTCCATTCATTTCCAGTGAAATTATCATTTGTTTCCCATGTATTGAACCTCATTGACTAATGTTTCCAAGTTCATCATCATTGACAGATACACTAAACAAACTCGCCATATGTTTTTACATGACCGAGATGTTTTCAGAAAATGTCTCATAGTAATGTTTTAAGCTTACTTGGAATTTGTGTTTGATATTAGACATTGGCGATTGTCCAGATCTCTTTTGGGTTTGAAATCTTTCATCCTCATGCATGAGGCCCTAACTGCATATTTTACGCTGATCGAGCTCTACAGGGAAATAGGGTTTTATACTGAAAGAAACAAGCTTACTTCTTGTTAGATCTGTGTATTAAAATGCATTCTAACAGCAGTTACAAAATAATTTGGTATTAAAATTTAGTTTTATGCATATATACACTTCATGCATATAAGGGCAAAAGTCTACAATAAGTACAAGCAGGAGTCTTAACTGTATTGGAGAGTTGTTATGGCAGTCTGGAGTTGATCATAACTGGCGTTATTTTGACATTAGTAATGTACATTTCCTTTATACCTTATCTCATTGCAGCTTACTCAGCTCAAAATCTTTTCACGGCTTTGTTCTTTTTACAAGATGAACAACACAGTGGTGCAGCTTTTAGCATTGCTGCCTCACAGCTCTGGGACCCTGGGTTGAATTCTCCAGCTGGGATGCTATCTGTGTGTAGTTTGTGTGTTCCTCTCATGTTTGTGTGGATTTCGTCCAGGTGTTCCAGTTTCCTCCCGCAGTCCAAAGACTTACTGGTACTGTAGGTTATTTGGCTTCTCAGGCTTGGGTGTAACCCGGCTTGTGCCGGTCACTTGTTCTGGTTGCCCTGTGACCCTGAATTGGATGAAGCTATTAGAGGATGAATGGAAGGTGAAAGCTCGTTATTAAGATTGTTATTGGATATGAGAATGACTTCTGGTGTTCTTAATTTGCTAAGTGTTTTTAAAATATTTAATTATATGCTTTATATTCTGTACGCCTAGTCTGTGCATGTGTAAGAATTTTTTGATTATTTTGTTTGTTTCCATAATTAAGCTCCTGCCCATATGAAAACTCTTTGTTTCCAGTTTCCTTTTGAACTCTTATTGTGTGTTGTGTTTGGGAAAAAAGTGTTGCTGAGTTTTCTGTATTGGTTGGATGTATTAGGGTTTGATTACTATTCTTTCACCTGTTTTTCCCTTGTTGGATATCATACTGTATGTTTCAGAATACGCAGAGCAGTTCCTCAGGTAAATCTGATTTTTTTTTTTTTTACAGTTCTAAAGCTTGTTTTTATTTCTTTAAAGAAAAGCTTTTAAGAAGAAACTGTCAGGTGCCCTTTTCTTTCAGCCTTGTTTTTGCTCTGCTGTTTCCCTTCAGCGTGTGCTCCTGTGGGTTTAGTGGAGAATGGGTTTTGTGGAGCTCTGGCCCATTTGGGTATCCTTTACCTGACAGGTTTCAGCCAAGCAGGCAGGTCTCCCTGGTGAAGTGGATGTCAGTTGCTCAGCCTGTAGCGCGCTGCGGATTTGTTGCCAATTGGAAGTCTGAGAGCCACGAGCACCAGACAAAAGATGTTTCAGACTGTTGAAAACTGCTCACACCTCCAGGGGATTAAGACCTGTGTTTGAAGCCCTGAACGGCAGGCCAGTAGTTAGATTCAAAGAGGTTTATTAGAGGTGAGAGAGACAAACACTATTGGCTTCACCTTATAGCCTTTCTTTTACACCTGGTTCTATCTGGACATCAACCCCTTACCTACGTGGTGGGATATTTATATACCAATGAACAATTTAGCACATACTTGTTGGCAGAACAATCAAATTTAATTTGAAAGGGGTAACAGTATAGAACTTTTGTTAATTAGGTAGTTAAGCTGTCTCTATCCTTCAAAAGTCATTCTTGTGAAATTCTCTGCAGTTGTCTTAATAGGCTCATATTAAAGATCTACTTTAGGCATTGCTATACATAGATTAGAAATCCCTATTAGATATTCTAATTTTGATTCTGCACAAGGAGCTGGTTTCCTGTCTTGTTTTCTTTTGTGGTGCTTTTATTTGTACAGAAGCAATGAGTAACAGCTATTTGTAAATGTGCCAGTGGATTAGCCAGTCAGAATATATATTGTATGAATTTCAATCCTGTATTAAAAAAAACTGAAGAAAAAAGCCTTTTTTAGCCTTGAGCAGAAAAGACTGTGAGGGGACCTGATACAAGTATTCAAAATTAATACAGTGGATTTCTGCAGAATGAATAGTTTTGGAACTATGTGGTAGTGAAACTAAACCAAGAACAGGTGACACTACTTTATCTAAAGGGTTAAGGCTTGTCAGGATCTGCAAGCAGTTATCCAGTCATGTTGTTGAAGCTGATATCCTGGTTTCTGTAAAGAAATGGCTGAATGAGGTTTCAATTACCTGGGAACTACCCAACAGTCTAGATCAGAGGTTCTCAAACTTTGGTACACGTACTGGCAGTGGTACGTGGCGTGCCGCCAGGTGGTACGCCAAATGACCCTGGAACTGTGTCGTGTGCGCTGAAAAATCGGGATGGGTTTTCATATTTTGTATTTTAATACGTGTCAAATACGCAGCCTATGTACTACGGATACAGTGAGTGCTAATACTTCAGTGGACACAAGAGATACTCTGTAATTCTATACCACTCTATAGGAATGCGTGCTACGGACGCAAGTGACCAATTGTATTTAAACAAGCTACTGTATCTCCAGCAAATAGGGAGAAAGGAGAATGTGCGTGATTTTGGAACAATACCAACGTTGTAAACACAGGAATGCATAGAAATGCGTGCTACGAACGCAGGTAATCTTGTGAGCACAAGAAAGCGTGAAAAATAACAGAAAAATATTTAAGAACTGTTCTAAGTTAATTTTAGAAAAATACACCGAGCGTGTCTGTGTTTCTCTCCCATGCGCATGAAATAAATACTTAAAATAAACACTGAAATAAAAACAGAAATGTGGAAAAATGCACGCTTGGGGATTGCTAAAGCAGGTAAGCCCCACACTATTATGTGTGGAGAAAAAGCTGCTGAACAGCTCGACCTGCTGCCCCCCCCAAAAGACACAGTCATTCATAGAATTATTGAAATGAAGGATTATATCAAAAGTACGCTGACAGCGCGCATTAAGATGAGCAGATGTTTTTCACTGCAATTAGATGAGTCTGTAGTCAATTTGGCCAATTTGCTCGTTTACGTTAGATACGAGTTTGAGGGTACGTCCCGTGAGGACTTTCTGTTCTGTAAGCCGCTACCAACAGGAACGACAGGAGAGCACGTATTTCAGCTTCTGAATGAATTTATTGAAGAGAATGGCATCGACTGGATAAAATGTGTCGGAGTTTGTACAGACGGTGCTAGAGCAATGACAAGCTGACACAGTGGTGTAGTTGCACGAATTAGAGAGGTTGCTCCAGAAATTAATGGTTTCATTGCAACATCCACCGAGACCTTTGCCGTCAAGAAAATGTCTGACGACTTAAAATATGTTAAGACTGTTGTGAATTGTATCACGGCTCGAAAAATTCACATCTGCTTTGCTCGACTAAACAGGCTCACCCCTCTCACTGAAATGGTGCTTTTTTATTTTTATTTGTTGTTGTTTTTTTTCTGTAAAACACTTTGAGAAGCCACATTTTAATATATCAAACAAAGTTTATTATTATAATATTTATTATATGTATGTGTGAGTGTGTGTGCACATGCACGTATATTGGTCATTGATAATTTCTGGGGTTCCTATGAGATGGTGACTTGTAGGTGGTACTTGGATGCTTGGGTTGGATTAGGGGTGGTACTTGGTCCAAAAAGTTTGAGAACCACTGGTCTAGATAGTGTGAATAACCTCCTCTTCTTTGTGTGATTTCGTTATGGTCTTTTTGAGTGAATTTTGGTTTGAATTCCCAGTTCCAGAAAGAGCTTTTTCACAATTGTTGTACCATAAAGACTAGACTCCCCTGCGTTGCCGGTCATTCCTGCAGGCCTCTTGGGCAGTTACTTCATCTTCTGCCTGACACTGTGCACACAGCCTCAATAGACATGCAAGCAAAACTTTTTGGGAGAAACTCAATAAACTTGTTTAAGTAGTTTTCCATTCTCCCCCTCACGGCCCCCTCTGGACTTTTTAGGGTCAGAGACTTTTTATGATTTTCTGAAGCCATGTGTACGATTTCAAATTAGAGACATCTAAAAATAGTTCAGCTTTGAGAAAAAGGAGTCGCATTTCCTCTCTCGTGGATTACCAGATTCTTTTCATTTAAACTTTTCTCCAGTAGAGACTGCTGGTTCTTTTTGTATATATATTTTTTTGTTTTTAAAAAATGTCTGGTTTTTAATGCAACTTTCAAAATTCTCAGTTCATCTGTTTGACTTTAAATTTTCACTCCAACCATAATTATGCATTCATCTTTTCATATTAATCATGCATCAAGAGTTCTGTGCATGTCGTGCTCACTTCATAAACTAAGTAAACATCAAATGCAGTCAGTCACCAACAAACTGTCTGCCTGTAATTCTCTAGTTAAACATGACTGATTATAAATATTCAATATTGTCTTTTATTTTCTCTATATTTCTGCTTGGTTTAATTATAGTATTAACCATTTATATGGTATTAACTATGAGGGGGGTGCAGAATCCTGAGTCTCGTGTGTTTTCAGTCGCCCATAATTTCTTAAGGTCCTTTTTTAAATGGTTTTGTTTTGCTTTTTCCTAAGAGTGCATCTAAAAAGAAAAAAATCCTTATGAAGGTATGTTGGTGTAAACCATTGCAAGTTAAATCGAAACAGAAACATCAGAAAAATGATATCTCATACTAAAAAGAAAATAAAAAATTGTCATTACTGTAATATAACTCACTTTGATTCGGTGCTGATAATCAGGGGTTCTTCAAGCTTCAGCATTTCATGAATGCCACAATTAAGTAGCTTCTGATATATAGTGTAGATAGATAAATAGTGTATCTGTTTTATCCAAACTGATTATATTTCAGGGCAGCCATGTGTGCCAGAATGAGTTCAGTTCAAACAAAATAAGAAACAACATTGAATTAAGAGGTTGTTTTTCACGAGTGTGGAACTGGACCTTAAACAGCTCAAAGATGGGGCAAGGACTTCAAAGAAAATAAGATTGAGACACTAAGATGCTATCTAGTTTACTGTGTCACTTTTCTCTGCCTGCTTGTTATTTTTCTTTTGACTTTCTCAGCTGTTGCTCAAACAGGATTCAAATGTATGATTTATCTTGTGTTTTTCTTCCATTGGTCAGGTTGGTTTAATGTTGTTTTTCTGTGTAGATGTCTTTAAGAAGATGAAGTGCTTTTATTGTCTGTTTAACCATTCCACACCTTACAAATTTATTGAATTGATTTATGACTCATTTAATCTGAATTTATACATTAAAATACTCAGTTTTAGCAACATATAATATAATTACCAAGCCCTTTTTAACTGTAAATGCAAACACTATGACTGTATGAGCCAGTGAATGTAACAGTATGTCGAAGGCCTTGCGCATTGTGTAGGTGTTTGAAGATTTAATTGTCCTGAAGCTACAGTTCAGTTTTCATATCTCTTTTTTATAGTCTAGCATCATTTCCTTCTGGCAAAACAGGGAAGTTATGATAAGGAATTAACAGCTAAACATTTTCTGAAGGTAAAGTAATCTGAACAGTGTGACCTTTATGGTAGATTTTGTTTGAAAAAGTTGGGTAACCCTGTTCTCATTATAATCCTTACTGCAGGGAAGATTACAATTTAATCCTTTTAGGGTATCTCTGTAGCGTTGGGTAGCACTCTACCTGAGATCGATAGACCGTTTGTCTGGGTTTTTCTCCTCTACAAAAAAAGAGATTGCAATTTGTTTTTAGTGGTTGCCCCAGTTAAATAACTAACGATCATACAATTTGTGTTTCTAGGTTAATTTGATAAGTTACAAACTCCCTTACCACTTACACTGCAGACTGGAAGCTCAAAGCTTTCATCTTAACAAATGCTACAGTGGCACAGTAAGTGACATGCTGGGTTCTAGTGATTTTTTTACTTCCTTTGTCATCATTCTGCTAATGATGAAACACAATGACCCAATCTTTTGAGTTTGAATAAGTAATAAAATTGGAAATAAAGTTGAAGTCTTATTCAACTATCACTTCAAAATCATAACCTCAATCAATTAATGATAACAGCAGTGCATATCTAAAAATGCTCATTACTATTATTTATTTTAAATGTTATTTTGTAAAACATTTTTCATAAGAACATTTGGTAGTTAGTAGCTTATTGGTACAAGAATCCTATATTTAATTTTTAAGGAAGTCACAGAATCGGCTTCATACACCTGGCTAAGTACAGTAGCTCATTCCATACTCCCACGGTTCTTTGAGTAAATTAATTTAGTGTAGTTTTTCTTATGTGCCTCCTGATTCATGGTTTGCCATTCATTTTGAAGAAATCCTGCTTTGACCTTGGTAGTACCTGTATCAAGTCCCCTTGTAGTCTTCTCTGTTCAAGACTAAAATATCTTTCAAAGCCTGTCAGTGTTGGACATTCCTTTAAGTCTTATTGAAGCCTGGTTGCCATAAACAGTGTTTTCACCATTATTTGTCTATTTTTTTCTATTTATGCATATACTTTTTTCCCCCCAAAGATGGATTTAAAAAAAGAATGAAAAAATTAAACTAGTTTTCATTCATACAGTCTCTTCCCAGAAGTGAGTTAGTGCATCTGTTCAACAATTTGACATTTCCCATAGTCTCTTTATTCTCACATTCTTGATTTGAATGGATTCCAAAGGCTGTTCTTGGCCCATTTTGAAAAATCCATACAACCTAATTCACAAGCAGGCAAAAGAGCATCTTTTTCACAGCATTTCTGAGAACAACATACTATTAGCATTAAGCCCAGTACTAGCTTAAGGAAATGTCATTACATTAATATTACATAGTATTCTTAAGTGAATTGCATGTTTGTTTTCAGATATGTCTGTTATTAACTTTCTTGACAGTAGGATATGACGTTATCTAAATATATTCCATTTCTCTGTGAAAAGGCTAAAAAACTGACGAGCAAAAAATTAAGAACAGATCGTGTGTCACAACTAAATTTAGGTCAGATACTGATGTCGTTTGATTTTTTATTTTTCCAGATTTTTTACTTTAACATTTGCAAGCTTTCAGAGATACAATATGTCCCTTCCATTCTGTGTTCTTCCCTTAGTAGCACCTACTGTACACCACTCACCTGTGTGGCTCATAGAGAATACTGAGGGGGTTAAGCCTGTCCTCAAAATAGTATTTCAAGTTTCTGATCTGCTTCTGCATGTTAAAAGAAGGATTCAGTGAAATGGATAAAAAGGCTGCAATAATGTATTTATAAAATGCAATTTCAATCACTAATGTGTAATAAAGTAATATTGTGAATGTATATTGAATGTTTATTTTTCTGAATTGAGCAAAGAGGTGTTTACTGGCAGCACATTGCTATTCTACATCATCTGCTATAGAGGCTTGACACTTGAATGAGCTGGGATATATCCTTGAGGCTCATGCTAATTTTTCTCCATGAGAAACTGATAAAAGAACAGATTGAGTATGATTTCTCAAGACCTGTGCAAAGCTGAAGTGTCAAGAGTCTGCTGACAGGAGCAGGAGTTTGATTCCTGCTGTTCTTTAAGTGTAAGCTATCACTTTCTTTTGTTGTCTTTCTTAAAGGTTCCCCCTTTGCAAAAATACTGTATGACCTAAATGCAGTAGTGAAATGTTAGTATTTGCAATATGTGGGAACAGAATTATAGACTGAGAATAATACAGTACCTTCTTGTGTATGTAGAATCTTGGTACTGGTGGAGCTTGTGACACTTAAAAGTAAGCATGATTTTTTGGTGTTGAGGAAGTGTTTTCTTAAGCCTTTTAAGATTTTCTTTTACTTCATTTGCAACTGATTGATAATCCACAACTCAAAAAGAGTGTGAACTTAACAGTGGATGGAGGAGAGGGTGGAATAGTTGTATATGCTCAGATTGTACAGTGATTTTATCTCCTTTATTATATTTGTTTCGAATGACTGCCTGTGTACTAGAGTGTAAATGTTTGATAGGGGAGCTGAAATGACAGGCAACAACTGTGATGCATGAACCCAGACAGCTTGCCCCAGTACATCAGGCAAAAATGACCTTTGACAATGAGACCAAACGCTTGTAGGAGAGCTTTTGTGAGTTTAAACACAATACATTTGAGCTAAACACCCAAAAGCAGGTGCTCATGTCTTCATTTACTGCAACTCCAGCACAAAGTTACCATGTCGCCTTGGAGCCCCCCAGTAGCCCGTAAATGCCAATTCGCAGCTGTCAGCACACCAAAAGGTGCGAAGCTGAGAGCAGATCCATTCTTTTTCAGTCAAGAGGAGAATGCAGCTATCCTCAGATAGGAAAATAGACTCCACTAGGAAATGGCACCGTAAATAATTTGTGTGGAATGACAACAATGTAAAGAACTGAAAGTCAGATTTATGATCTGTATTTCATGTCAATTCATGCTTAACGGAATAAGATGAGCTTACACTTTTTTAGTGCCACGTTTTTTTTACAGCCAAGGACCCCCAAATGCTTTGCAATCAGATTTCTGCTGTGGTCAGGAAGCAGGTGCTACTTATGCGGTTGAAAGTCCCAGGCATCCTGTAAAATGGTGTGGGCAGGGAATTTGTGCACTGAAGGATATTTGAGCTATCAAGTGTCTAGTTCCACTTAGCTGAGATTTGCTTTAGACAATATCAATCTTTATACACATGTCTTAAAGGCTTTGGAAGGATTTTATTTCAGATGTATGAAACAAACATGTAATAATGTAGATGGTAACAGATTAGGAATTCTTTCTGAAATAAACTACTTTATTAACTGCCACATTATATCAACCATCTTTCGACACATCTGGACATCTTGATCGGCCTCTTTAGCATTTGCGTCATGTTATCTGCTTGTAACATTACATTATTTTGCTAGAGCCAATTGTACAGAAGTTCAGCTTGTACTGTATATGCAAAAGTCTAGGGTTTCTAACTTGGGGAAAAGATCCTCTGCAACTAATTGTGGTTAAAAATCTAAAATATAGAGTTTAAAGATTATTTGATGAAAAACGTTCTTCTTGTATGCTTTGATCTACAGATATGCCCCTCCATGTGCGTCGCAGCAGTGACCCAGCACTGATTGGCTTGACTACATCTTTCAGCAGCGAGCCGAGTTCTACGGCAGAAGAGCCTTCTCGTAAGAATCCCACTCGCTGGTCCACAACGGCAGGCTTTCTCAAACCAAACTCAGCTGGGGGAACCAACAGTCTTGAAAGAAAGGTAGGTTCTGTTGAATTTTCTCTTTTTTACAAATTACAGCACGGACACAGTGGGGCAGCCTTTCTTATTGAGAGACTTTGAGCAACTGTCAACCCACATTAGGCTATGGCCTATTCCGTCAGTGTTTTTTTTTTCAAATAAGTAGGGGTTCACACCAGAAGCTGAAGATCTTTAGGCAACAGGATACGGTTGTAATGTGTGGCTGTATTATATGAGATCAGGTGTACTCATGAACCAGTTTTTCCCTCAGTTGTGTGGTTATTATCCATCTGAATGAACACTGTGCCACTTCCATTGAGTTTCTCCCTGATACTCTTCCAGGTTTCCCAGTATATTTAACGGACCAGAGCTATCTTTTCAATGCCAGCATTCACACACTTGGTTATGTGTTTTTTGTCGTATATTAGTACACATAGCAGAAGCCTTAATCGAGAGCCCTGTCCTGGCAACCATTATGCTGTCCTGTAGTAATGATAAAATTCTGGGGACCTCAGTGAAAGAGGTTTTACAGTGATATACAAAAGAAACCAAACAATTTGCCTTTCAGTGATGAGGCTGTTACATAAAGTCTACAGACTATATGAAACCACATCCTGTAGAGCAAGAATTTCATATTCATCACTTAAGAATTTTACTGTGATTCATATGTCTTTCTCTGGCGTGATTTGTACCAAGTGACGAGCTGGTATTGTAATATTCTACTCTCTGGGTATTGTATTTTTTTTTCAGCTGTCTTCATTTATTGCTCAACAGTGCTACCAGTCAAAGCAAAATTTAATGACAATTAAACATTAACCTCTTAATGTATTGGTCCAACCAGCTGCAACAAGGAGTTGTGGAGTTTGGCTAATCTTTATTATTTAAATCATGTAACAGATGTATTTGTTCAGAAATCATCATGGTAACATCTCTTTCCACTGCACTCAGCAAGTAAAAATCATACACCTGGAGCATTCAAGCAGTAGCCATTTGTAGTCAGTTTGACCTTGACGTTGCTCTTTTGATAATCTTAGTGCTTTGTAAAAGACCTTTATTGTAGTGCTAATATTTCTTTTGTTGTAACTCACTTGTGAGGCTAGCCCTTGGGGCCCTGAAATGAATCAGAAAGCTCTTTGGTTCATCCTCCCAGGGATTGCAAATGAAAAAGGGTCCAATTAACTTATCAAAATGGCTGCCCTCTAATATCGATGACAAGGCCTCTGTGCTTGGAAACCAGTAATATTCCAAATGAAATGGAGGAAAGAGAAAAATGGAGCTCTTAAAATATGACATTGCTGCCTTCTGCATGATTATTGCATTTCAAACTATTCCATGGTAATCCTATTTGAAACCACTTTAGTTGTCACTGCCCCCATAATCTTATTGAATGCTTTCCGTTCCAAAAAAAGGTGAAAAGAAATGTATTTTTTAAATCTTTATTGCTGTTTTTTAAAGTTAGTCAAATGTCAAACTTAAATGCAACACAGGGACATGTTGAGTTGTTGGATTCATTTTTATGTGTTGCAGGAGTTCAGATTTGGAAATCTTAAAAATGGTAAAAGTAGCAACATGCCTTTTTTGTTTATTTCTAAATGAGTTATAAGCTTTAATTAGCATTTTCAATCTGAATGCAATCAAAATAATTCCCTTGGCTTCAGTCTGTAGTACACTAGTTTAAAATATTTATGCACTGTTTTTACTGTTTAAGAAGAATACCCTTTAGTAGATACTTTTGACTGTGCTGTTTTTTTTTTGTGAAACATGTACTGTACTAAAACTTTCTTTCACCTTTGACAATGTGTGAAAATTTGTTGAGGGAACTTTATACCATAAACAATTTTAATATATACAGTTTAAACATCTACCCTTTCTCTGTACAAATATACAAATATATTTTTCTCCATCTTAACATTTCTTTCTTTTTACCACATCACTTTTGATGTGTTAAAGAAGAATGGAGTCGTTGAGTGTTTAATTGTTATTAAAATAATTCATCAATAAATCATATCTTTTTGGATGGATATTAATCACTTGTTTTTGGATTTTTTTACACAGCTCAAATACCAAACAGTAAACACCTGGCATTTTTTTTAGATCACAGGCTGTTGAGGTTGTATTTTTTACCCCATAGGACAGTGTTTATCAACAGAGCTAAATGCTCATTATTTATCATAGAACTGCTATTATACACAAAAATCTATTGATGTAAATCTTAGTGTCCCATTTTCTTTGTGCCTTGGTATATTGGAAATGTTGATCGATTGTCATGGATGAAAAGGGCCTGTGCTTTTACTTGACTGAATTGAAAAACTAACACCCATATGTCTAATATGGCTGGAGTTAACATAAATGTGTTCAATAAGACATTTAGTGTTTTAAAAGACAATCTTTGGTTTATAGGACTCAACTTGAATTGCTCAAATGAAATTAATTGAGCTGCAAAAAACTAGACGTCCAGACTTCAGTTTCCTTTAAAGTGGTCTTGTTAAAAAACAACAACAAATGAAGCTCTCTGCTCATCAGCATATTTTTTAATGATTATTGAGTTATTCCTGACACATAACAGGGTTAGAATGTGCCATATCGACTTCTTCAAAATGCATTTTGATCATCAAATATCAAATTTTGTAATTGCCAATTGTCAATCCTGAATGCCTGCTACCTGCAATTTGAAAATTATGCGGAACCTACTGTACAGCACATTCCTTAACTGTTCACAGTTCAGAGTGATATCCATGTGTCTCCGTCGTAGTTAGAAAAAAAGTGGTCTTCCAAATCTTTAGAATTACTTGTTACTCTGTATTCAGTGTTAAATGCATTGCCACCCTGCATGTAATTACATTTTTATTCCATAAAATGTTCCTCTGGTTGGCATTTGCATATGTATGTTATAATCAGAAGTTGCAACTGTAAAGCTGTAGTCTTGGCAGTCGGTTGCACAGCTCTCCTGCCAGGACTTATATGGAATTTTTTTATTTTTGTCCTGAAAATTACAGGAACACAAAACATAAATATATTCCCAAATAATAATAGTTTCTCTGGTCTCTGGTCTTCCTGACCCATTGTACATCATAAAACCTTAAGGTGTATTTTATTGTTTTTTTTTAATCCAAACTGCCTTTGTAAATATTATGGTCATCATGGAATGCTTAATAAGTCTCCCAAGCTTTATTACCCTGTCTCCTCTCTTTCCCCTGGAAACGTCTGACCTTCGATATGGAACATTGCATTGGTGTACATTAAAAACTGTGTGGATTGTCTTACAATGGGGAAGGCAATAAATATCCCATGCATGCTGGGCACCTTCTCAGAATCTAATCCACATGGCTTCTCTTGAAGTGAATAAATATCACTTTACAGTACAGTATGTGTTGCCTTAAGCATTTCCGATGGAGGATTATGCCATGAGTAACTGATTTTACCATTACTTTTTAGATAAATTGATAAGGCATACATGTGAATGTGGTCAAAGCATGTGCTCGATTTCAGCTTATTTTTCCATCTCATATCTGAAGTGTAACGTGTCCTTGTATCGTTGCCTTTTAACTCGTCTTTTCCACAGGCTGTAGCTGTTTATTTACACATGTGATAAATGTAATTGTGCAAAGTAAGCTGAACTGGAACATTCTGGATGTCCACTCCATTTTCCTGGAGTAGCCGTTGATGTTTTTGAGGGGTCTGTTTAGTGAATGTCAGGCCTTTGATCTGATCTTAGATGTTTTGAAGTGTCTCACTGTGCCTTCTATGGGAAGAAAAGCGTTCAACAATTTAAGCGTAACTTTCAACATGTTTTGTCTTTTAGAGTAAAGGTGTGGACACGTATCGGAGTCTTCCTCGAGATACAGGGAACTGGACGGGACAGTTTCAGAGGGAGAATGCCCGCTCTTCTTTAAGTGCCAATCATCCCATGGTGGACCGATGGCTCGAGCGACAGGAACAGGTACAGTATTGTCTGCAGACCATCAGGGGGAAGTTTCATGATTACCTTTTCATATTCAGGTCAAGTCATCTTGAGAGAAAACACTTTAGACCTGTTGTTCCTTGTGCTCCCTAATGTTTGGGGAGTTTATTTCTGCACTTTTATTTTGGAGCATTTGCTTCCCTACGGTTTCTCAGTTACTCTATTTATTGTTGTCATGAGCTGTGCCTGAAAGAAAGACACTGCATTTTGTAAGACACTGAAACTCCAATGGCAAGGCTTTCTTGAGGCAATAGTAACCTGAGATAACAGTGATATGGATGTAAGATGAGAAGGAGGTATTGTGCTTCTTTTGGACCTGGCTGGGAGCAGGACTGTAAATGTCAGGCTTGAGGTGCGTCAGTCCAGCTCCTGCTCTGTTTGACCATGTTGGTGTTCTGCTTTATTTTATCACCGGTCAAAAGCATTCGGAGAAGGGTAATGTTCAGTTTCTCCTTATTAGTGCACATAAAGTGGTTTATTTTAATTCATATTATCCCTGTTATTCCTTTAGACAAGAAGTTAGATCCTGCATAATTTTTCTGTTCTTTTTGATCAGATTTTGATGACATCTGAGAGATTATAAGAGGTGCATAGTTACTCTGGGCTACCAGAATGCTGTTGCAAAAAGATACTCAACTTTTAAAACGGAAAGAAATTGCATTTTGTGTTTAATAACATTGCCCAAAAGTTGATGAGTCACCTCTCCAAACCCCCAGGTGCAACTAATATCTTTTATACTAAGTATTGGTTCTGAGAGAATTGTTTTGTCTATCATGGTGTTTACACCTTCATTTATAGTGAGACAGATGATCAGCACCTTCCTTATGGCAACCGCATGACACTTCATAAGTCTATAGAGTCTTCTGTAAGTCATTCATTGTAAAAAGAAAGAATAATATGAAAACCCTTGGCTATATTTTTCTGCTGAGAACACATTGGATGGTGTTGTGGTTCCCATTTAAAATACAAAGCAAATGCTTCACAGTGCTCGAAAGAATTAGATTGTTGGTTAACCTACATGAAGCAATAACTAAACATCATAGCAGGCTTTTAGTCTGCTTGGATTTGCAGGTTGTCACCCTGCATTGCCTTGGCTCATGCTGCCATGGCAGGTTACAGGGCCTTGTTCTTCAAACTGGAGGGAGGCTGCTGTCTGCATTTGCCACACAGTTGGGTTTGCAAAAGCACATTTGTTTGTCAGATATTTCCTTTGAAAATCCTGAATGATAATTTTGCAGGTTTGTGGGTGTTCTTGGCAAAAAAACTTTTTTTCCCTCCCTGTTGAGAAAGATAAAAAAACACTCCCAACTCCATGCTGAGTCATGCATCATGGTTAAAAGAACTATTTTGCATTGAAAAGCCAATATGCCTTTCCACCCAAGCCAGCCAAAGAGCTCATCCAGCAAAGCAGTCAGTCAAGACACCACAGACCTGACAGAGTAATACATTTTAAGTTGAAACCATTACCACAGTAGTTGACCTGAGCTGTGCTGTCAGAGACAAGGAGGCTTGATAAGGCTGGCGTGCTGAGCAGTTTAATTTTCAGGGTTTCTGAGTTTTATTCTGAGGTTCTTTACACTTGGCAAATTCAGCCAAGCCCAGCAGCGACATCGACTGGAGTTGGGCTTCCTGTTGAAAGTCTTGATGTGGAATGACATGGAAATTCCGAGACAGGTGTTGCTATGCCTGCTGAGTTCACACTACATTAACTCAGAAGCTTCTATATTCCAGCAGACGCAATTTATGACACAACCACTCTGACCCAAAATTTCTGTTAAGCGGAAGTATTTTTCAGTCTGACAATTGGTTGCTTTGTCAACCAGATTAAATATCATCACTTTTGCTTTCAGAAAGGGAACTGAACCCGAGTAGTGCACAAAATGTGTATTATAAATGAAGAAATAAGTACCTTTAATGCCAACATTTTAATTTAATATTGTATTTAGAGTATTGTCAAGCCGATATTAATTTTGCCATTTTAAAGATGAATGAAAGAGAAGTGAAGTTTTGTCATTTAATGCGTTTGAGTTAAAGAATTTTACAGAATCATCACATTAAATCCCTCAAAACAATCCTCATTGATTAAGGTTTTTTCTAGACATTATTTTATGTAGTTTCTCAATTTGTTTGATCAATTTCCTGCAAAGCAGTAGAATGAAATATTTTTTTCTTCTTTGTGGAGCCTACACCCCTCTGTACAAACTGTGTTCTGCAACTGAATGTAAAGGTAATTGAACATATTGTCTTCCTTTTTTGTATTCAGACGTTTTGGTAGTCGAATATTCACCTGTCAGCACTAAATTGCAATGCATTGCATCTTGGTGTAGGATTGTAAGAGGATGCGCCGTTTTAATGGTTTCTGTTTTAATAGAGTAAGCACGTACCTGTGAGGGAGCCCACCTCTTGCTGGTTTCATATCTGTGGGATAATTAATTAGAGATTTAGAATCGTTTAGCAGGGCAGAGAAAAAAAGCCTGAGAGAATCCAGCTTAGAGGACATGTACCAAGGTATATTTATAAGATGATTCAGAATGTGGCCAGAAATCCTGTTTTTGTTTGTCGTCGTTTGGACTTTACTACCTTTTGTTTCATTTCAGCGATTTATTTTTTTTCAGTGTAGAGATTTATCCCAAACATCCAATTGAACTACATATAGTGGCTTTTGTTCAATTGTTTGTCATTATCCATAAGCTTTCCATAACATGCATTCTTGTCAATCAATTTAAATTAATTACAGCCAATAATGGCTTTGCTGCTGTTAGTTTTCTGTCTTAATCATTTTAGTGCTGCATATGTATTATAATAAGCTGCAGTTATTGCTTATGAACTAAAACATTCCTTTCTTGCAATACGTTTTGCTAACACCAGTGTTGCCCAGCAGCCATAAAAAAGAATGAAAACTAGTTAAATGTTTATCACTTTATTTCATTGACAAATGTAGTACACTTCTACTGGCATTGAGTTCTGTCTTTCATGAGGGTTCAAATCCTTCACTTTTGTGAAGGAAAGTAAAATCATTCTGTAATGATCATCATATTGTTCTTCACAGTATCACCAATATCAAGGAAATCTTCTTTACCTACAAAATAGGTTTTAAGCAGAATAATGTCAAATTAGTATAAATTATAACAATCATACTGTATAAGTCATATAAAGTTAACAATCATAAATCTGTGGTTGCTCTCTTTTAGATTTACTAGCTACAGCTCTGGAGGAATAAAACTTTTAGTTCGAGAAATTATCCATTTCATTTTATTGTAAGCCTCATTATCTGTCTAACTACTATAAAATGAACATATGCTGCAGTATCTCTTCAGTATTAACTGTTGAAATCTTAAGTTTAGCTCTTCAAGTAATACAAATTTTTCCATGACAAGTTTTTTTTTAGATCTGTGTACTTCTAAGTCCTCTACAGCACCTAATGCTTGTTTTTTTTCTAGGCTTTTTTTTAAAGTTGCAACATTACTCATGAAAGCACTAGGTATTTAGAGGGTATCAGAGCCTAAGAAAACAACCATAAAGTTAATTAAACTATCTCACCTGAAGTGATCTGTATCGAGGAAGGGAAAGGTTAACTAGAAAGTAGTTGTTTATTGTTGTATTAGCACAATATTAACAGTCTGACTTTCGATACTAACATCTAGAGCATTAATGGAGTAGTGGAAAGGGCTCTGGATTCCTAACTCACAGCATATGGGCCCAAATCCTCAGCAAATAGTTTATTACTAATATCCCTTCAAGTGTTAAACAGCTTAGTGTTCACTGATGCAAGTTTGTGTCTGGATGTTTGAAAAAAAAACTTCATATGGCGAGCAAGGTTCTGCTAAACTGACTTGAATTGTGTCCGACCTTTTGATGGGTGTAATGGGTAGTGTGTGCGCGCATCGGGCTGGGAATCAATAGAGCTGAGGCACCAGACTGTAGGAGTCTGAGGAGCCAGCTGAAAGGTCAGATTCTGGTATGATTTAAAGCCGATTCTCAGAAGCAGTGTAAAGTAAGAAGGGATTGATAGGAATGTTGGAATGAGTGTAGGAGTGAAGGCTCCTGATAAGCCATGATAAAATTAACTGCAGTGGTGTTTTTCCTGGTCATTAATTTACTGCGAACAAATGTACCATTTTAAAGAGCCAAAGCTAGCATTTCATTTCAGTGGATCCTTTATAGTCCACACTCAGTCGTTATCATGAACTACTATGGTAACATCGAAGGAATCCTGTTATACACTGTGTTATCATATAAACATGCAACCAAACTATATTTTATCTACACAAAGTGTATATTAACATAGGAACAATACACAGGAGTAAATATACAAACCGGTATTTATGCTGCAGTAAAATATTTAAGTTCTTTAAAAAATATTTATGTGGCAAAGTAGCACTTTTAAATATTGCTAGGCTGTTGCCATAAGAATTGTAAATGAGATTTTGACTTCACTTGACTTAACTAGTAAAATAAAGGAGTAAAAAAATGCAGTTCGTGTTTGTTTAAAACAAATGGTGTTTTTCATTTCACATCCATCCAGTTTGAAACTGGGACATGTTTCCTTGCATCTCATCTCTCGGAAGTGAGCACCCAGGCCATCAATAGGCCAACCCTACCACTAGCGGTCCTGTGCCAATTGGTCACTCTTGTATAGTGATGTGCCAGGTGCAAGACTCAGAGAGACTTACAGAGCTCAGCTTGGAAGAAATCCCATTGATTGAGCCACTTGAGAGATTTCCAGTTTTATGAAGTGGATTGTTATGGTGTCATTTTCTTTTGTTTACCATTTTATACAAAATTAAATAAGCACTACTTTCTTCATTAAAGAGTTAATATTCCCTGCCAAGTATTTGGACAACTGTGGCCTATAAAAACAACCAAGACCCTTCATCAGCTCAAGAAAGTAGCCCGTTGGTTGTAATAGAACTAAACAGTGACGAGAAAAAGTCTAAATATTATGTTTGTAGATACTGGATAAAGAACGGGAGTAAGATAGTATGTATGTGGACTTGGGATATCCTTAGAACATGTACTGTATTTGCAATCTGCAATTCTCATGAGGGACCGAGAAGAGTGGTAGTTCTGGTGCTTATTTACATAAAACAACATGTTTGTGGAGGAACTATTTATTGACCCATAAACGCAACTCACTTATGAGTTATTTTTTTAAAATAAACAGCTGTTGTAAAAGCTGACCTGCTGTTTGCCTGATGAATGCTAATGGGTTCCTGTGTACAGACTAAGGGCTTTTGAGATGCAGAGAAACTGTTAATCAATGTCATATGCTGGTATCTTAGGGCTATAGATTCTGTACCTTTTCACCAGACAGGCCCTATTTCAAGAGGGCCCACCAGCTTAAAACTGTAAAGCAGCCCTGAATTTTACCTGCCACATCTTGTAAAAAAGCTTGATGGCAGTTTTTGTGTTACCCAAATGTGTAGTGTACGCTATTTTTTAAAATAATTTACCACCAGTTTTTGTTATTTAGTTTTCAATTTTGTCATAGAGTGAGTGAAATGAAAATGTGTTCAACTTAAAAATACTGGCTCATTGTTCCATTAAGAAACATGTCATTAAACAATGTGAAGTAATGCTTCTAATTGAACACTATATTAATACGAGCAATTATCATCATTATCATCATTTCATCATTTAGCTAACTTTTTTTGTTCAAGGCAGTTAAAATACCGTGCATGTACATTTGCAGAGCTTTGGGTAAAGCAAACTTAAAGATCCATAAATGCAAATTAAAGATAATCGGCAATTAAAATGTAGATAACCTATTAGGGTGCAAGCACAAATTATAAATGCAAAACAACAGAACAGCTGTAGAACGATATTGACTCAGATGTATTACCAGAGTCTTCCCTCCTCCACTCCAGGATAGCTTGACTCAGAGGAGGGCTTTCTGGAGCAGGATGTAAATGCAGTGTTGCCCGCGACAGCTCTTATAAACAGGTAAATATGGTTCCTCTGTGACAACAGTGGCGTGTCAGTGGCTTCTCCATGGTGACGGAAGGACACCGCTTAGAGGTTTACAATGGGGGGTCACCATTTTTGCCTGCTGCTTGTTAACGTGGGTCCTAAGCTTGTTGGTAAACCACTTCATTTAATGTTGTGGCTGTCTTTTACTCTACAAAGGATGTTTCCAGCAAGTTGCTTATTTTGACATCTTCAGTGTTCAATCAGTGTAATGCGGTTCCTGTCCTTTCCCATTTGCAAAAAGACAAGCAGTTTCTTGAATCTTTGCCATTGAAACCGTGTTTGAAACGTACAGGTGATACAGAAGTGGCTTCTACCACAACCTTTTCACTGTACTTTACCCCAAAACACATGACACTCGTTTCATGTCTTTTTATACTATGCGTGTGTACTGGGCATCAAAAAAGAAACTTGATACTCTGTTTTTGGGTCTCTTTTTTTATAAGAATAATGTACATATACACATAATGTATCTATTGTATAGCTTTAAGATATTGATAATGTTTTCTGTGTCGTTTTGATTAATTGATCATTTATATACACTCAAGAGATTTGATGCATTAGCACTAAATCACTTCATTATTGAGTGTTGGTCGGGCGCAAGTAATGAAGTCGGTTAATATAATGAAACACCTGGTGGAAATCTGTGCAACAAAAAAAACATAAAGGAACCAATGTGCAATGTTGGAGGATGGACTATGTCAGCTCATTGTTGCTCCTTGTCAGAGAGGGGTGTTCACAGTTCACAAGCTGGCAGTTTTGAAGCTGGTAAGATATTGAGGATGGTAAGACAGCCCAGCATAGTTCATTGATATTAGGCCACCATCTGGAAGACCAAGAGTCATCAGAGATCACCAAGATTGATGAGGAGGTCTAAGGTCACAGAATCCCACAAGACAGCATCTGCAACCTGGTGCAAAACATGCATCATGGAGGTACAGCTTGTATTATTTTCAACAGCGCCCACACACACTGCTAACCTGTGACTCTCACTGTGGACTCCCTGTTGATCAACACTGTTGATAAATGTTAGGCAGTGTAATGAATTTCTGTCTATTAAAAAGTCACTAAACCTGCTGGGAAAAAAGTATTTTGTGAATTTATTGCAGTTATGTTTCCTTTGATCTCTGTATGTATTGAATGGAGAGTGTGTGTATATGTATATGTACACTTCCAAGTGATCGCAACGGAAATTACAAAGTCAGTGTAGAATTTGATATCTGGCAGCTCTAGAAACAAAGAAAAGCATTACTGTGCTGTCAGAACAGCAAGGTTTCACAGCAGAAGGAAGACAGAAGGGAAATCATAAAAAAATAAGTTGCTAGAAAACTTTTTTTTATGAAGAGGTCGAGAAGATAGTGATTCTGCTGATAATTATCAATTGCATGTTTTCTCAAAATTATATTTTGGCATGACTTTTACTGGTTTAATTTGAATCATGCTATTTCTTATTTTAAAAGTAGTTGCTTTTGTGTAAAAATAAAATGTTACCTAACAGTGTGATACTGACATTCTGCAGTGTCATTGGTTGTTAGGCAACCTTTTTAAACGTCCTCACGTCAAGGTGGTGATACTACTTTAGGATTTAAATTGTGATGGCTTCATGAAGGGAAATCGCACCTTAAGAGCATATGAATCGGAGTTTTGTAAAAAGATTGTGAAAGATTTCTGAACTGCTACGTTATTCTCTGAAGTCATTTTGTGTTGAAAGGTTTGAGTAGAGCTGCATCAGAGGACCAAGTAGAGGTAAATTCTGAAGAGACAAAAGAAAGGGGAAAAATATTTTGGCTGTGAAGCTGCCATTAGGTTTGATTGAGAAATGGGGAAAACTGAAGAAGATTCTACAGCCAACCACTTCTCCTTCGTTTTGTGCTAACGTGAATTTTGTGCACAGGTACAATCCAAAACATAGCAGAAGGAGAACCGTCATCCCTGCTTTAGTTGAGCTCAGTTTTTCTGACGCTGCTGAAATTCCTACTTGTGTAGGTAATTTTTTTCTGATAAGCAAATGTGTTTTTGCTTTAATTCAGAGAGCTCACTTTAATGAGCTTTCATTTTCACCTACCGATCTGTTTGTCTGACTCTATTCCTCGACAGATCTTTCAGTATATCTATCTCATTTTCATTTTTAGAAAGGTTGAAATTAAATAGTTTTACTATTTTACTAGGTTTTGAACTTATACATTTGAATGTTTGCCCTCCTTCTCATGAACATACTGTACAGCAATCACCAGCAACCCAGTGTTATAAAAAAGAAACAATGTGTGGAAGGACAGGTTGATTAACATGGAAGCAAGCAGGAGTTCATTATACATTCATCATTGTTCATGTCTTCTGTTTTGAGTAGCTCTTGTTCTTTTAAAATTACTCCTTCAATACCAGAAAAGCACACAAATGGAGGATTTTATATCTGCATTGGGATAAAACCTAGAGTGATTTATTATCATCTTTCCCTGAAAAAGCATTATGAGTTACCCACCGTACACCTTGCCAGTAGGTGTTGCTGTGTATTCAGTATATGGGTGGAATGAGTCTCATTCTCAGTGGTCCACCCTTCTCCCTGGTTACCGAGGAAGGTTTTTTATTCCTCCTTTCTCCTCTCTCTGATTATTCACAGTGTAAATGTCAGCTCACTGGGGATCACGGCCTGCTGTGAAGGAAAAAAAAAACAATGAAAGTTGAAATACAAGTGAGATTTCAAAGCTTAATTAATAATCTCAGATTTTTTTTTAAAAAATGTTAAGATTTGTATTTATTTTTGCTATTTTGCTTTAAAAGAATAAGTCATTGTTGCCTATTGCATCGAAAAGGGTTTTTAATAGTATTTGGCTTCCAAATAACTTACTTGAGTGAAAAAAATCAAACCTTTGGTTTTATTGATACATCATGCATTCAGAACCAATTGCTGTAAATTCAGAAACAACTGTCGAAGACCCTGGAGATTATTACAATAACCTCTGTTACTCTGACATTCGAATGTATAGGTGCAGGCAGAAGAGTTTAAAATGCCTTAAATGCCTTTTCTGCCTTTTATTGACCTTGAAGATAAAACGCGAGATGAATTCGTATCTATTCAGGAGGTAGATGATGCCTCTCAGTGACTTGTTTTTTTATGCAAAATTTCCTCCTCTGCACCTGTCAGATGGATGGCAGTGTTCAAACTGCGGTGGGCCCTTGTGAAAGTGAGCCAGTGAGGTAGAACTGTTCTACTCCATTAACTTCGCTCTGAAGTACCGAACAAGAGCCACAAGAACACTTTCTGCTTGCCTAAAGTATTAGTTAATTCTGGAATGAAGAGCGCCCTCACATTTAACACAAGAGCAGCATGCCCAGTGGATAGTAACAATCATATATGCAAAACTATGTGCCTTATGTTTTCAGATGAACACAAAACGTAAAGTAAAAACTTGCATCACCAATCAAAGGGACAATGGGAATCCTCCATGTGTTTTTGTATAAAGTTTTTTCCACCCTTCACATTTAGTAAAGTCTTGTTTATGAGTGGGTGTTGGTACAAATGCTAATTAAAATGGTATTGATATTCCTATGAGTTTACTTTTGAGTTGTGTTTCGTAATTCATTTTGAGAAGGCTAAACTGGCATGTTAGAGAGAAGAACGGTTTAATCGGCTTCAGGGTCTGCAGCTGCATCTTCATCAGTATTGTTGCTTTTGCCTGTTTTTTTTAATTTTACCATTTTGGCCTTTCTGCTTTTATTAATCCCCATTAAATGCTACTCAGCTTTCCCCAGAATATAAAGTGTCCAGGTGCATGAAAGAGAGCAGGGAAGCGATACTAAGCCCAGTCTTCAGTAAAGCTTCCTACTCACCTTCTTCTGTCTTCCTTCCTTCACTTTCTTACTTCTCATTTCCTTCCATCCTCCTCTCTTCCTGTCCTGACGCAGATGTGGCATATTTTTAAAGAGGGTTACTTGACCCTTTTTTTGAAACTGTGACGGAAAGGTTGTTAAGGATATGACAGGTTAACAACTTCAGCACACCTTTTCCTTGTGCTATGAGTTTTCACCAAATTGCAACAGACGTATGAGACATGCTGTTTCTTCATCAAATGTAGTTTTCCTCAACTGTACGTTGCCTCAATACATTCTTTTGATTGTTGTTTGCTTTGTTTTAGTCTTCATAAAAAGCCTGAATACAAAGTCATGTTAAGGAAACTGAATTATGCATAAATGCTGATGAAATGCATGAAAAGTCTGCTTACTTTATAGAATGAATTGCTATGCATATGCTGTACAGAAATATTACAAAAACCTGACCCACATAACCTTCAGATAAAAATGATTGCATGTCCTTCAGCAGGAGTGAGATTTCTATCAGTGCAGCTTATTCATTGAATCGCTTGGCTCTATTTTATTTTTATGCGAGAGACTTAAAAGAATTCGATACACATTCCCCATTCTGAGTTGCAATAAGTGATGTGTGAGCTTTCAATAACAAAAGCTGTTTACTTTTTATGACTGTGGGATTCAGAAGAGGGATTTGAGAAAAATGAAAACAGCCTTGATCTTGATGAGAATTAAGAATGGAATTAAAACATTTTCAAATCATTTAAGACACAACGTTACTTTTCCTTAGACTTCCTTCATAGCACTAAAGTAACCTCATCATGTTCTTTCCTGCAGCTGAATAACTGCAATGAAAGTTATGAGTCACCTTTCTTATCTCATTTACACAGGAGAAAAGGAGTTTTTTTTCTTGCTCACAGACATTAATTTCACAGTTTAGCATGACTTAATTTTATTCTCCTATCTCAGGGAAAACTGGCAGCCCAGATAGTGGCACGCCTGTCACTATATTGTCTTTGTCTGCAACTAGTTGTTCCTCTCATTCTGCTGCTCCAGGATCATTAATAATCAATCGACAGTAGCAAAAGAGGTCTGATAGTATTTGTACATCCAGAGAACATTTGTATGTAAACCTCATTAACAGAGGTAGGGATTTTTTAATGCTGGTACTGTTTTTGTAGTGCACCACAGAATGCTTATGCACTCTGTTTATATTGTTCTTTCTTTGTTTGAATGTAGTGCCTATGAAAGATATTGAACAGCAGAGCACAGTTAAAGGAGATATAATCAGCTTATCACCGTGATAGCATACAACAGTTCTTTAGAGTTAATAAAGAAGCCTATATTTTAAAAAGAAAAAACGTGTAATTATATTATTACATTTCAATAGCAGTCTCCTAAGTAGTTTATGTATACATTGTCATAAAGAGTTAAGAATTATAGAATTTGTTTAATATACTCTGTGGCATGAGAATTGACTCTTATATAATCATTACAGTTCTCAAGTAGAAATTCATTACCCATAAAAATGAGTCATGGCATTGAAAGTGTAGGTCTAGCTCAGAAGAATAGAAAAATACCAGTCACTGCCACTGTTAACATCTCATTACTGCTGGCTTAAAACACAACAACGAGCTAAACAGAAAAGTGTGAGCACCACCCACATTTTAAGTTTTAAAACTTCGCACATACAGTATGAGAAGTTGTATTGTATATTTTGCTTTTGAATCTTTAGACACAATAGGAGAGGCTTATTTGGAGTGAATTTGTGTGCAATTGTACAGCATGTTCTCAGTTTCTGTTAAGTTGCAGTAATATTAATATTTTTAACTGAAGAAAGAAAGCCCTGCTCATTTCTTATTTTTTATATTGATGTGTCAGTGGTTTGATAAATGTAGACAAGTGTTTTATAAGACCTCTCTGCGTATTTCATTCTTCTCAAATATATCTTTTGTCTTTTGCCATTATTAGCCTGATGTGTCTTCCAGCTGAGATAGCATGCTCAGCAACATGTCTTCAAATCGCTCTTAATATTGTATCAAAAGGTTTGCAGATTGGCAGCCCAGTGGTTCTTGGAGGACGTCCACAGGGGCGATAACACCTCCATGAGAATCGGGTTTCTTAGGAAACACCGTAGTGTTTCACCTGAGACTAGGCAGGTAAATGATAAATACAAGGTATATATAGGAGCATTTAGAGAGTAGACAGCTCCTAGCCTCAGGAGAGGCTCAAGAAATGGAGAAAGAAGTCCAGAAATGTTAGCTGTTTGTCAAAACCGTTCTCATCTATAGTTTGATTTACAGATAAAATCTTGGAATCTAGACTGAAAAATGTCCCACAATATTGTGATACCAAGAGATGGTACTGCAGGTGTGTGTGGAGACCCCTCTCTTGGTGTTAGAGCTGGGATGACTTTCCCTACAGCTGAAGCTCAAGTTGCTGAGAGTGAGAAGGGAGCAGTGAGAATAAAGAGACCTGTAGTCAGGAAGAAAGGAACAGAGAACCAGGAGCCTCAGGATAGTGGATCACGATGCCCAGTGTCTCAGAGTCATGGAGCCCTAGAGACATTATAACAAATCCAATGCAAGTCATCTAAAATGCCACATGAATTAGGCTTGAAAAATGCTGTAACTGGGCAACCGTGATTTGTGGGCTGGGGGTGCCAATGCCTGCTGATGAGAGGTAACCACATCTGCAAATGCTGTTTCATTTTTCCTTTTCCTCTCCCCCCGTGTAGAGTCCCCATTCCTGAAGTCATTTAGTGACTGCTGCAACCTGTGTTCTAGCACAAGAGAGGCAAGGATAACAGCACATGCATCTTCTGGCACGTGCGCTGTCAGATCAGACTGTGAGCCCACAGTGCCCATGAAAGAGCTGGCACATCAGAGAAAGAACAGGTGCAGCTACCACTGCTAGTACAGCAAGCTTATTGGTGCCTGCTGCCAGGTGTGCACCACTGCTAGGGGGATCGTGTTCACAGCTGGACAGTGACACAGTTCAGAGTCAGATCAGGGCTTTGCATACAGGTACCTCTTCCCATTTTAACCACTCAAGAGCTCCTTATATGATCTGAAGCCTAAAAAACTATTTATATGGTGCCTTTAAGAGCTAGGTACATTAAGGCACTCAGGCATAAAAAATATCCTTACATACGCAGATGCTAATGAACCAGAACACAAATGTATCAGGACTAATGTGACCATACACTGTACATACACTGTATGTCAAATTACCTTAAATGTGTTTGCGTTTAATTGTGACTGTGGTATTGTTAGTAGAAGTGGGGGGCTTGCATCTTTTTGCAAGATCACTGAAAGATTAAGATTTTTTTTCCTTCATTGCCTGCGTTTCCACTTGAGGTTAAAAAGCATCCTTTCAAAACTGGTGTGGGTCTTTGTTATAGCCGGCTTCCCTCACTTGTTAGGGGCTCATTAAACAGCAATGCTTTTAAGTTGCCATAGGAATGTAGTATTGCCAAGCTGAAAGTAAACATTTCATTTTCAATGAAGGCAGGGCCTTGCGCTGGGATTCTATTCAAAGAGAAAGCAGCAGTCAATTTGCATGAACTGGAATAAAAGGAGCGCATGTTGAATATGAACTTGGCTGACTGGAAGCTCTGAGCAGCTATCAGAAAAGAGGGTCTTTGTAAAGTGAAGCAGCCACAAGCCAATAACGCTGGAAGCACCGCTTCCTTGCTGTGCTCTCTTTCTTTCTCCTGGAACATCCCGTCTTTGCACCGTGCTATTAATTGGTTTTCATTAATAAGGGCTAAAGAGGAGAAATGCTGGGGCGCTCAATGGAAGAAGAGCAGCTGGGAGCTGCAGGTGACTCCATCTCACCCCCATTTCTGTCAGCTTGGCTTAAAGAAGCATCATTATCTTCTGCAGCGGGTTTTGTTTGGAGCGTATAATTGAAACGAGAACAGCCTAGATCTACCGAGATCGCTTTCAATTTATATTTCCATAATCACTCATTTATTTACATGTCCATGGAGAAAGGTGTTTGATAGCAGCTCAGACTGAGGCATGAATTTCCAGTGCAGTATCCTTCAGCTTCACGTGAAGAAAAACTTTTTTTTTGCCATTTAAAGAAAGACCATCACTGACATCTAATTGTATTTAATGTTTTATTTAACTTTGTGGCTGTTTAAATTATTTCAATATGAAACTATAGCTGTATGTGACTATTTAAGTGAAATTTAGAGTTAATTACCTTTGAGTGATGCATATAACATCCCTTTGTTCAAATCTGCAGTTGTCTTTTGGGTACAAAGACCTTAGTGTTCACCATTGATAGAGAATCTAGTGAATACGTTTCATGGTGATTGATGGTGTTTTGTACTTTTGTTTGCTCTTTACAATCTAAATAAATCATTACTTCCTTGAATTAAAATGGTTTATTTTCATCAACAACTTTGGTTTTATTAGATTTTCCTACTTTTTTGGTTTTTAATGCTTTACTACATGTAATTCAATGAAGGGACTCATTACTTAAGATATGTACTTCAGGTCTATCACACTAAGGCTTTAGGCTAAAATTGCTTTATTTTTCTGTTATTCTGCATTTCATTCTGGAGTCTTTCATTGTCGGGCCTATTCTCACTTTGGTAGGAATCAACATTAAAGCATTCCAGCTGTTATGTATATCAGCATTCACAACACTGCTCATAAATCATAATGCTGTATTCAAAGAAGTGTCAAGGAATTGCACTGTGGGCTTTTTTTTTGGTGGTGGTGGACTGTATCTTTAGCAACCCATGATAAAAAAAGAATTAAACTTTAATCAAGACTGAAACGAAGATACATCTTGGATTGCTACAGAATGTGCAACAACTCCTTAGATGTTTGCTAGATACATCCTAAAATAAACAGGATTCTCCTAAGGAACATCTATTAGTGTAAGACAGGCAAGGCACATGGGGAGAGGAAGCAACCCAGGTTTACGCTGAACACAAAAGGTTAAACCTCCCTCAGGAATGATTTAACCTTTACATTTCACACGAATTGCATTTTAGCCAGTTAAATGCTTTCCAATTAAATATGTTTTGTTGCTCAGGCTAAATATCAAGTCTCATTTTATCTTTTTGCAATAAACATTTTTGTCTTTATGTATTTTTTCTAAACCCACTTTGCCTCATTTCAGTATTTGTAACATTAAGCTAAATGATTCTACAAAAATAATTTCTGATTAATTTTATTGTTTTTTTTTGTAAAGTAGTGCCCTCTTCACAATGCGAAGTTCACAGAACTCATTAGTTTAAAAATTTTCCCTTGTGATTTCAAAATTCAAAATAATTTATCAGAAATTATAGCTTAGCTTTTTCTTTATATGTTTAGTTTACATTTTCTGTGCCTTTAACAAGAAAGGGCAAACTTTTCCACCTTCTGTGTAACCATGTTGTGAATTCTCTTCTGAATAACCTATCAGATGTGTTTTCTATATTTATTGGACCACTCCCTTTGACTGTTTATATACATCAACTGTAAAGTTTCCTCTTAAGAACCCAGTCCGGGAGTGGGTAACGGGTTCATATCCTGTTACCTTTCAGCTATAATATTGTAAAGCCTGGCTCTTCAACAGGAAAAAGCTGTGTGGGATGGGGTTGTGCCCAATGTGTTGTTTTCCCTTAAATAATGGTTGCCATGGGCTCCACAAGGTTCTTGAACTCATTTCAAATCTGCTTGTGTTTTTGCTAGATTTATATATATATTTTTTTTTATGGATCAAATCTAATTAGTTTCCTGTAGGCTGTAGTTGAAGTTTTCCAAACTTGGAAGCCGTTGGCACTGTAGATTTGAGTAGTCTTATTGTACATGTATCCCTTATCAAAGGAGAACTGCAGTCCCAACATCTCTGACCAGTTGTTATTGTTTGGTAACAAATTGGTGGTATACCGAAATTTGACAAATTCTGAATCAAGCACAAAATTGTGAACTTGGTGAAAGTACTATATAGTCGCCGTGTTATCACAAACAGCTGGTCTCCCCAGGGGCGAGAGTGAGATTTTGCACGAATTGCAATGTGAAATAAGTACAGGTTGTGCAGCAGACATTTCACTGCAGAAATGTTCCAACGTGATATGCACGCAGAGTTAACCAGTTATATTTATTGGCAAAAGTGTCTCGATGTTGTGAGCAATATTTCTATTGGATTAAAATAATAATAATAATTGCTTACACTTATATAGCGCTTTTCTGGACACTCCACTCAAAGCGCTTTACAGGTAATGGGGACTCCCCTCCACCACCACTAATGTGCAGCATCCACCTGGATGCTAAAAGAGATGTATTTACAAGCCTGCTTGTTTACAATGTAATAAGGCCGCTTCACCTCCCTGGAGTGTGGTTGTCTCGTTCTGAATCGTGGAATATGGAGCTGCGCATACCTGGATATTTTGTCTATTTTGTGATGTACTTTAAATTGGATGTTTTGCAAGTTACTGTGTACATTGTTACATTCATTGTCATTTGAAATGCAGTCATCAGTGCCAATTCCGTCTAACACCAAAATATTAAAATAAGATTGTAGTTCCCCTTTAAGCAGTGTTTTTTCAAGGACATATTTGCATTTTTAAATTCAGTGTGAGAAACCCTGTAAGTTTATATTCCTAGTATTTATAGATCCTTTCCTTGCTAGTTTGTAAACTATTCAAATTTGCATTTCTTCAGTGTTTGTCTTTTGGAGCCTGGAACCATGTATGATATTTCTCTGTTATCTCTATGTGGGTTTGTGATGAAGGCAATAAGGCATTTGGGATTGTCAAGGAGGTTAAGCTCAAGTCATGGTCTTGCCAGGATTAAATTATTTCCACGTGCAGATGAAGAAACCCTTTAGCTAAACTTGTGGGTTTCCCACTTTTGCCAAATCGAAGTGGAGTAGAGGAAATGACCTGAATATTCACAGCATTTCAGTGTTGGATTCATCCCTACACGTGTTACGTTCTCCAGCTCCAGTGCAGTGCTCAATTGTCTTCAGTGACTATGCTTTAGCTTGAAATTCTGGGTGTGACTCAGTGCACAATAGTTGTTCTGTGCTTGAGCAATAATGCTGTGTGCTATGAAAATTAATGCTCTCACAGCACAGGGGGCTACATAGTTAGAATTGGTACTGTAGCCACCAGGAATTTCTGAAGTTTAGCTTTGCACTGGGATTTCTGCTAAGATACTGAGCAAAAATAAGTTCAGTATAAAAATGTGATGCAAGTAAAAAATTAGTGCATAAGGCATTGAAAAACGTAGTTGCTAGTATAAATGAAAGTGAATAACCTGTACAACAATATTTTTAAGAAAATGATTATCTGATATTTTCCATTGAGATCTGATTTTGTTTACTTGGAAAGCATCTCTGTGCCCAGTAGTCTCTTACATGTGCACTAACAGGATAGGTCTCAGAAGATCTTTTTAAGGTTCACTCACAGAAAATGTAAAAAATTGAACAAAATCAACTCTTGAAAGACACACAAGTAATTGGCAGAATCAAGGTATTTACTGCCACCAACAAAAACCAAATCAGGACTTGAATGTTTTCAGTATTGGTAAGAAATGGAAATGCATTCTGTGTTTTGTTGGTTATTTCATCTGTAACAGTATGCATAAAGTAAGAGGAAAAGTAGCTTATTGTACACCCATCTTAATATTTGGTTTGTGATGTTCTTCCTTTTTTTTTACTTCATCAAAGGAATTAATATTTCCATCAAAGTCTGTAAGGATTATTATAAAATAAAGTGAAAGCGAAATATATTGTGCATCCCACACATTGAGAATTTTTCTCTCTTCATTACTGTATTTTGACATTAGAATTAATCTCAGAAATTACCATAACTCGTGCATTATAAATATCCTTTCTCTCCCAGAATATTTCTTTAATGTAATCAAAATCCTCTTTCTTAAAAACAACAATCCTTATGCTAATTTTATATTTCTGGGTGATACTTAAATTATTTTTCCTCTAAACAATGTTGCACATTTTTAAAATTATTTAGACAAAAGACCAAGTTCTGCAGTGAATCTGTTGTGTGAGCAGCCAGCCGTAACATCGCAAACCTGTGTTAGTTGAGTGAGAAACATTGGGTCTTACTTAGGAGAATTGGGGGCACTTACGTTTTTGAAGTGTTCATTTAACCAAAAGTTACACTCATGAAGAAACTACACAGATTTACGTATTTTCTACTTGAACATCCATAGATCATCTAAGAGTCTCCCAAGTATCTAAACCAAATAAATTGTGGTAACTTAATTTTCAATAATTCATACCCTCTTAAACTTCTTATTTCATGAAAGTGCATTCCAGTCCTTTATTATTAATGGCAGCTGGAACTTTGAGAAAGCATATGCTTAGGTTTTATTATTGACTAAATGATTGATTTAGGCCTTCATAATTAGCCAGGCTAATTTAATTAAAGTTCAATTTAACGATACAGAAGGCCAACAAAAACTAGGTTTGTCATTGATAGATATGAATTCGCTGATATGGAATTGTGGTTGTCAGATGATGTATATTTTATAACCACAATTCATTGAAGGAAAGACCTAACAGGATCACAATGTCAGTGTGGAGAGCCGCTCTTTGGATGCTATAGGCAAATTTAACTTGCTAACGTCACTGATTTAATTTTCTTAACAGCATTAAGAACCTGTTTGGGTTTAATTTGCTTAAAGTAACCCACATCATCCAGAAACTTTTGTACAGCATTAGCTGTACCTATAAAAAGACTGATATAAAGACTGGGGCTCTGTATGCTTGCAGGAAAAAAAGTATTTTTCAACCTGTTGAGAATAGAAGGAGTTCTTCTAGAGTGTGCAAAAAGTACAGAGAGAGATAGATCCTACCGCTGTACTTTATTAATTGTCTTGGGTGTTTTATCATTTTCTACTCTTGCCTGCAGTTTCTTTGTAAGTAAAATACTCATGTCATGTATCACACTGAATTCTGTACTTAAGCAATCCTGCTTTTTACTTTTTTCAAAGAATAAAGAAAGCTGAAAGGATATTACTGAGGCATAGAAAAGTAAGAGTATAATGCTGTTCTTTTTTTGAATATCTCACTTTGAGTCTTGTACTCAGCTGGTATCTTGCTGTCTTGATGGTGAAGTAGTTTCTCTACATGTATGCATTTAAATTTTGTGATAAAGAAAACTAGTGTTAACTGAAAATAAGAATGAAATCACATATTTCACTTCCAACCAATGATTCTGTGCTGAAACTACTGCTCAATACAATAGTTAAAAAGCAAAGATAAAAACTCCTTATTTTGCATTATGTTTAAGGTTAGGAGAATGTCTGTGTGGGTTAGAAAACATTTTGAATTGAAGTACAAGCTTTTTTTGCTTTTCATCTCCTTGTAAACATACATTAATTCTGACTAGGGATTTGAACTTTGCTACCTGGCTTATGGAATCTTGTGTAGATTTCAGCTTTACAGTGCACGTTCATGATTAACTAAATTTAACTGTGAAAAAACTGCTGACAGCTCTTTTTTAAATAAACGTGTAAAATATGATTGCTCTAGGCTTTAGGAAAATGCTTTTGTCTGGCCATTTAGTGTTTAGCAAACACAGACGAGGACAGATTTATTATTTTAATGTTTATTTTCCTGCAACTTGAATATTTAAGACATTTTAGATTTTCCATCCTAATTTAGGATTTCCTCTTATTGCCATTTAATAACTTGGACATTTAATTGCTGTATTACTTCCTCCTGACACATTCTGAAGTTATACCGGGGCTATGGACCGTGAAATAGAGAATTTGGGCAGGCAATTACAGAGAGCAATGGAAATATGTAAAGTTGGATTCAATACTTTGGCTTCCTTAAATACAGTATTTGTACATGGGGGGGGGAACCTTGTTGAAGTCAGCATATATTAATTTAAAAATCCACAATCCATGCTGTTTGAAAGAAGTGTACAAATATGTATCATAAAAACCTGGAGTATTGATGTCAAACAATGATTTGTATAATGAAATAGAACATTCTGTAGTATTTATTTAGGAATGTTATTACTTTGAATTGAAATGCAGTGTTAACATCATATGTCTGGATTTCATTATCAATTTAATTTCATTAATCAATTTATAATGTATATCCATATCAATATATCACTTTATATTTTTAATCAAAGCAGTTGTTGGAAATGCCATTTACTGTACAATCACTTTACAAATCATTTTCTCTGCGACATACCATGTTCTGTTATATTTAGATAGGGATCAGATTTTTTGACAAAGTTTAAAGTGCCAAGTTTCAGTACCAGTTTCAGAAATTCAAGACTGTGACATTTTGAGTTGGGATGTCTCCTTCCATGTCATTGTACTTTAGTATCTTATTTGTCTCTAAACTATTCGAAGCTGGATTGTAACACAGAAGTCCCGCATTGCTATATACTGTAAAACATACAGAATTCATGAACATTAGAAATGTAGTCTGTAGTCTAGGAATTTAAATAAATCTGTGTTTTCACTTTAAATGTTGAGGTTGATATTACAAAAAGTTTGCAATTAATTTGTAAGCATATATCACATAGTATCATGTAATACTGGGCAGAAAAAAGATCCAGTCTGTAAGGCATATATTTTCTCTTTGTCTCAGGAAATGGGGCTGTGAGAGGCTACTGTAAATAGAACATCAGACACGATGCACACAATAAATCTTTTATGATGTAAAGTACTTATTATAATGAGCTGTAACTGCTATTTTATTCAAAGTCTGTGCATGCTGACACATCTTTATAAAGTATGTAAAAATAGTTACATTAGTTTAATTCTACAATGGTTTAATTGAAGTGTATAAAAATATTGCTTTCCCTAATATTTGATTTGATTTTATTGCCATTAGATTTTTGTTATGCTTTTTATATCTCTGGAGACCCATCACAGAAACATTTATGAACTAACCCTGTCCAGATTATGCAAAATTAATAGATTTGTTAGGTCAACTAATTTTACCAATCACATTACAGTATTTCCAGGTACTGTGTATCACACCGTGCTTTTGATATCTGTTGTTGGTTGCGGGTGCTGATTCCATACAGTTATCGTGTTGGGCCATTTTGGGATTTTTGAATTGCTAAACCAATTTGGTTGGGTTATGATGATACGGTTTTCATATCTTCTTCTACACTCATTTACAAAATGGTCAGTTTCTACCTTAATAGACAGCTAATTAACTATTGCAAAACAAAGGCAGCTTTCTGATTGAAATCTTATATTATAAAATATGTGCAATATGATTTATCTTTTCCTCTGTAGGTTGCTGCGGGACTAATATTACTTGAAAAACATTGTACAGGATGGTAATTGCATTTAGAAATTCTCTGAAGTATTCCCTAATTGTGTTTACTTATTTATTTGTGTTTTTGATCTTTCTTTAACTCACATAAATGTAAATAACTGTCAGAAGGGGTTGCTGGGCTTGATACATGGGCTGTTCTAATGGGGTCATTATGTGGTGGAGAGTCAAAAGTTGCCACTATGAAGGAAGGGTTAAACATGGAACATTGCTAGTGAGTTCAAATTTAATCTGCCAGAAAATTTACTCTAAATTCTGCTTAATTGCACTGTTTACTAAAAGAGATGGATGAATATAATGTGTGTGCAGTTTCCATTTCCAGAGGGTTTTGACCTATTTATACCGAGACAGATGTGACAGACTAATATTAGTGTCTAATATAACAGCAGTATAGTTTTGACCTCTTTTTGTAGTATGACCAACCAATGCATCTCTTCTGAGATGTCTGACACAGTGTTTAATGAAGCACGATCTAGTGTGCAGAACAGTTCAAACTTTAAAGTAATCCTAAGTAAATGTAATTCTCTTGTTTTATGTGCAAGACATTTTAAGTTGTGCATGTTTAAAGTTTTTTTTTTTTTTAGTCGGATGCTGAGACATCCAGACTTGGTATGAGGTGCATCCTTGTTTAGCTACAGTGCCTTGCGAAAGTATTCGGCCCCCTTGAACTTTTCAACCTTTTGCCACATTTCAGGCTTCAAACATAAAGATATAGATTTTTTATTTTATGTGAAGAATCACCAACAAGTGGGACACAATTGTGAAGTGGAACGAAATCTATTGGATTTTTGAAACTTTTTTAACTAATAAAAAAATGAAAAGTGGGGCGTGCAAAATTATTCGGCCCCCTTGCGTTAATACTTTGTAGAGCCACCTTTTGCTGCGATTACAGCTGCAAGTCGCTTGGGGTCTCTATCAGTTTTGCACATCGAGAGACTGAAATTCTTGCCCATTCTTCCTTGCAAAACAGCTCGAGCTCAGTGAGGTTGGATGGAGAGCGTTTGTGAACAGCAGTTTTCAGCTCTTTCCACAGATTCTCGATTGGATTCAGGTCTGGACTTTGACTTGGCCATTCAAACACCTGGATACGTTTATTTGTGAACCATTCCTTTGTAGATTTTGCTGTATGTTTGGGATCATTGTCTTGTTGGAAGATAAATCTCCGTCCCAGTTTCAGGTCTTTTGCAGACTCCAACAGGTTTTCATCCAGAATGGTCCTGTATTTGGCTGCATCCATCTTCCCCTCAATTTTAACCATCTTCCCTGTCCCTGCTGAAGAAAAGCAGGCCCAAACCACGATGCTGCCACCACCATGTTTGACAGTGGGGATGGTGTGTTGAGGGTGATGAGCTGTGTTGCTTTTACGCCAAACATATCGTTTTGCATTGTGGCCAAAAAGTTCGATTTTGGTTTCATCTGACCAGAGCACCTTCTTCCACATGTTTGGGGTGTCTCCCAGGTGGCTTGTGGCAAACTTTAGACGAGACTTTTTATGGATATCTTTGAGAAATGGCTTTCTTCTTGCCACTCTTCCATAAAGGCCAGATTTGTGCAGTGTAAGACTGATTGTTGTCCTATGGACAGACTCTCCCACCTCAGCTGTAGTTCTCTGCAGTTCATCCAGAGTGATCATGGGCCTCTTGGCTGCATCTCTGATCAGTCTTCTCCTTGTCTGAGCTGAAAGTTTAGAGGGACGGCCAGGTCTTGGTAGATTTGCAGTGGTCTGATACTCCTTCCATTTCAAGATGATCGCTTGCACAGTGCTCCTTGGGATGTTTGAAGCTTGGGAAATCTTTTTGTATCCGGCTTTAAACTTCTCCACAACAGTATTACGGACCTGCCTGGTGTGTTCCTTGGTCTTCATGATGCTCTCTGCGCTTTCAACAGAACCTTGAGACTATCACAGAGCAGGTGCATTTATACAGAGACTTGATTACACACAGGTGGATTCTATTTATCACCATCAGTCATTTAGGACAACATTGGATCATTCAGAGATCCTCGCTGAACTTCTGGAGTGAGTTTGCTGCACTGAAAGTAAAGGGGCCGAATAATTTTGCACGCCCCACTTTTCATTTTTTTATTAGTTAAAAAAGTTTCAAAAATCCAATAGATTTCGTTCCACATCACAATTGTGTCCCACTTGTTGGTGATTCTTCACATAAAATAAAAAATTTATATCTTTATGTTTGAAGCCTGAAATGTGGCAAAAGGTTGAAAAGTTCAAGGGGGCCGAATACTTTCGCAAGGCACTGTACTGTCAAAGTTAAAGGCGGCTGGCTGCTGCTTGTTCCTTTCCACTTCATTTCTTCGGTGTTGGTCTGTGCGTTGCTAAATGAATCACTGATTGAAATGTGCAGGTTGTCCATTTACCATAATCCTCTTGTCAGGCCACAGGAGTAGCATGATGAAGAGGGAAATTAATGCTAAAATTGAAAGCTGCACTGCTTGTTTGGTGCCGATACAGTCGCTGTCCCCACTGTTTGCCGGTTAATGTTACAGGCTTCAGAGGCGGTCACGTCTGTCTGCAAATCAGTAACTAGATTAGTTGACTTGCGCTGCAAGGTTAGGCAGCATTTGTATTGCGATCCTCATGTGCAATCTGGCGGCTTGTTCCGGTGTAACAGAAAAGCACTACAATGTAGCTATCAATTTACATCCCGAAGTAATCTGCTCTGCCCTTTGGCGTCAGAGGTGGAATGAACAGCAAGGTACCTTTGGCATTGATAAAGGGTAAAGGGTTATTTTGTGTTGTCCGTTTCCTTTCTACATTGACCTCTGCCTAAAATATAGTCCTTTATTTTGGAGAAGTAATCTTGTACTTCTAAAAAGGAGAAAACTCCTGTGTTGAGTTGTTCAAAACTGGCTAAAATCTTTACTAGTCAACAAATCCGAAACAATGACAAAAAATACGGAAAACGGGAAGCAGCATGATGTGTGCTTTAAATAGATGCATAATGTGTCCAAGGACCTGTATTAATGATTATAATCATGTCTCACATTATCTTTTAAAATATTTGAAATGTTCAACATATCCAATAAAGACCACAACGTCTTAAGGTTGTGCAGAGAGGCCAGACAAATTAGATCCTTCTTTCCTCCAGAGTTAATGGAGAATAAATCATATCTATTATGATTTGAAACGGAGCAAGCTGTCTGTAATTTGTCACTTATTGTCATCACTATTAACTACATACAGCGCAAGAGTGACAGCCTTTTTGTAACTGATTGGAAGTTTTTTCATGTATGATTAGCCCTTCACAGAAGCCGGAATCTAAGAGTATATTTTGTATAACAATTTAAAAAAAATGAAATATACTTTTAGAGCATTTCCACTTATGGCTAACTAGCCAGGTAGAATTGTTGGTAAAATTTTGTGGAATGCTTCAACTTGTCATGCATGACCTTTTCAGTCTTTTGAAATGACACACTGCGATATTTGCATTGTTTTGATTTTCAAGATCCACTGTCTCTAGAGAGAGATGCTTAGCTCCTGTTTTCCATAGTGAGCCTTGTATATTATTCGCATTGCTTCTCTTTTGTAAGCATTTTGGTAGCTGTAAGATGATTCTGATGGATTGGGACCTCAAAGCACATCAGGGCTCTCCAAACACTGAGTCATCAGTCTTCAAGTACGCTGGCCACTTCAAACATGCTGCCTTCCTGGGTGCACACTGCAACCCAGCAACCTGAGAACACCTTCCAGTAGCAAGACACTTCGTACTTACAAGCCCTCTGAGGACAAGTTCTTTGGACATTACAGGCTTTCTCAGCCAAGCTTTCAGTTTTCTTCTCAATTATTCGGCGTATCTCTTTCTCTGCTTGCGAACTTCACAAACCTTCACTTCCTGTTATTTTGAAAACAGTTGCTGGCTGAATCCTCATCTTTACTTCATATAAACCATTTGTAACATTTTAAAAGCCATTGCTTTTTGATCATCTTCAGTTTGAGACTACAGAACTGGAATAGAGGGGTTCTTTGGAATAATGGTTTTGTTGTCTAAATGATCAAGGGACTGGAACCAAAAGTGACTGAATAGAATTTGTTGTGACTTTAATTGGAATTTGTCCTTTTAACTGTATTAGGCACCTTTTCCATTATATGCTTAACCTTGTTGTTTAGAAATAACAGGAAGAGGGAAGAGGCTTGTAGTTTCTGTGTGATTATCCTGTAATGTTTGGGGATTGGGCATAGTTTCACTTATTAGGTACCTCAGGTTGGAGTGAGGGTATTTTAGAGTGTATTAGGGATGAGATGAAGAGGAACAGTTCATGCCCCTGTTATCTTTGAGCAGTTTCTTGATACAATTATCAGGGAATTGCTGTTCCTCTACGCGAGCATTTATGTTCTATAAAAGTCTTGAAAGCTTGCTGAAACGGGCTTTGTTTCATGCTGTTAGAATTTTAAGTTTATTGTTTTGAGAATTTCAAATCTCTTAAATGGATTCAACAGTTTGTTTTAATTGGCTAAATTTGAGCATTGATTTGATAAAGTTGTAAAAATCTTGCAGCGAATATATAAGACAGTGTCAAGTCCAGATACTATTCATGACATTACCGAGTTGATGATCGTTATTGAAGACATTGAATTTGAAGTCATGTTAGTCTAAGCAATAGTGAATGTAAAATATTGCACTTAAGTCAGTCTTGCCATTTTCATTTATTCTTAATATGTTTTGTTTTTTTTTTATTTGTGCTGTTACTTGTGCTCCAGGATTTCATTTAGTGAGAACTTTTTTTATGATTCCTTTCCATTTTCTGTAATTCCATTTTTCTCTCCTCACATGCGTTTCTCTTTACCTTATTTCTGTTCTGGATTGAACCAAATTGTCCCTTATGAGATATGCAATTACTAGGAAAACAGCGGAAATGAACTGCATACTCATGAGATCATGTGTGACAAGTAATTAAAATTGCAGCTTCACAGTCAGTATGACAACAAAGGTGCTTACTTATTTCCATGGAGCTCAGTGGTACTCTTATAAAATTTTCATGGACACATTTCACATTTACCTTTGCTGTGTCTCCTGGTGCCACCTCGCATGCCGTGACCGTTCATTGTTTAGAATGGCTTTATTTCTATAAAAACATAAAGTAGTTGTTGACTTGCTTGCCATTTCAGTGTATATGACATGGATTTGAACCTGTTGGGCTATTAATATTGGCTGAAGAGCTTTCTTTTTTTAACACAGAGCACAAACTCTATGGATTCGGAGTTCTGAAATTGTAATTAGATTTTTTTTCTTTCAATATTCAAATAAAATCCATTATGTGGAATTTTTCACTTTCCTTTTAAACCACTGAAAAAAAATGAGATGTGTGCTATTTTGATGCATTCTATATTCCTAGAGCATTGCATTAACAAGTTGTCCCTTTTAATACATCCAAGCGCACAGGAATGGGCAGTGATGGATAGTAGCTCTGTCAATATGCCCATTTTGTTGGCCTGTTGGCTTCTGTTGTCCTGAAACACAATGAAGTTTTTTTTTCCCATATTGAACCTAACATGAAGTATTAAGTTAGAAAGAACCATAAACATTTTAGGCATCTGTTTGGGATACATAAGTGAATAGAAGGAGGGAAATAGGTTATAGTTAATGGGAAATGGAGGCCAGAAAATACTAAGTAAAATAAATGGAGTGATAGAAACAAATTACCTTCAATGAGTGCCCACTTTATAAGATTACAGTAAAACCTGTGCTGAATCTGACCCAAGAAGATTGATTTGTTTTAAATAATCAATTACAGGCATCCCTCAGCTGTGCATTATTGTATGAAACAGACAGCCAAAGGGTAAGATGTCTAATGCATAACACTGGCCTAAGGTATAACATTGTTTTCCTTTGATAGAATAAAAAGTAAAGAAATACTGAAGCAGAAGGTCATCAAGGAGCATTTGTTTAAGTGAGACATCTGTTTTGGAAGTGGACTGTATTTCACAGTGGTGAACTGATCAAATGCCCCTTTGTAATTTTCAGGAGGAAGAGGCTGGGGAAGAGGAGAATGGCAGAATCGAACCTGTTGGGCGTGCCGACTCTTGCCTGGAGCCTGTTTTGTCCCTTGAGTAAGTCTGCTTTCTCTGGAGAGGCTCATGCGGTCTGTTTGGCGCTGTTGACAAGGGCATATCCCATGTCTGTCTTAATGACCAAGAGACAGGTGTGTTATGGTATCAGTCTACACAGACAAACAGGATTACACTTAAATGGCCAAAATGTACGAATCTTCCGAGAGCCTGCTTTACTTTGCCTGCTTTAAAAACTCTTCTCTAATGAAAATCAGATAAATTAAAACTAAACTATGCTGGAAAGTTTAACTGTCATTTGAAATTCTTAATTTAATCAAGGTTCTTTACTTCAGGAAATCTGAGGGATCTTAGTAGGCATTCCAAAAAGAAGCCCTTCATAGAAAGTTTACATTTGAAATTACCCTATCAACATGGGATCATCACTGCCATTATTCATATTCATTGTTATTTTTTTCTGTTTTTTTATTTAATTGTTACTTCTCCCCATGCTTTCAGTCTGATCTGCAGGTATGTTCAGTAACAAGCTCTGACCCCGTTTTAGTTCACTTTGTGTTTTTGGTTTTATTATTTGACCACATCTGATGCACATGCTCATTTTGCCTCATTCATCATTGTCTCACAGTGACATGGTAAAGCTGGTAGAAGTCTCCAATGATGGTGGGCCTTTGGGAATCCATGTAGTGCCTTTCAGTGCCCGAGACAAAAGGTAAAGCTTTGTGAAGGCTGTTAGGCAGTAGGCACTGTATAGTAATAGAATGCTTATGTTCCAATGTCTTCTGCATCCTTGTTTAAAAAACAATCTTTGAAATGATGTACCTTGAATTTGCAATGGAATATTTCTTATTACAATCAGGTAAAATAAATGCATACCACTCAAGGTTTTAAAGTGCACAAATAAAGGTACATTCATATTGGTGCACAAAGCAAATGAGACAGTTTCCAAAAAAGCTAATTGAGCAGTTCAATGCAGTACTTTTTAAATAGTGGGCAGTTTTGTTATTGTTTGGGTACCATTATGCTTAAGGATAACAGAATGCTGAAATCGAGTAATGATTTCTTAAAAAATGATCTCTAAATATGAATAAATAGGCATTAGAAAATACATGTTTATGATTATTTTAAGAAAATAGAAAAAAATGGCCATGTTCCACTTAAGTAATGGAAACCACCTGGCATGTATCAAGGCAGTCTCACTGTGCCAGAAGTTGCTGGGGAAAACAAGATGTCCTGCTTCAACGAGCAGCCGACTCATTCAGCAGAAGCAGGAACCTGGCTCTGTGAGGGACAGACTAGGTCCTGGAAGGCAGAGGTTCACTATGCCAGCTCAGGACTATCACCTCTGCCTGAACCATCCGCACAAGAAAGACCAGGAGAAAATACCAGCGGATTGACTGTAGCTCACTGTGTACTTCACAATTATTAGTGGGCCTGGAGGGTAGATCAAGGCTAACATTGACAACTGAAAGAGTGACTTTCGCGCCCTTTCAGGCCTGTTAGTGGGTTGGTGGAGGAGTGATGATGTGGGTAGAAATGTGCTTTAACACAAATCCAATTTGGTTCAGATGTTGGGTAGCATTACTACTCAGCAGTACATTGACAAAGGCCTTGGATGATTAGTATTCCATTCCTGAAGGTGCTGATTTTCTAAATGACCAAAGCTTGTTAATGAAGTTCCAGGATTATAATGCTACAGCTTTAAGAAAACCATGTCAAGGTCTTGACCTGGTTAGTTTTTTTTTCTCCTGACCTCAGTCCATTAGAACATCTGTGGTATCAGGTCATTACTACCACCAACATAACACAATGAAGTTTAGCCACATGCTTTATGGGGTCTCTGTAATGAAGGTTTCATGTTTAATGCTGAAAACTATTACTTTTCAATATGTTATTTGATGTTGTTTATTCTATTTAACATATCCAATTAAATGCATTACATCTGAGTATTGCAGTTCTTTTGTGCATCAGTATATATAAAGCATATAAACATTGTGTATTATATGTGATATGTGATTTTGGTTTGATAAGAAAAATTAAAGGTTCAGTTAATTTCTTTGAAAGGCTGCCAATTAATTGAAATCTAATAGTTATGACTCATACTGTTGGCTTTTAGATTTCTTTCAGTTCTCCTTGTGCTGTTTCATTCAGAATGATGTACAGTATCTCACTATAAACACCATAAGAACATAAGTATAGTTACAAGAGGAGAGGCTATTAAACCCAGCTAGCCTATTGCTCATAGGTAATTGATTTCGTCCAGCTTTTTCTTGATAGAAGCCAGGGTACAACTGAGTAGCTTGTTTCATACGCCCACAACCCTTTCTGTAAGGGTTTTCTAGTTTTCTGAGTTTTAAATGCTTTTTCCCATAGTTGATGGTTGCATCCTCTGGTCCATGTTTCAGTGTTTATTCATCATGTTACTGTGTCCCACCCTGACCATTAAAGTCTTCAGATGGTGACACAGAAGTAGTATTTCCCTTGTGGATTTTTATAACAAATATGAAATGCTTACTGCCTTTAATGATATTAAGGCAGCTGAATATGACCCAATCAAACTAAGAGCTTATTTATGGCATGGGTCTTCTGCCAATAGGGTCGTAAACTGCCAGTTTCGAAAAAACAACTCACAGTAACTGGAACAACACAAATATGGAAAAAAAAACAATACTTGCATGGTTTTACTGTGCTTGGTACGTGACTCAACGTTTTTCTCTTCAAATAATTAAAATAAGCTTTTCTTCTTAAAAGTCTCACCTTTTAGATTTTTTATTTTTGTAATGACGTATAACCACAAAGGAGAAATCTGTAAATGCAACATGATCTTTTTCTTTCGCTGTCATTAGCATTTAAAAACATACGATCAGCTACTAACAAGAGAAGACCATTCAGCCATTCTAATTCAAGCAATTCATTCTGCTATTTCATGAAAGAGGCTAGGAGATCAGATTCACTGACATGGCTATGGAGCATAACCCTTTGCATAAAACTTAAATTCTTATTCTTGGTTTTAGATGCCTTCTTACATAGTTTCCCCTTTTGCCCCCTAGTTCATGTGTCAGTCCCCTTGTAGTTTAGACTAAAAAGGTTTATGTTAAAAAGTCGTGTTGTAGTTGCCATATTAAATGGTCATTTTTAATAAGCATTATTTTGTTGTCAACTACTATTAGTACAGAGTTTGAAACGTACATTTTTAAAATTATTCCAGCATTTCTATTAGATATTATACTTTATAATACATTAGTGCAGTGTTATTTAAATTGGGACTGTCATTTACTTTTTGCATGAGCTTATTCTGCATTTCTCTGTGATCTCTCAATGTTTATGTTCCAGCACACTGTTCAGTTAATGTGCAGGAGTGGGTCACTGACAGTTCTACCCCTTCCATTTTGCTGGGCCTTGTCTTGATCCCCACTGAAACAATGAGTTGTGGTCTAGTGCTGTGCACAATAAATTTATGCAGTTAGGAGACAGGCATAAGCGCACCTTTCCCCTTGCTGTGAAATTGTGAATTTAATAATAATATGCATTTTACAGGTCAACAGAAAGGATCACTGTTTATTCTGGGTCTCTATGGCACTGAGGAAAAGGACTAAGCAGCAGAGCTTGAAACTCAGTGGTGGGGAGCGAATGTTTAGTGTATCTTGACTGAGAGGGGTTTATAGAAGCTAAAGAAGACAGACAGATAAGGCTGTGCCTGAACTTATTTTCTATCTAGATTAAGCATGACAGCACAGGGTCATGAGGATGGCTTATTAAGATGTCTGCAACAGAAATGTCCTCAGTATTTCTTTTCTTCTCAGTGTCCACTGACTGGATTTTGTATTAATGACTATTGCGAACAGCTGCCAAACAATTATCCTAAAAATAAAATAGTCATAAAAATGTATGGGCAAGATAATGATTTCATCAGTGGTTTGTGCAGAGAAGAGCAGCATCAGAATTAATACTTTTGGAGCTGTCTGTTATTACTCACTTGATGAAGGGCACAAGGTCAAACTGTTGCATACTAAAGAGCTTTGAGACACTCTACTATTTTAACTGCATTTCCTCCGAGAGCGAGGCTCAGTGATATATTTTAGTAATGAGATTTCATTGTGACCGGATTGAACTGTAAACAAGCTGGTAACATAATTGCACTGTATAACTGCAGTCTGATTACATTATTATTCAATTAAATTCAATGAATATGAGCAGGTGGTCTCTTTCTAGCTGCTGTTTTTTTTTTCACAATGGATAAGCTGCTACATTGCTTTTAATGAAGGAGTAGAATATTAAGCCAGTTGCATTAAACACATACTGCAGGAGCACCTTTATATAGTCTACCTGCAGACCAGCTGGAGAAATCCTTAGGGCTCAGATAACAGGAACTAATCTGTTGCTCGATTACTTTTTTTTGCAGCGGTTCTTAAAATGTCCAGAATTTTGTGTGATGGGCAGAAACATAGCTTACCATGGAAGTGGCTGGGGATTATAAGTGGCTGAATCTCAGTCCAGTCAATAGTGTCAGAATTGGCCAGTGATGATTCAGTTGGGAATTACTGGAGTTTGCCTTAATGCTCTTATCACTGGTTCTCTGTTTATACTGTGTCAACATTTATGAAGATAAACTGTGATCTAGCTGGCTTCAGCCAGGGTGGTAATTACATGGTGTTCGCACTTTCAGGGACTTATGAAGCTCATAAAAAGCTTTTGTACCACTCCATTTCAACTTTCACATGTCATTTGTTTACACTTCTATGTGAAATGTTTCTGTGGTGTCAGTGTGTTTTTTGGACAAACTAATGTCGGAAGTATACTTGATTTCCGTTAGAACACTAAGTAGCCTACAAATTGAGAATTTCTAAAAAATGACCTCTATTAAAATGTTTCATTTCAGGCAAATTAATAGCCATTTTTAATTAGCAATGATAATGGGTTTTGACAATTTAGGTAATGAGGTATATATATATTAAAAAGGTATCTATTCAGAAATCAGTATTTAATTGAATAAAAATACATTTTATAATTGCTTTCTATTTGCACCTTATTTTTAAATGCTTTTCAGGATTTGGCCTTTCTGAAAGCTGCTGTCAGATACAACAAGGAGCATGATATCTTGTCTCATTTTATATTTAATTCTTGAAGGCACACTCATGCAAGATGCTCAAAACAAAAAAAATGCTAATTTTATTTGACTTTCTTGGCATATCAAATTATTTTCTATCTATATCCACGTTTAGCCCAAAAAGGTAACCTAATGGAGATTGTAATTTATTCATTGTCATCTTGATGCTGTTTGATGGCAAAGGGTTTGCTTTTTTAGGCTACTGAGATGACAAACCTTAGTAACTTCTGAGTTATTTTTTAACATTACTACCTACTCACAATTTTAGGGCTTTACTGCATTTTCTTTTAATTATCCTTTGGACTGTGCTGAAATGTGACAAAAGAGTATAATTTTAAATGCTATTTAGATTGGTGGTGGTCAAAGTAAACTATTAGCTACAGTATATGAAGGTAATGTACAGCATCTATAAATTCAGTTTCTTTGTTTTTCAGATTCAGATAGTTTGATTTGCTTTATCCTAGACTACGTATCATTAAGACTAGTATGGTAACCATTAGTATGATTTTTCCAGGTAATGAATTAACCTTATTTGTGTACCTTGTAGTGAACAAATACATGAATCAATGTAAATGGTAGCAGATATTTGTAGTAAATCTACTAAAAGTGTAATGGATTTTATATCTCTGTGTATACCAGCTGTCTAATGTGTCTAAATGCAAAATTGCAGTTTTTTCTCCTCAATCAGGCACATCACATGGATGCAGAAGACATTAGGAAAAATATTGTGTAGTGTTGCTAGAAAGACTTGACTACTGCTAGCAGTATTCCCTGCTTCCAAACAGTCTTATTGTTCAACAGTTGAATGCTTTTAGGTACAGTGTAGTTCTATCTTATAATTAGCACTGCAGTGTTATTAAATTAACATGGCAGGGCAGTGATGTCTGATTTGACTGTTCCAGGACCCTGGGGTTGTTAGTAAAGCGGCTGGAGAAAGGTGGCAAAGCTGAACAGGAGAAACTGTTTCATGAGAACGATTGTATCGTGCGGATTAATAACGGAGACCTTCGCAACATCAGATTCGAACAGTAAGCCTCTCAGGGTCTAATCTTGGGGTAGCTTTTCCTCCTCCTTCGTTCCTCTTTCCTTCAGCAGCCGATGCATGCTTGAGCCCTGTGGCCACCTTGTGAGCTAACACTTTGTTTTTTTCTCCAAATATGATTCCTCAGATGCTGACAATACTGTAGGTGAAAACGTCTGCACTCTAAGTCTGCATTAGTAGGCTTTGGCCATGCTATGCTTAACAGTGCAGAAATATGTATTGCACATTTTTCTAATGACCTCCAATGCTAAAATCAGGTTATCAGAGCCCCTTGTCCTCAACACTTAAGAGTACCTTAGCCATAAAGGGCTCTGAAGTGATTGCAGCACTGCAGTTTCTCTCTAATATCTTTTCTGCTATTATTTCACTGCTTATCATTCTTGATTAGAATGATAATCAAATTACGGCTTGTGCACCGTAATTTTACTTCTGGTTTATTTTTGTTTTTCATTTCTGTAGTTTGTGACAAGTGTGAACTGCACTTTATATTTAAGAAAAAAAACTAACTTGAATAAAAAAAATGTACACTGCCACATGTACAAAAGTATTGGGACAGCACAGTCAAAACTTTTGTTTTATAGCCTTTTAATTTGAATTAGTTGAATTTTGTTCTAGTATCATCAACTGCATAAATAGAATTACCCAAAATGTAGTGTATATAATATGGTACTTATTCATAATAATCTTATGAAACAGATCCAGTATGCTTGACTATAAAGCAGAAATAGGTTTTGACTTTGACCCTGCTCTCCCACTACTTTTCCAGGGTGCTGAACATTTTTCATTTCATGAACAGATCACAGAGTGCTTTACAAAGGAACACAAAGTAAGAGTACGCACCTGCACATTTTGTCAAACTAAGCTCCATCCTGGTGAGATGTCTGACTTCCGTTGCCCTCTGAATACAGAAGCATAGACACCAAAACATGCTTTCCTTAGTTTTTCATTTTAAAATTGATTTATTGTTTCCATTAATTTCCTAAATTGTGATATTTAGATGAAGATAGAAAGCAATGGCAAATTCATTTTTCCTCATTTATCCAAACACAGCCGAGCAATATTCTTTAAGCAGCACCCTGGGATGTGAAATAGATTATATCTTGTCTGGGTCTTGATCAAGCTTGAAATGTTCAGGTTGCACGTTGATATCCGCTTCATTAGGAATCTCCTCTGTGGTTTATGGCTCAAGGAAATGGTTTGGATTCTTGGCAACGATGAAATGTTCTAGTGGGATAAAACCACAAGCTCAGCTGTTATAGTGGAGGTGCCAGGCTGGTAGGAAGATGACAAGACATCACACATTGGATTTAGTTGCAGAAAAAAGAGCAGACAGTCAAGTTCTGTCTATGGACGTGCCTTTTAGTTAAAGATTGATGTCAGAGTGCTTATTGATTGGGAAAGGCCTTCTGATAAAAATAAATTTGTAATTACAGGGATCGGATCATTTTAAATGAAATTGTGGTGATATAAAAGTAAAATTACAAGCATCTCAATCAACAGCAGTGATATTTGTCCTCTACTCTGCTGTACATTTGCATTACCCTGATGATAAAAATACATACTTACTGCAATAAGCAGAAGTGTTAAATAATTTTGAAGAGAACATGAACATGTAATCTGTATACAGAAAAAAAAATCCCCTTTGGAAAACATATTTCGTGACAAAACTAGAATTTCCCCAAGAATGTTACCCCTTAGTGTGCAGATTATTAGTTTTTGCCAGAGGGTGTTAAGGAAGGTTGGAAAAAACTTTGGTTAAAGCATGTCTTTTAGTTCCCCTGATTGTGCACCTTATGGGGATAATTCTAAGTAATATTCTCATCTTATTTTTACATGGATAATTGTTTTAAGTCAGTTAATCTAACTAACTCTAATGATGCATTAACATAATAATTTATTATTCAATCAGACCCTACCATTATGTGATTACTGAAGTGTCACTGCACTGCTCATTACCTTATAGTCTACTATTTATTGATGATTTTGGAAATTAACATAAAAAGAAGGTAAAAAGATAACAAGAATTTCTCAAGCATGGTTTTCCAAGTTTTAGGAGGTAAAATTCCTTATTTTGTTCAAATAATTTAGGAGCTACCTCATAGAACAATATGACTCCCTTAGAAAACTGCTTTCTTGGGAAGTGTAATTGTCTCATTTGATAAACTGTTTAAGCAAACAGTTGAGTTAGAATGAAAAGAATTGTTTGAACAGCACAACTCTGAGGGTCCCTCTAAGCAAGGACTACCACAGTTTGGTTTAGGGTAGGTTGTTTGACGAAGTCCGAAGTACAATACTTTGATAGAAAAAAGTGCAGGACAAAAATTCAAAATGTCTTTTAGACATGCAATTGATTGTGATGGGGCTTCTTATATTAAAATGCTGTCCTGTCAGCTTTTCTATATGCAAGGATTTGACCAGTTCTGTGTTCATGTGGAACTGTTATGTAATGTAGCCTGTTTCCATTAAACTGCCTTCAAGCTGTCATTCATTACATCCCTTTATATTCCGGTATGTTTCATCTGTCCACAGCTCACCACACATCTGCTTCTCATCAGTACCAAAAAGTCCATTTTGAGAGGTGTAATTTCACAGATTTTTGCACTATTTTTTTCCAAAGAGGAGAGTTTCTGAAGTGTTCAGAAGCATTTAGAAAAAACATTTCTAAATGTTTTAGAAAGGTGGTGTTATGTTACGTTAAATTAGATTAAAGAGTTGCCATGTTTTAAACAAATATGTGCTCACAATTACCTTAAATGCCTGGGACTTTCTGTATTGTATTAGTAATTTAAATATACTTTGAGGTCTGGTCAATACAAAGTGAGTTCCAGTTACTCTCTGAAGCACACTTACTTTTCAGCTTGATATTAGCTCTATTCTGAATATATACTAGGCTTCAGAAGAAACTTATCAATTATAACAAATTCATAAGGTTATTCTTAAAGTGGCAATTGTATCTCAACTATCATTGGATGCAGTGCAACCTGTAAATTGGAAATGCATGTTTTGCACCAGGTTGCAGATGCTGTCTTGTCAAATTATGTCCCATTTGCCTCATAGGGGTCTAGACAAGCATGTTCCTATTTGCTGGTGTATGAGCCCTCGGTGCAACACATCACAGCTCAATGGAGACATTCAGTGAGGCTGACGTTTGATGAGTAGGGCATCCACAGCATCACTATCATATTCTAATCGCTCAGGAAAGCTGATGTTAAATGAGCAGCACAGGGATGTGTCTTGTCCTGCTGAAATGTTGACACATCAAGGCTTTGTTCTCATGACAAGCAGGGTATACTGGTGCCTTTCTGTGTTTTCTTTTCAGATTTATTGCAACAAATCCTATCATCATTGACTCCTTGCCCAATTAATTGCATTGCTAATGATGTTGCAAAGTTACATAAATAGGCAGTCATGGTTAATCAATTAATCAGAATATCAAAAACATTTAATAAATATCCCATATAAAAAATACTTACTTTTTGAGAAAAAAAAATGAATGTGCATAAATTCAGTGATAGGTTTCTTTTCATGCTCAGTATACAATGGTGCCTCGTAAATAAAAATAAAAATTTTCAATAAAAATTGAAAAAATATGATCTACCGCTCAAATTCATGAACAGCGCCTCTTAGATGCTGTCTTCAGTTGTAGTAAATTTAAATTGTTACCATTGTACTCCATTTGATTAATTACCTCAGACAGTCTTATACATAATTAAAATGGTTTAAAGTTCCCGACATACATTGATTTTTTTAAAGCGGTCTCTAAGTAAGATTTTTATGTAAGCTGTAAGTACTTCTGCATTGGTGCAGAATGTTTTACTGCTGTTCTTCTCAACATTTGTCAAATTACGGCGACTGCTAATTGTTAGTTTCCAAATCCAGGATAACAATTAGCAACATGCAGCATGTTGTGCAGCACTTATTGACCTATCAATATTTATGCTTTTTAAGCAACACACTTCAGAGTCAGTTCTTGGCACTTAATTAAAGCAGCAATTATATTCATAATGTCTTCCAGTCTGCCAGTCTTAATTTGACAATTTTCTGTGCCTTCCCACTTCCAGAGCACAACATATGTTCCGGCAAGCCATGCGTTCACCTGTCATTTTGTTCCATGTGGTCCCAGCAGCAAAGAAAGTACAGTATGAGCAGCTCTCTCAGAGCGAGAAAAATCCGGCCTATATGCATGGCCGGTTCAGTCCAGAGTCCCAGGCTAGCGAGCGAGGAAGCCTGGTGGTGGGGCTGGACCACACGCCCCACAGGGTGTCAAGGGCTGGGGCCCACGTGGAACAGGCAGAGTTCTATTCACCGCTACCTCACAATGCCGGCTCTACCGGGAAACCACCCTCCGGCATGACCCCGTCCCCCCAGAGGGTGCTCAGCTCCACGCCCACGACGGGCTACACCAAGAAGGTTGGGAGGAGGCTCAACATCCAGCTGAAGAAAGGTAAGGCAAAGAGCCAAGAGCTGAGGTCATCATGAACTGGTCCCGTTGAGGTAGAGCTTTTCATTACAGGGTGCTGGCAGAGGGCAGGGAAACCCAGTTCATCCACAAGCATCGAGCATGAGTCATGCTCAAGCAGCCCACTACACAACAGACCTGGTGGAGAAGTGAGAGGTTATTATACTAGTTGAATTATAGGGATAAGTTGATCAATCAGCATGAATCCCACTTATTTTTCTGTCCAGTAACACCTTTTCCCCCTTTTCTTTTTTTAAAAACAGGTTACACAAACTGCTGTATCTCCCCTTGGTCATAACCTCAGTCATACAAGTGTATTTTCTCTGTGAAGCAGAGTAATGGTGTTGTCCAGCTTCAGTTACTTGAGGAAACCAGCTGTGCTTATTTTAAAGTCTGCCCTAACAACCCTGTATAAACCACTTACAGTATATGCTCTAACAGTGCTATAGGACTGACCACACAATAAAGTGGCATTTAGTGAAAGTTCATTAGTGATTTATAGTATGATGTACAGCTTAAGCACATAACCTCGACTGTAATTTATAATCACCAGTTGCTTTTCTTTTTTAAAACCACCAATTATGTATTAATTAAGCAATTGGCAATTAAATCTGTTTACTGAAACACCCCGTGACCAATACATGAGGGCTGAGGGCCATGCATGCCTTCCTGAAGTAAACAACACAGTTTAAACTATTGTATTGCAGTTAAAATTATTACATGATATAGATTTGAATAGACCAATCTGTTGTCAGTTTATATCCTGTAGGCTCATGTACGGGGAAATAAAAGTAAAATCTATGAATCTGAGAAAACCAAGTGTGAATTTATTTATAGTAGTAAAAAGACAAATTACAACAGTTAACAGCAATGATATCAATGTCTTGATATTGTATATTGTAAATTTTTCAATATCTTATTAGTGTATACTGGCACTTCATTTAGATGTGTTGGTTAGAGGCACAGATTCCTCTGTCTATAGCTGGTGTAAGAATCAAATGTTAAGTTGTCGCAAGTAGGTACATTTTGTTAAACTAAATTGTACATCTCAGACTTGTATTTAATCAGGAACAATATCTCTTGTGAGGAGCATGATGCTTTCAGGAATTTGCTGTTCAGCTAGTCTTGTTTTGTTACTTCTTTAATGGTAGCACAAATTTTGTAAAGATTGTCTCATTCAAAATATTTGTTCAGTGAACAAATGCATTAAAAGTTTTTTAGGGAACACATAATATCTGTTCCTTCCAAAACTAAACCGGTTTACATGAGTAGTGAAATCAAAAATTAAAAATGGACAATTATACCATTGACTGTATAGTCTGTATAACTGCTTGGGCAGATATGAATTTAAATATGCAGTAGTTGTCTAGCAGAAAAAAAATCAGTATTGAATTTTGTCACTGTTAAGAAATACCTTAGGGAATAAAATAATAGTGGCTTGGGAAACAAAGTGCCCTTGGGCAATTGTTATATCATATTATAATATTATGCAGCAACAAGAGTTCAGCAGTTTGAGTGCTGTAAAAACACAGGGCAAATCTAGTATTATTTTCCCAACTACAGTCATACTCTTATCCTTTCTTAATTGAAACACCTTCATTAATTACAGAATTACAGAATGTTGGCACATCAAAAATAAATGCAGCTATCTGTAAAATGCAATACGCAATAAAATGAGGAAGAAAATCTAATGTCCACACTTATTGAATTTTAATTGTTTTTGGTCATTGATGTCTAACTGCAGACATTTATTCCCAGTTGTCTGATTTGTGACATTAGTATTATTTTCAAGCAGAAAAAGAAGATAAGTATCAGGTTCCCATACATTTCCCATTGTGATCCATTACAATGTCTTCTGATGATACTCTAACAAGCATTACATTGGTTAACTGTTACAACTGCTTACGATGGCATTGTCAACCTTTTTTAATATCACTCTTTAAAATTGATCACATGATCTTTTCACTACTTCAGAAATGACCTGAAGTCATAGACAAATGTATTTTCAGTTTTTCGTCATTATCAGCATAAAGAGAGAGTTCTTGATTTTCATTTTGGAAGTCCATCATACTTTGCCATGGTTGGAATGGTTTCTGCCAACACGGCAACACCCAGTGTGCCCGGGCATTCCTAGTTTCATCACCTCTTTTGTGTGTGGATTTAACTCTCTTGAGAACAGACACTTTCTCATATAATGTATTTATTGATTAGTTCATGTGTTGCGAAGAAGCTATTCTGTTTCCAAAAGACTCTAAGGGGGTATTGAGGCAGTATTTTCCTATGAAATTAATATGAGAGCCTTAATCAAATAATGATGCTTAAAGAAGTCATTCCATTTAGAACTAAAAAGTACAATACATTGGAACATTGTGTGTTTCTTTATAGTGGGTATTTAACTGGCTTATTGGCGCCAGGATCAGCTAATATCCTAAACTGGATACAGTTGCTTTTATCCTTTGCCTGCATTACCAAAAAGGGAGTAAGACTTTTGTAATTAGGTAATGCTAGACCATTAGAGATGCATTTTTCTAATTACCTAATTCTAGACCATTAGAGATGGAATCTTGTAATGTGATAGAGTTTGATTCTGGTAATTAACTAATTCAAATAAAGACTCGAGAAGCAATATATTCCAGGGTAAATCGTCTTTGCCTTTTTGTAAATGCATATCCAAGAAACAAAATCTCAATATGGATTTTTAAAGCAGAGATGCTTCTTTATACTATTTTATAAATTACACGTAGAAAAGGCTATGCTTTCTTCAGATTCTGTGCCATTATTTCCATTTGACATAACTGTGCTAAATTAAATTTGTCATTTACCTCAACATTTTTTAATCATGTTAGATTAACTTTTTCTGATTGGTTAGATTTATAAGCGGATATTTGTGAACCTGTGTGTGTCAATATGAACAGTACATGACATATGAACATAAATGGAAATGGTTTTTGGTATCATTATATTCATCACTAAGTAGAATGAAGTTTCATTTTTTCATTGTTGATTGCATATGCGGTTTTAATGCCAAATAGAGACGTAAAAACTAGTTAATATTAAAAATGAGAAAATAATTTAATTTGAAAAAGTGACAAAATACGCTTTTAATAACAGGTATACAGTATATTGTGTATTTTTATCCTAAACCACTGTATTTTACTAGTCATTTCACACTAAGGAGGGTATTGTATAAGCAGTTGGTGGCCTCAGCTCAATGAGAATTGAGAATTCCCTTTGACTAGCCAAAGGCATATTCATGCTTAATCTTAGTATAGTTTCTTTACCTCATACAGTAACTATATTCTTAAAAACATTTAGCTAAGATTGTATCCTATGCATTTGCAATATGTTATATCTCCATACATGGTTTCAAGTGAAACCGCAGTACTATTCAATTCAATTAATTTTTATTTAACAACAAGGTTGCCCCCAGAGGTGCTTAATACTATTTTTGTATTTTGGGGTGAGAAAGAATCAGCATTGATGAGGACATTTAAACCACAACAGAAGTAAAATGTACACAGTGACTAGTAAAACCTCCAATTTACATCACAAAATAGACAAGATGTCCAGGTACAGTACGTGCAGTGCCATATTGCTGGCTTTGTCTTAAGAACGAGGCAACAAAACATCCAGTTAGTTGAAGAAGCCCCCTTACATAGTAATTAAGCAAGCTTGTTCTGTAAATGTAGTACATCTGTTTTAGTGAATGAATTTATTTTGCTAGTGAGATTTAATAACCGGTCTGAGAGATTGGGGCTGCAGATCTCCTTTAATAGAAGTGCTTTATATCCAGCTTTAATGTGCACCATAACTGGATGTTAATGCAGGTGTATAGTGATTATTGTGGAACTGGAATATTTATTTTGCAGATGCCTTGGATCACAGGGGAGTAATTGACATCACTATAATAAGAGAAAGTTCATGAACTTAATTTCTATCAGCTTGTTTACTTGAGATATCCATCAGACAGACTGATTTGTTTAAAAATATAGGGGCTGTCTGTATTTATTTTAATTTCTGTGTTTAAGAATGGGATTGAATCACTTGCTTTAAATTAATTTCCAATGACAAATGACAAAGCATTTTGTTCTTAACTACAACACCCATCTTTCCCTAATGTTGCATTACTGTATGTAGTGGAAAATATGTAATTGGTCCCTGAGATAAGGTCAAAAATGCACTTTTTTTTAGCCATCACTGTGTTGTCTGCTCTTTCCCATTGGCAATTGATATAAATTTGCTTTTCCAAAAAGGTCATTTTCTGGACTTAGAGCAAATTGCTTTGCAAAACTAATGCTTGAATCCTCTTCTTTGTTTGTCTAGATTTAGATAAGTCATCCACATAGATTCAATAAACTTCAATTTGGCTGAAATAGCTGTGTATCATACCTTCTAATTCCTACTTTTGAGTAAGCTAAAGGGTTTTCATTTCATCTGTCAGACGTGGTCCGATAAGGTAAAATCCCTGGGGTTATGTCCAACAGTAAATCAGTTTATAAAACAGCATCCTAAACTTAAAAAATGTGATGTTGCTTTAAAACAAATTTAAGCCTTCACATTGTGTTACTGTTAGTCATATCTCTGTTATTGCTTATATAGTTTTTTAAAAATAAAACTAGGCTATATTTTTTTTAAAGAAAATGATAGTCCAGTAGGTAAATATCAGTAGTTTGTATTTTATCTCTTTTTTAATGTTTAACCGTATACATTTTCCTTCAGAAGAAGTTTTTTTAAAAGTGAATCCAGAAATCTTCTGCTAAAAGGAAGAATTACCTGAAATAAAAAATATATATATATTGTGCTGCCTCCTGACTATGCAGTGGAATGTTGAAGAGTAGGATGTGGTGAAAATGTAAATGTCGGAATGAAAGGTAATGAGAAATCATGAATAAATGTTTATTTCTTTCAAATCAATATCAATTGAATGTGCTTCTGGGCCTGTATGTACAGTAAACTGTTGGCACATGTGAATAAACATCCTATTCTAAACCGTATACAGTACCCTTTATACTGTTCTAAACCTTATATTTGTTTTTAAAGAATTATGACTTAATTTAAACTACAGATCACAAAGTTATACACAGTTACGAACATGTAGCCATATATAAGCAATAAAAAGGATATTTGGTGTTTTATTCCCCACATTACAGGTCCAGAAGGTCTGGGATTCAGCATCACCTCCCGTGATGTTCCAATTGGGGGAACGGCACCAATTTATGTGAAAAACATCCTTCCTCGTGGGGCTGCAATTCAAGATGGACGATTAAAAGCAGGAGACAGGCTTCTAGAGGTGAGAGGGGACTTGATGCACGTAATCACAATCCTCCAAGGCATTGCCAAAGTTAACCCTGTGGACATACTGTACAGTATTCTGAATCAACAGTGAAACACAAGCCAGAGGACACAAGAGGAAACTAGGGGAAAGTGCACTTCAAAATGAGAACTGTAGGCTCTTGCTTTCACAAAGTTGTAACCATTTGGAATGAGCTGCCGAACCATGTTGATGAAACCAGTAACCTGGCTTCTTTAAATACTCCGAACTCAAATCAGTTAACTGCTGAAAAGGCACAAACGAGCTAGATAGCTTAATGGCTTCTTCTCCTTTGTACCCTTTCTAATCTTCTCATGAAGAAGGGATTGAGAAAGGAACCTTTTTTATATCAGCTATTTCCTTTTCTATAGGCAACTGCCATAGTTTTCCTTAAAGTTTCCCCAGATTTTTATTTTCAAACCAGGGGCCCAGGTCCTTGATGAATCCCAGCCTTTTCTTCTCTACAGGAAGCATTACAATGGTGGTTTCCTTACCTAAAGTATGGCATTCAGGATTTCCTTGCTCTGTACATTATTCCCGGGACTTCCTCATTTAATACATTCAGCCGTGCCACTAAGATTCCATTGACCATTGTTTTTTATTTGTAAAATTTGATATGAAGTTTCATTGAACCTCATGAGAAAGCCCATATTGCTGCCAAACAAGAAGGCAAAAATAAAGGAACAATGCAAAAATGATGAATACTAACAAGATGTGAACACCACCTGCTTTTCCAAAAGCCGGTGCCAATGAGTTTTACAAATCTGGACGCAGTGAGTAAAAACCAAACAGGCTCAACATTAAACATTAAACTGTGGTTTGAATTACTCGCCTGCAAAAAAGATGTTGAATGTGTTTTTTCCTGTGATATGATTTTTAGATTAAAGTATTTCCAAAGCAGTCCATGGGATTTTGCAAACCACCTTTGCGATGCATATATAACGAGAAACTAGCAAAGTTGTGTAGCCATATGTAGTTTTTCTTCAAAACAAATACTATTGTGTTGCAACTTAGTGTTGCAGAGGCATGGGAACAGTTAGCAGACGTCTTGCTTTTGTTCTCAGCACACCAAGATTATGAAGAAATGAAACCAAACAATTTGCAATGTGCACAAATTGTGCAATGTGGAACACAGACAAAGTGTGTTTTGTTTGGCAATTTGTTCAGTCTTTCTGCAGCTGTGAAATTCTCATGCCATATGCAGGAGTCAAGGAAGAAAAGCAACTGAGAATGAGAATTTCCAAATAAATGGTTCCATAAGAATCAGAAGAATTATTTACTCTATTTGCTATATTGAATTTTTGTGCACCGCCAACCCATTTCCTAGAAGAGTACTTTCAAATAGTTAGTTCTTTATAAAATAGATTATAACATTTGAGGTTGAATCACAATAGATTTTTATCTTGATGTATGATATGGCACTTTCTAGTTATCTATGATATGACCGTTCATAAGCTCATATTTTTATAGTCCCTTAAGATAACTAGACAGTGCTATATCATAACATACACGGACGAGAACCTAAAAATTATCAACATTTCCGAACAGCATTTTGCACTATCCCTTACGTTCACTACAGATAATACAAGATGTTATTGATGCCCTGTTTGTACCTATACTGTATATGAGCTGTTAAGAGACTGCAGTCCCAAAGTAGGTTTAATACTGTTGGAATAATCATGTGGTCCAGCATGCGGCTGCATGTTCTTGTACTGAAGGCAGTCACACAGCTGGTGTGTGGTGTCTTTTCCGTCTGACCAGGTGAATGGAGTGGACTTGAATGGGAAGACTCAGGAGGAAGCGGTGGCTCTGCTCAGGGGCACACAGATGGGGGGCACGGTTGGCTTGGTGGTCCTTCGGCAAGAAGACACTTTTCTACCCCGGGAAGTGGTGAGTTCCAGCTCTCTGTGTTTCTGTGACTGTGGAAGTGGCATATTGTGAGGCAGGGTGTGAGGGGAAGGGCGTGCTGTCCATATCTGGCCCCATTCTGTTTTCGAGGGAGGCATAGGAGACAGGAAGGGGCTTTGGGCCTTCTTGGGTAGGTTTGTTTACATTAGACAACACAGATTTAGGCCTCGCCAAGCACAGGAGAGAATGAGAACATTTGCTTCAGGGAGAAGCTGGAAGCTGAGATTAAACAGAAGACTTGATAAAAGATCCCTGCAACAGGGCTGCCTTGTCTACGAATTCAAAACATTCAAGGGCACAGAGTATCTTATATTGAAGAACATGGATGCTCAGTATAAGGTGTTATTATTGCTATAAAAATAAGTTCTGATTTTTAAATCCAGTTCTTCTCACTCTGGATTTTGAGTGACATCCACAGCAACAACACACCATGGTTGGAACTGTGCTTGGAAGGCTCCCTCTCTTTATTGATAGGTGTCCAAGCGCATGCCCCTGTAAACTGGCAGACGCCTTTGCTGACACCACAGACCATCTGAATACCAGTGTTTGGCTAATGGTGGAAGCTTTGACTTAAATGGTCTGATCTCAGTGTTTCACGTCTTCAGTGAGGCAGGAAGGCCTTTAGGCATTTTCATATGGTGCTGTTCCTGGACTTGTAAGGAACACTACAAGTTTATCATATGCCTGTCCATACCTTTTCTCCTTTACATGCACATTTCCTCCCCTCCCTTCCCACCCAGTAAATTACAAATGAGAATAGCATTGTATGAGGTAGTGTTACTTGTTTTGAAGGGGGTTGTCTGTTGGCAGTACTGACTCTTTTGAAAATGAATATGTGATTTCTGTGCTGGGTCAGTCTGCTGTCTTGGGAGGTTACCAGAAGGCACAGACACCAGCTGCAAGGAGATTTGGTCCAGTAAGCAGGATGTGCCAGTGAAATAGTCGGATGCCTCTAGAATAATGAAGAAACACTCCGAATTGTTAAAATGTGTTACGAATTTGTTGAACTGAAAAAACAAATTTGATCATTTTTCTTTAAAGCACTTTCTAAGAATTGGAGACGGCAATAAAAATCAAGAAAGAGTTATCACTAAAGATTTCAATTAGGCTGTACCATACAGTTTTCGTTTGATAAACACCACTAACTTTACAGCAAATTATTTGTATTTTATTCCTAAATTTAAGATTTACATAAGCCTAATGTGCAAATGTAAAAAATATAGGGGATATGAAAGTGCATTTTATGCTCTTAGCAGCAAACTAAATCAAAATCAGAGTTTAAAACCATGACAGGAGAATGAATATTGTAATTTGTCATATGTATTTTCACTGTTTCCAACTAAAGATTGTAGAATGCAGATTCATTTCTCTTTCTGTAATATTAACATACATGAGTGCTTCTTTCAGCACTGACTTTGGAATTAAGGGATCTCAATAATCCATTTGAGGGTGTTCATGAAATCAGATTACCGGGGCATTCCTCTGACAGTGACAGTTATTGCAAATAAACTATAGCGGGGATTGGGATATAATGCACATACACCAGAGCGTTATTGCCTAGCTGTCATATTCTTATAGGCTTGCCATTGCTATTAGTGCATTATCAGGGTTTATTTGCAGCAGCTTTAAATCAAAACCTGGATGACACTCTATATTATAAAAGGTTTGATATTGTCACAGACATGAAGAATCATATTTTGAGCGGGGCAGCAGGAAATACATCATTTGTATTTATTCGTCAGCTGGGGTTACAGACCTCATGTCTTACGACAGGAATGTGCTGTAGGTCAGCACGGCGGTGAGGCAATTGGTGCGGGTTTGCTACCAGCTCTGCTTGCACTTCTGTGTGGAGTTTGCATGTGCTCCTCGGGTTCATGTGGCTTTCTGGGAGACATGCTGGTTCCTCTTGCCTTCCAAGGTCATGAGGTTTACCTCGATTAAACTTCTCCAGGCAGTCCCTTTTGGGGAAGGGGAAGCGAGAAGCTTTTGTGGTGTCACAAATTATGATGTGATAATTGGTTGTGTGTCTGAAACACAACCAGGTGAGCATGATTGATTGAAAAGCCTCCTCTTGTTTGTAGCTATTTTGGTTTGGAACTTTGAATTTTTTTTGGCCACCTCAAAAAGTCAGGTGTTTGTAAAGTAAACTATGGTTATTGATTAATATTTTTACTAGGCATTTGCTGTTTATTTTGTTTAAACCAGACTCAGTATGTTTAAACTTGAATAAATATTAGTCCTTATATGTCATAAAACAGGGTTAATCTATCTCAGCGGTTTCCAGACTGTACTTGTTTTTCTAAGCCTACTGTAGGAGATTTACAGTCTTGAGTTATACCATGGGAATAAAAGACATTTTCAAAGTCTAGTCAAAGTGATGCAACGGAACAGATCCAGTGGCTTATTGATAGCAGTGTCAGAAGTAACCTTTACTCAACAGTGTCAGATTCAGGAATGACTAACTAATGTGGATGACCTATACCTCCCCCATCACCTGCCCAGAAATAAAAAAAAGTTAAAATTGAGGTTTAACACACTTCTCAGGAGATTCAAGAATTTAAATCAATGAGGCAGTGCCCTTCACCTTCTCAATCTATATTTAAACTCCAGTGAATAAGCAGCCCAGAGTGATAAGTGAACTGAGTTACAGCAGAATTAGATTAGTCCCAGAGGGGCGTGACTTTGTGACATGAAGATGTCAGAGTGCGTCAGGCTCTCCTCTTGGAAAAAGGAGGAAGCAGGTTAAAATGGTGAGGATGAGATGACGTAGGCCTAATTCAAAACATGTCCGATGGCTAGGAACCCAGTTACAGGTTTCGGGAAAAAAAGGAGCTGCTGCATGGACGAATGAATGAAATAGTAACAAAACACATCAAGTTGCAGTGTCACTGAGTATTGTTCACTGACAATTAAAGTTAGTGTTCATTGCTCTAAAATGCATTATTGCATGTTTCTGGTTACACTACAACACATGCTTTGTGTATTATATTTTTTCCGTGTAGCCATTGTGGTGTCAGTTTGTTGTGCAGTTTTGTAAATATTTCATTTCACACGAGTATACTGTAGTAATTTGCTCAGACATGTTTTTAAATTTTGTGCAAACTTATTTGTGACATTATAATGGTGTGACGGTTAGCATTTCTGCCTCACAGCTCTTGTTTCCTGTGTTCAGATTCTGGATGGAGGTGCCTCCAGTGTGGAATTTTCATGTTTACCTGGGTGTAGCGGGTTCCTCCTAACAAACACTAGCTAGGTTAATTGGTGTCCTAAGGTGTCCCTGTGTGCATGTGTGGGTTCTCCCTGTGATGAACTTGTCCAGGATATAGTCCCTCCATCCACCAATGCTTCTGGCATAGCCCCCAGGTTTCCCCAACCCCTTCCAGGAATAAATGTCTTCCTGATACCTGCTAACGGTTGGATGGATCATTGCTTGAGAGGTCAGACAGTACTTGAGGTATGGCTGGTCCATAATTTTGTGAATTCCTACCCCCTTTAAAAACGTAAGATCTATCTGGATCACTATCAAGAAATGTAAAATGAGGAAATGATGTGGGGGAAAAATAAGATTCCCACTTGGCCAGGAAAGAAGAATAAATATCTCAGGGAGAGGTATGACCTGCTCTTGATGAAACCATAGCAACATGAGGATACAGGACCCCTTGAAGAACGCAAATAATTCATAGCTCATAGGTAATTACTGTAATGGTAATAATAGCAGTAATGGGAACTACACTGTGAATATGTAAAAAAAACAACAACTGACAACCATATTGTTGTTTGAGTTCCAACATGTTAAAATGGATAGCCAAACATTTGTCATTGTGGTGTAATTTATTGTCATGTTTCTGTTCTGTCAGAGTGCCGAGTGATCTGTGGCTGTTTGCTGCCAGCTGCTTAGTGATACAGGGACTACATTTTATGTTCTTAAGGACAATAAATAACATGAAGTTATGGTTTACGGGCCATGTGGACTAAAAATGAATAACTACTGTACATACCTTAAAAGATGCATGAGCGACGGTTTATAATAAGAATTGCCCTTTTTACATAACCTTTGGAGTTACACCCAGAACTGGAGCCAAGTTAGTCTTCTAACCACTATATTTGGCTCTCACAAGTGTTTTACTCTTTTTTTTTATCTTTTCATAAGTGTACATAAAGTATCTTGAGATATTTTTCACATGGGATGTTTACAGTTTTAAGTACCCTGTGTTACTCCCTTTGACATTCATTGGTTTTAACAGAAGTCCAAACTGGTTAGTTAGGTAGCTTGCATTGCTTTTGTTCCTGTTTTATTTTATTTATTTTTTTCCACCTTTTCTAGAATGCAGACCCCATTCAGATGCACAGTCCCAGAGATTTGGTAAGAGTCCTTTTCCCTTTGCATCCCACCCTTAAAGAGAACTAAAAATAACATTCTCCTACACACTCTTGTGACTTTTCATTATCATTTGAGAAATGACAAAAACCAATATGTGTGATAGTGGTTTCACAGACATGAGCATATTAAAGAAACTAAACTGAAAATTTTAATGAGCTTTGCAATAAAAAGAGACTTTGGAGTCAGGTAGCCACTTTCCCTGTCACAAAAAGAGACTGCTGCACTTTAATTGCCTACTCTCTGCGTTCTTTGATAGATATTTACAGAAGTAAGTGACAGTTTTTTTTTTCATGTGCTGCAATCCATGTAATGAAATTGGGGTTATTGCAATCCTTTTGCATCGTTTTCAGTTCCTATTTACAGGCTCAAGAGTTTAAATTTATACAACAGCTCTTCAAATAATATGTTGTTGTTTCAGTTCAGTTTCAGCCCCAAAGAATGTATTTTTTTTACTTTTAAAAAAACATTTATGCAGTGAACCAGAACGGCTGACCAATTGGACTATTGTATTCAACCTCATCTTGGGAAAGGTTTTGAAATAGTATACATATTTTTATCAGTTTGTTATAATGCAAAGCTGCTATTTGAGCAAACTGTGTGCTGTGATGCGCAGTAGCTAATTATATTTGCGTTAAGAAACATTTCCTGTTTTAGATTATTTGGTTCCTTTTCTGTAGTAGTTAGGTCTCTGTGAGTACAGGGGTGTTCTTGTGAAAATCCACTGCCATATTTCCCTCAGGTTATTGTAGATTATCCAGCTCAGTGGATATACATATATGTTTTGAGTCTGAAAATGAGTACTGCACAAAGCCTCAAAGGATCAGACCCACTTGATGCAGGTGCAATAATTATATATTTATATGTAAGAGTGTTGTAATAACATGGAATGTTTGTATTCCACACAAAGATAGTTCTCAAATTACACCGTGTGTGCTGTGGGGTCAGAATCTCTTTCCCTCTTCTCTAGTATGCTCAATACTATTCTATTGATATGCTGCATTCAGAAGGCTTTGATCTGTATTGATGTAAAGCACAGCAAGACCTTTTTTGTTGCCTGAAGTCAATGCTGTTCTAGAAAATCTGAATTGACAATGGTTCACCTTCTGAACTTCATAACTCATTTAAGTTGAGTTCATTTCTTATTTAACTTGCTTTGTTTTTTGGACCATTCCCTTAAAATTGTCTTGTCACTCTCCTAAGACATGGAAGTAACCTCTTCTGTTTAATGTAATATCATAGCTAGAGAGGTCATTTCTTGGGGCTCTTTTGAACACCTCATGATATATTAAATGACATTTGTGAAGTGTTGTCACCTAAGAGAAAACCCACTCAGTAAAGTCTAGAATGAGCATGATGAAAGATGAGCATATTATTTATTTAACATTTTGATAAGGGCTGATCACTGTTCCTGAGAGTGAGTCTTGTTTATTATATGACCCTTTTTAAAATGTTGTTACTGCTGCTCTTTGAGCTCTCATTTTTAATAAGCATTATAAAAACATTTTTTTTCTGCCCATGTCAGCACATAGCTGGCACTTACATACTTAGTTTGCAGTTATTCCATTAAATGATGATGCTATAAAGAGTATTTGATCCACCCAAAATACACTTCATAAACCTTATTAGGAAAGTTCATAACTTTATCGCTTATGTGCTGTTTTTATTTTTATGGTCTCCCTTTTTTTTCCTGAACTGAAGTTATCAGTTATTTGCATAACATATGACAGTTTTTGGTATTTGTATATGTAATCGTCAGAATTTACTGTTTGTGTGTTAGTAGGCCAATACTTCCATGTACAGAATTTTAAAAGGCTCAGATTCATAACAATCTGTGCATCTGCCAAGTGTAATAGTACCATATGTTCTATATTCTTTACAGTTATGCTTAGGTTATTAAAGAACCATTTGGAAGTGACTTTTACATTTAAGGCCTCCGTATTTTAATTTTATGATCAGTTTGAGCTTTGCTGTTTTCTGACAGTAAGATGTATGGTTACTGTGTAGAAAAGGAACAGTTAAATGCAAGGAAGTATCTATTATCATAAATGATAACTCCTTGTGTCTTTCTAGCACTTCGATCCAAATGGGTTCCAAAGTAGTTTACATACTTGAAGGGAGGCAGCTTTATCTAATAATGAGGTGCAAGATCAACTGGGTTGGCAAAAGGCAGTAGCCTTATTCTCTTGCAACCCCACTACACGGAAGAAGTGTTTAGTTGCTTCACCAAATTGAGTTAAGGGGGAAATTTAGAAAGATCTGAGTGGTATTTAACCAGGATACTGTGCTAGCACCCCCACCCCAGCTTTGGGATCTTTAATTACCAAGTAGGCATGATCTTAATTTAACATCCCAACTTAAATGTGACACTTCCTACCACACTGTTCTTGGTCACCATCCTGGGACTTTGGTTTGGATCTTCAGTCAGAAGAACGTCATCTACTGGTCCACCACCATCACAAATAGTAGCAGCAGCCTGATATTCTTAGAAGTATGTCGTCCCAGTAAAGATGAGATCAGTCTAAAAGTTCATAATTGTAAGTGGCAGGTAATTTCTTTTAGACTCCAGCACAGGTCATTTTTGGTATTAAAAATGAAGATTTCATGTTGTTAAAATTAAGTTGTAGGATTAAGAAACTGAAAAGATATTTAAATATTACAAGACCAAAATAATTATCTGCAGCATGGACACATTCAGTAGCAAAATACAGGACTTCTAGTTGATTATACCTTTTTTGGTCAAAAATATAAAGCTAAGTATAATGTGAAAAGAATTACCTTGTATCCCCACAATTCTAATCTTGCCCTAAGTAATCATTCTATTGTATATTTTTTAAAGTCACTCACTGAACCTTTCCAATTCATTCTTTTTATAATGTGCACAATTATTCACAGCAGATGTTATCTTTTGTTCAAATGTAGAGTTTTAATCAGTTTTCTAAATACCTCTGACAAAGTCGTGTTTCTCTTTGTGGTGCCAACAGAACCATAACATGTCACTGACTTTCTGGAATGAAAAGCTTTTTATCTGTTAACCACTCCACAGCCAGTAGAGTATTTAGCTAACAGATGGATAGAGCGGTAGGCAAGAGAAGGGCAAAAATAATAATTTGGCACTCTGGGTATATAGTATAAGCAGGCAAAGCGGGTAATGCCATCTTTAGAGACTGTTTAGAAAATCTGGTATTTACTTGACTGAAAAACTGTGAAGTATCATCACTAAAAGTAATAATAATGAAAACTTTGTAGTATTGTATCGTTTACTGTTTGACTTAAATCAAGTAATCACACCCCACAAAACACACATTTTTATTTTTATTTTTTTAACTGACAAGCGTTCGCTATTATTTTGGCATGTAGCAACAGCTGTCCCTGCAGGTGAGGGAAACACTGAATGTAGAAATGAGTTTTTAAAAGAAATCCTTTACTATTAGGAAACTAATAGTAAATTACAGTCAGAATTGTGACATTTTGTTTTGTTGCGCTGAGGTTTAATTGTTGGTTTGAATGTTCCCCTAGCGGCGATCAGTGAGGGAACCGATGTCGGCTGGGGAGGCCCACTGGCTACTGGAGGTACTGTAATCACAGTTCTGAAGTCTGCTGTGGCTGCAGCTCTTTGGCCATTTTGCGCCAGCTGCCACTGGAGTCATGGTAGACTGGGTCTTCATTCCCCCTCATGTGCAACTGTAGTGCGCTTCACCACTTCACTGACTGTGCATGGAAACACGTTTAGAATCTAATAAAATGAGGATACAAAGAATGACAATCAGGTGCTGGTCATCCATGAACGTAAATCAAATATTTCTTGACTTTAATGTCCTTAATTCATGATCTAAAGTTCATTTTGTAATTTCATTTCCTACCCTTTGGAACTGATCAACCTGATATTGTAATAAGAGCAGGAGCTTGCATTGGGAAGCTTGTTTTGCTGTTAGAAAGATTTGATCATCTTTTCTGTGATGATAAAACGTTGTTTAAAAGCAGACTAGATATGAGCTATTTTATTGGTTTATTGGCACTACAAAAAAAAGCTAGAGTTTCCATAGTGTAATGAATGGTTAGCAGGTTAAAGTTTTATGCACAGGTTTTTTTTGGCATGCATTGAATAGTTAGAACATTTAATCATTGTGGTTATTGCAATGACCTGCCTATACTCATTAGAATATAATTATTGTTACTGTTATTGTGTATTTGCTTTGAAAACAATTGATTTCATGCTGAGGCTGTGCCCCAGAACATATTTTTTTATACATTACCAAACTTCTTTAACTTACTAAAAGCTCTTGAGATTTTATATTGTGAATATAACCTGCAGGTGTGATTAAACTGTTTCTTTCAGTGCATGAAAGCTAGAGGCTTGTTTTTTGTGCTTGTTGCAAGGAGAATGAAATAATTTCCTTTCTTCTATTTACAATGTCTTTCAGCAAAAAATAATAAATTAATGCACTAATTGACATACGATTTATTCCAACAGCATGCATATTAACTCTAACTTATGTGCTTTGTCACTTTTAATTCTTCACGTTAATCTTTTCAGATGCACACTGGTAAATAAAGAGTGGGCTGTAAGCCTTTCTGTAAATAAGCAGAAATACAATTAGTCTAAAAAGTACAAATTATACAAAAACACAAACTTTAAAAAGTATTATTTCTGTCTTTGTACATAATGTGTTTAATAACCCTACAGCAAAAGACAGGGTAAATAGGTTTGTAGAGATTTAGTACGTTTATACCTGTCACCTGGCTTGAGTTTCCAGATTATTTGTTACTATTATTTTAATAAATGAACATACCATTGAAAAGTGCTATAGAAGCATGACTGTAGAAGAGATGTACAGGCTTAACAGGAAAGATTGCGATTTTTCGCAACTGGACCATGTTTTGCTTAAAGTGACACTGAGCACTGTTCTGAAAACTTTGAGCTAAGGCACTAATAAGCAGTTCTCGAAGTTCTACATTACACTTGCTACCTTTTTTGAATATCTTGCAGCATCTTCAAATACATTTATTGTGTGGTGAATCTGTTCTTTTCTTAATGTGAAATTGAAACAATTTGGAACTGCATATTACTGACTGAGGTAGTTAAGCTTTTCCTTGACGTTTTGCATTACATTATGTTAATTTCTACAGTTTTCCAGTACTTTTCATGGCAGTTATACCACTGTGTGCTTCAATTTTACGATGACTAGATTAAAATAAATTTACCTTGACCACGAAAATCTGAAATCCATTTCTTTATAGAGTTTGTAGAATTTCCCAGTGAAGCTGGTGTGGTGTGTTTGTTAGCTCATACCTCAAAAGTTTAATTGCACTTGAAATTATGAATCTGCATTCCTCAGAATTACTTAATATTCACAGTTTGTCATCATTTATTGGAAAGAAACAGCATAAAGAAATTCATGTACAATATTTATCATTCATGGGCTTTTTAGCAATTACATCCTTGACTGGTTTCTTTTAGGCTTTTAAATTCATTTTAAATGAACTTAGTGTCGCTGAATCCTGGCTTGTGTGGAATACTTTAAAATGGTGCTAATTGTTTCAGGCATGATGTCCAGAATAATTCAGGGAGGCGTTTTTTTCCCCTCCTTGTCTTCGAAGGCAAGCATATGAAACAATGGTGCACCATTCCGAGTTGTCATTGTATTTCCCTTGTAGTTCCATAAGGATTTTCTTTGTCCTATGAAATTATTAAATTGATCCTTACTCTAGCATAAAGGGTAATCTAGTAATGTGTGAAAAACATAATAGTTATATTTTAATAACTAAGGCCTTTTTCTGGCTTTTTTGTCAGCCCACAGAACTTTTTGAAAAAGGATCAAATCCTCAAAAACATTGGTTTTAATGTAAGAATATCTGAGGGTTTTTTCACTGCTTTGAATCAACCGGTTGGAAAATCAATAATTATAGGAAGATTTACCTTTTAAAGTGTTTTTTAATAGGATGCAAACAATTAGAAATTGGGAACAAACATGTAATTCAGCTTTCCATTAGTTTTGTTTACAGTGCATTAAAGATAACAGATACATATCTTAATATCTTGAAGCATAGCTTCTGAAATACAACTGTATTTCCTATACTGAATCTATGAAGTATTTTTCATGTCACATATTCAATAAATCTGGAAAAAAGAAACAACTCAAAAGAATATTCAGGCCAACTCAAGTGCACTTGAGTTGACTGTACATGAGAAGGAGATATGAGATAGGACTTTTGGCAGTTCCTTACACATGATCAAAATGTGAATTTATTTGACAGCAGTAATCCATGTTAGCGTTCAGCAACTCATGACTGAACATTCTTTAAAACCTCTTTTCAACTGCTTACTGGGACTTCTGCCATGCAACCTGTCTCGCTTGATTTCTGCATAAGTTATTAACTTTATTTTTGTAATGGCTTTTAGTTACCACACCAACTTCTCTGTAAACAGTTGTAAGGATCAAATTTTAATTTGTGCAGTAAATGTATAAGAAAAACATTTGAGTTATAAGGAGGCTTACTTGGAACAATAATTTCGCCTTTTAATGTTTCCCTATTACAATTTGGGTTTCTGTTGTAGAAGTGGGCAGAGAACCAGCTTGAAGTATGCAGAGGTTTGTGTTGGTGTGAACACGATCACATTAATAAGCACCAGTTTAGCACTTAACACAAACTTGAATAATGCCTATAAAGACAGTGTAGTATCAGTGTAAGACTCAATCTACCTATTTCCTCACACTAGTAGGGAAAGAGGAAGTCATTCTCGGAATAGAGATCAATCATGAGAGGTAAAGTAGGTAATATATTTGCCCAAATTCTTCTTGCCCTCCTAAACAGCACATTTCCAGTTTTAAGAAGTTCAGTCGTCATATTTTGGAGCATTGAACACGCAACATTTGTACAACCTAAGAAAAAGGTCAAAGAAAACACACAGCAGTTACATTTTTGTTTAAATATCTAATTTCATGGTGTAGATACTTGGACAAAAAGGCAGACTGTCATGTCTTCATTTCAGAAGCTTTGAAGATTGTTTTAGGACTTCATGCATAGGGGTATACTCTTTTGAAGATCTGCCTAGTTCAATGGTTCATTGCATTTAAATTGGTCTTTAAATACCAGTACTGAAAATTCTTTTCCGTTTACAACATTTTAAGCAAAACATATGGGTATGGTTTTCAATTAGTGTTTTAGTGTTCTTCTGTGTTGGAATTGACTTTCATCACATTTCATAGTGTGACTGAAAGCTATTGCACGCTGCATGTGCACATATTGTACAGCACATTTTCTTTGGGACCTTTGGAAACACCTGTTCTAAATGAACTTCTATGGTCTTTATTTTGGTAGGATTTTGTTTGAATTTGTGATTGAGTAATGTTTTTTTCCATAGTCAAATACCTTTTGACTGCACATCTTATAAAAAATATCTTAAGTTTAAGAGAAGTTTTTTTTGTGTTTTTTTGCAGCATACAACATTCATAAGCAATAATTATTGACTGACACAGTGCAACTATCCCTGGAATATATAAAGCAAGACTGTCACAAAGTCACAAAAATAGATTATCTGCTGTAAAAGATTTTTTTTATTTAAGATGAGCTTCTCTGTCCATCATACCCTTACAAAGACTGCTGTGCTCACAGCCACCACTGCTAACTTTTCTGATGGTGCTGACTCTTTCCCCCTATACAAATCATTCATCATTTCTTCAAACAAATAAAGATCAACTTTAAATGACAGGGGTCAGCTAGCAATGGATTTTATTGCAAATCTCTTTACCGTTCCTTTCCTATAAACATATTCAACAAAGAATAAACCTGAGTTTTGACATGTTTGACTGATTAAACCTTCTACTCCACTTAGTAGTTTGTGATTTAAGTTGCAGATGCATGCTGTCTGGCACATATTTGACAGTACACAGTGTCTGAGCAACAAAAAATTGTTTTTAACCTTTATCTCTTATAATTATTTCTACACCAAAACATTTGAACAGAAACCTATTGAAAGTGTCTGATTTCCAAGCTACATTATACTTTGGATTAAAAAGCTCTATTATATAAATGTCAAAACCTAACATTGCTGGATGATTCTTAAATTGCTGCCAAGCGTTGTCTGAGGTTTATGATAAGAAAGCTTGTAACAATAAAAGCAGTATCGTAATGGTCCATAGAAGACTGCAGAATAAAGATGACAAGGGAATGTGATCTGACAGGTCCTTTGTCTCCTTCACTTTCCCATAGAAAGCAGAAGAGGAGGACCTTGTTCTAACACCTGATGGAACCAGAGAATTTCTGACTTTTGAGATCCCATTGAATGACTCTGGCTCGGCGGGCCTGGGTGTCAGTGTTAAAGGCAACAGGTCAAAGGAGAACCATGCAGACTTGGGCATCTTTGTCAAATCAATTATTAACGGAGGAGCAGCATACAAGGCAAGTCCCCGTAATCTTCTGTTGACATTTTTAAAAAAGTGATACATTTTTTAAAAAGGTTTACAAACTTTCTTCAAGGCTGTTCCGTGTGTAGCACCGCACGTAAAATGTCTCTTTTTAGGTCAAATAGATGAAATGTAAGAAAATGAACAAGGTATGATTATATTGCACATGATCTTCTGTTTCAGCTTCCTTTCACATAGTGCAGTTCAGTAATCCTCTGCCACGGTTTCTTCTGTAGTGGCTTGGAGAGAGAATGCTCTAGACCAGTGGGTCTTAACCTTTCCTGCAGCCTGTACCTGTTTGGTCCTCAGCATGCGGTCTCGCGCCCCTTATCAAAAATCGTTGAAGTAATTGGTGCTTTCAGTGATTCACCTTATTAAAAAATCTAGCATGTTGCACATCCCAAGGTTAAGAACCACTGCAGTAATCATCCCTGTGACTTTCAGCACCACTGTCTCCTCACAATTTAATGGGCATTTCATAGATTTAATTCAAATTGTAGGTACATGTCATTCTAAGTTGTAGTTTTGTTTTCACAGGATGGAAGGCTCAGAGTAAACGACCAACTCATAGCAGTTAACGGAGAGTCGTTGTTGGGAAAGACCAACCAAGACGCCATGGAAACATTGAGAAAGTCGATGTCTGTAGAGGGTAACAAGCGAGGGATGATACAGCTGATAGTTGCAAGAAGAGTTTCCAAACGAAATGAGGTAATAAGAGATTATTGAATATATTACTCACTAATTAGAAACATAATCATGGGTTGTGTAATTGGTTAGCTTCACTTTGGAAGCATGATGTAATTGTTTTTCTATAGGGATTCTCTTGGTAGCTTGTTCAGAGCTCTGGCTATAGAGATGCAAGGATTTGTCTGCTGGGAATGGGAGTGAATCTTTAACCCACCAAGCTTTGCTGAATATTAATTGTATCTTCTTGCTTTGATGCTCTTTGACATGCCTTTCTTCTTAAGGCGCAACTATAAAACCTGTCAAAAGAGGATTTTGAAGAGGTTTTAACTGTACTGCAATGTTAAACTTCTTGTCATGTCTCTATGAAGATTCATTCTGATGTTTTAACAGGTGGCACTTTTAAAATTGATCAAGATCATAAAGGTTGCAGGAAGTTCGTAAAAATCAATGCAAAGTTATAGATAGGAAAATCTGGCAATTGCTCAAAGACAGGGAAATTTGACTTTAAAAGTGAGTTAAACCAGGTGGTTCTTATCAGGAGATTGCAGAGGTGAGAAGGTTGACACTAATTCTTCTCCTGTACTGTCTTCGTAAATGTGTTCTGATAAAGGTTTGCTGTAAGAAATACTGGTTCTAGCCCAATTTTTTGCTGATTAATATGCTTTTATTTTTTGCATTTCTATAAATTCATAAGATCCCCCACTGAACAATTCTACCATTTCTGCTCTTCACTTTGACTATGAATTTGAAGAAATTTAAATTAATTCCTAATTCTAGGGCAATGAGACATAAATGATCAACAGAAAGAGTTTATTTGCCCAGATGTAATGTATAACTGAATATTTAAGTAAAACAAACATTTTGATCCATTTTTGTTTACATTGTTGCACATTTACTGATGCAAACTGATAATACTCTAGGCACATTTACGTTACTTAAGTATGTTTTCACTTGTGAGCAGGTGGCTTTGATTATTTTACTATTATCGTTCCTTCTAAAAACAAAATAATGAGGGTACAAAACAAATTGACTAATAAGCAGCATAATTAACCATTCAATATTATTTTAATGAATGCAAGGTCAGCGAAAGATACTTCTTAATTTGAATCGTCAATGGCTTTTGCCCTGGAACACAGATGATCACCATAGTGGCGTAGATCTGCCGTTCCATCTTATCATTCTGTGTAATTGTTTTCACACTGCACTGGTGGTGGTGCAAGAAATTTCGTGAAACACGTGTTTTAGCAGAATGACTAGTTCACTATCTGCTTAAAGTAATCTGCTTGCTCCTAGGATAAGGATATAACACTGAAAGCTGAGTGACACATTTGTCTTCTGAGGTCCAGAGAAAATCCCAGGTGGTGGCAGAGAAAGCTAGTGCTGGACAAGACAATGCAAAATCATAGTTCTTGGACTACAATGGCATAACTTCAAAAAGCAAGAGCTGTCTCAACAATCCTAATAAAAAGGGATGACCTGGCCTTGTGAACATTCACTCACAGACTACTGCTGTACAGGAAAAGTGATGAAACACTCCATAAATGCAGTCAAGATTGTCAGTTCTTTGGGATACTATACCAGTTTTTTTTTTAACACTGTCATTTTTCATACTGAAAACTTATCATAAGCCAAGAATTTGAAAATTTCCCTGTGACATACAATTAAGCAATAAGATACGAGAGGCCGTGCTATATTGTGGATATAGTCACAGTTCAAAGGTGTTGTTAGGCCGGACGTGAACTGTGACTATACTCACGATATAGCAAAGACCTCAAGTGCCTTATTGCTTTTATAAAACGGTCCCCAAATATGTGATTTCTGTATAGAAAGAATTTTAATTAAAAAATGTATTTAACACGAAAATTAAGCTGTTTACGCCTGAAAATATAGTCTCTCGTTGCTGCGCAACCCAGAAACACGGCCATAAGTAACATTTAACTAACAGAGAGAGGACATTAGCTAGCCAATATGATAAAGGAATAAATGGCTTATTTTTTGTTTATTTCTTTAGCACATTTATTTGAACTTTTCCATTGATCGTACAAGCATTGAAAAACTGTCCAATCCCTAGTTCGTCAGGCATTTTCTTATTTGCTGCGGGAGTGTTCCCACTGGTGCTGGTCTAAGTGCCTGCCAGGATATCACTCCAGTGCTTTGTCATTAAAATTGGGTTTCCAATAACGCCGTAGCGAGCTCTCGTTTTTATGTCCACTATAACAGACATAATCTCCCTTGCTTTTAACCGAGCGTTTGATCATTTTATAAGAATGAAAATGATTTAAACTATCCGACCTTATCATTCAACGAGAGCACAAAAAACAGTGCAGCAAAGACAGCAGAAGAAGACACATGTATCAACTACCTGAGAATCCAAGCCTTTTTATCTAAACTAAGAAGTAATCTTTAGAAGCCTATGCGATGTATTTAATTGACCGTTATTTATCAGTTAGCACATTGATATTTCTTTATCACTCAGTAAAAAGTCAAAATTCCTTCCGGGATGTGCGTATATCGGAGAATATAGCACGGCTTCGAAAACGTATCAGCCAATCGGATTTCAGGACAGGAACTATCCGTTTGATAAAATATTATAATTCCATAGGTAAAATAAACAGGATTAAACAAATGGTGTGTATCATCTTGACCTGCTTACAGGTTTGCTCCCTGCAGTCAGGTTCTCTGATTTCTCAGTCAGTTGCTGGTTAAGCTAACTGATGCTCAGACTGCTAACAGGTGCCATATTGCCGCTTGCACATGGAAAATGAAGCATATATGCATGCAGTGTCTTAAGCTGTTGTGTCCTGGGCATTTTGCCAGCTTTCATACTTAGTGAAAAAATAATCCACATTTAATTGACAAAAGTGAGAAAACTGCTATGTTGCTGTTTGTAAAACCCTCATGTATTTCAATCTGGCCATAAGAGAAATATTTTTATTACAAATGTTTAAGGGCATTTTTGTTTTTGGCAAAAAAATTGTACAATCTTTCTACCATTTAAAGTGCTTAAGCTTTTATTGTTTTCTAGGGTCAAAAACGAATATAATTAATTAATTCATGTATGAAGTGGTTATAACGTTCAGTGTTGTCTTAAAGTTGACTGTACACCTTTATTTCATGAGACGCAACTAGACAATTTGGCATATATACTCCATACTGTATATACTCCAGAGTCAGAGGTCTCTTGCTGAAATGGTTTGGTACCCTCTGCACTCCTCTTTAGGTAGCATTGATTGAAACAGTTTGTGAAACATTTGTGTTTTCTTATTTGTTCTCAACGATGTATAATTGTGGAAAGTGGTTATATAGCATACAGATCATGAAATGATTGCGCCTGATTTATTGCAGTCGAGCAATGTTTGAAACAACAGCTAAATGGCAGCTTTTCCATGCACTACCAGCTGAAGCTGAAGCTTAAAAAACATTACTAATATATCAATTTTATTTTATTTGAACTTCTAACCTTATTGTAGTTTAGTGTGTAGTGCCGAGGAAGACTAGAAGTCATGTTGTGACATTTGTAAGCACTTGTTGTAGTGATGGTTAATATATCAAAATATTCCTAAGGCGGTGTTGATTTATATAGCTACAGGTCTTTCACTTGGTCTGTGACAGGCTTTGAGATGAAGATGGCTGAAGTAGTTCAGGTACAGTAGGTAGCTATGTCACCATGCGTAGGCTACAAAGGAACAAATGAAAGTTTATTCCATGCTGAAGAGAAGAAAAGAAACAAAATGTTTTGGCTATGGAGCCAAAGAAAAAGCTGTGTGAAGAAGACCCCACAGCCGAAAATTGTTTTTCTTCTCTTTTCAGCATGAAATAAACCTTTACTTGTTTGTTTGCGACATTAAGATGTGATGTTTTTATAAAGAGGGCAGTGTAGGTGGCGACAACTATACATCTGAGCAAAATCATTGTAAAGGGATGCCTGGCATTTTGTTTTTGAAAAAAATATTTGAAAGATATATTCACCAGTTGAGAATTTTATAGAGGCTGCTGTTACAGGAAATACAGTAGTAATAGTACAACAAAGGTTTGCTATATAAAGTAGATTAATGATTAATAAAAATAAATTAATTTTGTGAACCAACAGAATATACTGTAGAGAATATACTTCACTCTATCACTTTATTGGCCATATACAATTTCTTGTATTAGGAATTTGTCTTTTCGCATAAGAACATTTCAAAGAACATTTTTCTAAAATCATGGGAATTCTTGATGCCAGATTTTTTATAACGTTTATTTTTGATGCAAGCAATAAACTCCATACAAATAAAGTATAAAAGAACAAGTAATAGGTTTATTCCATGCAGGTGTCACCTGAAGAAGGCTCCACAGCTGAAACGTTGTGTTCTCTTTCTTCTTTTTTTCAGCATGGAATAAACCTATTACTTGTTCCTTTGCAGCCTACGCATGCTGACGCAGCTACGCACCTAAAGTATAAAAGATCTGTTAAAAGATTGTTTAAATAATAGTTTATAAGAAAACAATGTAAAGAGGATATTTACAGTATTTTTTCAAGTTGCCAAAACCATATTACATTTTTTTGTCTCTTACAAGACTCATACTGTAAATAGACAGTCATGTTCTGTGACGCATATCATCATTATCAAGCCTTGTGGTGAGGTTAGTTCCTAACCTTGGTTTCATTCCTGTGAGAATCAGATTGAAATCTACTCCAGGACATTGAAAGCAAAGGTCAGACATTATCTGTCCATCACATGGTTCTTGGAGAAAATGAGTTGTGATGGTGATTGAAGAAAGAGATGTAGTCACTCCCTGAAGGGAGAGGGTTTGTCCAAAGACGCAATTGATGATGTTTCGTTCCCTACAGATATGGTGAAATTGAACTTCCTTGTTTACTATATGTGACTTGTTTGTCAACTTACAAATATGTACAGTATGGTGGCTTGTGTACGTGGTATGAGATCAAAAAGCAGACCCAATAACTGTAAAAAATAAGGCTTTCTGTGATACTTTCCTGGGTAGAATCCTTTCGATGCAGTCCGCTTGTCCATGTTACAGACTAAATGCGGCAATGAACTGCTAGAAAGCATTTTGGCTTCAGAGTATCACAATATAGAGCGTACTATATACAGCAGAAATAGACTATACAGCACAGATCTGTGTTAGAAATATGCACGATACTCTGTTCTATCTGACCGTGACATCTGTTCTTGTTTGCCTGCCCCATTCAGAGCTGCTAAAGGTCCTTGGAACGTCTCTTGGCCTGTGACTCACTCTACAGCCTTGGGCATGTCAGAGACCCGTGTTCAAGAATAGACTGGAAACTTGTCTTTTCTCCAAGGTTTTGTTCCCCTCCTGAGCTCATTTGAAAGGGCACCTTGGGATTTCACACACGGGGTTAGCAGAAAGGATGCTTATGACAGCCTTTGCGCATTTGTGTTGTGAAAGTACTACAAATTCTTCAGACCATTTCCTTTTCACTTTAATTTTTCCATAATTCGTTCTTTGTTCCGTAATGCCAGTGTTTCCAAATTGATTAAGCTGGAGGCTGCTTTTTGTAAGCATTTAATATGGGAACAGAGGCAAATGTCCCTGTAAAGCTGATTCCAGGTTATTTGCAGAGAACATGAATCAAACCAGCTGACTGTCTACAATTGTGCTTTTGTAGTGAAATCCGTGTTTGTAATGTATTAAAATTTATGCAGAATAGTTCATCATGTCAACCGAGGTTAGTAACATGTTTCACCTTTGTGCTTTTTCTATTGAAGAATGTGGTTTAAAATTAAATAAAGGACTTACTGTATTTCTACATCACCCATTGCATTTGTAAAAGTCTTGAATGATATTAGAGATAAATATATAGCTTGCAATAAACAGCCCTTTGTGTACCACACAAACTAAACTTTATTTAATGTAATTATTATTACTTTGATAATAAGTTTGTTTTTTTGCAAACACATGCCTAAGCCCACAGAACCTGTAACTATTGCCATGCAGGCAAATAACATTTCTCAGTTGTATTTAATAAAAGTATAAAATGCACAATAGTGGTTGGTTTCTTACATGAAAGTTCAAAATTATGGCTGTTCAAATACATTTTTAACTATTCTTGTGTATCATGTTCTCCTAGAGCCTTATATTATGGTGAGCCCTTAGCATTTATTGCATTTTCTAAATGATACAATCTCACAAGCAAAAATATTTATGTACTTTCGGCATTCCATAGTTAATCAATAACAGCATTGAAAACTCTGTTTCTTGAAACTGGACTGCTATTTCTTGTGGAGATCCAGACAGATACATGTTCTCAATGAGTTATTCTTTGAATTTATGCAGAGCAATCAGATGAATATATATGTCTGCATTGTAACTATTTCTATTTAAACTCTTTAAGGCAGCTTGTACATCTTGCTTAAATCTAATTTATTTGAATTGATGTGATTGCAGTCCCTTGATGCTATACAGAGTGTGTTAGGCTGTTTGTTGTTCCTAACTTACTTGTGACCTTGAGTCGTCTTAAAACATTTCGTAAATTGTAAAACTGCTATTACTGAGCGTATTATGTATCCAGCATTTTGTCTATAGCCAACACATAAGAGGGTTTCATTTCAGTTTTTTACTTGCAGTGGTTTAGCTGCTGGAGTCTGATCTTTAATCAGTGCAGACAATGGTTTCTACTCTTAAGCTGACTTGCCAGATCAGTACTTCATGATTCTTGCAGGTAAATCCCACTGTAAGTCACTGTCATGCTAATGTTTCCAGATATTAACAGTAGTATGTAATTACATTTAAATTACTAAAGCATTTTAAGAATTCATCTGTGACTTGCCTTACATGTTTAATTTGAGGCTATTGATACAACTGAATTGTTAAATCTCTTTTACACTCTACAATCACTGTTTTACAGATGCTAAATGACTTTATTTTTAATGTGACAAGATTTTCATTGATGAGTTCTTTGAGACAGTGGATGGGATCTGCACATTCTTTTCTACTCTGTGATTTGATTTTGCTATATAAAAGCATGTTGTTAGTGGGCTGTAAAGTAGTGTGTTTTATTACAATGGTATAGAACTATCTGAGTGCTGCTTGAGTTGAATGCACATGAGTAATACTGGGTGGCTGCTTCTGCTCTGTGTGTTTGCAGTGGTGTCAGTGAGAGTGGTACCACTTCTCCATTTGAGCACTATCTCATTCTTCCTGCTGGTGATTCAAAAGTAAAGTCATTTAGCAATAATTTTGTCCTCCTTTGCTTTCTCAGAAAGGTAAATGATTACTGCTTGTGACAAGCTCCAATCATTCCTTATCCACATCAAGGTTGTTCACAGTATATAGTTCATAAGGGCAAAAATAAACAATAATTTGTAAAATTGTAACACTGGCTATTTTAAAAGAGCTGCACATTATGGTTGTACCTGAACTGTGACTGTTGTCCCTTATTTGTTAAACACAGAAGCATGGAAACAGTCACATACACAAATCTGAAGCCATTTTCAAATGTTTAACATCTTTATAGTCTTCAGTATATAGTCTCTGTGTTATAATATCCAGAGAAGACGAAAAGGTTTTCCACCTAAATTCCCATGATCTAAAATTCATTACATATTTGTTGCATATGTCACAATCACAAATGTGATTCAAATAACAAACCACAAAAAGCAAAACTGTGTTCGTGAGGTGAAGTGTTCCAAATATTTTGTTAGACATATTGGCATTTCTTTTTGAAAAGTATTTTTGTATGGTAAATTTCATATATACTTATTTGTCAAAGAAAAGCTAAGTTTGTGAAATCCAGGTAAAAAGCAAGAGTCAAATATGACAAATGTAATTGACCATCTTATGTCTAACACCTCACACAGACAAAATCTGGCACAGACAAAATGATGGTCACGTATTTAACCAGATGATTCCTCCAGGGGATGATTTTTTTGAGCAATCTTGCCCCTCTGGCCATGGGCTGGGCCTGATTATTATGTACAATTTACTTTTCGGTGTGAGTCTGCTTAGTGTACCTCTTCATTGTTTATTGAGTGTCTCATTTAAAATACCTCTGTTCTCCAGTCTACATTCATTGTAACAGTTTACAGACCCCCCCCCAAGCTTAAGGATTCTTTTTTAAACGAGTTTGCCGATTTACTATCTCTGCTTTGTTTTGGATTTAATAAGATTCTTATTCTGCGTGATTTAAATATCTACATTGATTCACAGCCTACTAATTTAGCTCAGGCTTTTCTAGCTTTGTAGAATTCTTTGGTCTCTCAAAGCTTGTTCTCAATCCAGCTCACAAAAAGGTCATATCTTGGACTTATTCATTGTAAATGATTCTCTTGTTTCACACTTATTTTGAACTAAGTCTGTCTGATCACTTGGCTGTTCTCTTTGAACTAGAATTCCCTGTCTCACACTCTTCAACTTTAAGTTTTCCAAACGTGATCAGCTGACCAGAATAGGTCTTCTGATTCTGCTCACTCTTCGTTTTACTATCTCTGATACTCTGGATGACGAGGTGCAAATGTTTGATAGCTCTTTTTACCTTCTCTTGATACATTATCTCCTGTTAAAACTTAATCCATCTATTTTCACTGTCCAAACCAGTTGCATTCAATGCAGGTAGTCTCCTGCGAACTAGAACATAGGTGGCATCTTTCTGACTTGAATGTACATCTACAGCCTTGAAGGCAGAACTTGATTGAATGCAAAGAAGGAATGAAGTCTGCTAAATCTAGCAGAGAATAACCAAAACAATCCCAGATACCTGTTCTCCACCATCAGTTCATTTCTGAAGACCAACTGCCACACTACATCACCTGTCTCCTTTAAAAGTGGATGGTACTTTTAAAGGCATTGTATAAAATAGTTTATTAGACACACCGTGGATACATCCAAATAGATTTTAAAGATTCGTGAAACAAAACAGTGGCCCCTCTGTCCTGCACGACTCTTGCTCTGTTTCCTTGAATGCATATTATATAGTGACAAAAGCAAATGTGATGCATATTAAGGCTTCTATGGGGGAGAAGAAGTATTTATACACTTTATCTTTATTTAATTTCCTAGTAATCATTTAGACACAGAGAGCATTGTGGGTAACGACACTACTTTCTGTTTCTAGAAAAGCATATACTGTATACGGTGTCTGACATGACGGGCTTGCCCTGTCACTGTCAGGTGATCACAGTGGCGATCTCTCGTGAGTGGTGTCATATCCTTCATGTGGGGCCGGTGATGGGGGCTTGCACGGCTGCCATGCCCATCGGAGTAGAAACTGCAGCTGCCGGGAGGCAGTGGAGAGAGCGCTGGTGTCATGGGTGCCAGCGGCTGTTTCCAGCAGAGATTTTAAAGCGGTTGTATTTTTTTTGTTTCCGCCATCCCTCCTCCTTTCATGCTTCCTTGCCCATGTGCTTGTTCTGTTGTTTTTATGAGGCTGTTTGCCCTTCACATCAGAGCTAGCCTTTTGTAAATTAAATATTGTGAGCAAGATCGATTTGCTGAACTGACGGGGGGGAATCAATGGCATTTTTTGTAAAATGATGAGGCAGTCCTTTGGTTTGCTAATTAGTTGTCAGCTTTGTTTTTATTATAAAAACATGGAAATTCTAGTCCATTACTCTCACCTCACCTAATTTAATATTACTTCGCTAAAAGGTGAAGTAAAGTGTAGAGATGACCTATATTAAACATTTCAACAGTGTCTTGGATCTGAATGAAAAAAAAATCAAAACTGGCATTGGAGAAGTGCTCTGTGATGTTGTGGGAATGATCAAGAGTAGATCTGAGTGCTATTCATTAATTACAAACACATTTGGGCAACGTTTTGCATTCACTTCCTTTCTTTCTGCGAGTCAGTAAAAACATTTCCTAAGAAGCTGTTCTTCCTGAATTCCCAAAATTGTGGTGGTAGCTGTAACTAGCTTCAATCAAAGATCAATAATATATAATAAGGAAAAAATATATCATTAGCCTTGATCAGATGTTGGGAGACAGATAAAAGCAAACAGCATGATTGCCATGGTGCCTGTTTCAAAGGTGGCTACAGAAGAGAGTGCTGATCAATTGCGCCTTGAGAGAGTTATCAATCAGACTGTCTAGTAAATTTGTTTTTATGAGTATTGACCCAAGAGCAGTTGAAACAACACAGGCCCATCCTCTTGAACTTTAGTTATTTGTGCCAAAAGAGCATTTGAAGTGACCTTTTCTTTATAGCTTTAATGACTTTTTCCATAAGAAATTCATATCAAGTGATGGTACACTGGATAATGCTGACAGGGAAGGTGAACTGAATTCTGACAATTTATGAGAGTTACATATTGTATAAGAAAACTTTCAGTGGATACTGTATTTGTATTTTTCTGTCCCAAGATAGCAAGCCTGACTGGTGGCTTGTTAAGTCAATTTGGAAAATACAACTTATATTTTATAACAGCTTTAGCTAAATGCTTATATTGTTTTATAATAGCATCAGTTAAATGCGTTTAGAGTTTGACTTAAGCTTCTTTTAACAAACATTAAAGGTGCTCTGTATTCATTGACACTAAAACATCATCACTATACAAGAAATCATTAGTGTCTTTTATAGATGTGCAAAAACAGGATTGATACTAACTAGATACCAGTCCATAAAATTCAAAGGCAGCTGCGGAGCTACAAGTGATTTATTTTAAGGCTATCCAGTGCATCAACCAGGAAAGACATTTTCTGAGTGTGTACAGTAGCTGAGACAATGCCAGTTTGAGCGTTGTCTATGTCATTGTGCGATACTGACCATAGTTCTCCAAGCAGCCGTGCACTGCTGAGACTAACAGTGGGGTGAGGTTCCTTGGTTTAATGTGCAGCAGTAGCTCCAGGGACCTGCTGAGCGCTTGCATGCCTGACATCGGTGACTGATGCAGCACTCCTGCAGTTTGTAGTAACTCTCCTGTAAGGCACGCAGGAGCTCACAATGTGTCAAATGATGAATGACTCTGTCAGGTGAGTGTGTTAGAGGAGCACCTACATAGGTCTTGCCTCCCTGTGTTCTACCAGGGCTGCACCAACACACATGTGCATGTGGGGATGTGGGTGTAAATAGAAGGTAATCTGCAATTTTATTATTTTTCTCATGTTTTTTATTTGAAACATTATTTCTTGAACGTTTAACTGTAAATATATCATCAGGTAAAAAATGATGATAAGTCTTTAACCCCTCTCTTTTTGACTGCTTTCTTATGGGATTACACAGAAATGTTGCATAAAAATGCAATGCCTTTCCCAACCCCACCTAAATAAATATGCATGCATAAGTATTTAGTTTGGGCATTTTTTGCTTTGAAGTTTTAATTTGGAGTTGTTTGTTTTAGTAGTGTAAACTGGATCAAAGTTCCTGCTAACAGCAGGTTTGACTTATGTCAGTGTCATCATGTATAAAGTGTTTGTTTAAAGTTATTCATTCTTTTTTATTCCTTCACTGTTATTTATATCCTGGAAAAAGGCTCGCTTAGCAAAATGTAAACTGTTCAATATGGAAACTGCTGGTACGTATCTAAAAGCTCATAATCCATCAGGTACATGTTGATTTGCTTGGCAGAGTTGTTTCATTTTTTCACCACCTGTCTGTTTATAATTGTTTGATGTTACTGGGGAAACAATGACAGGTCATCGGTTGCAGTTCATATGGCATGCTTTTTGGACAACATTAGGACAGGGTAACAGATAAACACTATTTTCTGGATAATGTTGAAAGAACCTGGCATCTTAGGAATTGCAATAAAGGCATGAAGAGCATGTTGCAGGATTCAAGCTGTGATTTGGAAAATGAAAAAGATGAGTAACTCACAGTATGAACTGTTCACTTGTTCCTACAGAAACATTACAAATGAAGGAAGGCCGTTCAGTCTAGCTTGTTTGGATGCTAGTGGCCAACAGAGCTGAGAATTACATCTAGCCATTACTGGCTAGTTTGCTGTAAACATCAATAACCCATTGTGAAACCTATTCTCTTTTTCTTAAAAAAAGAAAGTCCTTTAGAAAGTCCATTGGGTTGGCTTTGAAAGTGTCTTACTGGATGTTGAAAGTGCAAGCCTGTGATTGATTCACATCCCTAGCATAAGTTGTTTTCTACAGTATGTTTAAGACTAAAGATATAAGAACTTAGTCTGTTGGAGGTAGGATATTTAATGTACCTGGTCTCTCTCTTTTCTGGAGTGATTTCACAGTGGTATCTTGGTGACCAACATTGTGCACAGCATTCTGTGATCTTACAAGTGCACTGTGTAATTTATAATATTGTAACGCAACGGGGGCTCAGGCGGGCGCCCTTGCCGCATTAGGTCGGCCCCCCACCGTCGGGGGCTCGAACCCGGGACTCCCGCGTCTCTCTGCAGGGACCCAGCCCGGTGAGCCAAAGAGAGATCTCCCTACAGCCCAGTAGCTGTAGTCCTGCTATCACAGGGAAGGGCGGTGACGTCGCCTGCTCTGGTACGCCGGCTCTTACACAGTGCCTGTCGGCCGTAAGCGTTACACTCTCCCCCGCTTAAATCGCCGTCCCCGGCGAAGGGCTATCCCACCCCGCTTCTGACACCAATGTAACGCAACGGGGGCTCAGGCAGGCGCCCTTGCCACATTAGGTTGGCCCCCCACCGTCGGGGGCTTGAACCCGAGACTCCCGCGTCTCTCTGCAGCGACCCAGCCCCGTGAGCTAAAGAGAGATCTCTCTACAGCCCAGTAGTTGTAGTCCTGCTATCACAGGGAAGGGCGGTGACATCACCTGCTCTGGTACGCCGGCTCTTACACAGTGCCTGTCGGCCGTAAGCGTTACGATATCCCTTGATATACCCTTTACTCTTTTAACTGCATACCCTACCATTCTTTGTTACTGCTTCCCCACATTCTCTTGAAGTGATATTTTTTATAAGCAGCTTCTTGCTCTGCTTCCCATTCTTTATTGATAGTTTGTTTTTGCTGCCTGTGTGTAGCACTGTACAACTCCATTACATGTCATTTGCCAGGTGTTTACCTTGTCCTGGGTGTTTAATAGAATATGGCTTGGTGTCATCAGATCCAACACACAAGTAACAGTCATCTATGGGGAAAAACAATTTTAGAAAATACAGATCCCTGTTGGGTGACATACGTTTTCTAAAGGTGAAATTAGGCTTTATTTCAAGCTCATCCAATTCCAGATGGGATTTTATAATCCCGCAGAAAAAGTTTTTATTTACCACATCGCTCTACCATTCTCATGTTACTTGACCAGTGCCTTACAAAACTAGAATCTTTGTCTTTTACACACTTTAATCCTCATTTACATGGTGAAAGTGGACCATGACCTTCCTTTATGTTAGTTGTTACTAATCTACAGGTTTTTTTCCAAGACAAAGAATTGAAAAATATTGTACAAAGTAAATGTTACTGTCTAAATCTTTTGCATTGTGTGGTTATTATTTAGCTGACATTCGGTGAGGCTCCCATTATAATTGTGTTGGCCCTTCAGTACACTAAACCTTTTCGATGATGTATGAGACAAAGCAAGATAAGTCCCGCATTTGGAACTTCATTAAACAGCTCATTTATATGAAAAATATGAGACCCTCCAACTGAAATAATACCAGTCAGGTGACCTCTGCAAACATCAGTCTCATCTGCACGGTATATTTTGTAGTGGGAGGGGTGGAGTCTTTTTTTTTTAAATTATTTTTCATGAATTCCTTTCCTTCTTTACTGCTGCTGGCTGCAATCCAAGACTTAAATGTCATGAAACATTAGTCTGTTGCTTTGACTTCAAAGCCAGTTTCATGAACAGTTTAGCTTGGAGGGATCTATGAGACACAACCAATAAGAGATTTTGACTTTTTTCCAGCTGCAAAGGAATCATAAATTCTCAGTGTTTTTGCTGGGCTGGATGCAGTTGTGTGGGAATCTCTGTGATTAGAATTCCTCAAGCTCAAGCTTTCCTATTTGCTTGCCCCCAAAATATTTGCTGGTTTCTGTTGGTGATTGGTCATGCGTGTTTATGAGTCTTTCATTTATAGTGGTCCTTATCTCTTGGAGAAAAAGATTCATGAATCAGTGCTGCTCTGGAAGTGAAAATTCAACATGTTAATATACGGTATATGGTTTAGGAACCAGCATTCCAGAATGTAATTAAAATTTAAAGGGTAAGGGGACACTATACTCCAGAAATGGTGTAATGGGATTCGAGTGATCAAGATTAAACAAATGTCATAGTGTCATTCATTTACTTAAACTTTTTGAAACAAACATACATTTAGATTAACAAACTAAAGCAAAATATAATTTTGAGAACAATTAATTTTTAATAATTGTAATTAATTGTTAATGTGAAGTGCTTGTAACAAAAAAAAACTGTGGCACAATCTCTAAGTGCCCTGCATCTGCAATAATCAACTATACTGTACAATATTGTGACCAAGAGTAAATTTTGCAGAACCATTTACTGGAGTGTACTGCAAGAGTTAAAATAATTTATTACTATTGAAAATCAAAGCTTTCACATATTACATATTACAGAGCTGTTTTTGTTCAGAGTTTGCCTTATTAACAGGTGAAGAATTGTTTTCTTTTGATACAGTTAATGGTATCATTATGCACAGTAGGTAGCATTGGTGCCTTGCATCGCTGGGTACCTGGATTCAGTTCTGGATCTAGGGTGTTATCTACATGGAGTTTGTATGTTCTCCCCATGTTTGTGTGGATTTCCTCTGGGTGATCCAGTTTCCTTCCATGACAACCCCCTCCCACCTTAAAATGTAAACTACTTTATATGCAACTACTTTTTATATATCAGGATTTATATATTCAATATTTTTATTTAATTTTATGTAATAGTTTAGCAGGGGTGAAATACTGGTGGTAATGGTAGGTTACATGCGTTCTGGGAAAACTTGCCTTGGTGTGAGTGGGTACGTCTTTCTTGCCTTGCGATGCAAAGGTGTACCCTGTTTTTCTCCCAGGACCAAAACAGGCTTTGGCCCCTGAATTGGATGAAGCAGTTAGAAAAAATCTATGGCTGGGTATTGCTAATGTATTGTTACTGGTACAGGTTCGTAAAGCTCAGTCAGACCAAATGTAGCTTAGTGAAATGAAAACTGGAAATTCATTATAACCGATCGCCGATCATTAGTTAAATGCTTCCTGTGGTTTCTTTATTGGGGACTGGAGTGTTTGTATTAAGTATAGCCATTCTGGGGAACAGCAGTGTGGAGCTGTGGTCAGGGCAGTTAACTCCTAACTGGGAACTCCTATCTGTAGAACTTTGCTTTTCTCCAAGGGTCTTCCTGTAGTGCTCTCCAGGCTGACATCGTGAGTGAGAATTTGTTCACAGTTAGCTTGTCTGGTTCAAGAACTTTGAAAAAGCCCCCACAAAGCACATTTGTATTATGTGGATAAAATCTGGACATAGATTGTAGCCTTTCAGAATCACAACTAACACACGCCAGACCCTCCTGTCTGTTTTGTGTATTGTAAAGGAAGAGCTTGCATCTATTGAAAGACAAGGCAGACCTGATTTACTATCTATTATGCTGTTTTACTGAAGTAGAAACATAAAATCAGAAGCATGTCATTGTAGTAAAGTGTCACATGAAAGCTGAGCAATGGCTGACTAGTCAGCACCCAGGCACCCACTTTCAGATCCTGTCCTTATTGTATTATCAAGAGCAGAGTTGGCTTGACAGGCTTGTCAGCTTCAGAAACCAAATTCTCCAGTGTTGGCTCATTGGCACAACAGCTTATAGCACCAGAGGGGATATAAGTATGTTTCCAGACTCTCAAAGAGCAAAAAATCGGGGAGCCATTGTTTTTTTATTTAGAGTAGAAATGTACTGATGTGTGGCATGACTTAATGGAGGGGTGATGCTAAATTTGGAAAAGAAAGGTGATTGTTATGCAGAGCTGTCACCACATATTATCTTGTGCTCCATCTAAAGAGCTCTGGTTCATTTGGCACCCAGTTGGGTGCAGGCCTGGGGTTGCAGCAGCTGGGCCCGCCCTGTGTTGAGTTCATGTGAAAGTGTCGCTGAATGTCCTGTCTCTTTTCTTCCAGCTGGAGACACCTGGGAGCCCTCCTGGTCCTGATTTGCCCCTCAACACTTCGCTAGATGACCGGGAACGCAGAATCTCTCACTCCCTCTACGGGGGAATCGAGGGGCTGGATGACAACTTGGCACCAAGGGTGCCAATGATGGGGAGGATGATGGGTAAGATGTCCCACTCCCTTCCCTGACTGCAGGCCACATGAGAAGATTACTAAAGTAAACAATTCATTTAAAAGTCAAAGCCAATGGAAACAATAGTAATTTCTAACCAGACCTTGAACCCTAGCTTAACACTTTTTTTCATAAAGAAATGAATTGAAGTGAGCATGTACAGTACGAGTGGTTTCTTGGGATAAGCTTAGAATTCAAAGACATCTCTTAAATAATTACGCCTCTAGATCAACAGGGTCTCTTGCCTTACTTTTAATTTGTTTTATCCTGGTTTGATGACACAAGCTCTGCAAACCAAGGGTTAGTTTGCTTCTTTAATGCTGTCAAAGTGAAACTGGAAGTTCTTTTCCAATCTGATATAAATAATGGCAGGAACAAATGGAAAAACTTGGGGGGGGGATAAACTTAATAAAGTACAGTTTAATTGTTATTTGAAAAAGACATTAAAATGTTTTTTTTTCATAAATGTGTTTTGTGTAGAACTTGTGCACAGTATACTCTTAAAGTTCAGGTGGGTAGCTGCGTCAGCATGTGTCGGCTGCAAAGGAACAAGTAATAGGTTTATTCCATGCTGAAAAAAAGAAGAGAGAAAACACAACATTTAGGCCGAAACGTTGTGTTTTCTCTTCTTTTTTTCAGCATGGAATAAACCTATTACTTATACTCTTAAAGTGTAGACTGAGGTTGGGAATTTTTCTTCATATTCTTGGTAGTAACGTCTACACTTCTGTTATAGTCTTATCATGTTATAATTAATTTCATTGAGACAGTGAAACCTGAACCTTTGCAGGAGTTGTTTAGAAAAAGACGTCCTGTTTGTAACTACAGTAAGTAATTTACATGCTATGTATCTGCAGAAACAGCCCCTTTGGACTCTGAAGAATAAGGCTCAGAATAATTTCTTGCATTTGTAAAACGCAAATCGTATTACTAGGATTGCTTTGAAGAATTCTGAAACTGCCTTATGATGCCCTGTGATCTCTTATCAAAGATAAGGACAAAAACTGTATTATAGTACACATTATCATATGTGAATTGATCTTTTTATCTTTCTGTTTAATGTGGAATACCTTGGATGCAGATTATGCAACATCAAAGGTTAAAAAATAAATGAATAAATAAGGATGAAATTCTATCAGTAAGGAAAATGGGATTTTAATGAGGAATGATTAGAACTTGTTTATATCATTGGTTTAAACTGAAGCAGGCTGCTTTTTTGCTATCTAGTTTTCTAACAGATATTTTATCATCTCTTTTCTCTGATATTAACTGAAAAAGACAAATGCTGAAAATGTTATTCGTTTTTTTCTATGAATTTCTGATTGTCGATTTGGAAGGTCTGAATTTAAATTGACCTCTGTGAGCAGAATAGATCTGACAAATCAAATTACATGATATTGCAGCCATGGAGTTGTGAAGATAAATGAATAATTGGGCTTAAATATCAAGGTAAAGGTAGATTTATGTAAAATTACACTTTTGTGTGTGACCCGTAGTAATTTTATTTGCTCTTGCTTCTAACTCTGAGAAATGTCCTAATATTTTTTTACACAACTGTACAAGGAATGACGTACATTAACTTTGTGCTCAGCAGCTTTAAAGCAGCTCAGTGGATTTCACAAGTAGCTGTTGCAGATCTAAATAATCAAGCCCATCACTTCATACATTAATGTTTAAAAAAAGCACTACAAAGATTCCCCATCTCTGGTTGACATGTATAGTTCTCTTTATGCCTTCTAAAACACAGAATAAATTGTGCGCAATAGATGTATCTTTTATTTAAATTTATTGCACATTTAATCTGAAACTGATGGCATGACTAACAGAACATGTGCAGGGATCTGTTCTAGAACCACTGATCTACTTAATTTATATCAATGATCCAGATTCTGGTACAGTTATTACAGCAGATTATACAAAATTGGGAGGATAAGCAAATGCTGGAGAAGCAGCAAATTAAATTAAAAAACCCATTTAGATTAAAATCAACACTGGCAAACTCAAAGGAAACACTGGAAACACTGATCTACATACTGTATGAAATAATATGGTGTTTCTGTTGAAGTCATTTACCTGATCTAGACAATGTAGGGAAGCAAAAAGACAAAAGAATGTTAGGATGTGTAAATCAAGAGATGTTAAAATTGTTTCATAATAATAATAATAATAATAATAATGATGATAATAATAACTCATTTAGAATAGTGTGTACATTTTCAATCACTCAGTTATAGAAAAGACATTGCTTCACTGAAATCAGTCAGGTCAAAAGAGCTACTGGATACATTCTGGGTCTAAAGGGAATGTCCTACACTGACAGACTGAAGAAACTGAAACTTTTAACTCTTAAGAACAGAGAAGATTACAAGTAAAGAAACAAGTATTCAAAATCCTCAATGGTACTGATAAAGTCAACCTTGCAAATATTTGTCAAAATGCACAATGTAACAAACCAGAGGACACATGTGGAAACTACATTGATGTGCATTTATAACAAAGAACACAAGGCACTTCTTTTAAAGATGGGTTGCAGATTATCAGAATTAGTTATCAACTTTATCAACTTTGATTAGTTTATCACCTTTTTCTGTTTTAGAAGTAATTTAACACAGCTATAATTAATAATTTTGACAAGACTATACTGAAGTGACTGAACTTTGTCCCAGAGTTGTATTGTATGTGTAGTAACTGAATTGTCTTTTGAGTTCTGTCACCATTCACTCAGACTGATTAGTTAGGGATTTTGTAGAATTTAATTGCTTGTGAAAATCACAGACTACTGTGTCACTGAAATATCCAAAGTCATTTGAGGAAAAAAGCCATTAATATGGCCAGATAGTGCTATCGCATTGATTCAGCAAGCACACACACATCTGTATTGATTTTCCAAAGTGTTAGAAGGCTATCATTTGGAACGCTTTCTGTCAGTAAGTGCTGGGAGTTGAACCTATAGATATACTAGAAAAGATCAGAAGCTGTTCAGTATCGTAGCGTTTTATAGCTTTTTTGCATTTACAACTACCTTAACTCAAAAGTTTCAGATTCGAGTTAACGGGCTTAAAGCCAGTTCATTCATGAAGAGATGAACATTGTCTACCTTGGTCTTCTTGTGTTGTGTTTTGTAGCACTCACTTTATTTTTTTTGCTTTAAAGCAAATGTATCGTTACACAGTATCTAGTTATGAAATGAATTATCTGGGCTCCACACTGCGTTGGTGGTTCAGTTTGCTGTAGTAGTAAAACAAATCCACACATGCCACACAAACATTTGAGTTCTACAGTAATGCTGTAAGTCTCTTCATTCTGAGGCCTTATGTCACAGAGGGGCTTTTGTGTATTTTGAGGTATTTGAAGGTCAATCTACTGTCCTTTCAGTTTCTTATTTGTAAGCCTCAGACCGAGAGAGAGTAACATGTCCTTGGCTTATGCCAGTAATTGAGTCTGACTCAATATGTCTTTTCAGTGCTTGACCTATTTTGACAATGGGAGTGAAAGGCTTTAAAGTTGACAAAACTTACACTCTTTAGCCCCCGTTTTTTTTAACAGGAAATAATCTACCTTGCTTTGACTGAGATTTATATATTTTTGGACTTCGTTTCCGGGGATTAACTTTACCCTGGTTCCTTATTTTCTTTAGAACAACTTTCTCCATACTCCATTGTCTGCTATTCAGTAACTTTGAACTAATTTATTTTTCTAGTGTAACGTTTGATAATGAATACATGCCTGATAACTTTCTATATTTAGCATTTTTATGTATTTTACAGTAATTCTGGATGATAATCATCTGGTGTTTCAGTCAGCAGATGGAAATTGGATTGGAGATAATAGATTTAATGAACTGACCTCTGCTGAACCAAAAATCAAAATCAATCTTTCAATATAAATGATACGGAACTACTACAACAGATGTTACACCATGTGACCGTTTAAAATATTGATCTATGTGCCAAGCTGTCATTGTCTTATCTACTGTAGTTCTGCTGTATAATTGTTGAATCATCACAGTTACAAGACATACAACAGTAAAAGAAAATAGTTACTGATCCTGTACAGGAGACTATCTTAGCTATTGACTTCTTTCACTTTAGTATATTATTCCTAATGCCTTGGTGTCTTGAAAGAAAACTAAAAGTAAATAAAATACTTATATTGAAGTTTTTAAATTGAACTAAAATACATACATTAAAATACAATATATGGAAATATTGTCACTGAATGGAAACACAAATGTTGAGTACTTCTGTCTTCGTTCTGAGATACGGGAGGAAAGCTCGCAAAATTATGATGAATGTACATGTTTAAGGTATCATGTTTCTGTTTATTCATGTTCCCTGTCAGTACTGTCTCTTGAGATTTGCACACGTGTACTTCTGAAATGCCTGGTCAACAATGTGAAAAGGGCACAATCTTTTTAAATGACATGCTGTCTGTATGGCATTTAAAACCTAAATTTTGAAGACATAGACATTACCATGACAATTTGTCCTAATTTAAATTAGGTATCCTTCTAGACTGCAACCTTTAGGTGGGTTATGTAATGTCAAAGGGACACTAGACTGAGCGATTGTCCTCTTTAGACCATTATCACACTCCTTCAGCATCAATCTTTCAGCCTTTTACAAATGCAGTGCAGCCAGGAACAAGATGGAAATTTGGCAAAGCTGGGTCATTGATGAAGGTTTTCTTAATTCATTAAAGGTGATTGTCTGACCACCACTGGAAGACCAATAGGATGCAAAGTGGGGGCCCCCCATTCTAAATTCCCTTTTAGCAGTGGGCGGGCATCAGTGCTCCCTTTCCAGACTCGGTAGAATTTTGGCATACAGATGTGCTTTGGTAGAACTCTAACCATTGCCATTCCTTTTTTCTTTTTTGAAGACTACATTTTAAACCATGTGGATTTGTTAATTGTGATTGGGTCAGTAGTGCTGTGAAGTGGCAGGAGTCGTTTGGGATAAATTGTCTAAGTTGTGACCTTTCACCCCCCGGACTGAGCCTCCATCAGCAGCTGAAAGCTGTAACACCAGATGGATGTCCCTAATGTCACTTAGGGAAAATGTGCTCATCCAATGTCGGTTCCATAAGTATAATTGGTCCGGTTTAAAAATGACTGTAAGGAGCATGCCACTTTCATCAAGGCAGTGGTTATGCATTGTGCTGAGACAGGGGGGAGGTGATGCTCATTTACGACCTGGTTTGGCTTCCTACTTTTATCCCATATTGTTTCTTAATCCTGGCATATACTATTTTCATTCTACTTATTGTCATCTGTTTGTAGCTCTTCATGTCGCTTTGAATGTAAAAATGCAGTCTGCTTTTTACCTCTTGGAAAGCTTTTCCAAGATCTTAGCATTGTGGATTTGCAATTTGCTTATGCTCTTAGATTTCTCCAGTATGTTTTAGAGGTTAAATGAGAAGAAATGAGTCAACATCAGACTAAATGTTAAGCTTTTAACTTATAAAAATAACTTTTAAAACACACACAGAAATGTATAAACATACTGAGAGTAGCAGCTGGTGTCTTTCATGGTATGTAATCATAATGATTAATCACAGGCCCATCGGAGCCATACAGCTCATACTGCTGTGTATTATGTTTTCTCAGTCTGAAAAAGGTACTGGAATCTCGTGTTTTCTGTGACGAACAGGAATTTGTTTATTTATATTTTTCTAACAATGCAGTATACTGCAAACTTACTGAAATAACAACTGAGCCGGCCATTCGTGTTGGAGATTGATGTTTATCTGATTTGATTTGCTCCAGAGTTTTAAGTGTCCCTATACTAGTTTCAGATTCCTAAGCAACAGTGGTCAATGGCAGATTCTGTGCTTTATTCCCCTCCCTGCTAAACTTATCCTTTCATTCTAAATTGTCATCAGAATTAGGGTCTGTAATTGGCTGAGCACGTCATACTCACCTGTTGTGATGTCTATAACTGACATGCATTAGAAGCAGGAGTTTTATAAAAACCATCTGAACTCCAATTATTTGCAACACCTTAGAATGAGGAGTTATTGTTTCTTTTAAGTAATTTTTCCATAAACTGCTTATCTTGCAATTAACGTTTGTAGACCACTATATAGTTTTATGACGGTATACACATGTAATGAGTATGGTATCTTTTTTCTATAATCTCTTGGCTGCATGCTTTTCTTTCATTAATTTTAAATGCTATTGTTAAAAAATAACAACTTTTTAAAAACATTTCACTTGGAGTTAATTTCCAAAGACAAGGTTAAGGTTTCAAGCCAGTTTTTGGCAGAATTTGCTACTGTATATGACACCTCATACCACCTTTTTCATAGTAAATGTATAAAAGATGTTTTGATGCCTATAAAAGGAGACATATACTGTATATCTGCACTTCATAAAGTAATTTCCTTTTTCATCCCTTATTTGTATTGTGAGACATTCACTTGATTTTTTTTATTGCTATATTTAACTAGATAATGTATAGCACCTCCATGTTTCTCTATTCTCTATGACTCAGCTTCGACAAAGTTTTTTCATTTCTTTTCCCAGTGGTTGTTGTAGGAAAAGCTGTATAACGAAAAACACAAATAACAGACAAATTGCACAATCTGTAGCTCCTTTGAATTATTTATATTGCTGGTGAAGCATTACATAGATCTGAAGGAAAAGAACAGAAAATACATTCACATAAAGAAAAGTATTTAGACTGACTGCTTCAAGACCGAACCTGACTTACAGTATGTAAACAGAAGCAAGACAAGACAAATCAGTGAATTTGGGCTTCAGTCAGAATCACATAGCACACTTTTGATAATATATCTTCATGCTCCACATCACGTAAATGTAGATATGCACAAACGTAAATATACGCATAATGTTCACTGCAATGTTTGTGTCAACCGATATACAAAGTTTGATCCTTATTTTTTATAGTTTAATTTGTTTTTTTGTGCCAGTTATTGTTCTATCAAAGTAGAAGTCATGTAAATCCTAAATCTAAAGCGCATACCAGTGATTCTTCACAATTTAGACAATTGGAAAATGCAAAAGCCGTGCTTTTTTTTTGTTGATCTTGCTCATTTCTAGTAAATGATTAGCACAGTCTGAATGATGGCTTTGATCTCTATGCATTTAAATGGAGCACCATTCTCCATTTTCCATTTTCTTACATTAAGACATGCACAGACAAATAAAGCATTAAACGCCACACTGACATCAATCTCAGATTCATATAAAGAATTGAGTTCTGCAGAGAAGAAAAAACATGATCACAGCACGAAACTGTGATCACTTTCTGGTTAGAAATTAGTTTAATTGGTCACACTTCATGTCTCTGTTGTAGGTATCTATGAACAATCTGTTGACATTATTAATCATGCATTAATCATATAAAGAGCTATAAAAAACTGTAACATATCCTATTAGGGTTGAAGTAAAATGTATAATTTAGGCTATGGTTGGGATTAAGACTAATATCCAATTAATCTACATTACAGATGGATTATCAACCTTATTGTCACTCTTAATGCTTTATTTCATTTATAAAGAAATTATAAATGTAATTTTTATAACCCAATCTAAAGTGATAAGGATAGATTTATTCGTTATTTGCCAATTGCCTCCATTCTATGCAACAGGTAGAATGAATGTAACTTTCTTCACATATTAATTATCCATATTGTAGAGTAGATGTACCGAGTGCTGCATTTTCCACCTAATTATTTTCAGTTTTGAAAAACTGCAAATTATGTCCTTGCAACCAACTTGCTCTTTGGCATAACAAAACAGAAATGCTTTTATATACTGCACATAAATATTCAGGACTTACCTTGAGTCAAAAGAGCAAATTGTAAAACTGATTAGCAAAGTCTAACAACATCATATTAATTTTCATGGCAATTTTTTTAATTTAGAAATGTAGAAAATGAGAGCTGAGCTGGAGAGTACCTTGAAGACCCTTTCCAATAGTATAAGAGTTACACTTCTCAAATTTATTGAGATAGTAGCTTACAACACACTAATAAATGTGTCAAATGTCAGTAATTTTCTTAATCTCTTTTCCTCTGTTAGTGACTACAGTACATGCAAGGGAGAGCAGAATTACAGTTGATCATCGCCAAGATACAGACTTCTGCAAAGCACTTAAGATTTTTAACTAGGGCTACAGATCTCTTGTATTATCTGTCATTACCTCTGAATCTATTGACTATTTGTATAGAATGATTGCTTCTACTTTTAGTGGATGCTTTTTTTTTCTTTTTGGAATAAAAAAATAGTTTTTATCTTTTTTTTATATCTCATAATAAAGTGAACTGACCTTTTTAGCACTTTATATATGCTATCCTATCGTGTGTGTGTCTCAGAGTGAAAGTAATCTCACAACACCACGTGACCTTTCATAGTACGATATTTTGTAGAAGGACATTATATCTTCTGATGGGCATTCGATTTGTGTATCTTATTGAGATATGAAAGGTGAAAGGTGGTTATTTAAAACAAATGACTTGTTAGTAGTCTCATGTATCCAAGTTTTATACATCTGAAGAAAGGTTTTTAAAACTTTTAATTGATTCAGATTGAAAATTCACACAGACCAGCCAATGTGAATGGGCAAATCATGGTTATTCATTGTGAAGCTTCTTGGAAAGTAGCTGTTTCACAGAATCTTAACAAGTATTCATTAGAAACTTCCTGATTGATATCGCACTTGAGGCACATTTCTAACATTTTTTTTAGTTGCTTCCTTTGCATTTTTTGTTTTCTCTACGAATATATGAACAATATAATAGCTCCAAATTGAGAATTTGGCATGCAGCCCATTATTAATCACTAACATTCTTCATTCTGAATCATCATGACACAGAATCTAATTGTATTTTTAAAAAATCCATTGTATTAATTGTGACAGCATGATTTGTACATTTCTGTTTCCAACTAATTGTCTTCTTACACGTGTGGATGTGTTTTGTGTGGTAATCATTATGTAGATGTTGTCATGTCATAATGTATCATATCATAAGAAGTATCAAAATTAAAAGTCCTTCAAGCAGGCAGTGAAGCTAATCACACATGGTTCTTACAAACTAACATGTTACTGGAGTAAAAGGTTTAAACGCATTTCTGGAAGCTGATTGTTTTTAAAATGTAATATTAAGTATATAAGTATATAGTATATATATATAAATATTTTTTCAAAGTTTCCTTCTCCTACATTCAGCAAAGCACTCGGCTACATTCAACAGCTTAGGGGAATTAGGATGCTTCTTTGCTGGTTAGGTGAGCATGCTCATTACTGTGAAACAATAGTTTAACAAATGCTCAATGCTGCAGGTATATTGCAGGGCAGACAATAACACGTTTGTTTTAGACCTGGTCTGGTGCAAGTGATCACATTACTCCTATCCTGGAGTCCTTGCAATGTCTTCCTGTCAAGTTTCATGTCGACTTCAAAATCCTCATGCTCACCTACAAGGCTTTGCACCTCAGTACCTGTCGGAGTTACTATACTGTTCAAATCTAGACTCTAAATTTCCTCTTTAGAAGAGCCTTTACTTCAGTAGTTCTGTTCTTTACCCCTCTGCTCCTACTGTATTAACTACCCCCATCTACTTTGTCCTCCCATTGTGTATTCTCATTGTGCATATATAGTATTTTTTTCGTTGTTGTTATCGTTCTGTAAAGCATTTAAGAAGCCACCTTTAAAGGCGCTATATTAAATAAAGTTTATTATCATCTTTTCCAAAGGCTTTTTGGATGTGCAAAATACGGCATCTTCACATTGTGAAGTGATTCAGTCCTCAGGATAGTCGGGATCCTCTCATTTCCATAAAATAAATGAGTATGATTTAGTCAATGTTTCTCTGGTTTCTCCATTGTCTGCATGTGTGTCTGGTATTCAAGATTTAATTAAGTTAGAAGCTATGTAAAAAAAAGATGGCACTGCAGATTCACCATCTGAAAAATGACTCAGTTACGTTCTAAAGTGTTAATCAAAGTGGCATTAATTCCAAAGTGAATTCAATTATTTTGTGTTAAGTTTAACTAACTTCTCATTTCTGTGAACACGGCTGTAACCCCTCAGTCTAAATTACATGCATAATTTAATTATGTATGTTGCATTTCGTCTGCAAAGTGATAAATAAGATTCATTTTTCTAGCAGCCCTTCTTCATTAGAAAGGAAGGGCATTTAGTTTGAGCCCTGTGACTGAGGTAGATTTAATAGCACCACAGTGGGAGTCCATAGCCGTACTTCAAAATAAATAAAGTAAAATCATACAAGTTGTGGTGTGGATGTATGTAGACTAAAACTGATTCTCAGAAACATTTTCTGATGTGATTAAATGTCTTTGATGGAGACTTACAGTATGAAAGTATATAAAAAATGATTATAGTATAAAACATGTCACAAGCAGTTGGATTTGCCAGGAGGTATGATAAAATCCATCTGACAATATTTTTAAATTTAATTCTTACAAAACTATTTTTAAACAAAAATAAATTGATATTTGTTTTGTATGTACAATTAATGATACACTCTTTCATAACATGAAATTATCATAGTGGACATTAAATCCAAATATATTCAATGCTTCTGGTATTTAAAACATAATCATTTTCAGATTATATTTTAACTATCATTGTGAATGCACGTGTTTTGTGTGTTTAAATAAATACACAGCTTGCTAAGCACGTTCTGAATAATTGCCAGGATAAATATTTCTTTTCCTGGCAATAATTATGTTCAATTGCAGCTAAACTGTTAGATTTACAGAAATTGTACTGAAATTGCAGAAAACAACTTTGCATTTCTAGCAGTGTTTAGAGGAAGTAAAGTAATTTCTGGTAATTTAACTTAGTACTGCCTGATAATTGTGAGCACATGGAAGCCTGTTTAAATTTCACCGTTTTTTTGTTAGTTATATATATTATATCTATGTACTGTATTTAATAGGTGTTAGTTTATGGCAGGAAGGAATAGCTTTTGAAAGTGACTATTTTTAGCTGCATCTCATTTCTGCTTCTGCAGACAGTGTGAAAAGTAAATTGATATAGAACTCAAGTGGACATGAGCACTACAAACTAACCATGATAACATACCTCTTCAGGCAGTCTCATATTATGTTAGACCTGAAGTCCTCTGTGAGCATCCGCCAGCTTTGTTTCCCTCAATGTAAGGGTGATGTTTTTATTTCACTGTTTCGATTCTTTGAGCCTGCACATTTAATTGATTACACATTTGTGGCATTGTACTGCATAAACTTAGTGGTCAACATGGTAATACCTTCATGTCCCAAATCTTTAGTGGATTTTAAGATGGTTTGGAAATTGAACAGCTCCATCTGAGTTTCAGTATGTATTCTGGCAAGAATGATAAAAGTAAAATCCCATTAACAAACTTGTTCTCGAAGTTGAAAAAATATTCTGAGCTCTTTTGATATGCTAGTTTTTATGGCTTTGCTTTCAAGAAGTGTAAAATTATACTGAGATTATACTATCTCATACATGAATAAGGAATTTCAATGCTTTTTTTCCAGTTCAGTGACATTACAGAGGGAGCCTTAAAGCATTTGTAATGCTTTGTAGTGCAATAATGAAATTATTTCTCTGTTTTATCTATATATATATTAATTAAAAGAAATGCCAAATTACAGTTTCTTTTCATATGATGCTTTCTTTGACTCAAAGGAAAGAGAAACAGCACAATAAATCAAAGTGTATAAAACCTTTCTAAATTGTCCCTAGCAATAAATGTTTGTTGATGTTTTTCTGAGTAATACTGTCCCACTTGACTTGTGTTTTTCTCTCTTTCCAAACAGGTAACTACCAGCTGTCTCCCACAGTGAACATGCCCCAGGATGACACTGTCATTATTGAAGATGATAGGCCACCTGTTCTCCCTGCTCACCTCTCCGACCAATCATCTTCGAGCTCCCATGATGACATGGGATTTGCAGCAGATGCTCCTGGTTCCTGGGCTAAAGAAATACAAGTTCAAAATGAGTGGTGAGACACAACCACAGTCTATTTGTGTTATTAATGGCTTTTTTCTCTCACTTTCTTTCATATCCATGTCCTTTTAAAGGATATTTTTACAATTGAATCTTGCTCACTTTTCTTCATACAGATTTATGTTGGGTTTTCAAAAGTGGTCTGAACATATTTGCATGCTATCTGCCCACATGTGAATATTGTTCCTGAAGACCTGTAATTTAAAAGACCGAAAGTGACAGCAAAATGTAATTTTATTCATGTGAATATTATGGTTATGATAATAGTAATAACTATGAGTAATTTAACATGCATTTAAATATACTATATTACATTTAAAATAACATTGCATTTAAACATGGAAAAACTGAATCCAGCACAATGTGAATTTCACCAACCAATTAAGTTTTATATCCTTATTAAATATAGTCCAGTTAATCCGAATGATCAAATGAATTCAATAAGGAAACAAGATCCCCCATAGCTATGTTTTTCTAAAAATCAATATGTATTAAGGTATTGATTAATTACATTGGAAACTACCTCCTTCCAAATTACAAATGTGCCTGTTTACATATTTTTGCAATCTGATACTAATTAGATTAGACATCTAACAGTCTTGTGATTATCTTAATTTGTTTCTCTTTAGTTTTAGGAGTGATTGGATTAACAATGATCTACTGTTCACATTTTAAGCATTTTCCCTTTTGGTGACAGTTGCTATCAGTACATGTCATTTTATGTCTGCATGCCACAGTTTTTTCCTAATTTTCCTAATTGTGTTCTTCCATTCTGCTCTGATCATTCTGTTAACATATATTGATTAGCAGTCTTGGAATGACAAGCTCAATTCCAGTATCTTCAGCCAGTTTGGTCTCTGACTTGGTCTCAGTTCCTGCAAAAACAGGACATGGCTTATTTTAGGGTTGTTTCTATGATTGTAGACCTACAGTATGTTTTTACTCTGCATGTTTCATTTAGTGCTTTATTATGGTATCATGTAGAATCAGCCTGATACTTTTAAGTAAATGTTATGTCACAATGAAGTCAATGCTGAAAATCCATTTGACATTTTTTACCATATCTGATGGAGGGAGTTATAAAAATCAGCAGAGATTGAGATGACTATCACACATTTTTGGGGCACAAAATGTCTGTGGTATATTGAAAACATTAACCAAGTTTCCATGGTAGTTATTTTCAGTGTTATGTTTCTACAAACCCAAGAAGTCTGGGAGTGATTTATAATATTAGGATCTTAAGTGTTATTTTTTTTCTTTTCTATTTTTATTCTGAAAGACAGTAGGAAGATTTTTTTTTTGTTCCTGTTCATTTTGATTTGGTTATCCAAGGTCGTATTAATCTGTAATCTGAAGTGTCATTGAACAGCACTGCAATATAATAGATGAGTTCCAGGGTACCTTCCTTTTATAGATAAGCAAACCACAAATAGAATGCCCTGTTGCCTTTTTTTAGTCTGTTTTCCATCTTTTTCTAGGAATACAGTATTCTCATCCCATATGTTATAAATGGCTTGTATTGTGCATGCTTTCTGTTCATTCAGTGTAGGAACTTTGTCACTGTGGATTAGGCCCCACCACATGCCATTACACATACAGAACAGGATTGCACAGTGTTGCTTCGCCTCAGGATATACTAAATTATTAATGTATCACCATCTTTACACTCACTCACTGAGACAGACACATAGAGCCACACACAGAATAATAACCATACTGAAATAAATGGATTTGGGTCAGCAGTACTCAAGTGCATTGGTTTAGTTGTTTATAATTAAGAGAGATGTAAAACAAGAAAGGTTACAAACAAGAGGGGGCCATTCGACCCATCTAGCTTATTTAGATGTTGGTAATTAATAAACCCAAGGATCTCATTATGAAAGAAACCTGGGTATCCGCTTTACCAACATAGCTGGAAGCTTGTTCCCAGCTCTCTCAACTATTTGGGTAGTGCCAAATAGTTGACAGTTGTCGTTACCTTGGAATATTTTAAATACTTGTATCAGGTCAACTCTGATTACAAAATGACAAAAGCATATTTCCTAATCTTGACATTATCAGCATATTTCACGACAAAACTTTTTCCATTTTAAATATGGTAACAAATGCTACTGCCCCATTCAGTGTTACTGTTTAGAACCTGGTGGAATTCACGCTGTGGGTGGTTATCGGAGGCTTTGACACCAGTGGTGTAAATGTTTACATCTACATATATTAACAAGTGTCGTGCGAGATCACAGGCCTGTTGACATTAGCCGATAGGAAGCTAATGACATTAAAACCAATTCCATGTGGCTACAAAAAGGAGGCTTCAGATTCTATTTTTCTGTATCTTTGTAGGACAGAAGTTTAACACTTTTGCTTCTGCTGATGTTTATATAGCAGGTTTTAACTCAAAAGATCCCAAAGTGCTTTGACACACAGGAGAGGACCCACTTATCCACCACTGAAGTGTAGCACCTGCCCGGGTAATGTGAGGTCCTCATTCTCATTGCCACTTGAGTGGGAAATTTCTTGACCAATTGAGTTAAATGAATGTAGGGCGGCATTTAGGCTAGATTGAGAAATCCTAACTCTGTACACTGGGTCTTTAATGGCCAAACAGTCAAGACATTATCACTAATATTTCATCTGAAAAACAGCACCTCTTACATCGCAGTGTCCCATCACCTTACTAGTTGGCTCTGGTTTAGAAATTCTGGCCCAAAGGGAAGAGCACAACCTAACAGTCCCCCACCAAACTGTTTTCTCGAAGATGTATTACATCCTGGTATTGACCCAGCCCAGCCTTGCTTAGCTTCTGACCAGATCAGGCTGGAAGATGATAATGCTGCTGTTTCCAGGAGATCCTGCACCTAAAGTTCTGCATCTCAGAAGGATATTTTTGCCTGTGTCTAGAATAAAATTAGGAAAAATCCAAAGTAATGACATTGTGCTTTCAGGTAAAGACAGAACTAAGAATTGGGTGAACTTGTCAACATCCATCCATTTTCTAATCACTTCTCCTGTTTAGGGTCACAGGGGGGGCTGGAGGCTATCCTGGCAAGCAGCAGGTGCAAGGCAGGGTACATTCTGGACATGATGCTAATCCATCACAGGGCAGACAAGCACAAACACAGACACACCAGGGCCAATTTACCCAGAATCTAGTTCACCTACCAGTATGTTTTTGGACTGAGAGAGGAAACTCATGTAAACCCAGGGAAAACGTACAAACACCTTGAAGGAAGCACCCCAGATCCAGATTTGAGCCCTCCCACGCCCGAGATACAAGGCAGCAATGCTAACTACTGCACTACCAAGGCTCCAACTTGTCAACATTCTTTAACTATATTTACTTTTCACACAAGATACCTTGACATTTTTTGCCTAATGCAGCCTGAGCACGGTTTCGTCTCAAATTCCAGTTTGTCTGGATGTCTGCTGTAAGTGAACAGTGAATGGAAAGCATAGACATCCCTTCAGTTAGCTGAGACTGTGCAAACCCTCAGAGGTCTGGGAATGCTAGCCAGGTCTCTGTCCTAGTGTGCTGTAAAAAAAGCTTGACTCCCAGATGGTTAAAAAGGAGTGATTGCAGGGTGGTCTTCACTCGTGAAGCATATTCCTGGTATTCTGCACAAAATCCCAGGCTGCTTCATGGCGTATTCCCTGCCAAATCTGCAGACAGGAACATCTGTTCATGACATCCCCTAACTGTATTTAATAATCTTTCAGTTTTGTGACTTATGTTTTAGATAAATGGCTGATCTTCTTCTTTTTTCTTCTTATTTCTTGACTTTTCGCTAAGTGCTCCCTGGCCACAGAAATGTAATTCAAAGTAATATCTCTGCACGGAATTTGAAATCAAAGACATTTTGTTTTGTGATGTTTTAAAAACAACAAATGTCACTACAAATACATTCTTTTTCATGTTTGTCTTTCAGAACATTACAAAATTACTGATTAAACATTTTTTCACGATAATGGTTATATCCATATCAGTTCATTATAGACACCATCATTGTGAGTTTACATATTTATTTCCCTTTCAATATATACTTCATGGTGCATTGGATAGTTCTTGACAGAATGAACAAAATGTTAACACATTAACAATGTGTATTCTGTTCATGGAGACTGAATGCTGACTTGACGCTTCATCCCATTTTCCACCCAGTGTTCTTTGTCTGAAGCAAAACAGTTTATTCGCCTGACTCCACAGGAAGTCGGAAGGGAGCTCACTCAGGAGTTTTATATATCCAGTCACCTGCATGAGAGCTGATGTGGACAGTATCAAAGAACATCGTCTGCTGCAGTCAAGAAAGGCTGGCAAAGTTTTTTAGTGTCTCACTGGGGGAAAAGTACCCATGGTGTTGGAGGAAGTGAAATTTATAGCCACCCTGAAGCCACAAGAAATGTTATCCCATTTCTCTACTTTCAGCAGCTCACAAGCTCATGAAAGTATACTCTCTTACTGGACCTCACTTCCATCTTTAAATCTTCCTGGCCCTGTTTTTCAACCTGGACATTTGTATTGCAACCAGTGCAGCTCTGCCTACTAACACCTGATATGGAGTTTTATTGCTTGATGATGATAGTTTGTCTTTTACCAACTGAACACTGCATGTCTGGGAATCAGTGTCATTTATGCTACAGCTTTGGGACTCCAGGCATGCTCACCTTTCCAGCTTCTGGGCAGCAATTACTTCTGCTGGACAATTGAAAACTGCATTAAACCGCAGCTGCATCCCAGACCATGTGGTAATGCTTCATTCAACTCAGAGAAGTTAAGCTTTGGATTCATTAGAAATGAAAAAGAATAAAAATCTCCCTCTGAGGAGATGTAGCTATTGGGAGGCACTGTTTTTGTTTAGCATGCAGTCGGATTCAGCAACTTACTGAAATGTGTTTCAATCCCTAATGATTTTAGTGTGAAAAAAGAGAATATCTTTTAATTTCAGTTTTGTGGATGTTGATATTTGATATGCTGATAATTGAGCCAATTGTAAATATCTGTAATTCTTGGCAAAGCAGTGAGGTTAAATACTTTTCTGTAAAACTTGTGTACTGAAACACTGTAGCAACATTTTCACACCCAACCTTTAATTATGCAGTGTTAACCACCTAATCTCTTTGAGTAGGCGCACGCAACACATAAGAACTGACATTTTCTTTTCATACTCAGTGTTACCTGCTGGGTTTGATTAAGCTGTCTCAACACATTTACAGTATGATAGAAAAGTCATTGTGAGTTTTTGTACATAAGTATATCCAACAAAGTTATATTCTTTCTTTTCTAATTGCCCTGCAATGATGTCATGGTTAAGTGAACAAAAAAGTTAAAGCACTCTCGAGATGTTGCTGTTAATAATATGGCATTGTGACAAAGAAAATTACTATGGCAATCCATTCAGTAATACCAGCTGAGTGTATTTATCCCTGATAAATTTGCTTTTATCTGCATATAAACTGTGTTGTTGGTAGCAGCATTGCAGTTCTGTTGAGTGGCTGACATTGCCAACATTACAGGTGAAAATGACAGGTGCTAGCATTGTTGGTGAAAATCTCACTGCACAGCTTTATGCTGATCGAAATGGTAGACGGTAGACCTGTGTCCCACCCATGTGCTTCAGAATATTTGCATATGACAAGAGACACTTGCAGCTTGCTGGGATCATCGTCATAAACTTTCTCGCTTTAATGCTGCACCTTAACCTGTTTAAATACCTTCAAAATGAGTTGGGTAGATAGGTGCTTCAGCTGGATAGATGCTTATTTCAACCCAAATGTTACTAATCCTGTAGTATAGTTAACGTTTATGGTCACCTTTCAACATCTGTCAGTTAAAAGTTACAACATCAGGGCAAGACCATTCTTGTGCGTGTACTGGTAGACACACGAGATTCCGATCTCATATAAACCTTATCCGACATGCACGCAGCCAATGATCTCTACTTCATCTGACATTTAAACTTCCTTGAGACAAATTTGTATAAATGATCTTGAATTAGAAATTATTCTGGAGTGTTAAAGTTTGTACAGGTTATAAATGTTAGATTTTTTTATCTTAGTTTCAGTCACATTACATTGTTATTGTTGGACTGTATAATCTTCCTCCCCAGAAATTTAAAAAGCTTGTAAGACATCTTTGTAGAATGACTCTATCCATCTAAAACTTTCTGAATGAATCCTGTAGATGTTTATGTTGAATATTTACCACCTCAAGAGTTTTACAGACCTTATATATACCACATAGCTCTGAAATATTTATCAAGTGTAATCTATGAAGAGATATTTAGTGTATATATATATAAGGTCTATTGGTACCAGATATTTGACATATATAAGGTTTAAAGAATACTTGTACTTTAACTATATGTACCGTAACAGATTGTTTTTAAAGGAAAGACCCTCCACAAATGCAGGTGTGTGTCTGATAACTCCTAGATGTTTATGTATTAAGGCACAGGACTTTTGTTCTTTTCCTTCCCCAAGAAAGTCTTATTTTGCATCTAAGACAATGCATAATCAAAATTGTCCTCCTTACAACGGAGATCATTTATAATGTGATTAAGTTTGATTTGTTTTTTTTATAAACCTAAGTTATATTGCTTATAATAAGTTATAAATGTCAACACATTTGAGTTGTGAGTTTAATCTGCGTTCTTTGAGTCAAAACTGATTAGCTGTCCCTCTATTTTTTTGGTAAGGAATCTAACTTGATGAAAAAAGAGGAAATTGTTTCTTGATCCCGTCTCATGCTGAGTTAGGTGTCACAGGGTAGAAGAATAATCCCACAGACAATTTTGACAGTCTGTCAAGTGGCAAGAAAATAGCCTTGGAGACATATACTGTACAATATAGCATCTCAAACTGAAAGATTCAGAGGGGTTCAGTTTTCACTGTGAATGCTTCCCTTTTGGTAATTACGATGAGATCCTTATTTTTTTATTGAGAGGTGAATAATTCTTGATTGTTATTTCTTGTTTTCTCTTTCAGTTTTTTTACTTAATAGACATTTTTTATACTTGTATGAAATTAGAATAAAAATCTTCTTTGACTTCGTAGTTTAAGACATATTTTTTAAGATTATTGTTCGTTGAGGAAGATTTTTTCAGCTATTTGGAAACGGTAAGGTTCTGAAATGTCCTTGGCTTACTTAACGTAAACAGATTTTTTCCTGGATTGCTCACCTGATGTATATGTCCTTACTATTTTGTTTTTTATTTTTACACTCACTGCAAAATAGGATAATGCTGCTAAGACGGGTGGTACATTATTAAGATCCTCTTCAAGCCTTGAAATCAGTGTTGGAAAAAACTTCAAATGTCTTTCAAAAATAATTGAAATAGTAATGATACATATCTATTACAGACTTCTTTTTAATCCTGATTCTTGCAGGATGATGGCATGGCAAATAGTATTGTTTCCTCGTTGCTCTTTTGTCCTGGGTTTGGTTCTGCCCTGGGGCACCTTCATTGTGGACTTTGTTTATTCTTCCTGTGTATGTGTGGGCTTTGTCTGGATGCTTTATTTTCCTTTTACATCTCAGATGCGTGCCGCTTAGATTAGTGTCTCCACCAATCCTACACTCACACTTAAGCAACAGGCTTCAGGTTGCTGTGAAGCTCAACAGGATGTTCTTATTTAACTGATGTTTTTGAATGGATTTCTCTTTTTTTTTATCCAGTATGAGGCCGGTTTAATGCCTGCAACACAGGTTAAGATGACTTGGAGGAAATTAGCAGAAGTGTTTTCTGTCTTCATTAGAGTTTTTGTTTTGGAGGGAATGCTGCTTACAGAACATAAGATCAAAACCACATGAAATGAGCTATGCTTCCAGCGAAACACTCAAATACATTTTAATTGTTCACAACTGGCTGCAGTATGTTTTTTTTTCAAGCTATGACTTGCAGCCAGTGGATCCATACTCATTTTGGAATTTATAACATTTCACAACAAGAAGAGAAAGAAAAAATATGGGTTTATGCATTTTGTACTGTACCCCTCAGAGATTCCGTACAGTATATGCTTAGTTCATAGAATTTCCTTATAATTTATTTTCTGCTCAGGTAAGTGAGCATTACCTGACCTCCAGAAATATGAATATCTCTAAGTTCATTTAGAGAGAATGTCAGGTACAATTAATACCACAAATTAAATAACAAGTGCTTAATCTGATTCTGTTTTACTAATGTTTTAAGTTTTGCTTTGCAACAAAAAGATTCATACCAAAGGATCATTTAAAATTGATACACATAAAATGTATTCTGTTCACATCTGAAACTGGTATAGAAGAAAGAACAAGGTTTCCCCACTGAATTATTAGAATTCACAAATGGTTGTCAAGGAGAGAATGGGTTTTACCACAGATACCGAAGAAGAGAAATGAAAATGGCTGCAAGACAGGCAGCACGTATCCACAAATAAGCACAAAAACTATTTTAATCAGTAATGCTAAGATAATTCAATAATTGGTTTGTACTTTGTGGAAAATTGGGCAGGTTAGGATTACGGTCATTTCTGGTCTACAAAAGAGTCTCTGATTTAAGGGAAGCTACTCATCCTTGTAAATACATGTTTTATTTAAACCTTTTCAAGTGTCAAGGAAGCTAAAAATATTGAGAGGTAACACTGTGACGTGAATGAATATACATCAGGGGAAAGAACATATCCTAACTCTTACAGGCATTACACTGCCTTGCAATTAATTATATTTGTAATGATAAATAGATTCAGAAGTAGAATTTCCTCTTCACAAGTATACAATAAGATACAGGTAGGACTCGTGCTTTTGCTTGCAGATGGTGGTATCCATAGTGGAGTAGGTGCATAATTGTGGACAACAGCTCCTCCAAATAATGGGACATCTGTTCCACATCACAAAAAATAGCTCTTGGCTTCTCCTTGCACAGAAAACAAGAAGCTCAATGGAAAATTTATTGTCCAAATAAACCAGGTTAAATGTCAAAATTTAAACATGGAGCTTTAATATTAGTGAGGTTGGAATGGGGTCAGATTTTTAAAGAATTGGCCTTATTGCCAACAAGGAACTTGAAGACTAGTTTGCTGACAGGAATTGTTTATTTTTTTACTTAAAAGGTTATCATTAGAGACATTTGTGTATGATGTAATAATCAGGAGCAAATGTGCTTCTCTGTTTTTTTTTAGGTTGCATTAAATTTTCTGCAGTTTATATTTATGAAAAATATATTCATGCCTTTTCATAATGGCTGATTGTACCATTTTGTGTTAAAATACAACATGATTGTAGTATCATTGGCAGGATTCATTTTATCATACCGTACATTTAGATGTGAAGTCCACTTTATTGAAATATTCATTGCCCTAAAGGAGAGTTGTTCTTGCATGCTTTTTGTCCAGCCGTTTTAATGTAAGAAAAATCTATGCTTTTGAGCACACCATCTGCAGTTGTCTTATTGATTGCCAGGTAGACCATTTTGATAAATATTCTGCATTATAAATCATTAATGTCTCCCTATTTATCAGCATCCCAATAATTTCACTCAGCATTGCTGCTTAATATTTAGTCTCAACCCTAATGGACTGGATAATGATCGATTTAATTTTGGCATCCATGTCATCATACCACACATAATGCTACGCCTCAAGTAGACATCCAGGAGCAGATGCAGCTTGCTTCACAGACTAAATGGCTCAAAGCCAAAGAGTATTTGCTCATCATGTACATTATAATAATACAGCAGAGCACTCCCGATGAGAGGTTTAGTCTCAAAATTCAAGTGAAACAGATTCTTAACTATTTTTGGAAAAAGTCCCAACAAGAGCAAATAGGCGCAGGAAAAGGTGCAGGTATCATTGTCAGCAGAGACCTTCTTTGCTTTGTTTCACATCTCATGCCACACCATATAGCGTTTTATCTGACACATTGTCTCCCTGCAAGGTTTTAAAACACCTAACCTGTTTATGCTGTGGTACTGAAAAGTTTCCATCATTTTTTTTTTTCTGGAAACCTTCATTCCAAGTCTCCGCTGTGAATATATCCAGGCGTTATGTAGTTTGTTGTTTATAGTTTATAAGCTGTGCCAGCCATAGAGGATGCATCTTGATTCAGTATCCCGTTTGCTGTAAGAATCTCCCTGGCTCCTGGTATTTGGATGAGTGGAATCCATGTTGTGCTCTTCAGCTATGATCCCTGTGACTGGCTGACTACCAATGTGATCTCATCTCGAGCATCTATTTCGGGCCCCTAGTTTACTCTGAATTTCTGATTTTTGCGTTTTGTAATTTCTGAGATAAAGACAAGCCCTCCTTCGCTCTCTTCATGCGTTTGGAGTCCAGCTACTGTAGGCAACAATCATTGGTCACAAAGTAGGGAGTGAATGGAGAAATGTGATTCATTTTTCTCTCCTTTTTAATATGATTGGCAAAAAGTGTCATTAATAATATGTTTGGTTTTTCTTGTGAATTCTAATCTGTTACATTTACATTACACATTACATTTCTTTTTTTTAAGTGTAGTGTTCAAAATTTTGCTGCTAACAATAGTAGTAAAGTACAGAAAGCAGGTTTTGATGTGTTACAAAGTTGAAAACATTGCTTTTCACTCCATTTGTTTAAAACCAAGTGGCCATGCTAGATTGCATGGAGTTAAAAGGACTTTAAAAACAGACAGACAATAAGGACTAATATCAGGTTCACTGCTGCTGTTTCCTAGGATAACCTTATTCACCTTGTTCTCAGAACTACTGACGATGATATAACAAGCAAATTAATCGGGCAAATTTGTCAGAAATAAATGCACAGTGCTGTAGGTCAAAATTGGAGATTTGTTTTGCTTAGAAATTCAATGACAATATGTGCAGCAGGTTTCCTCATAGTAAAATGACTACACAGATAACTTCCCAGCTTCTTTCCTTTGCTAACACTGCAATATTTGATTAATCGAAGTACACTGTGTATTAAAATAACAGCTAATGTAAACAGATGGGGTTTTCAGTTGTTTCTTTTATGCATGTGGCTGTCAGATGTGTTTAAAACAAGGAGGGGGGCTGAGAAAACGCACATGCTGTGTCACTCAGGGCACAGTGCTTCACCTCTTTGAGTGAGTTTGGAGTGCAGTTCCAGTGTTTGCTGGGGAACGATTCAAACTGACACACTTCAAACTCCTCAAGTCAACACAGCAGCCACCCAGCTGTTTCCAAGTTTCGCATTTAAAACCCTTTTCTCTAGTTTTCAAGGCTGAAGGTAAAATTGTATCATGCTGAAATTGTTTTGGGTCCGATATTGATGATGATGACGTACTCCCCAATATTGAGAACCACAATTTCATTCCAGTTGATCGCTTTAAATGCCTGTTTTTTTCTCCTCCTTCTGACAGCTGGTTTGTTTTAGTCCTGTAGGTGGCTATTTGTTCTTCCGTATATCTGTCAGCTTGAGTTAAGTCATTACATATTTTAAAATGCTGGATAAAGCACCATTGGGATGCAAGACAGTAGGCACAAATGGTTTAAAAAATGTTTGAAAGCTGTGTGGTGTTAAAAACAATTGCTAACCAACAGTGGAGCATTGAAATGTGTTACTATCCCAAGAGTCTTTATGATTTTGTTTGAGAACATAGGCTTTTTGATCAATCTATAACAGCTTCCAGGGATACAAGTGGTGTTTGTTTCTAATAAAGGTCAGCATCAAATAAACATCATTGTTTATTGCAAAACAAATGCATTTAACTCGGAGCGCCAGAAGGTTCTGTGACTGTTTTGTGACAGCACTGAGATTCGGAGGTGGGGGGAAACCATTCCTTTCTGGAGCTCAGAGATTCGTTTTTCATACAGTACTTTTTAAACAACTGTTATTTAAACATGCCTCTGTGTCCTTGTCTAGATATGTTGGCTACCTTCCTTTGGGGCAGATTTATAATGAATACACAAGACAAATATTTCACTTTGGTGAAACACTAACAAAAATAAATAATCTTTTAATAATCTGTTATTCTAAAAATATCCCTTCCTGTAACTTTTCCAATCTCTTAGGGGAAACAATTTCTATCTTTCTAGTGAAATCCCAACATAAGAAGTTTAGTTTATAGGAATTGTTTTATTCATTTAATTGTTAATGATTGCAGTTAAGCATTTATTTTGAAATTATAATGTACCTAACAATGAATTGGTGTATATTTTTTTAGTTCTACAATTATATTATAAGCATAGGATATATTTTTTGTCTCAAAACAAACAGCTTCACAAAATTCACTAAATAAAGTTCAGTGTTAACACTGAATGCTTTTTTTAAACAAAAAGAAAGTGGATAGTTTGTCTTAGAATTTTCTTTTAATTCCATTGAAACATATCTAGCAAATTCATTTGAGGAGTGCTGAATAGTAAAATGTGCAAGGCATACTGCGGTGTTCATGACACAGCTGGGCACAGTTCAGGGGCATGAAGGCCACAGGTTGTGTTTTTCACAGTGTTTTTTTTTCCTTCTTCCTTATCAGTATACAGTATGCGATCTGTAGCCATGAACCATACAAACAGCCAAATGACTAAATGGACTGGGATTAAGAAACTGGAGTGTGAATGAACTCAGGCTTGACAAGTGTGAACCCTAGCAAGTGCAAGCACCAGGATGAGTCTGGTCCTTTACCTTTTTGACTATACTGTAGACTTTCAATGGCTCTGCATATAACAAGTCATACAAACACAGTTTGTTTTAACTGTTTACAAGAAAATCTCTCTTACACCGTCAAACTAAAAGGTGACCTGTCAAGTTACAATTCATAAGATTAGCATTTCAATACGTACTGCATAGAAGTGCATTTATCTAAGATTTTAATTTCTCTGTGCAAATTGCAAAGTTAGTATTGTTTAGTTGCAGTTGTATACAAGTGATTTCCATTGTCTAGTTCCTTTGGCCTTTTTTGAATAAATGTAAGACAGAAGGTGGAAAGATAAAAACCCATCTTTGCTCCTGACCGCATTACAGGTGTTCTGTCTGCAACAGCTGTGGCCCAGAACCGCCCCCTGACACAGCATTAATTAACATTAAGTTGTGTGTCAGAGCAATCATTGTGCTAATGGACTGGGAATTTAAGTTAATCAAAAGAATGTTCCTAAAAAAAAATTTTCAACAGAAGAAATCTTTTCATACTCTTGAAGTCATGTACTAGGTTTCCATCATGTTGCAAATTAAGAAATAATGAAGAAATGCTTTATTATATCCTTTTAAGATGCTTACTGTACCTTTCAATAGTCAAAGCAGCAGTGTAGCTTCTTTGTCTCAAAATACATAAAGCATAATTAGCTGCCTCTTTAGATGGTTCTATGTTCTAATATAGTGAGATGGCCTGAGCTAATTAATGCTCACATTCTCTTAACTCATAAGCTTAGAAAATAAGGTCCATATAATAAGCGAATGTTATTTCTTCTTGCCTTTTTTCATCAAGCTAATTTATTATTTTTCTGTGCAGAATGAATCTTGTAAACTATTCAGATTAACTGGCTATTTGTATGTATGTTTATGTATATCAAAAATGAATTCAGGAGTTTTTTTTTACACAAATATTTGTGGGAGTCTGGAACAAGCTAACCAGCTGTGCTTTTGAAACCAGTACACCCCTGGCTTCTTTAAAGAAACAAGTGGGTGAAATCCTTGGATCAGTCAGCTAGTAATGTAACAGTGCACAAGAACAGCCACATTGAATGGCCTCCTGTTGTTTATAACCCTTCGACAATCATCATTAACTGTATGTGTGGATCTAAGATTTGGAAAGCTGTATTTGGAGTTAAAGAGAGTAGTCCAGACACACAAAAGTTACTAAAATATAATGTGAAAGCCTTGCAGGGATCACTTGTTTCCTTCCTTGAGGTTTTTCCCATGTTTGAGTACCCCCTGCTTGTGGTTCACTTGAGCTTTTAGCCTCTTCAGAGTGCCTCCTCACTTTCACAGGTCCTCTAATTTGAAATGTTTTGCTCGGTTTCCCTTGCAGCTCTTTGAGTCCTGATGTTGACCCAGACAATGCCTTCCAGAGAGAGGGATTTGGACGGCAGAGCATGTCGGAGAAACGGACCAAGCAATTTGGAGATGCCAGTCAGCTGGAGTTCATTAAGACACGGAAGTCAAAAAGCATGGATTTAGGTACTGACTAAGGAGACCCTGAAATGTTCTTTAACTTGCTTTTCCTTTAAGCCTTTATTTAATAAGTGTAATTTTATCATTTTAGTTTACAGGACAAAGTATAAATCTGCATTTGGGTGGGGAAAAGTTACGTTACTTTTGTTTCCTTAGAAGGAGAGAGGTATTAAACAGATGTATTCTAGGTTAGTGCTTTGATAAACAGCAAATCTGTAAATTACTAGTACTTCAGTTCTCAGAAGAAGACCTCAGTCTTGACAGACTTCCAGATAAATATAACTTATTGTAGTTAAGATCTGATCCTCTAGAGATATTTTCTTCAGGATGGAAGGACTCTGCATTAGCTCTTCTGCTTGTGCACTTGGGCTCCAGTTTGATATTCTTATCACCATGCTTTGCCCTTTTATCTGAAGAGTGACTGCATGCTGTCAATACTTCACCCAGGTGGAAAGCACTTGTCAGATTCCTGTTTTGAGAAAGGTGTGCTTAAGTTTATACACTGTACTGAATTTTATTGAGCAGACCTTGAGAATGCAAGGCTGCGAAACATCCTTTTAGTTTATCGATTCAGTGTCTGATATTCCGTGAGACTTTGAACAGTACTCAAAATAGAATTTTCCCATTTTGTGTATGACCATTTTCTAAAATGTTAAAATTTCTTTTATTGGGCTCTCTTCCTAGTTTTACTTGAAATTATGATCCTTATGTCAAGATCAAAGCTCTCAGAGTAGAACTCCAACTCAAGTAGTACTTCTGAATTAAAATGAAGCAACATGCTCATAAAGCTGTAAAAGGGTATGGGATCTGAATTAACTTCAAATCCAAAATAGGCAAAATCATTGCCAGATGCTGTTTTACCCAATACCGAACACGATTTTCCTTCAGGTCCTTAACATGCACTGGAAAGAATCTTGGTTTCAAATCTCATCCACAGTGTGGCACTTCCCTTGGCACATTCCCCAGTGTTTTTATATACCAGGACACTGGCATGGGACTTGTTTAAAGACAAACACGCCACAGCAATACCTCCATCTGCATCCCGTCAAAGTGCAACCAAGGCTAACCAGGCTTACCTTTTCAGAATGAAGAAATGGCAGCACGACCTCTGGAAGCAATGCAGATGTTTTGTTTTCCCTCCCATACAGTATATTTACCCACTGTATTCATTTACACTGATGATTAACTCGAATTTCAGTATGTGTAGTGCCCCCAGACACTCTGTTCATATAAAGCATAAAGCATATATTGTGGAATGCTGCTTTTATTTATTGGAACAGAACAGATTCTTGATGTGTTAATCATCTTCATCTTTGAATAGGTTTTTTATGGAAAAAATAATTTAACGCAACGTTTACTTTTAAGGCAGTTATACAAATAGAAATGAAGTATTAAATTCACCGTGGGATTTTATTTTTTGGCGGTGTACCAGAAGAGCAGGACATAAATTAAACATACTGTTAACTACAATTTGTATACAGTGTGTGTGGGTTGCTCCAAATAGACATATGGATAACTTTTCAGATTCTTGAAGATCCTAAGGGACAAAAGGTACTTTGAGAGGAGGTGTAGGGCAAGTAGAGAGAGATGAAAGGCAGAGAGAGGAGGAAAGAAAGGTGAGGGCTCAGGTGGAGAACAGAATGAAGTGCAGACTGAAAACAACTGACAAGAGCAGAGGTTATGAGGGTCTTTATACTTAAAACTATAATCTTAAAACCTTAGGCATTCTCTGATTAATTAAAAAGCTGAGTCTTTCAGGTTTTATACTTCATATTTCATTGTACATAATGGTGTACATAATGGTGATATTCTGTAAAATATACTGTTTGAACTTTTCCAGTTTGCAATGTGTGGTAATTAATGAAAAAAGAAAATGTGTTAAGTTATATTTCCTAACCATGGAAAATTTTGTATAGTTTAATTTTGAATAAGTTTTAAAAGTAAAAGAAGGCATTACAATATGTATGCTCTGGCCAGGTTATATGACTTGGATATGAGACAACCATTCCAGACTATTCTGTTGTGAGGCTCAATTAAAATGTTGTCCTTACCATAAAATGTAGCATAACATCTTGTCAGTCTTGAGGGTAAAATTTTAAGTTTATTTCTTACAAATTCAAGCTCAATACAGCTGTTTACATTCAGTTTGAGAATTCAGAAGTAATCGGTGAAATGGGATTTTTCTTTTTTTGTGATGTTTTCTCCTTCTGGTTTTGTGCTCTGTCTGGAATGAGCTGTGTGAATTTTAAGACAGTATTAATTGGATCAGCACAATATTGCACTGAGTGGTCCAGCTGTTTAAAATGCTTTTTTCTGGAGGGGGTCGTTCCATTCAGGCACAAAAGCAAGATGAAAAAAATTCACAATGCTTTGGCTGAAAGTAATATTCTAACATATAATAATATACCTTTGAATGATTGACAGTTCTGCATGATGTTTAATATCTCTTCACCTCTATTTTTTTCTCCATGTGATTTGACTGCCTTCCATTTTAAAACTGATTTGCATGAAGTCCGATTACTGTGAAGTGACTTGTAATACTAAAAGAATCAATAATGTTGAAAGAAAGCATGTGGAATGTTGGTACTAACCAAGGTAATTGTTTATGCCTTTTAACAGTAGCTGATGAGATTAACCTCAGTCCTCGGTCAGAGAACAACACAGGTAAGGTTTACAATAACAGCTGCACACATACTGAGAACCCTGAATTAAGAAAGGGAAATGTGGAGTTCTGATTGCGGAACTGCATGTGAAATTATTTGTTATGGACTTTCAGATGTGTTTCCTAATCACGCTAATGTAATTACTCATTCTGGTTCACAAGTACTGACCTTCACCCTTCCCAAACCAACCTTCACTTGTATGCAGGTTACAGCTCTTTCTGCTTTATCATCTCAGTGAAAAACATGTTTTACAGTTGCGTAGCTAGAGATATTTCTGGTGTGCAGTCTGAGGTTAGTAGTATAGTACAAAAGGAACATGGAGAGATTTATTTGGGAAAACCGGTTTGGTTAGACATTGAATTTATTAGACAGAGGCACTGCATCTTATCAACTAGTATGCAAAAAAGGCATTCTGAATATTGGACATGTAAACCTGAGAAAGATGGCTCAGTTGAAAGCACACAAACCAAACAATTGCACAAACCTTTTCTATTTCCAAAAGATAACACTTGCATTATGCTTACAACGGAACAAATAATAGGTTTATTCCATGCTGAAAAAAGAAGAAAGAGAACACAACGTTTCGGCCGTGGAGCCTTCTTCACACCTGAAGAAGGCTCCACGGCCGAAACGTTGTGTTTTCTTTCTTCTTTTTTTCAGCATGGAATAAACCTATTACTTGTTCCTTTGCAGCCTATGCATGCTGACGCAGCTACCCACCTGAACTACTTATGCTTACAACACTGTTTATATGATTACCTCCTAATAAACTGTTTGCTTAGTATACTATGTGGTGAATTGTTCAATAATTGCTATGTAATATATACATATACTGTATAGAGAAAGTCCTTATAAAAATTGAGTTTTCTTAAGAGAGTTCATATAAATAGTATTATATTCAGGCGTTCTGCCTGAAATGTTGTTAACAAAGGGCCATGTTTATGAAAACCGCATGTACAATGACACTTGTTTTATGTCCACCTGTCTATAAGCCATAATAACAGAAATAAGTATTTTCACAATAAAAAAGATGGTAAACTAAATGAAAGGAATTTTAATCTCCTGTAGTGATCTAAAATCAGGGTGTTAACTGCACTCTGCGCACATCTCCACCCTTGGCAATATTTCTGGTGGTTAAGCCCATGTTACTGTAAAATGGAGAAATGTCAAAATGGTTGATCCAAAATTTCACTTTCTAGAAGAGTAAAAGTGTCATTAAGAAATTTCTTACCAAATAATAATTATAAACATTGAATGAGCCTTGGAGAGCCTGGACATTATGAACATAGGGCCTTACGTGTAATTCAGCAATGCAGAGTTGAAAAAGTAAAAACTGTATTGTGGGAATAACAGTACATACGTCTGTATAAAAAGATTAAAGAGGTGGAGTGGAAAGCAGTCTGTTTCAAGATTTGAAGAATGAGATCAATTGCCAGACTAGAAACTTTTTTTTAAATCTTGGTCTCTTCCAAAATTTAGAGTAGGATTAGATTAAGAGAAGTAAGATTTGTACTTCGAAAGCCAGCAGCATTGTTTAGTATTGAAGGAAATGGACTGAATCCACCTCCAATTAGTTCTGTAAAGTAATAATAATAATTATAATTGCTTACACTTATATAGTGCTTTTCTGGACACTCCACTCAAAGTGCTTTACAGGTAATGGGGACTCCCCTCCACCACCACCAGTGTGCAGCCCCACCTGGAAGATGCGACAGCAGCCATAGTGCACCAGAATGCTCACCACACACCAGCTATTAGTGGGGAGGAGAACAGAGTGATGAAGCCAATTCATTTTTTTCAAAAACCTTTTCCATAATTTGCAACCTTACAGTGAAAAATCGGCCTTCAGTATATCAAATAGGACTTTCAAAGTCAATTTAAATATAGATATAGTATATGTATATAGTGTGTATGCTTACCTAATGAAATGGAACCAAAAACATTAATGGTCACTGCTGGGCAATTAGATGATTCGGACAAATGTATATCAGTATGCATTACAAGTTAATCCTCACAACTTGGACGGTAGGCCATCAAAGCTGTACATATCTTCTTGATTGTTAGTGAAACAGGGATAATGTTATGGAAGTGCAAAGATTCAGTGTCCCTGCTGACTGCAGGCCAGGTTAGCTCAAAATGGCTATTGTAACACAGCTCAAGAGACTACCAAAGGCAGCTTTGTAGCCTAATTCCCCATTTAGCAGTTTGTTTAAACTGCTAGCATGCTGAATAAATTACATGTAATAAAGCCACCTTCATACACGAGCCTTTACATGCATGGCTTCATTATGAAAAATGGTCTCAGAAGCACAATTTTTGCAGGACTGATTATAATATTGCTGCTGTTTTAATAATAAGGTGTTTTGATTTATTAAAGCAGTTTAGCATTTCACCTTACAAATTTAATTGTAATCGGTGTTTTCCAATTTTGCTTACTCGTTGCCTTTGGTTAATCTAAATTAAGAAAATAGCTGTATCCTTAAAGAAGTGTGAAGTCATATGTTTGCAGAAGAAAGAGATTCTTTATTAAAAATGAGAAGAGCATTGTACTATGCGTATGTGTATGGTAGACATGATATACAGCAATCGAACTCCTGGTGTAGCAAAGCACAACTGAATCTCCCCAGTCACTCCAGTGAATTGAAGGTGAAGAAGATTAAGTCCAGGCTGCAGCTTCACAGTGATTCACCAACTAATCACAGTCACCAAATTTGATGTTATCATTTCCAAAGCAATTACAGAAAATAAGAATATTTGGATGTTGTATAGAAGATGGAATTTCTATTCGTAGAACTCCAGCTTCTTCACAGACTAAATCTGAATGACTGGCAAGAAGCAATACCAGAACTGTCAAAGAAAGTCTTTCTTATCATCTTGATTTTTGTGTCAAGTAATATGCAATTTAAGGTTGTATTATGCTTTATATTTGTGATATTTCCTTGCAGTTTTGTTTGAAATCAAGAATACTTTTAGTTAGTTGTGTGAGCATCTCTGGAATTCATCAGTTTTGTATTATCTTAATGAGATCCCTGGCATCTGTCTTTCCTTGTCTCTGAAATTCCATGCTTTTAGTTTTTTTGTTTAAATTTTATCAGTTTTGTATGATAACACTCATCTGTAATCAAAACACTTTGAGCTTCCTGAGCAATTTCCAGTAAATCGCAAGTAAATTTTAAGGCTGGCTAGGCTGCTAAGCTTCAGTAACACTTAGGCACTGTCAAAAGTTCATTCTCTTTCTTTTCCAGATGAAATCTGTAAGAGGTTTTGGCTATATTTATGTGACAAGATTATCAGCCAGAAAATAGTTGTAATATGATTTTTCCACAGTACACAGTGGGAGAAATGTTGCATACACCCCCTTTCAAGTGTATAAGTACTGAAAGCCTGTGTATTACTGTGACAGTGGCTGAAAAACCTTATAGAGACCTGTTTCCCACCAAGTAAATTCAATTGCAAAACACAAAAGGCAGTAAATAGTTTGGCTCACCTCCTCTATTTGGACTAACAGGAAAGCTGTGAACCATCACAGACACAGCCCTTGCAGTAACTCCCATGGGAAATGAAACTTGGATCCTCTGAGGTTAAAGTTGAAGACATTAACCACTAAACCACCTGTGTTGGAAAAGACAAATATTTAATTTAGCTAATTCAGCTGTTTCTAAATTTGCTTGTTTGTATCCTTCCCTTCAGCTTTCCAGAGGAGCTAGTGTTCTTTTGATTGTAAGCTAATACACAAAGTGCCAGAGTTTGGTGGATCCACACTAATCAGAAAGGTATACGCACTGGCTTCCTGCAATATAGGATGGAGAAGAAATTGATCACCTGATCACCAGGGCAAAAACAATTTCTAATATAGAACTGCCTACAATTGTAAAATTCTTCATCTGAATTGAAATCCTTTGAGTTATCATATCTAATGTCCCCTGCAGAGAGGTCATAAATAAACTTCGCTTTAAGAGAAAACAAGGTAATAGATTTTTAGCTGTTTTCTTTGCTTTGGGGGGTTTATTTTTACTGCCCAGACTCTGTTTTACTTTAGTTTTAACCTACAAATCATCAGTGTGCCTGGAAGCACTGAGGCACGGTTCATTTAGTCTACTGAAAACAAGCCGTTAAGTTATTGATAACCAGGATAACTATAGGGGCAGGACAGGACCACATGGCCTGCTCCTTTTCAAATGCAACAGAAAGGAAAAACTACAGGCCCTGTTTACATAGAGGTCAGCCATATGTAAAATGGCATCTGGTTTTATTTGTTAAGAAAGGAGATTCCTCTATAGACAGTACAGCTCTTTCTGCCTTATGGTCTGCCATGGCTCATAATGAAAAAACTAGTGTACATGTACTGTATAACACAAGAGGAGACCTTTTTATAAGATAGAAGGAAATCTAAGGATTACATTGAAGGAGAAAGAACAATATTGTTCTTTCCTAGTCTCTTTGTACATGTGCTGTATATAGTTTTTCCAAACCTTTGAACAGTACTGTGTATATATGTATTACATATAGAACATAAGTACAGTTAAATAACCAACATGGAAAGCTTTAAAGTAATAGCTAGATATCGCTAAATCCCGACAAGGCTAATGGACTAAGCCTTTATATCTTTTCCAATTTCCCAATGATGATATCTTATTTGAATTTGTCATACAAGCTTAACAGTAGCTCATAAAACAAGGGTCTTACAAAAGAGGCTTTCCTCTTTTGGATTGCCTATTTACCTTTTTTTATTCCAAATTGATGATTTGGAGTACCAATTCCAGCTCAGTGAATTATTTGCTTTACAGTTATGTCAATGACACTGATTATTTCTGGGCTTTTATTGCGACTGTTACTCAGTGTTACAAGTAATGATTCCCAAAGAACAAAAAAATGGTTTCAGTTGAAGTGCTTAAACCAATATAAAAGAGATGAATTATGTAAAGGTAGCTTCCATTGACCCTGCTGAAAGCATAAAGTACTCAATATATTATTAGTTATCCACTGAGAGTTGCATGAATACGGAACTAATTCAAGTACATGTATGGTAGCTTTGACATAGTAGATGATATTTGAGGCAAAGATCACTAGATAGCAGCTATTACTCCAACTAAGAGTGGTCCACAGAAAAGTAGAAGTACAATAAAATTTCTAGGGTAAATATAGAATATATTAATCAGTGTAAATTTTAATTGAGGACCAGTACTTTGTTGTAATTAGAAAGAAAATATGTCCTAACCTTTGAGAACTGAGTGGAAAAGAAACACTCCCACATTACGCTGAGTGTGTAATGAGGGCGAATGCTGCAGAAGAGCTAGAGAGGAAACAAAAGTTAATGACAAGAATAGTCCATTCAGCCCATAAGAGCTCTTCATTTTCCTACACATTGTGATTCCGTCTCACTGTCAGGCTTAGTTTTGAAAGATGCCAGTGTCTCTGCCTCAACGGCACGTCAATTTATTCCACGCACTGATAATTCTGTATGTAAAAACACATTTTCTACTATCGGTGCGAAATTGGTTTTAACAGGTTCCCAGCTATGTCCTCATGTTCTGTTCACTGAACTTAATTTGAAAGGTCAACTTTGTTCTCTTTGAAATTTTGAAAACTTCAATCAAATCTCCCCTTTGCCCTCATCTTGCTGGAAATGAATAATAAATGCCTGAGTTTGCAGACGAAAAGCAAAGGGCTGTTAAGACTGTAAAAACAGTTTTACACTGGAGTACAATACAGCAGTACTTTAAAGCAGTATTTCTCGCATGTACATAACTAGTATATTTAATCTGAATAGAAAAGTATATTCAGCTTTTTAATTAGTGGTTTCTCCAGCTGTGGAAGAAATTTGACATTGATTAGCTTAATGTCACTGAAGTTTCTTATGAGAAATCCTCAGCCTGTGTCTTTCTTAATGATCTCTTTTGAATTTATTACAAAATATATATTTTTTTTCCATTTGCTGGCTTTGCAGTTTCATCTTGTATAGTTAAAATACATTAGCTTTTGTGTCCAAACTTTATCAGGTAAAAAATGAAAATCAAATGAGCTGTTGTTTCTTAATCAGTCACAGACCAGCAGCCCCGGAAAACAGCTGCATTTAGTTTTCATTGCACACTGTCTTGTAACATTTTGTAATTTATTAAATAGGGTGTAAGATTTTTCTATTTTTTCTGCATATTCTGTTTCAAGCACACTATTAATATAGTGCTTTTTTAACCCAGTATATTTTTTAAACAGAAATCATTCATAAATGACCATTCTTCTAATAAAAAAATGTAAATATTATTAAATGTATGTCTTTATAAATATATATTTTTATATTGCATTTATTTCCATTTTTGCTTCTCATCAATGACTCCATTGCCAGCATTCAGACTGGTATTTTTATGCCTAATTATTTCTTTCCTGTAGTACATTTCTTATTTTGGCTCAGCTGGTTAGCCAGCAATTTCTGTGAGAAAATTCAAATAGATCAGGATGCATAGCAACTGAGTTCGTATTTTTTGTAAGTCCTCATTCTTGCCATAGTTTATAAGAAAGGTCTATAAAAGCTGTATTTTTGTGCTGTCATTTTGCAAAGTTATATCTTTTAAGAGCACTTGCCCAGTTTATCCCAAAGTATTTTCACAAAGATTACAGTGTTATAAATTCATGAAAGACTATTACCGACTCTAGAGAACATTAGAGTTTCAGTCTTAAGGACAGAGATGAAAATCAATTTTTTTTTGTAGTCTGTTTCTCTTCACTTGTACTCTGCAATCCATCTTCATTTCTACCCACAGCCACCCAAATAAAATACCAAATGTTTCTGTAATCCATCATTAATTCTTCAGTATCTTAGGAACATAAAGAACAGAACCCAGCAAGGTTTTCATCTTGCATTAGTGGAGCACATGCTGCAGAAACACATTTTAAGATGCTTTTAGTCTGGAAGAAACTAGAAAGGCTGGCTCCCTGAAGTTTTTTTTTCCCATAGGCTTGGACTATTATTATGGTTTCGCAAGGTTATGTGCCCTACTAGCAAACAAAACCAGAAAAGATGGAGTAATAGGCCTTTCACTGCCTGAAAGTATTACTTAGAAAGGTGAGGTAATTAAAGGAAAAGTAAAAGAACATACAACAACAAAATGCTATTTCCTCCTCAGTGTTAATACCAAAGAAACCATTAAGGCCACTGCTTCACGTGATACTCATGAAAAGTATTCTTTTAACTAGTTTCAGATATTGATACATCAGTATGTGAGAATATTTAAAAGATGTTTTATTTCTACAGAACTACTAATAACAAAACAGGGAGTTGTTGCTTCATAAGATTATATAAATGTTAGAAATGAAATGACAGTATACTGCTATAGCTGTGCGCGGTGTTGTGCACTTTTCCTTTATAGAAGGTCAAATTGTTTCAGATGCATTTTTGATTGTTTTGTAATAGAATTTTTAGGTCTCATATTTACCAAGATGTAGCTGCAAAACATTTGTTTTAAAAGTTCAAGGGTGGCAGTTTAGTAGGGAATGTTCAAAGTGATAAATGAAATTGCTTGTCTGCACTTCTTTCAAATTATCAGCGTTGCCCTTGATTAAGAGAAAGAATTAACACCTTGGATATCTTTCTCAGTTCCTAAAATTCAATATTTACATATTACTGAGCCTAGGTAAAAGTTGGTTCTTATTGTTTCCAAGAATCCTCAGCAGAACCTTCAAATGTCAAGTAAAACATACCATGAAAAGGTTTTAAATTAATTCAGAAATACTAGAGATTGTGTATTGTGTTATACAATTATTGGTTAGATTGTGTCAGAAGATTAAGATGATCTGGAACAATCAACATGACTACTGAATACTGAATCAGTGCCTACACTCATATGTGGATAAAGGCCTAAGAATCTTATTGAATTTAAGATTTTTGCCAAACATTCCGAGTGGAACAATGAACAGTAAAACCTATAGAACCTTAGTGGCTCATCTTGTGTGACCTTCTCTTAAACTAAATGAAAACAAAAGGGGCACAAATACCCATACAGTACACTACAAAGTTAGACATTTGGTCAAGGACTCTTACTATGAAGGTTCTTTATACATATTATTTACCAGATATACTGTATCCCTGACTTCCTGATATGAAGTGTTTTAAAAAGACTTTTTATACCTATAAGCTGTTGAGGAGTACTGCAGCTACGTAGCTCAACCCAGGATGTAAAACATGGGCAGACTACTTGAAAAATAGAAGTAAAAATTGTATTTAGGGATGTTTTTGTCTTTAAAGAGGTTATATTTCTTGTAAAGGCCAGTTGAGGCATGTCATTGAGTCTTGCATTTCTATCCCTTACAGTCTTTATAGGTGCTTAGTTAGAACATGGCATGCCTTCAAGCTCTGCTGGGCCAGAGGGCTTGTTTTTTTTTTCCTAGAGGTTTCAAATGTTTTAACATGATCATTATAGGACTTCTTTTTCTTATAATAGCGGAAACCTTAAGATGTGGTTACTCATTAATCATTACTAATTTACGTCTATAAAGTCAATTCTCAACGTTCACATTGTGCATTTTTGGTTCAACACACCTCGAGAATTTAATACTACTGATTGTGAAAGGACTGAAGACAGTTTTACAGTCTTGATGTGCCTGTGAACGTATTACACTTTGGTAAAAGCCTCCAAAACACAGTGTGGATTTTTCTTGCCACTTCGGTCACACGCCTGTACAGTCCGTGCATTGCTAGGGTGGAAGACATGTCCAGTACTCTTTCAGGTTCTGTAATCGTGCAGCAAACCTGATTTTAATGCAATGGAGGTAGGAAGAAAAGGCTTCAGATGAGATCCTTTTCTTGACCGTCTTCTTTGTCTCATCTCCCTGAGAAGGTTCCCCAACCAGAGACGTGGGCCCTTCCTTAGGCCTGAAGAAGTCAAGCTCCCTGGAAAGTCTGCAGACCGCTGTCGCTGAGGTCACGCTGAACGGAGACATCCCCTTCCACCGACCACGGCCACGAATCATCCGAGGCAGGGGCTGCAATGAGAGCTTCCGGGCAGCAATCGACAAATCGTATGACAAACCTGCTGCAGAGGAAGAAGATGAGGGCATGGAAACTTGTGAGTGTTGCCTTAGATAGGAAAAACAACCGACTGGTTTTGTCAAGACTATGTAAACAGTAGATGGTAGTATTTCTTGTACAGTAAAAGCTAATTGTGGATCACTAAAATTTAAGTAAACTGATTCTTTGCTATTTTTCTTCAATAAATCCTTAATTGAAATTGTTAGTTGTTTTTTAATGCTTATATTGTCCATTTGGAAACCATAAGGTGAATGCGGTTTTACTATTTTTTACTTTTTATGTGGAACATAAAGCACTTTTTTGTCTTCATCAGTTGTTTTACATTGGAAATGACACGGCTTATAGGTACCATTAGCTATCCACCACTGCATCCAGAGTCCAATACTGTCTGAAGTGGTTCAAGGTTCTGTACCCTTACCTCTCTTGTTATTAGGGTTAGAGAGGAGGCTCTCAAACCCATTTCACACACTGAAAACCAGGCTCAAAACAAGACCTCTGAAGGATAGAATGTTAGATATCCCATTTTCTTTTGTTTTTGTCCATAAAGCTGCATGTCATTGGGTTTGTTTCAATACAGTCTTCGTAGTCCTCTCCAGATAAAAATGGGTCAAGGTATACCTAAATAAAGGAAGGAGATGGCGAAAAAATAAATGTCATATTGGCTTATGCTAAAACTTTACACTAATCCACACTGGAAGGTAGGTTTAAATTAAGGCCTTGCTAAAAATAAGTTGTTCAAAATATACAAGCGTCTTTCCTTGTATTTGAAAAACTCTCCTTGTTCTCCTTAGAATCCTAATACTTGATTTATAATTTTATTATGCAGTGCAAGTATTGTAAGTTTTTTAACTTCGGATGTTTCTCACCTTGCTGTCATTAACTTAATAAGTTACATTATTTGTGGTATTTGTTTTGTATTGCATGAGTTAGGCATGGAGGTCCTAGAGTAAAATCCTGACAGTCGAAACAGTGTGGCAGCGTCTCAGTAGAGACTCCCCCGAGAACAGCTTCAAACTCTTCAGGATGATGGTAGTGTGGAACTGCGCAAGTTTTCAGTCTTGTAGTTTGAAAAGCTGCGTCAGAATGGATACAAATAAAAATGTATTTTAAAGGCTAATGACCAAGTATTACTTGCTTACTCAGTTCAGTTGAACTGAGGATTCAAGCAAGATTTTTATTTTGTTTCCATTTGAAACATCCTATACCGTGAGGAATTTCTGCAAACTGATTTGTAAAGAATTGTTCTGTTCCCTAAGCATTCATTGCAGTTAGCTTATTGTACTTTTTAACTACTTAATAGTCTCTTATCTTGTGGGAAAATTTTGGAAAAGGAGATGGCTATTTAAAATGAGGGGTGTGTATATCGCAGTACACCCTGTGATATTCAAATAACTTTCTATTTCAATTTAGATAAAAAAGACCCTACTGCTTTAGTCACTGAAGTTAATAACTTGAGTTGACTGATAAGCAGCAGTTCTCACAGAAACAGATTATTATATATATATACATTAATGGATTTTGCATTAATATGAAAAATGCATTTTCACAGTGTGCTTTTCAGTAGGTCAGATCATTTGTACTGTAATCATAAAAAGCTAAAGGTTATGGAAAGTGTGCTGTTCATTCAGCCAGTAAGAAGACTTTGATTTTTCAAACATTGACTATCAATTAGCAAACCTTATATATACATGATATTACATCACTTAGTTGTACAAATAGAGAAATTTACTCTGTTCTTAAAAAAACTTTATTTACAGTACCAAAGCATATACTGTATAATCCTTTGGAATTCTATGACCCTCTCAATTGCCATATTTTTTTCTGTCAGTAACTGCAAGCTGAAGTTAGCTCATTTCTGCTTTGCATTTTTATGTGTACGTCGCACAGCATCATTTAGTTTCTTTTGTATTTTTCTTTGTGTTTTTCCTTGTGTGTGGGTTTTTTTTTTAAACCACAGTACACTGAATGAGAACCACACTTCTTATTTAGAGCCTTGAGCTCCATCTTCTATAGAGCCGGTAGTAACAGATTGAGTTTTGGAGGGTGCCTGATCATAACAAGCAGAGTGCTTGCTTTCACACACTCAGAACACCCCAGGAGAGGCAAGATTACCATCTCCAGTGTGTTATCTGAGACAAAATCATTAAGACCAAGAGAAATTAGCACTGTTGTCTAATCTCCGCTGAGTTTTAATTGCCAGATGTAGTTCAACACAGAAGCTGCTGTTGCACTTAGTGTCATGATAAGCTTTCTGGAAAATGAGTGATAATACTGATATCTGGTCAGCCTGTTACTCTTATCTGTTCTGTAGTGAAACCTTGCATAATTGAATAGGATTAAGCTGCAGATTTGCCTGGCATTCTTGTCATACACAGTCGTACAGTGAGGTTTCATTTCAGTAATTTCCTTTGAGATGACCATATAAAGGAATTGCTGATAACTCATGAAAAACAAATCCTATATATTCACCCTTGAAATACAAACCCATCTTTTTTTGCAGCTTCGTCTGGTATGCTAAAATTCAACATGGGATTTTTGATAAGAGCTTTTCTTCTACCCATCAAAGCCCCAGCACAAGCCATTAGAGTATTAATAAACCATCTTCACAGAATATTTACTTTGCACAGGGCAGTGAAATGATGTATGGAAATATGGCTGCTTTAAGGATGATAGCTAGTTTTCAATTAAGGTCTCCAATTTCAAATGTATTGCTTATTTAAACAGGTAATCAGTGAAGGATTAATTAGATTTAGTGCCTTGACATCCATGTGGATTTTTTTTACAGTGGACACACTTAATTTCACAGTGATACTTAGATGTGAGCTTAAATGTTGGCAGTAAGGGTGATTGCGCCATGCTGCAATGAATATTTTATATACATGAGATGTAGTCCAATTTGACACAGGCTCCTATGACTATACAGTAGTCTCAGAGCAAATGCAAAAGAACTTGATGCAGAAGTCCTCACTTGACCTGCTAGATGAATATATGAAAAATTAAGAAACAAACATTATTTGTACGCATTCTTGTGGTAAAATGGGAATTTGGAGTTCCTTGCAGCAGATCATCTAGAGACCACATCACGTTTATCAAAGCAAATGTCCTAGCAGTGTAATGCATAAATAAAATGAGCCTATTAGTATGAAAATACGATTTCATGCTGTTTGGCTAGGGGAAAAAAAGGTTGTCCTAATGCATGAGCATTACATATTAATTACATTTGCCCTAATTTGGAATTCAGAATATTTTTGATTGATTCTGGCTGCATAATAAGCTTGACTTTATACTGTACCTTTCTGATGCCAATTTTGCTTCCACCTTTTTCCTTGAGGCATTTCTACTGCTACATTTGCCAGTTACGTGAGGATGTTTTCTGCAAGGAAACACACAATTACCTGTTGACAAAAGGATTCAGAAATGCCAGCTGGGTTTTTTTTCTTGACAAGTGGCAGGCTACCAGCTGAGAGAGGTGATGGACTCAGTGTTGTCCTCTGAGTGGCACCACTTCTGGTGGAGGAGGAGACACGCTGTTGAAAATTCTTTATGATTATGATAGATTGTAATAGATTATGAAAAGGCCTGTGTGCCATCACTGCAGAGGTGATGCTCTACATATTGCACTGCAGCTCTGCCATTGTCTAGCCCAGTGTCTTCAGTGAAAAATGGTCCCGATTTGAAAAGGTGTCTAACCGGTGCGTGCTGCAGTCTTTTGAAATGAGCAGGGCTTAACTATATGATTGCTCTTGTGTTCAAGGGGATGAAAGGGGCTTAAGAAACAAAGTAAGGTTTTTAAAGTCTTACTTTGTCAAAATGTATGAACTCTTTGTGCCCCCTTTATAATCTAATTTCTCTCAGTAGAAATTAATTTGAACTGTGCTATCATGACCGCTGTCAATGAGCAAAAGTGCTCTGGAAAGGAAGGAAAGAATTTGCTACTGAAAACCCTGGGCATGGATTTTGAAAAACATTACTAATTCATTATTAGATTTTACTAATTCATTTATTTTGAAAGCATATCCAGTTTTGGTTTGTTATTGTTCTTCAGGATTTTACTATGGAACAAGTAACAGGTTTACTCATGCTGAAAAAAAGAATGAAACAACGTTTCGGTTGTGGAACCTTCTTCAGGTGTGAGCTCACACCATACCAGCTTCGTTCACAGCTGAAGTGAACCTCACACCTCACACCTGAAGAAGGCTCCAGGGCCGAAACGTTGTGTTTTCTTTCTTCTTTTTTTCAGCTTGGAATAAATCATTACTTGTTCCTTTGCAGCCTACGCATGCTGACGCAGCTACCCACCTGTACTACTACAGGATTTTGCTATGACAGCATTCAGTAAATGTGTAATATTCAGCTCTGTTCTGTCTGCCTCAGTCTTTATTCACAGTGGTAAAGCAGCTATTCCAACAAAAAAAAATTTTAGAGCTGGTTACTTGTATATGCCATGAGGAAGCACATTACCATCAGACAATGCCTATTGGTCAGGTGTTTGCTTCTCACTTTTCCCTCGTTGTTACATTTAGCATGAGATAATAAGAACGAGGGTCTTTCAAAAGGGCATGTTTGACTGTAGCTGTTGTTTTGGCAAACATTCAGTAACAAAGGAAAATAGAATATGCACATAGGCATGACATAACAGGAATAAACAGATTATCCTATCTGTTCCTGTAATGTGGACAACTCTAACAAATTTTCCCACAGTGTTGTCAGAGTGAACACCATGCATTTCAAGAAACAGCTGGATGAGATCAATTACAGTAGCTGCTAGAAACCGAACGAGATAGATGAATGGCCTACCATCATTTGTTACCTTTCTCATGTACAGTGATTTGAAAAGGAAAGTATTTTATAATTTGTATAATATTTAATATATAATATTTTATTTATTTTTTACATATTAAGACATATCTGACCTTCACCTACTCATAACAGTAGTTTAATCTAACCTCATGTGACAAATAACACTTACATATTAAAAGATAATAACATAACACAATTTACTTTCTCATTATATTAAACAAAAAATCCAACATTTAGAAGCCTTGTGTGGAAAACGTAGGTGCACCCTTACTGCTTCCATATCAGTTAAGAAGGTAATTAGAATCAGGTGCTGCTAATTAAGTGCACAGACTAGTTGATCATCAGGAAGTCCTTCCACCTGTATAGAAAATCAGAAACTTTTTTTTATTTGGTCTGGAGCATGCAGGTTTGTGATAACACATCATGCCTAGCTCAAAAGATATCTGTGACAGTCTCAGAGAAAGAGTTGTTGCTGCTCATCAGCCTCAGAAGGGTTATAAAGCCCTTTCCAAACAATATGAAGTCCATCATTCCACGATGAGAAAGATAATTTACAAATGGAGAAAGTTCAAGACGGTTGTCAATCTACCCAGGAGTCGGCATCCCAGCAAATTCACCTCAAGATCAGACTGTATGATGTTCCTAGAGTTTGAAAAGAAACTTAAAGCTAAGGTTAGGGATCTGCAGGCCCCCGCCTTAGAGTTCGTGATTCTACTATTAGAAGAAGAATGTTCTGTCCAAAAAGAACATTGCTGCACGGCTTAGGTTTTCAGAACAGCACCTGAATGAAGCATCAATACTTCTGGAACAGTTCTTTTGACAGATGAGAACAAAGTCGAGTTGTTTGGCTGTAATGCAAACTGACACTGCGTATCGCCCACAAAAACCTCATACCAACCGTCAAGCATGGTGGTGGATGGATGACAATTTGCTTTGCAGGTGCAGGACTTGGACCCCTCACAATTATTGAGCCTGCTATGAAGTCCTCTCTATACCAGCGCATTCTAGAGGAAAATGTGCGACCCTCAGTTCAACAGCTAAAGTGTAGCCAAAAATGGGTCATGCAACAAGACGATCCAAAACACACCAGAAAATCTGTGACTGAAAGGCTAAGAAATGAATCAGGATTTTGTAATGGCCAAGTCAAAGTACAAACCACAACTCCATTGCTGTGGCGGCACCTCAAGAGAGTTGTGCATTAACAAACGTCCTCAAACATCACCAAGCTGAAGCAGTTTTATAAGGAGTGAGCTAGAATTCTTCCCAGGTGATGTGAGAGACTGAAACTCTTACAGGAAACTTTTACTTTTAGTTACAGTACTGCTGCTAAAAAGAATGTTCCACAGAATGTTACTGAATCACAGGGTGTACTTACCTTTTTACACAACGCTACTGAATTTTGGCTGATATTTTGTTTGATTGATAATGACAAAGTAAAATTTGTGTGTGTTATCCACCACATGAGATTAGATTTGTCTACAGTTAAGACGTGATGAGGACTTGATGAAGCTCAGATATGTCTTATTTTGTACAGTTAAACCATAGAATTGTAAGGGGGTGTTCTTTTTCACATCACTGTATGTATCATAAATCTTAAATATTCAAAGTATCTTACATTTAAGTATCTTAAACATAAATATTAACAATATGTGCTAAATAGTGTTTTGCTGTGAACTGCAAAATAATATGTATACCTGTAATAAGAACAAAAGGGACAAAAGGTTTATTGACTAAAATTAAATTGCGTACATCTTCATACACATATACATACATTTGTAATCTTAGGCTAGAAGTTTCAGGGGCTGGTTGGTTCAGAAGGGGCTGGGAGAATCCAATCTGTTGAAAGTCATCTGCCATTCCTACCCATACCAGTGAGAGCTTTGCCTGTTCTCTACCTGACGCAAAAGCCCAGTTACATCCTTTCCTAATTCATACTTCAAGATGGAGTGTGTGTGGTGCCAGTAAGCAGTTTGGAGAATGTGTATGTAGATAGATAGATGATAGATACTTTATTGATCCCGTGAGGGAAATTGCAGGAAATTGTATATATATATCTCTATAGGCTGCTACAGGGATTATAAGAATGTGATGATTGGAATTATTAGAAGTTCAAAATTGGTATGTATACAGGAAACCATTTTCATAGTATATATATGAATTAAGTATTAAAATGTAAAGGTGTTTTGTGTGTACTGTATGTATGGGTATGCAGGTGCTATGAATTATTGAATTGAATGTTAATTAGATCTTATCATTTTGCAAATCGGAGTGGCAGAATCGTTTAAGCAGAATATTGTTTCTGCTTTTTGTGAATATATCATTGAAGATAGCAGATAGAAGATAGCAGCTGTTTGAGTCTTATTAGAGGTAATCAGTGCGACTTTGCTTACTTTGACCAATGAAAAAACCATGTGCCTTGTGAGAAACATCTTTCAGTTTATGGTATCTTAAGAGCATATACAGTATGGCCACATGTACTGTATGTGTTCTGAAGTAAGCCTGAAGAAAATAAAATTGCATTCCAATAGTTCATAAAATCAATACAAAAATCTGTATTATGATATGTACTTTGAAGGACATTCGCGGTAGGTGATTCATCACTTCTGCATAGTCTTTTTTTCCGTCTCTGCTCCAGACACAGTCCTTGTGATTGAAGTTGCCTTTAAAGCCATGAGGAATGAGCAGCGATAATAAGCCAATGAAACCAATATCTTTCTTTAATTGCCATATCTTAGAGAACAAATAGTCCTGTTCCCAAAAGCCTTAGCTTATGTTTCTAATTACTGAACATCAGTGAGTACAGGTAGTTAATTTTTTTTAACAAATTCATTTTTGCTCTCCCTCTTAATTAAACAAAGCCCATTTAATTCAAATGTGTAGTTACAGTAGGCCTATCAGTTATTCCTTTCTTCATTCAGCATACATTACTTGCCAGCAAAAGTATACATCACTAGTGTGAATAATGAAAGTGCAGGGTTGGAACAGAACATTTTCGAATACATTTTAGTGTTTAGTTAGAAGCTGCTTCAATTGAGGATTTGCTGTTGCCAATTATTTTTGGTTTTGCTTCAGATTTAGGGGCAACCTCAGCCATTACCACGATTGCCATGAGGCAGTCACCTTGGAAACCTTGAATTGAACCTTGAACCTTGAATTCTTGCAGAAAGTTATGGTGCTTCTGGTGTCAACAAGAACTAGAAAACCTGTAAAAATAAAGAACACTTAACAGGATCTGAAAGAACTGCTTATGATATAGTTTACAATTTAGTAATACCCTGAATTGCACACCTTTTACTTAGCAGTGTGTTAGTAAAGAAACATGATTTAACTTGTGTTTTTTTATAGGTTCTAATTCTCATTGGGTGCAATACAGTGGCTTTAGAGTTTTTTCTGCCTCTCTCACTGGTGTGAGAATTTGTGGATTGTCTTGTTAGGATCTAAAAATTGAATCACTCGCTCTCATTTGCCAAAAATGCAGTTGTTTCCCTGTTTCATCCCGTTTGTCACAATCCCCCCCCAATGCGAAAGACTGTGTTGCCCGTACGCCCTGGGTCGATCTGGGCTCATGGTTCCCGTCGGCTTTGTTGTTTTCAGTGGAGGAGGACACGGAGGAAAGCTCGCGCTCGGGGAGGGAGTCGGTGTCGACCACCAGCGACGTGACCCTGCTGACCGGGGGCTCCGGGACCATGGAGAGGCAGATGAATGGCGGGCGAGGCAGAGACGACAAGAAAAAGGACAAGGGCGGGAAAGACAAAAAGAAGCAAGACCGAGACAAAGAGAAGGACAAAAGCAAAGCCAAGAAAGGAGGGATGTTAAAGGGCCTTGGGGATATGTTCCGGTAAGACCTTCAGACATACGTGCACTCATGTGAACTTCTGTTCTGTTAACACTTGTGCTGCCTTTACTGTACTTGCGCTAACGGCAGGACTAGGGATGCTCCCTCCTTTGTTTGAAGTCTCAGTCACTTTTGAAAATTGATGTGTTTTTCTGGACTTTTGTCTGCTAGTAAGGCTGTTATTCACATGGACAAGGAAGTTAATATGCATGTTTTTCCATTCCAAAAGGCCATCCAGGCTTATCTAGGATTTTTCGCCTTTCTTTTCTAGAAGCACAGTACAGTATGCAATTAGTATTTTGAACTGAAAGGGTAAAATAGGTAGCCTCTGAAATCAAATTTAAATATTTGTACTTAAATGTCATCTCCTTCATATTACATGCTGCACTGTATGGTAATTTTACTTCAGTATTATTTAGATTGTAAATTGAGAAATGCTCAGGAGACATCAGTAGAACACCTTGCATCACTTCTGGCCGACGTTACCATTGAGTGAGTCCCCATGTGAAACCTCTGAACTGGCACTATCTGAGACAAGGCAGAGCGATGCTCATGCTGGTCTCTCTGAGCAGTTCGATGCTTAATTACAGGCCTTGTAGTTGCATATTTCAGGTCTGTCACGTAAAACCCGGTATTTTGGCATGACAGAATGGTGGCTTGGGAATTTAAAGAACAAATGGAAGTTGACTTAGTAATATCAAAATTTCGTTTGTAAGGGGTGCCAATTTGAGCTTCAGGAAAACATGAAAACATCGTTTTACTGATTTTATTTTTTAGTTGGCAAAAAGAATTGTTGTCCGTAGAAACATAATTAAAAGATACTGCATTGTGAATTGTTCATAACAAACATCAGAGAGTGGTAGAATGGATTGCCCAATAACTCCACTGAGGTATTAATGAGTTTGGTTTACAAGCTGGAAACACATGGCATGTTTACAAGGAGTGATGTCCAATGCTGTTTTATCAGGTCTGCGACAGGGCCTGGGCCATTTCACATAAGGAGAGCAAATTTCGTTACACTGCCATGCATGACGAATGAGACAGTATAGTGACACTGCATGGAAATGAAGCATTAAGATATCCAGCAAGTAACTATTTTGGTGAATGAGATCTGAGTTTGATTGTGGTACAAATATGCATTATTCTTATTGTGGATAGACTGGCTCCAGATGAAATCTTATCGGCCCACCCTTTTCTTAAGAAGTATTTTGTTGCCTTAGGTAAGAAAGTGGATATGCAGTATTTTTAAGGGTTTTGCTAATGTTGCTTCTGTAAAGCTAATTAAACAGAAACTGCAATTAATTATTTTGATTTGGTGCTCATTTGAATCCTGAATAAATTAAACAGAGTTGGTTTGCTGTTATCATGCAATAAGTTGTTTCCCACGGATTAGTGTAATGGGATTAGTTAGCATATCGTAGCAGTAATGAACAATAAAGATGACAAGTGTTTTAAGGTCATGTTTCAGGAATTCAGAGCCATCGCTTATCTGCTTCAATTTGTGCTTTGCCGCTGTTTAACATTGTTGGGGGTGTAGAGCACTATATGATTACGTACAAGTATAAATGTTGTTTGTGTAGGTATTTATGGAAGATTGAGTTGATTGATTGTTATATGCATTATAGGATACTCTTTCCATTTTCACGTTTCAGATCGTACATTTCAGGTCTACTAGTGTACTATACACCACAATGTGAGTTTGGTGTGACATCAAGGTAATTTTTTTTGCCTCATATCACTCCTATACTGCTTTAAGGCAGCTAATCTTTCTTCATTATCTGACAATGCCGCTGCCACTTAAGGGACAGAACCACTGTAACTGACACTTTCTCCATTGTCTGCATGCAGCCTGAGGGCTTTTTATCTCAAATATGCAAACCGACAGCTCATAAACCTGCATCTGCATTATGCACTCAGTGCGGCTGCTTCTTGCCTTCAATTAAAAAAAAAAGAGAGAGAGAGAGACAGAAAGAGGGGGAGAATCAGAGCATTTCTTCCTGGGATCTTCATTAAATCGAGGCACACTGAGTCAATTCCCAGTGGAGACCTAGGGTTGCGCTGCTCTCAGTTCTGCACAAAATCATTATTTTTAGGGCCCCCTAAGAATCGCCAAATCTGACTTAAAGGCAGAACTAATATAAACGATTGTATGCTTACCTGCAGTTATCAGTTAGGACTGGGACTCTGCTGACTGGGGTCGAGCTTTATTTCTCCTCTTTTTTTTGTGTTGTAGATAAGGTGCTTTGTCCTCATTTACATTTAGTTAGCCTTCAACTCCATCGGCGTAGCTTTTTCTTTTTTTAAGTTGATCTCAAAGGACGTCTGAAAGCATTTGCATTTGCTATACCCTTCAATTTATGCTCATCTGCATGCACAGCTAAACTGAGCCCGATGAACGTTTTCCAGTGCTCATTTTATCGGGAGACTGATTGGGGCGCGCATTTAAATGGGGCATTTGGAAGCTGAGCTGGTTAGAATAGAAAGAGGTGAAGTTGAGCTCATTTTGTAGTCTGACATGCTTGACAGGTAGAGACTTACCTGATTGTGAAAGGTCTGCCTTTTCTCTTAAACATTATTAATCAGAAAAAAAGAGACAATAAATAAACTCACATCAGGAAGTAAAAATGCTTGTCTGTGTTTTAACCGTTTTCTAGAAAGCTGATTTTTAGCAGCCGTGAAGCAAGACGGCATTTTGAGGGATGAGCTTTTGCATTAGTTATTGGTGTCCGAGCAGTTCAGGGAGCTTCACCTTCTCATCTAAAACGTGGTCTGTGCATAAAAATAATGTTTACTTCTTGAAAGCTGACCAAATGACCAAAACAGTGTTTCCTTCACCCCAAGTTAATATGATGCTGTTTAACTGCTGTAGTAGTTTGTACAGTATGTCTTATACATATAGTGTAATTTTGCAGGGTGAGTGCACTCTTGCTGTTAAGGAAGAAGAGAGGCAGAATCAGTAAGAGCCAAGGGCAGTTATTATGGTGCAATTTGTGCACTCAAGTAAACTAGGGCAACAGCGAGCTGTTTCACACGAGACCTGAACAACTGGCTGATCAGAATGATTTTTCGGTCACTGCATTAAGGAGCAACATTTAATCCACAGTGTCACTCAGCCTCTTGTGAATCTGATAACCGGCAAGCCTCAGAGATGAATCATTTGATACGATTACAGTCATCTGAAATGCTTTTCCCTGAAGACAAAGCTTAGTCTGCAAGGAGGGGTAGAGACTGGGATTCTGAGTTGCCGACTTTGTGGGCTACATTTTTTTAATGCAGTTCAAATGAGCTGTCTTCTTGGGGTGTTTTGAAGGTTAGACCATGTGCAAAGGAAAATAAATCTTATCAAAATGTGCATCTACTGTATATATGAGGTTTCACACCTGTTTGGAAATACATAATAATACATTGCACTCTTTTGTTTATATTGTTAGCACATATACAGTATACAGTATGTGACTTTGAACATCTACTGTACTATTATACATTTTCAGCTGACAGCGGCATAAAAAATGATCAGACAAAACAGATAAAGCCTTTAGTGGTTCTTTATGTATTTTTCATTATTACATTTAGTTGGATTCTGCTTCTCCGTTACGCCTGCAGCAATATACATTTATTTGCATCGAGCATAGATTTCCATAGTTTCTTTGGCATACTGCTTGGCTTATTTTACAAGAATCTGCATCCAGACATAACCAGTGAATGTGGTTTTCATGTTGTCAGTTATTGTAGAAGTGGAGATGATGCTTAACACATTTTATGTGTTTGTTATGCCTTTAAAATTCTCCTATCTGCTGCATCGTCCGACATTTATCATAAATGATAATTGGAACTAAAATTTGAGGCATTTCAGAAGTTCTGGACTTTTCAGAAGTGTCTTTAAGAGGTTTATCTGTTTTCCACGTCCGTTCCGTGGCATTTTCATGGCAGTATTTGGAGCTACAGCTATAGCTATATGTTGTTACATCATGCTGAGTAAACAGATCTGAGCTGTTTTTGAGCTAAGTGAATAATAAATGGGAGATGTGTGCCCACCAGTATATCATCAAACCATAATGAGCTGTGGGCTTTGTTTTAGGCTGGGTCCTTGGTGAACTGGGACTGGCACGGCTGGATCAGACAAAGCTGTCCTACTTGTCCAAGTCCCAGACAAGCAGCAGTTTAGTCCAGTTGACAAGCGATCAGCATTTACAAAACAAGAGAGAGAAAGGTAAAGTAAAAGGTGATTTCTTACTTGCTACTCCAAAGTAGACTTTTAACGATATAATGAAATGTGGACAATAACAGAAAGACTAAAAACTCCAATAAAAGCAACTGGCTACCTTATTGTCCTGATTTTGTTTCTTGGAAAATAATGATCTGTCCTTCAGTTATAACAGATTGCCGCAATTGAGTGTTACCGAGTATTCATATCTTTTTCAGTGTGTTTTTTAATGTTGTGTGAATCTGTCACCAGTTAAGTTTCCCCTTTCCCTGAGCTTCATTGCAGTTCTTCCCTTTATTACAAGAGTTTTATTAATACAAGGAGTACAAATAAAAAGATACTTTGGAACGCTAAATAATTTCAGTTCTGCACGTTTCCATTTTTACATGCTTTTAAATGGAAAACACATTAAAATGTGAACTTTGTAACTCAGTAGCACAGCTGGGAAATGCATGACCAGAGATTGGTCAGCTGCCTTTTGCTTTCAATTCAATACAAATGCAATACTGAAGTATTACCATTAAAATCTAATATTTTAATTGTATTTCAAAAGATTATGTGCAGTCTTACAGTGTTCTGGTTTAGTCTTTGCTGGAGAGGGAAATGACTAATTGAATTTGAAATCTTGTTTAGAGGAAATCAGATACACTGTTGTGATTTGGCTTTCTTAGTGTCCTGTACATGGCCAGATTCAGAAGTGCATTATTTGGAAATTTATATTGCATATTCTGGCAGTGTCGGCCCTCCCACCTTGAGTAATACGCTTTGGTGCGGAATTGGATGTTCTCATGATTTACTTTTCTTTTTTTCTTTCTGAACATTTAACTTTTCTTTTCCTAGTTTAGAGTGCTTTATACTGTATGTTCTGTAGTTATTTTTCACATAAAGCAATAGCTCGTACTCTTCCTTTGATCAGTTCAAATTGAAAGGGAATGCTATCTTCCCAATACCCTTTTGTAGCACACTTTGGAACAAAAAATGAATCATGTAACTCACAAAACGAGCCTTTTGTACAGTATAGTGTGAACTCTCAAACCTCATTTTGTGTTCTGAAAAGGGCTGGAAAAAGACCTGAATGTTATAATAGTAACAATAACTTTTTACAGGGACTGGGGACTCTCCCCCACCACCACCAATGTAGCAGCCATCTGGATGATGTGCCAGTACACCTTGAAATTTGGCCAGGACACTGGGGTTATCACCCCTACTCTTTTTGAGAAATGCTCTGGGATTTTTAATGTTAGTACCCTTTTTTTATTTCCTATTCAAAAAACAACATTTTTGTAGTATAGTGTCGACATCACTATACTGGGGCATTAGGACCCACACAGACCACAGGGTGAGCGCCCCCTACTGGTCCCACTAACACCTCTTCCAGCAGCAACCTTAGTTTTTCCTTGAGGTCTCCCATCCAGGTACTGACCAGGCTCACACTTTGGTGGGCTGCTAGTTGTGATTTGCAGGGTGATATAACTGCTGGACAGATAATTGTAAATAACATTTTGTCTGGCAAATGAATTTGTTAATTTTCAGAGGTGTTTAGGAAGGAATGGAAGTATGTTTGTTATGGAAAATTTTAGTACTAACTCTTCAATCACGTAGTATCTGTTCATTTATAGTCAACTAATAAATACAAATTACCATACATCCACTGAAACATCTGCATTTTAGGAGAAATGTATTCTTGTATTTTATACTGTATGTTACCAGTGTCAAGCAAGTAATATCCTGAAAAACCTTCAAAATTCAGCAAATGATATCAGAATCAACATTCTTCTCAGTATATTATACTGTTTGCCTCGCTTCTTATTTCCCACTTTTTGTCATAGAAAGGCTTAATTTGGTTTTCTTTAATACATGATGAGGGAAAGGGGGCTGTTTTTTGCCATCTAAAGTAAGCTAGGTTCACCTGTCAGGGAATAAACAGAACACCCCATAGTAGCTGATCCAATATTCCTTCAGTTTACTTCCTCACCCTGTCAGCGAGTTTGAAATAGAACTACTCTGACATGTGCAGCACCTCCACAGACTACAAATTGATGGGGATGAAGCACAAAGCTTGCCTTTCCAGCGTTCTTCAGCTTTTCTCCGACAGCCTCAGCAGTTTAAACAATAAAATTCCCCAGGTTAGACATGCGGCCTGCCTTTTGATTTTGGAAAAGATATCTCCACCTTCTGTCAGATTCCTAGAATTTAAAAATATTAAATTCTGATCATTCTAAGAGCGAAAATGGCATAATTAGTTGTAAACCGCAACATTTGAACAAATAATATATATGCATGTTTATATACATATGCACAATTTATGTACACTTGAATATATACAGAACATTTTTCAATAATAATTTATTAGCATTCTCATATTTGTTTTCCCTGTCATTTAGATCTCTTAGAATTTATTGTAAAATCCAGCTGCTGTTTTCACAGGATCTCTTGTTTCATATGTAGAGAATGGAAGGTCTGTCATTTGTCCACATCCATATTTTTCAGGCTGAAAGGATATTCTGACCATACTGGTGAGAAAAGCAAAAGAGGGTGAAAAATAGAGATGAAGGGTAAAACACATTCTGAGCAAAACGCAGGTGGACTTTTCAGCAGTTGATTTGACAAAAATTGTACATGTCAAGCAATGTCACAATAGTCTGTATTACATTTTGTTTCTTCTTTATTCTTTGTCCCTTGCAGCCAGACCTTGATAAATATGAAAAAATCCCCAAATCAAGCATTATAATTCACCGTCACTGAAACCTTGACACCAGTAAATACTTTAATTGTGGAGCTAAATTTACTTTGAATCTACATCTCTGGCATCAAAAGACGTAATGACAGCACATTGCATTCACGTTATAGTGTACATAAAAATCTTTAAGCGTTAGTAAAGAACAAAAGCATTCTATAATACTAACCTGACTCTGGGCATATTCAAAACAGACTTAGCAGCTCTGACAACACTGCTGCCTTTTAAGTAGAACTATTCAAAGTATTCTAATGTAATTGCTATAAAAGAAAAGGAACAAGTAGAAAAAAGCTCCTGTGTTGTTAAAATGTGTGCTATCATGCACAAAAAAAAAGACAACTGAGTTTTTAACAATCTTATTATCTCCCTACACCAATGTTAAAATAAATAATAAGCATGTCATTTTGCTCCATGGAGTTATCTGTACAAAAGGGATGTGTTGGCGTTTTTATTTATTTTTTGAATTAGGGCTGTGGCAGAGTAGTTAAAGCATTAGGTATCCTCAGTGTAGGTGTAGAAGAATCCTATGATCCAAGCAAGTATTAAGTATTCATCATAACATGCTTTATCTAGGTCACATCTTGTAATAAGTGATGCCTGTGAGAGCTCCTTTATCTTCATATACATATACAGTGCTGTTTAGCATTGTCTTCCACTGTGGTCATATATAACACGACCAAGAAACTAAATCATGGGAGTCTGCCTGCAGAAGGTGACCCATTAGCCTGATGATATTCTGTTTTTCTGTGGGATTGATGGCCGTAACAGTGGCGGTAGCTTGCAAAGTGTGAAACCCTTCCTCATGTGGATTTGTGATTACACTGAAAGAAGTGCATGCTTTACAGTCTCCTCTCCTCCCAGCTGATCCACTTTCATGACTGCCGTTCCTGGGTTTTCTCTGCTTCTGCCAAAAGTTTGTCTCGAATATTTCATTTTGTTTCACCCCACAATTAAAATCTGTTCAATTTTCAGCGTCATCAAAAGTAAAGCGGATGAACACGACGGCATTTCTCTGAATTCATTTTTAGCTTTTATAAGGACACTGCCTCAGAAACAGGCACGTTTGTCACCTGCTTTTGACTGTGATGGTGATCTACTTGAGCTGCAAGTGATGCCTGCAGAGGCACACTCAATTGGTTCCTACTTCCCTGAAACATTCCTTCTCACATTACGTTATTGTAGGACATAAAGAATGTTCTATTCAGAACTGGAAAGGCCATTCTAAAAATGCTGCTTAGCTCCTTGCCATGTAGGGTAAAAGAAAGGGAATGTCAGTATGTGGTATACAGCCACACACTAGCTGTGAACTTTCGGGCCACAGGTGTGTATGTATTAATAAAAACAACTGCTTATTGCAGCTGGACTGAAAGCTTGGTTTCAAATATATGGGAAAATCTCATTTTTAAAATAATTGAAAACCCCAAACAATACTACATTGTTTTGGTAAAAGCCTTTGATTGCCAGAAGTTAAGCCATTGTTGTTGTTTTTTTTTCGTCCGTTTAACTGTGGAAAGAGAAAAAATAAAGGCCACCAGGTTTGATGTGGCCCAGTGCCAGTCTCTACAGACTGAAATTGTTTGTTTTTTAATATAAACAGTAAAAAGTAATGTATGTGTTTATAAAAGAAGAGAAAACGTTACCGCTGTAAAAGTCTTTCTGGAGTCAAAGGTTGAGCGATGAGCTTAATGTGATTATAATGTTTAGCTTAACATGATAAAACGAGCACCGAAAAGGAAAGAGGAAATGTTGTGTTCTGCAAATGTTAGCTAACTGAAGCTCAGAGAAAGACAATATACTGAGAATGTTTATTCTTCACAGTATTTGTAGGCCATCTGGTTGTCAGCAGAGAAAGGGCATTGTTGGAATAGTTTGTGCTCCACATGTGATCGGGAACAGTGTCTTTGGTCTTGGAGCAGCTAGTTACAACTGTGGAAACATGTGGCTTTAAAACCATCCATGTTGAAGGATCCTTCATACACATACCATGAAACACAATGCATGTTGAAATACAAGTTGATGTTTTAAGGGAATGTATTGATTGTGTTCTTAAAATAACTGAGCTTCATCTTGAGACACTGCTACGAGTGCGTCAAATCTTTTTTTACACGAAAAGAATGCAGTTGTACTTCACGCTGATTAGCAAAGTGAAATATTTTTTCAGCTTTCATTGATGTCATTGGGTGATAAATTGCTCAAAAGCCACCATATAAGAAAGTTAAAGCAAAATAACAATCCTGAAGCTATAGTGCTTCATTAGGTGATGCCACCTTCCTTAGAAATTGCCATGAAACTGTCTTGTGTGTGGAGTATACTTTTTAATCTCAGTTTGACAGGGAAAATGCTGACTGACGTTAGAAGTTGCGGATAATGAGATCCGTGGGGAAGGTATAATCTTCAGGCAGCTGCAGATAACATCAGCATAAGTTGCCACAAAGTAGTTTAAAGCTCTCAGGTAAGTCCCTTGAAATAACAATATCAGTGTGCAGGTGTGTAATAATGATGTTCCCATTAACACTACATAATGATCATCAGGTCAAATGCATGACCACATACTTGCCTCATTAGAAAAACAATCAATGAAAATTAGCCATCTTTGGTATAAGTGTTGTCTTGCAGAGCAAAATGATTTTTTTTGTTTATATACTTATATAACTTCCTTAGTGAGTAAGGCTTCACCTTTTTTTCTCTAATGAGACTATATTAAAACATCCATCTTTAGCCTGGGATTCGCAGTTCACTGTTCTAAAGTCAGGTTTTCTAGTCTCTAAAAATATTAGCATTGGTTTTACATTTCTAAGTACTATGAAGTAGTACTATAAAGTCATAGAAAGCTATGTTACAGTGCTGATATTTTTTAAGCATGTTATGTATTACCCCGCTCTTAGTTCGATTTCAAGAGTGCTGTATAATAGAACTTGTGTTAGCTTCCAGCTTTGTAAAGCAGACTTTTTGTCCTTGAAAGTGTATTTCCCATGTTTTCTTAAACTGACAGATATCATAGATAGACTCATGAATTAAGAGCACTGAAAACGGCAAAATCAAATGCATCACCATGTTTGCGCACATGGCGTATTTGAAGGACAGAGGTCATTTGTCTTAACTGCCACTTATTCTCCAACAAATTCCAGGAAGTATATAATTGCCACTTATTCTCCAAAAAATTCCAGGAAGTATAATGTTCTTGTATTATTTTTCTTAGCTGATAAAGAAACTAGTTTAAATGATCTGGAAATCATTTCCTTTTAAGAAAACAACAAAAAAACTATATCAAGCATTGCTTATTCTTAGCAAACCGGAATGTCTTTTTGAAAACAGCAGATGTATGGAAATTGCAATATGCATTGAATTACATAACTGGTACTTGCCGGTCTTAAAGCACTCATATTTTTAAGTTAATCAGTTATTTTAATTAGTTAGAACTGTTTGTTTTAGTGACATGTCTTAGTTTAAAGTTAAACAATATCGCTGCCACACATTCTTTTTTTATCTCCTTGGAGCCAATTCTTTTGAGACTTAGACATTTTTTCATGTCTATTACAAATTTAACTTGGGTCCATCTGCCCTGAAATATATCAAGTAAAATGCATTTTGTTGGATTGAAATAGTCATAAGTATAATGTAACCAGTCAGCTTTTTGTTATGTATTGACCTGTAAGCCGACTTACATTCAAACCAGTAACTCTTAACAGTGTAGAGGTCTGTAACTAAAATGTTATAATTCAGCTAAATAAAATTTCTTGTTTAGTATGCAAGACTCAGCACCTACTACACTTTATAAAGCCTGTCAAATTGGTAATGCTATATGTTAAAGGAAAGTCACTCAATCCAATGCTGGTTTGCTCTCCAAATTACCTCCTCAACTCAAGCCTATTGCCAAGTCCTCAGCCGAACGATGTCCTCCATATGGCTTTCTCATCCCGCCACTGCCACCAGGTGATGCAGTCATCTTGAAAGGAGGCTATTGTCTCCATGTTTATTTCACTTCAGGAAGAAAAAGTGCTCCCTGAGATGGGAATACAGGGCCTGATTTAGTTACCTTGGGGAGACAGACCCCATTAGAAAGGCTTTAAATACTTTATATCCTACAGTACATCATACTAGTTTGATAATATTCTGAAAAATGGCATGATGAGCACCTTTAAGCCAGATTTGAATTGTTTCTGTTGCATCACTCAGCCTTTCCTGTTTAGTTCTAAACCTCTCCCTTAACAAATGACCAGGTAAACACTAAACCTTTAATAGCCAATCATCAAATGAACGGAGCAGTTGCCTTCCTCACTGGTATGTGAGCATTTCGCCCATGGACACCTCTGTAACACAAGTATATTTACGGTTCTTATCCTAATTGGGAACTATTAGGCAAACAACAAATTCTTGACTTCCACTCGCAATCTACATGGAGTGGTGGCAATCAGTTACCATCATTTGATTTACTTAGTTAAATCTCCTAAAATATGAACAGGAAGATCGTTTGTCTTGAATATTCGGTTCAAACTGCTGTTTCAACATCACAGTGAGTGTGGATTGTACAGTCTGAACAGGTGATAATTCAGGGCCAGATAACGATAAGATTTGGTACAGTCCTAGTTTGGCGGCGTGTCTAACATAACCGAATGAGAGCACAGGAGGCAAGAGAATGAAGAAGAGGAAGAACTAATTAACCAGCAGAAGATCCGGCCTGGTTGATGATGAAAGGCGGAGTAAAGATGAGAGGGCCCAGTGATGTTTGTGGAGAAGAAAGGTTGCATGGAAGAATCAAGGCCAAACAAATATAAAGCAAGTTGGTGGTTTTTAGAGGAATTTGGGAAAAATGGGTAGTTTGGAGAGTGTTTCCTTGGTCCAGTTTAGAGACGGCAAGGGGTTACAGCAGGTGGTGTCTGGTAGGTTGTTAAGGATGTGCAGATTAGGAAGATGTTGGTAAGCAAAAATCAAGTTTCCTGGCAGTGGAGGATATTGAGAGGTTCAACAGGAGGAACAGAGTCAGAAAATTATAGAATTATAGAATAGTTCAGATTTTGAAAGATTAGGCCTGAGACAATATGAGTACATTGGGATTAGTTGATTGACGGACTAGTAAGTATTTAAATGACAAAATGACTGGTATAAGATGACAAGGAGAATAACACTAGAGTTTTCTTGTTTCAAAAATGGTGGGCAGAAATGAGAGGACCCAGAGAGCATGTGCAGTACAAAATGAATTAACTTAAATAACAGCTCAAAGCTGAATACTGTGAAAAGTGAATTATAGACTGTTACTGTGGGAAGTGAATAAGAGCCACATTCCTTCCAAAAAGACAAATATTTATCTTTAAGTTACGAAATGTAGGATAGGATTCTAATGAGACTATTGTTAATAGTCAGTTTAGTAATTGATTTGTTCAGTTAAGTAAGCAGAGGCCATTGCTGATTTCGGTGACTAGGATTTCATTCAGAATGTTCTGTTACTTGGTTTAACAATGTTTAACCAGCTTGGTGGCCATTTATGGTCTGTGTCCTGCATGAGTTACAAAGTAGAAATAAAGAATATGAGTTTAAGGAAAAGTCCTGTAAACCACTATGGCGTCTTCTACTCTATAAGGATGTGTGGTAGATTACAATACAGGGTTTGCCCATCTCCCATTTTTTTTACTTGTATTAGATATAGAAGTTGTTTTTCATCTTCATTTTTGTATGCTGTGACATACTTCCTCTCCTCATCATCAGTTTTTGTTTTGAGTCGGCAGGTGTTTGTGTATTCATTAGTCATACTTGTCACTTTTTGGTCTGCAATTGATGCTCTGTAATGGTCCATTAAACTGTGCTTTTTGTTCTGTTGAAATGCAGGAGACAGAGGTAGTATTTGGTTTGTTACGTGAACAGAATGAAAATATTCACAAAACAGAGACAGAATCTTCCATTGCGTGACTTAGGAAAATAGACATTTTATTTCCTTGGTGCAGCACCAGTGATACTTTGAACTTCCCAATAAAAACAATAAAAGGCATGGATTTTTGTCTCTATTTTATACCTAAGCTCTTGTAATAATAGAGATGCTGACATTTTTAATACAGAATGCTTGATAGCAAATTTGATGGTTAGACAATGTCATTGTTTTTTTATTTTTGTCAATTTAATTCTTATTTATGTTTAGAGAGTATGTCAAAGATCCACCATAGTTTATTTACTGCTCCTGTAATTTGATGACAAAAGTCATCATACCATCATAAGTGTTATTTTTACGTGAAATTTCAAACTAGTCTATAGTTTATCTTTTTATAGAACAAATCTTCGTTTTAAATGGCAGCTTTATTGGGCCAGCAGTTCAAAGGTTATAGAAAGTCAGTTTTGGTCAGACTCCCTTAAATCCAAAGTGATCTATTACAGGAAAAAATTGGACATATATTGTATATTGTTTATACTGAAACAGGCATAGTCAAACTGTCAAACTCTTTCTCTGTCTTAAGCAGAAGCCAGGAAAATATTAATTTAAACAATGACATTGTAGAGAGACAATTTAATTTCTTTGGCAGACAATTGTATCTCTATCAATTTCTGTGTTTTAGGCATGTTGCATAAAATCTTTATAATGCAGGTATACTGTACTTTATTAGTTTTGAATATCTTGTTAGAGGTAGAGATCTCATTGGAAAGATGCATTTCACAAAGCAAAAAATTTGAAGAGATGGAAGGTTCTGAGTGGTTATTTGGGTGTGTGAATCTGATGAGATGATAAAGATATTTCACTTTTCAGCAAGTCAAATCAGAAATTACTGTGCACTGTGATGAACAACTCAGCTTCAAACTCTTTTGCATTACTTTACTGTTTCATACAGTCATTTTAGAGACCTGAGGTTCTGTATTGACCTGGGAACTACTGATCAAATTATTCAAAAGCTTTTTTTCCATCGTAGAAACTAGTGAGGTACAGCAATTAAAGTTTAAGAAGAACTATCCAAATCTAAATCTTTGACCCTCACTAGTTTCCCTGACCTAGTTCTACTTAAACAGTTTGACATTACTGGCAAAACCACCACAGATAATGATTTTCATTAATATATGAGGAGGTTTGAGGTTTCCAGATTAGCAGAGACATGACCCAGTTCAAAATCTCATTTCAAACTTTAAAGTTTTTTCAGTGAATCTTCTGCTGTCACTATGCATGTCATGTTGTCAGTTGCAGATTTGGTAAATACATGTTTTTATTTGTCAAAGTGTATTGTACAAATGGTTTCAATCTGATACATTATATGAGGAATATAGATTTCAAAGCACTAGTGCTTATGGCTGCATTAAATGTTATTTTCAAACACCTGCAAAGAGAAACTATTATAGAATGGAGACTATCCTCTTTAATGACAAAACAACACACACACATTTATTCATCCATCCATTTTCTTATCCAATACAGGGCACTGTGGGGGAATCAGAGCCTATCTGAGCAAGCAATGGGCGCATTGCAGGATACACACTTGACAGGACATCAGTCCATCACAGGGCACAAACACAGACAGGCACACACACACACTAGAGCCAATTTTCCTAGACGTCACTTAACCTACTAGTAGTCTTTGGACTGTGGGAAAACCAGAGCACCCAAAGGAAATCAACGGGAACTTGGGGAGAACATATCTTCATGCAGATAGCAACTCAAGTTCAGAATTGTACCCAGAACATTACCCACAGCACCACCATGCTGACCTACATAAATCCAACTTTGTTCTTATTAGTAGAACCTGCCATTTTGTTGTTGTTGTTTAGAAAGGTGACCCCCAAATGCACCGTCTCTTCGTTTCATTAAGCTTCACAAAACAAATATTAAATTTTTAGATGTATTTAGACAAAAGTTTCGGGAAAATATAATATTCAAGTGACTCCAGACTTCACCTGCTACAAAAAAGTGAGCCTGCTGTGTAGTTGTGTTAAGATAAAAACAAGTAATTAAAATGAAAATGCGTTGGGTAAGGGACATCCAGCCTTATCCTGATGAGGGCTGCATCAATCCAGAGCCTGTCCTGCAAGCATACGGTGCAGGGACTGGGAAATCAAGGCTGGCCACATCTGTGACTGGACACCAGTGCGTTGGGCAGTGGAAGGAAGCTGGAGCATCTGGGAAAAAAACTGGCACAGCCCTGGTCAACATGAGGCCCCACTTTGAACCTTTCAGAACATCCAGACACTGCACTGATTGTGCCACAGTCCCCAGAATTCAACCCAGGACCTACTGAGAGGCAGCAGTGCTGACCAATATACCAACCTGTTAATTCACCAGTAAATTCCTTTGCCTTTCAAATAGACTGCCATTTTAATCCATTGTGCCTTTCTTTATTACTTTCATGTACAGTGTGACAGTCTTGACATATTGTACTGTACTCTCAGTTCTACTTTTGCGTCCAATTTGGAAAGCTACGTATCCAAATGGATGCTTTTTCATCTATATGCTGAATGTAAGAATGGTACTTAAAAATTGCTCCGTGTAAAACATACGCTGCAGACTTTAAATGAAAAAATAGGATCTGAGATATCCTACGTAGGCACATTAATAGGCAACCACGTGATTGTTCATCTACGACCTTGAAAACTGTTCATTATAACAAAAGAAGCTAATAGAAATGTAGTAGCTGACATCCTTGTTATTCAGCCCACAAAGCGTCCAATCAGTCCCTAATTATTATCAGGGTTATTCAAGCAGAAATGGCACTGACGTAAGTCCTTATGATCAGTCCTTGAGCTGGGTACAATTAGCAATTTGTAGCATTGGTGGTATGAAAAACAAAAGAATTCTTTAAACAGTGTTGATGTTTTAATTACAGAAAACATTATCACTTGTGTAGTTCTGATGCTAGAAATGCAACTATTGGACTAATAATTAAGAACAATTCCAAGGTTACGTATATGTGTATGTTTTTCCATAATATAACAAATATACTGAAAGGCATTATAAATGCAGCAAATGCTATTGGTTCCAATGTTCATATGTTGCATTTTTAATGCCTCTTCCTATACATCGCAGCAGGTGTCCCAAAGCTCTAAATGTTCAATATGAATTTTTTAAAAAGCATTTTCCTAACTCAGTATAATATAGTGTACATTCAGTAGTTACCATGTCTAATAAATAATAGCAACCTTTATTTCATAGATAGTGCTTTTATGGTATATCATCTTGGAGCTCTATACAATAAAACAAAAAGAAGCAAAAAGAAGTGAATACAGTAAATTAAACAATTAAAGGTAAAAAGGTAGAGTGGGTTTTTAAAGATGTTTAAGATTTGGATGTGGATTCTGTTACGGACTGGGAGATTATTCCACATCCTTTGAGCAGCTGATCCTAGAGTACAGCCTCCAGGCTCCAGTTTTTTATACTGGGTAGAGAAACAATGCTGGGGACACTTTAATATACCCAGAGCCATGAACTGAAACGGGTGACTAGAAAATGTTTATGGTCTAATAAATGACTTTGGTTAGCTCATCTTTTACAGTGCTTAAAGCATTGTCTTTTTCATCATTAGTGATGGAAATGATGGAGAAAGCGGATGTGAGTGGGAGTAAACATTGCAGAGATGTTTGTGAAAAACAAGCTTTTTTTATGCTGCCATATTTAAACACAAGCACATTCTGTTTAACATGCCAAACCACTGTGTTTGTCTGTAATTTTGTCAACATGAGGCCCCACTTTGAATCAAAACACAATAACTTGCGGCTTGTGCTGGCAACGTTGTAGGATGTGACAGAATTGTAAACCTGAAGTCTTTGTAGTAAAAACCGAGAGCTGCTTCTCTTTGGGTCATGTCGGTACTAGCATGTGTTGGAAATTCTGGAGGTGCTGTGTGCTGGAGATAAAAACAAAGATGACATTCTGAACCGTGTGAAACCAGTTTCCCCTGTCTGATTTCATAGTAGTTTGAAGATTGGTGGTAATTTATGAGGGCTGTCTGTCAGCACTGCTTTCAGATGTAAAAAATGCCAGATGCAAGATCTCTTGTAGGGGGATGAATCAAGCAATTTTATGTGGCACTGTCCAGCTTCTCCTTTTTATTAGATTTTGTGTTGAATCTTGTCATTTTCAATGGAGATAATTTATTTTTGCTTCTTGCCACTATAAACCCACACCATGATAGAAGTCAATTTTGAAAAAGACCTTTTTAAAAAATGGTTTTGATCTACAGAAGTTAAACTTCCTTGTCACAAACAGTTTTTTTCCGACTGGGAAAGAGAAAGGCTTTATAACATGTTCATAAATGAATTCATTCATTAAATTCATTTGAATGCAATTTTCACTACACTGTCCTGTGCTGTAAGTTTTTAAAGCTTGAGGATTAAAAAAAAAGTGATGTGATGTGATTAGTAAACCTGCAATTTTACTAGCTGTTTTGGTTAAATACAGTGAGTTGCTGCAGAATGATAATGGTAAGTAGGGTGCATAATTGTGAGGCTTTGTGCCCTTCAAAATGAAATAGTAAGATTTTATTTAAACCACAAAGCAGGGCAAATTACTGGAATTGACATAAGGTGTAACTTTTGTGTGATATTACTGGCCACTTGGATTTTCTTACCTTGAATCTCTAAAAGCCTTGCAAGCAGCCTTGGGAATCAGTTTGCAGAAGTGTGCTTTTCTGAGGAATCTTGAAATGTTTCAGACAGACAAAGAAGAGAGCTGAAAACATAGTGAGAGAGTGAGAACTGGGTTTGAGAGAAAAACATAGATCTCCAACTTTGCGTAAAGATGCTTGTCCATTAGTAAACACCTGACAAAAGGAACAGATCAGAGATGGAGTCTTTTGATGGATCCCAGGAAACAAACGACAGAGGAAGATAACAAAGAAGATGGGAGAAGAGTTGGGGCAGAGTAGTCTGGAGGAGTCTTACAGAGGCCTCCATCAACAAGTAGTTTTAGAAAACCTGCTGTTTGTGATGATATATATTTAACATTTGTATGATCTACTAAGCATCTTCTATCTTCAATTTAGACGCTACACATCTACTTTCACCTGTCCTCAACTTTATCTTTATACAGGGTATCATTGTCCTTGTTTTTTTCTGCTTGTCTGCTTGATCCATTCTTATAGCTCTGTGTGCAGCTCAGTCCTATTGTAGTCCTCACGGTGAAATCACATTCTCTTCTTTGTGCTCTAAACCATTCCTTTCTCCTTCTGTCTCTTCTTGTTATTCTGATCATGCATCTTCCTATGTTTCTGTGGATCTTCTGTCGCTTCTATATCAGTTTTGTGTTCAAGGTCCAGTTTTCATGTGCGGCAAATATTTGTCCAAGATTGTACTTTTATGGCACAAAAACAGTTTTCCCTTTAGAGCAATGCTGAATCTTGGAAATGTTCTCCACTACATTGTTTTTTTTTATTTCAGACATGTTTTTCCTTTGGTGATATTAGTTGACCCAAGTGCACATACAGTAATTGTACACTTCTAGCTGTGTGCCATTTAATTTAGTTTCCCTTGAAACTGGTGAAGCACTACAGTTGTCTAAATGCTGTCAGTCCCACCTTGAAGTTAGTTCCATGTAGATCTCTGACTCATAATTTTTGTTCTCTGGCAGTGGTGCAAATATAATTGTTCACAGTTTTGTTAATTTCCTCAGTGTCTGCAGAACATCTTCCAAGGTGGAAAAGATTTGAAATTACTGCATTCCCTTGGTTGAATAATTTTATTATGATGTGCTCTCTCTGTATGTATACGTTTTACTTTTCTAATGCAATTACTGTAAATGGTACAGAATATAGTCTCCAAATGTATTTCCATTTAATGAAACTGCAGTATGTTTCTGCTACCTGTAGTGATAAATAGCAGTGATTCTCTTATTATAAGAGTTTCAGTCTGTTTTTTTTGTTATGTTTGTTTTAGTCTAACCATTTGTTGATTAATTAATCGGGTAATGTATCTGTATTACAAAAACTCTGTTTCTAATATAATTAACAGGCTCTTATTTAGCAGTGATCTCACCCCTAGCTGCATCTAGATGTGGGAAAAAAATCCTTTGAAAAGATGGAGATTACTTTTTCCCTTCACAGCAGTAAGCAGAAATAAATAATCTGGTCACTATTGTGTGCTTGCTTTAAATAGGAAGGATGATTTAAACTTGAATTGTTATATATCTAATAAGAATTAGCATTTTTCTTAAATAAAGCCTGTTTAATAGTAAAATCTGCCTCAAGTAAATATTTAAATCCTTGTATCTGATTCATTTTGTATTTCAAAATTCAGTGCCAAGCTTAAGCACCAAAATAATCTAAAATAAACATTATTCAAGTGGAGTGATTATGCAGCAAATTCAAATTGATGGAGGTTGCACATCCTAATACTATATGGCTTCCATTGCCCTATCAACAAATGAAATAGTAATTTTCATAATGGATGTGGTACGTATTAATTTTGGCATGTGGATTGAGTGTATGGACAAACCTCACTAAAGATAGTTGTTCTGTGGAAAGCCATTATTCTGTTGTATATTAATGAGATATCTTGGGAGCTCAGAAGAATTCAGTCATTTTTTAGTCGGATCATTTACTTGAGACTTCAGCATGCACAATGAGACTGGCCCAATATTTTTTTTTAGTTTATAAATTTAAAAATACACAAATTAGATCAAATATGTTGCTCAAAATCAGTAGACACTGGCTTTTTTGGTATTCTGTTTTCTTCACTGAACCTCTTTAATATTAAATACTCTTGCTTCCACTTATTTAATTAGTGTCATGTTACTGTAGACATTTTTCAGTACTCGGGACCACACCACCTAAAATCTTAGACATTTTGTAGCGCTCCTAAGGAGTGCTAAACTGTTCATTTGTACATATAGGGAGAGTCCCAGCACAGATGGCTCTACAAGAGGAAATATGTTCAACTTGTTATAAAATTGTAACATGTCCTGTCGCTGAATTAGCATGCAGTATGTCCTCATAGCTACACCCAGGCACTATAACACAAAGAATGAAACCTTCTGACCACCAGTGCCGAAAACTGTGCCTTATGAAAAGCACAGTAATTCTTGATCTTGGGTCACGCCCACACTGACTTCTTTGTGAATCCATTTACATTAGCCAGTTTTGATGAAAGAGCATCAGAAATTATGGAGTAAGGAACTCGTGAGGCATTCTTCTGCTTCATCATTTTCTAACACATTTTTCAATGAGGCTACAGCACTGTTAATTTACAGATCATGATAGACAGATAGGGAGAGATAGGCTTTGTGATGAATTAACCATGCTCGATATATATTTTCATTTCATGTGTGGTGTTATTTTCACTCTGTAATGTACTTTGGAGTTTATGCACTTTCAGTGTCAGGCTGTCATTAAAATGTAAAGTTTAACTGCGAAGATGAAGGTGGAAATAGCAAGAGCCTTTTTGTGGTGGGTTTCTTTTCCAGCACAGCACAGATTCATCACAAGTTTGTATCTGTGATTGAAAAGTAAGTATCTTCTCTGGGGGCTTCAATACCATAGTTTATTATTTTGTCTCAAAGAAAAAAAGTGTTAAACAGGTTGTCTTTATTGAACTTTTAGAGAATATTAAGCTGATTTATTAAAAGTGTCTCCGACAGCTAGTCTATAAAAGCCTTAATCAAAGGATTGCAGTCCTTTGAAAAAATCATTAAATATTTTATATACAGCTATAGTTTTGGGAAAGCATTATGTGATGACATGGTTAGAAGTCGGTCTTTTATCGGAACTTTGTTAAATTTCTTTCAGGTATTTTCTCTAAGGACATCTAAGAAGGCTGCTAGCTATGCTTCACTTTTTGTAGTGATTATCAGTCAACTGCTTAGTCTTGGGATGGTTTACAGAAAACTAAACAGAGCCTTTCCTGGACACACACAGTGAGGGACAAGGCAGGACTGTGTCCTTGACATAATGCCTGCCCATCACGAGACCGGGGACATCAGTTAACCTAGCATGTCTTATAAGGTTATAGGTAACTGGAGCGCCAAAGGAAAATCCACATAGACAAGAGGCAGAACATGCAATCTCCACACAGATGTACTTCAACCCAGAACTGAACCCAGGCCCCTAGAGCTGTGATTCAGCAACACTGACCGCTTTTTGACTGTGCCACCCTAATCTGTATTTCATGTAGATGAAACATTCTTCAAGCCCTAAAACTTTCCTTAACCGATATTCCAGGTTTGGCAAGCATCGCAAGGATGAGAGGGTGGGAGACAAAATCGAGCGCAAGAGTTCAAGCAAGTCGAAAATGGAAGACATGCAGGCGTCCGAGGAGGAAACATTCCGAATGAAAATGGAACAGGAGAGGTGAGTGTTCCGCGTTCTGGTAACCACTTTAATGAAGTGTCAGGAGGCCCTGATGCTGCTGGAAAGCTGGAGCATATTTTGTTTTATAATTAAGTGAATGGGTCTTGGCATTCTCTTTTGGAAATTCTGGGAAGCCACTCAAATTCTCTTGGAATTGTCGGTGTCAAGGCTTTAGCAAACATTTAATGCTTATCTAAAAGACGCATTTTCTTTCTATTGTCCAGACTTTGATGACTCCAATGGTACTTGACACTCGTTGCCTTCATACTTTCCTTCTCATAAAGGGGCTTAACAGATGTTCTGTTATAGGCCAAGGTTTTTTTTTAAATAGAAATTTCGTGTTTTTAATGTTTTTAATGTTCTCCAACACTACTGAGTATTATTGTTATAGATGAGTTTTATTTTAGACTTGACACAAGTAAAACTGTTAGTATTAAAAATAGCTGTGTGATACTTTTCTTTTTTTTTTTAAATTAACATTGAGTTTTGAGTTACCTTACCTTACCTTAAATTATCCAAATTATTTGTGGATAATCAAAATTAAAACCTTCTACTTTATAAGACATAACAGTGCATTCTTTATTTTTTGTCTTTTTGCTATCCAACAGCTATATTAAATTATTGTTTAAGTCAGTTTTCATGTTTACATTTTTCTTTTGTAAACCTCATTTGTTTACATTTTTCTTTGAGCTACTCATTTTTGAGGGACTTGAAAAATGCAATGGGCCCCTCTTTATTGTATATTAAGTGTATTCAGTTCTGTAAGACAAAATTTCATTAAATTTCCTGTACCTCATTTAAGTGTGTGTATGTCCCTGCTGAACTGTCAGAGACTATTTTGTTGATAGATGGCCTGCATTAGACCTAATGCATACGGGTATGCCCACAACATTCCTGCACTGAAGTTAGCATTAACACTGCAATTTAAAAGTGATTTTCATTTAGATAAAGCTTTACAGCGAGGGTGGTAGTAAGAAAAGCAAACTAATTACTTTTTTTGCGTGCAGAACATGAAAGTTGTTTCACTAAGAGACTTGACCAAAAGATAATGTTGATGTAAAATAAGCACAACATTCCTTTAAGGCGCAAAAATATTTGTTTTTCAGGAAGCTGTAAACGTGCTGTAGAGAAGTAGGAGTATGTTCTTTAAAGTACCACGATAACGTTTATTTGATCATTTCCTTTTCATTTTTGAAGAAAAAGCTTTGTGCGATATGCAGCGCACTGCTGAAAATCTGTGGTTTCCAATTTAGTCTAAGTTCAATAAAGTATGTGATAAAGTAAAGACTCAGTGTCTGTGGTATATGAAATAGAACTGTTAATCACCGCCTTTCAAACAGTTTGTTTTGGGTAACAAACCACACCTCTCTGTAAATTTAGAAAGGACTTAAGCCTTTATAATTGTGTGAATAAATGGGTTATGCACTTAAGAGGTTTAGCTAGTATAGTGATTTGTTGGTCTAACTGCCATCTCATGCTCTGTGAGCTAGTCAGACATCAGCTATGACTACAGCAATGTAATGCAATGGTTATGATAGCATTTTTCACCCCAAAGGATCCCCATCCCTTTACCCACAGTATATGAAGGGACTCTTAATCCTCAACTGAAGTACAGCCCCCACCTGTGTTTGACGCGTGTGCATTACTGTTGTGCAGCCCAACTATGCTAGCAAGCAGAAATACGAAACTGCATCACCTGCTGACTTTATATAGGCCAGGTTTTGCAAACCCAGAGCAGTTAACATCCCTACTCTTACAAACAGGACTATGGCATCTTTAATGACCTAAGCACTGTAGTCATAGACACACTAATGTTACGTTAAATGGCTCAACCAAAGGATGGGACTTCTTATCTCAGCACGGAAATACGAAACATGAATTTGAGTCCAAGTAGATACAGCTGCTCTTTACAGAGTATCCCTGCTGGGATAAACTGTCTCTTTCATATTTCACTTCATTTATGGTTTCTGGGGGGTAGCAGTAAGTATATAAACTTGTCGCTCTACTGTAGCCTTTGCCAGATTGACAGTTTGAAAGCTAAAAAATCAGTCTAAGAACACTACTAGATGTCTGTTTCAATTTCCAACTTCATGACTTCCCAGAACCTCAGAACCATAATCTTCATAATGCAGAAGGAAGAGGGTGAAAGGAATGGTAGTATGTGCCCTGTAATCTTAAACTCAGATGTGTAAAATTCCCTTTTTGTTGCAGTGCATGAAAGTAAGGCTGCACTTGCCCTATTGTAGAATACACTGCTGTTTTACCTCAAAGCCAAAGCCGTTTTGGAAACCAACTCCTTTGTGTTTTTAACTATTTTGTTTATCAAAAATAAAACCGGAAAAAAAAAACTTTCCATAAACAGTTTATTGCATATTTGGATTTCTGGATTTCCTCTTGCTTTGAAAATGCAAAAATGCATTTCTAGTGTCATTTGTTTCCATTCTGGATGTCTCTTACCCTATCTCGTCTGCATTGTAAATGAGAACTGCAGGGACATCCCAGCTTTTCGATCCAACTTGAATTTTTGTGTCTTTAATGATGTTAGTCTTCTGGGAAATTGGCCCTGTTATAATGAACATGCGCTGGAATACAAATCCTTAGGGTTCACAGAACAACAAGGCTATTTTTTTTGGGAAAAAAAATCAATTATTATCATAATTTTATAAAGTTATTATACATCTTAATACAAATTTAATAGTAATATACTTAGAACAGGGCAACTCGAAAGGCAAACTTACGGATTGATTAGGGAAAACTGAAAGGCACAAGTTCATCTTAATGCCGTTATGAAATTATACATCGTCAGATTTGATAAGTGCTGTGCCTTTGAAAAGCAAATGCATTCCTGTGAAAAATATCAAAACCCTGGGATGGGCCGCTGCCAGAATGCAGCACTTTAATGATATGTTTTAGAATTAATCTGAAAGGACATTTTGACAGGTGCTTTTAGTTTTCTGAAAGGGAAGTCAGTCAAGAGGTTAGGCAGTTTAATTTTAATACCCCATCATTACCTGAAAATCACAGAGATTTATGGTAGAAGGTAAGCGGATTTTACATGTTATACTTGGAAACATGTTTCAGGACAGTAGACCTCTTGCTTCTTTGATGTTTTAGAGAGAATTAGGTGTACGCACAACCCAAACACTTTATAAACCTATAGTTAGTATGTCTAAAGAAACATACTCTCCTTTCATTGTAACCCAGATATTTTATGTGGTTTTATAAGCTTGAGATATGGTATCTCAAGCTTAAAACGAGATTTTAAAAGTTTCAGTCAGACGCAGCAACTAATTCATTTTCAAGTGATGTAGGGATTACAGAAAAACAAATAATTTTCCAAGTAGTTCAGGTGGGTAGCTGCGTCAGCATGCGTAGGCTGCAAAGGAACAAGTAATAGGTTTATTCCATGCTGAAAAAAAGAAGAAAGAGAACACAACGTTTCGGCCATGGAGCCTTCTTCAGGTGTCAAAGGACACCTGAAGAAGGCTCCACGGCCGAAACGTTGTGTTCTCTTTCTTCTTTTTTTCAGCATGGAATAAACCTATTACTTGTTAATTTTCCAAGTGACAGTTCAGATGCAGTGCAGAAAATTCAGGAATACTGTATATTAAATCTGTTCTTTTTTCTAAAAAAAATATCGAGTTGCTTTACTCGTTTGTTTAACCCTATGTCTGTGTATATATTGAGCACAAGGAATACACAAACTGTATTGTTGATCATAATGCTTCTATCACCATAATGCCAGTGTAACAAAGAGAAATGACAGTGTATATCAGTGGTGTGTCCACTGTGATGCTGTGAATTGGCCTTGCAGTGCTTGTTTCGTGTCACAATGTGACAATTTAATTAATGTACAAATGCATCATAAAAACATAAGGACAAACAAGAGTATAATTTCTTCCAGCCATTGTGTGGAGTGGCAGTGTTTGGTCTTCAACCACTTGGCTGAGAAGCCTCTTCCAGACATCCAGAACTTGTTTTTGGAAAGAAGCATTTCATACTCCATACTCCATATACATAAATTCCCATTTCATGTTCACTTTTGACCTAGTGTCCTTGTTTCACTATTGAGTGTTAAACAGTTCCCCATGTTGACCCTTCTGCATTCCTTTTAGGATTGTATACTGTATACCTGGATCAAGTCTTGTCTCAGTGCCGTTTATTCTAGACTGAAGAGATTTAGCTTCCTTAAGCTGTCTGTGTATAACAATCCCCTGAGACCGGGAATATTTCTTCCCTTTCTTCTGTGAAATCTCTATGTCTGTCATTTTTGTCACATGGTGACCAAACCGAACACAGTATTTTAAATGAGGTCTTAACGGATTGAGCTTAAGCATATATTCCCCCATTTAATTTTCTCTCTTTCTGCTATATGTCCGAGGATTCTATTTGCTTTTATATTGATTCCCCACACTGTATTGATATGGATATTAAAGTACTGTAACTACATAAACACATGAATCTCTTCCATCCTTCCTGCAGTTTAGGACTATTTACTGCATAGTGTACTGTATGTTCCTGCTTTCAGTATGGATCGTTTTGTGCTTATCAATGTTAACTGTCATTTGCCACTTGCAGTTGCTTCTGCAATGTTAGCTAGTTTGCTACTTGTACAAAAATTGAAATCTTCAATATTAATCAGGAAGAGCATTTAACCTAAAAAAAATCCCTGTGGCACACCCCTACTCACATCTGCCCAGTTAGAGGCTATGCCTATTAAGATAAAACACTGTTTCCTGAACTATGTTCGTACATAACCTTGAATTCTAGTAGCTTTTAATTTGGGAACTAAAGTTTTTATGGGGGGGCCTCAAAAGCTTTCCAGTAATCTAAATATATCATGGCACATGCTTCAGTTTTATCTAATGACTGTGTTCATTGTTCAAAGAATTACAGCAAGTTAAACAAGACCTTTCTTTTTGAAAATGTCAGTCTCTATTAAAATTCCATCATTTGTAACTACTCTTTTGTTTTAGTTCTATTGTTTCCATAACTGATCATTTTCATCATCTTGCATATTATTAACTTTAATCTGATTACAAATTCTTTAGTAAAATGCTTTTGACAAATTCCCTTATTTACTTGCAATGCAGTAAAAGCTTGTTATGGATAAAAGAGAGTCCTCTTGCATTCTTCTACTTATCTTTTTGGCTTCACCAAGTCACTAATCAGCCTTTTATGACCCCGGATTGCTGGCTTTTCCTCTCCTAAAAATAGAAATACTTAGTGTTTGCTTCTACTGTTTTAGTTCCTTCTGATTCCTTACAACTTTTTTCTTTCTTTGTGTTATACTAATGAATGTTTTAGTATGGTAATTGATGTAGCCCTTATTGTGCCCTGATCCATGGAAATTTGCATCTAAATTTACAACCAAATGGCCTACTTTCATTTGTAACCTTTTCATGTTTTAATTAGCTACTGTCTGTAATAGTAACGACTATTTATGTATTTTTCCACAAAAAATAATATTTTACCTCAAACTCCAATTAGGAAACACTTTTATCCAAATACTGTTATTGCAGCATATCCTATTTCATTGTATAAGACAGAGTTTTTCTAAATGTATTTTATGTCATTAGATGTTTTAGCTTGAAGAATAAAGGTAGCAATCATTAACGATGATTATATATTTGGTTATAATTATGTTGGTAGCATGCAGCAGATTAAATCCTAATTTTACTTTATGTATGAGTTGAAGTAAATTATTACATTGACTTTTGACAAAAGTATATTGCATAATCTAGTGAAGGTGTCTTCAAATTTCAAGATCATATTATAATGGAAAAAGTATAATTGTAAATGGAGCAATTTTCCCCAGATCAAATGATCAAAGGTTTAGTCTGTTTATTTGCAAACCATGTGCCCCATTAAATTTGATGAAATAGATATATTTAATAACTTAGTTTGATATTGAACAATGCAAGGAAACGCTGTGCTATATAATGAAATATATTAAGATCGAGTTTTCAGTAATGAATCTAAAATGTAATATTCCGCATCATTGGTTTGTTAAGCTATGTTTAGAGTAAATAATTGTAAAGTGCAATCTGTCAAGGCTGCAAACTTTATTTTATAGATGTATTACTACTTTACATACCATTCAAAGTTGCAATACAGTTGCCAATTATTGCAAATAGAGATGGATTTCAAGATATAATGCTTCATGGAAAACTACAATTCTCTCTATTCTTTCTGCAACTTTGTTTCTTGTTGCTTTATTGCCAGATCTGTTTTGGAATGGGGTGGGGGGTTAGGAATGATGAATAGGTTTTGACACTTACCAACACATTCAGTAAGAACCAAAACAAATTTTGTCCTTTCACATAACACAGATGGTGCTGCTAAACAATTTATCATTGGAAGGACTTTCCAGAAAACAGTTTAGATATTGGATATACTGCAACCGAAAGTTGGCAGTATCTTGAAGAATGTCCACTCGTAGGGCTGGTAACTTATTTTAATAACTAGTATCTGTGCTGTTCAGAAATGAAAATAAACTGCTTTGAATAAAAGGTAAGGACTTGTAATTCGGAAAGCACATGAGGAAATAAACATAAGACATTAGTACAGTGAGAAACTCAGCCCTTCTCTACCTCCAGGATGGTAAAAAGTTTGCTGGGGTTCTTTGCTTCAAATCCAGTGACACTGTCAATTTTAAAATCCTAGTTCCCGATGGTACTCGTGTGACCTTTAATTTCCCTCCTTCTGCATAAAGCCCTTCTGAACATGCTCAGAGTGCCGTAACCAAAAGGAAGTGCCGGTCTCAAGCATTGTTTAAACTAGAGGTTAACAGGGAACACTTGAGTGGTGATTATTTTTCCTCTCCTGGCCTATTTTCTATTAACATAGATCACACTGTCCATAGTGAAGTGTAAAATTCCTGCACACTTTGCGTAAGCTTAGCATTTTGGATCCTGTGACTTCTCAGTGACCCCCTCATAGCTTGGGAAGAATGGTCCTGGACAGTAATTACAGCTTTACCGTGGATATTGAATCCCCAAAGGTAAAGTGTCTTACAAAGAGCATCCTGTTGAAGAATAGCTTGAGGCCACAGCAGCCATATGTCTGGAGCAGAGAATGATTCTGAGCTCCACTCAGTTTAGTGACATTGGTGCATTATTGCATTCATTCTTCAGATCGTCTGCTAATGAATAAAAGTGTTACATGACTAACAGTGTCTTTATGTTTTCCTCTTAATTATACCGCCTCTTTTTAATTAGATGAACAGTGCCAAATCCTGCACGGAGAGGCTTGGAATTTCATTTTTAATTAGCTTCTGGCATTAAAGTCACTAAGTAAGGTTTTTTATTTATTTAGAATGCATTTGGGAAGACAAAATTCAGTGTCCTTTATGCTAATATTTTACTTTTTTCTAATAGTGCTTGAAACAACAAGACTCCTCTGGTGGTACTTTTAATTAGCAATAAATGCAATTTTTTTTAAGCATATGTTATTTAGGATATGTAGATATTTTGTTTGCAATAAGACGGGTGTAAAACTGGAAAGGAGCTGTTTAACAAAAAGGCTGTGTATTATGTGAAGATGTAGTCTTTTTCAGCAGTATGCTACTTCATGTTAACACCACTTTTAGAAAACTAATTTTTAATGGTAAAAAAGACAGCTGCTAAACTGCTGAACCAGTTGAAAATGTATGGAGCCTAAATATGGATTGTGCAGGTCACAGTCTAGGTGTCACAGATAACCTGCTGTATGTGTACCTGAGAACATGCTAACTCAGTCTAAACTTTGGTGTGTTGTAGTTTCCTTCTCAACTGGTAAAGTTATTACTGAGAATGGAAAATTACTCTCTTACCTTTGCCTTTTGTCTCTAAGTGACAGAACCTGGGGCAAACAATACATTTTTTATCTCTGTGTGAAGTTCTATAATTTGTAAATGAAATAAACTCTTACATCTGTGATGTACTGTACTTAACATTTCATTGACCCACTTTTCTTATTTGTAATTTCTCAAGCTTGTTGATATTAAGGTGCCTTACTGCCAAAGATGTGACCTTCATTTGCACATAGTTTTTAATCAGTACAAATACCTAGCATTTTTGATGGTTTACAAATATGACATTTATCATCCATTTTCTAAACATTTGCCTGAAATACATAAGTCAAGAGATCAGTATGGTACATTATGGAACTCCGAGGAAAACTTAAATTAAATTAAATTTAAGCATAGGATTCCATAATTCTGACAAAATTCAAGGATTTCTCTGTGCCTGACATACAATATGCTGAAATACAGAAGTGATAGAAGAAACTTTGAAGAAACTCTTCTTTTAAAAAAGCAAGTTGATTATAGTGGTTTGTGATCAAGACTGCATACTGTATGTCAATATTAATCTAGATAACAATGATATGACAAAGGTTATTGAAATCCTAAATGTCAGTGGCATGTTGTTCAACTTAGTGTCAAACAAAGCATTATACATTTACACAGATTAATTGGCTCCTAGGAAAAGAGCCCCCAGTGTGTCTGTGTATCTGCCCAAAAATGGACCTGTCTCCCATTCAGTATGTATCCTGTCTTGTGCCGGTTGGTTCATAGGTTCTGGCTCTAAATTAAATTGGACAAAGCGGCTAGAAAATAGAAGAACGGCTGGATTAATATTAACTAGTTACAAATGTAATTCAAACTCTTGAAGTGTCCACTATTGGTATTCCAACAAATTTCAAAGAAGAAATATGAGCATGTACTGTATTGATTACAGTCACTAATCAAAAGTAATGCCTGGCATTAATACAGCTGCACTGCTGTAATCATTTGATGTTTTTATAACCCTATTTAAAGCCCATATACTGTACTAGCAAACTTGTATATTCACATTGTTTTGGGATTTAATTTGATTCCCTGCACACTGGATTGAAAAATAATTTGCTTCCCAAATTGAATTAAAGAAGTACTTGTTCAAAATTATTGTAATGGGTTACTTTCATTCAACTTTTTTGATTGTGTAATAGTTATTGATACTCAGTTAAACCCATACAGAACTTTTCAATGGCAGCAATTAATAATAGTAGGGCAGGTTTAAACATTTCAGATCTTATTGTCCATCTAAATACAGTGTTGTTGCATTGTTTTAAGCTATTATTGGTTAAGATACCCTTAGCATTGTGAAATGGCAAGTTAATTAAAATAAAGAAATTATTTTTTCTGTAATGTGTGCTCTTAGGACACTCTGCTAACCTGACAGGCATTCTGTATGGTTTCTCAACGTGGACTACCTTACTTGAACAATTTATGGTGCTTAGTATATTTTCTTAAAGATGTTATCTGGGCCTTTTGAACAAATTTGATTAATTTAAAATGTTATTTCTAATTTAAAAATCAAAGTTAATCATGGTATGCCAAATACATTAGTATAGAATCACTAGATTCATTTTTGTATTATCTTACTAAATGACTTCCACTTCTGTGCCAGTGCTTTTCTATTTTTGATTTGTTGTGCACTTAAATTTAACTTTAAGTCTAAGAAAATGCCAGATTAAAAAAAAATAGCTAAACTATTGATGGCTTTAATATGTTGTACATATTTATTTTCTGTTAGAAATAATCTAAATATGTTTTAGATTATTTTTGATCATTTTTGGTCACAAAATGGCTGGAATTATCAGGTAATATTAGTGATGCATTTTTTTAGTTTGTTGCACTTTTCTGACGGGGAAGAAATCACGGGGGCTGAATTTTAGCCCTACGAAAACACGTCTACAAAACACATCACACTGCTGGCTTCTTTTTACTTAGATTTGGGTAAGATAGGCTTGCCTATAGATAGAATGTAACAGCTTAATCGGGTTTTTGGCTTTCTTTGACCCTGCATGTTTTTTTATCTGTTTTATAGTAGAAGCCAATTAGATTAAATTAAATCAAAACAATTAAACTACTTGAGAAATGAGAGCAAAATGAGAGTTTGGTCTGTGGATTTTGGTTACCTCTGGTTTAGATATTTGCCAGTCAAAAACAGATGTTTGTTTTTTCTATGGAACACTTTGGCTTTAATAAGGTGCCTGTTTTTTTAGTGTGCTTGTTTAAAGAGAGACAGAAATGGCTGTACACGCCAAAATTGAACACTTATTATTTTTAAGATAACAAATTTGGCATGGATAGACATTGTTTTGCTAAAGCAGAGCTTGTGAAATCCTCGGTAGCTTGCTCTGATTCAGTGAAAGAAAGCCAAGGTTCTGAAGGCCAGACTTGAGCCCTGCTGGAGAGAATATAAGGAAAGACAATCCCCAGAACAAAGATACTTGTTGACCTGTGGGAGCACCATAAAAGTAAAATCAGGTGTCTTCTTGCAGCAGGACGCATCTGGAACTACTAAGAGTTGAGCTTTGCTGGACAGGGTCAAGCAGCAGGACATCACTACTCTGTCCGCACCCGTGATCCCTGTGAGATGACAATATTTTTATTCTGGGGTATCTGCTTGCTTTCTTCCCATAACAATATTGTCTTAAAAAGACCTTATTCATACAAACCAACTTGAGAAGTGCAAGAACACTTCAATGAAACTATTGTATGAAACCCTTTGCATTAAAGAGGTGGACTGAGTTAAGGGAGGTGAGCCTTGGAATAAGGTCAGAAATATTTTTTTAATCAAAGTGCTCTAGGGAATTTTCCTCCATTCTTTATCCTTCTTTTCAGGAAGAGGTGCTCTGTTGTCACTGCATAGAAGTTTGAATAATGCCGTGTGTTGTACGATGTTTTTTTGTTTTTTTAAATGAAAACATCTAAGGAGGCTTACAGAGATTCAGACCGCTTTGCAAAGGGGGTAAAATATTTTTCGAAGATACTTAAGTGTTTTTTTTTTTTTGTTTTTTTTTTTTACAGAAGACCTATTCAGGCAGCATTGTTTATAAATAACGTAAAAGATTTAGGAAACCTTTGCATGAAATGGTGTTAATCAACATTTAGGTTTTTTTTCCAAAATATCATTTTTCATGACATTTTTCTTCTAATAAGAAGAATGCAGTTTTCTTGGCTGTTGAAGATTAATAGAAAACTTCTTTACAGCGCTGTGCCAGGAGGCACCATGAAATCTTTCCCCTTTTGATTTTTTAAATCTCATTTAGTTACAATCCGAGCACTCCTGGCTTGCAGAATTTCATCAGTTGGCATAGTGCTATAACATTTTTAATCCTTATCTTGTCATTCTCAGATTTAGAAACCTAAAAAAAACATCCAGGAGTTGTTTTTTTCTGGATTTGTATGTGTTTCATCACTGGAACTGTGAACTGCTTTAGACTCCAAGCTTATTTAATATTCAACAATATTTATTATATAGTGGATTCTTCTGAAACAGTGGATTATTGAGGATAAACACTGTACTGTTATAAATGGATGATGAGGGAGGGAGGTTTTAACAGCCTTCTCTGTGGAGTGACTTTTCACTAAATCAGAATGCCTATTTAGAACACTAGAACACTCCAGGCCTTCACATGCTTTGTTTTTCAGCTAGAGACTTACCAAGTTATTGTACAGTATATCTGGCCTTGACAGGGTGAAACAGTAAGGCAACCATTCAACATGATTCTAGGATAGTACTTAGACATGAATTGACAGTATTTCTTGACTCGTTTTACTTTCATACCACCATGTGAATTTTAAAGAAGCTGAATATGTTATGAGCTGAATATGTGGTGGCACAGTTGAACTCCTGCAATCCTTTAAGATAACTAGATCTATAATTGTCTGTGCCTGTAAAGGGATCATTAGAAGGTGAAGACACCTACAGGAAGGTCATTTTTATGAGCTTTTTGTCATGAAAGTCTGGAAATTAAACATCCAGCCTGAATTTCATACTCTGGCTCAAAAGACTTTGCATGTTTCTGAATTGTACAGCCATTTGTTGATTATTGTGCAAATAATGTCATGCCTGCTGTTTAGAAAGATGTGTGTGTTTTATTTTTGTATGAAGATTGAGTTATTTGAAACCTGAAAGTTTAAATGGCCACGGGATATAACATATAACTTTTTCTGCCCTAGAATTCAGGCAAAAACCAGAGAAATCCGAGAGAGGCAAGCTCGTGAGAGGGACTATGCTGAAATCCAGGATATCAACAGGACATTTGGATCTGACGAAGAGCACACATACGCTGGTATTGGCTCACTGGAATCATCAATGGACAGTGGGCACAATCTTTCCTTGCACAACAGACCACAAAGTCCCCAAGAAGACCCCCAGCAAATTGAAGCGCTATACGCACAAGTGAACAAGTCACGCAACGGCCGCGCTCCTTCCGCCGAAAGGTAAGCACAGTGTTACTGTAGTAATGCTCTTCTGGAACACAGTTTTTTTCTGAGTGGCAGAGAAAAGTGATGCGTCCATGTGTTTTCTAACCACTTCATCCAGTTCAGGATCACAGGGGAGCCAGTGTGTGTCCCGGCAAGCCACAGGCGCAAGGCAGGGTCCACACTGGAATGGACGCCAGTCCTTGCAACTTTCTCAGAAGCCAATTAACATGCCAGTACAAACTCCACACAGATAGCACCAGAGGTCCAGAATTGAACCGAGGTCCCCAGCACTGCAAGCCAGAGATGCTAACTACTGCACCCAGAAAAAAAAAAAGTTCAGTAAAATGTATATATATGAAAAATAATATCTGATAATATGGCATGTCATGTATATCCCCTTAAACATTAACATTAAAAAATGGGCGTTTTATTCCCAAAGCCCATTACAAAGCCACAAAGCTGTTACCAGACTGCACTCTGACTACATTAACATTTTCGAAACATAGCACCCTTCACAGTTAGATGATAAGTCTTTACTTGAGATGAATCAACATTAAGATTTAGAGTAAAGCTAAGTGGTTGTTATATTTAACTAATTGTAGGGGTCAGAAAAGAGGCACAACCAGTTAAAGTTGAGGGGAAGTCCTATTCTGTGACTTTAGATGTAGGAAAAAAATCATGTGAATAAGTTTGTTTATGTTGTACAATATTATTGGTTGTAAATGGTATATAGCATAATTAATTGCATGATATAAATGTTTTTAACACATAACTTTATTTTTCCTCTGAATATTTTTGATGATCTTTAATATGTTGATCAGGAATTCTAAACGCTTTTAGAATGTTTACATGGGTTAACAGATAATTGAAGTTTAATTTTATTGTGAAGTACCACGAAAGTGAGCTCTTTGAAAATGTAGCTTTCTCTTTCATGACCTTGCAAATAAACGTGTTGCAGTTAAGCATCTTAATTCTTTATAATTGAAGTTCAAAGTTCTATGTACATAAATGGCAGTTTTCTTCCAACAATAAATTTCAGGTCAGAAATTCTGCATTGTATTTTATCAACAAAACAATGCTTTTTGTAAGGGACACTTTTAAATCTTTTTCCTTTGTGAAACATTTTGTACTACTTCTGAAGTGTCTTGGGTTTGCAGGAGTTTGGGAATCAGATCCAGGCTATAAAAAATGTCATTTTTCAGTTTGGACAGATGCAGAGAATAACATCATTTAAGTAGCTGCTCCTTCATAACTTTTGACTGTCGGGGGGGAAAAACCTGTCACTCAAGATTTTGTTTATATATCATACAGTGGCCAGAGAGACAGTGCATTATTAATAATTCCCTTCTTTTGTTTTTTATTTTTGTTTCAGCATAATTTCCTGTGAGTATTTTATACAGTTTCCCAATTTAATTTAAATAACTCAGGATATACAGGGCACACGAAAACAAGACTGTTTTCTTGCTTTGTAAACTATCAACAAAATAAGATTTTCAATAACTTTTTTTTTCTCACTGGAAAACAAATCTTAAAATGCTAGTGGCGTTTTCACCTGTTTTTGCAGGTGTGTTTTAAATCTATTGATGGATTAAGGAAATGCCAGTTTCAAAACCAGATGTTACCTTGGTAACATTTAACTTGAATGAGGCTAAATAAAACATAATCAAAATTCCTTCATAAACAGTAGACAACACTCTAAAACTACATAAAGAAACTGCATAAAAACCCTTTAGAGCTTGAGTCTTTAATGTTTTAAAATCTAGAAATTTCACCTGACTTCTCTCTGGGGTTCTGCTCTCAGATATGGACGCGGGTACTGTATGTCTCATTTTGATATGTTATGAATGATCATATGGCAATAATGTAATTTCCACAAATTGTTGTAAAGTGCTATATGTATTGTTATAATATGTTGTATAGTGGTTATGAAGTAGTTATATTTTCATGCCTGATTCATGTGTTAGTAATGCTCTTTTGACATACATAGGTACCCCCTTTACATGCAGATACCCCCCAAAAAGGAGCAAAATTTCTTCTTCAGACCTGAACATTGTTTCATCCTTCTGCTTTTCAGCATAGAATTAACCTTTACTTGTTCCAAAATGCTGCTTGTGCATCCTGAGGTGCTTCAGGAAATGGGAATTGTGCATTTAAAGAAACTTTACCATGGCTTCAGTTTTTTTGTTCAGGAAGGACATCCTTAACATAATTTAACTTCGGGAAGAATGCCCAGGTATTAACAATAACATTGATTGTGGACATTAAGGACATGAATAAATTGTTTGTAGTTGTTTAGAATATTTAAGATTAATCAAACATATAGGGTCACACGCATTCACCTTCTGCTAGTGAATGTCATGTTCTGCTTTTGTCTGCCTGTGTTTGTTTCTTTTTCTGCAGTTCTTGCCTTCAGTGATACTTAAAACTTAAAACTGCCTGTAAGAAGGAAGGTAATCTTATAAATAAATATGCAAAAGTGGTAAGGCCTATATTTGACTTTAGCAGTGCTTGTCATTCAGTTATATTCCAACGCCAAATTCATTATTGCTTTCATCAACTGACATTTAGTCACCATATTTTATTTTACTTACTAAATTACTTTTTTGTGACAATTTAAATTAGTTTTTTGTTACTCTGCCAAGAAATGAGGCAGGTCTTTCATAGCTTTGCTGTAATTGCACATTGAAATGAAGTTCTTATCTGTATGAATACATAGATATGTATATGCATATAAGCACTACACTTTTTGAATCAAAATTAATTTGATAGGGCTTAAACGATCAGATAGAGGTGTGATCTGATAAAATGTACTGATGAGCTTTGTAATGTCTTCAGTTAATGAGCGAAACCCAAAACATTGATTGTGCTAATTTAGTTAATATATACAGTATATATAGTCTGTGGAGGAACACCTTGTAAGTTAACTGTTATCACATTGGAGACTTTCTAAACTGATAATAAACAATAACACTTGGTAGACCTACTTCACTTCTGTTATTTGTTCTGCAGGACATCAAGACTATTTTGGTTATTTACTGCATACACTTTTTTTTCAAAGATGCATTAAATTCTTATACATACTGTATACGAAAGTAATCTGATTGGAAGCAGCTCTCCAATAAATTATTCTAAGTATGATAAAGATTGTTGTAGTAGTAATACATTTTGAAAATTGATTGATCCTTTTCAAAAGCTAACTCTCAGGTCAGTAAATGTAACTTTTTTAACATTTGAATTTTACTGCTTGGTTGAAGATTATTTCATATACATTATATACAAAGCATTGTATATATTTAGAATTATTAACTCTTTTTGTTTTCACTTGAATTATGTTGAGCTAGACTTCAGACCCTCTTCAGTAATTCAGTACTTGTACACTAACCTGATCTGAATAAAGATATATAGAAATGTTCCAAAATAAGCTGTTTGCCTTTTTGGACAGTACTGAGAAGGTGTTGAACCAGCAGAGCATAGTCATCACATGGGATCTTATTAATGTAGGTGTTCAGCCAACAGAAGGGGACTTTCCTGCTACACTCCTTTGTCATGTGGCACAGCCTGAGACTTGAACCTGCAGTCTCAAGGCTGATAAATTAACCCTGCACTCCAGACTTTAGTTTTGGCCTACAGTTTGTAAAGGAGTTACAGTGCTGTATTTACAACCAGGTTCAGTTATCTTTTGTTTCTATACCAATCATTCTGGATCTGTGGTTGCTACCTTGCAGTCTTTTAGGTTCCTAAAATGCAGGCTGGAGATCTTCAGAAGAGGACTTTGCTGCAGTTCCCAGAGTTTTAGGAAATTTTGCCCTGACGCTGAAGTTGAACACCAGACAGGTGTCAACACAAGATACATCACATTGTAGCTACTAAAGGCAGGAAAATACTCCAATTAATATGTTAAACTTTAAATGCTAAAAACTTAAAATCAATTAATCTGTCTTGGGCATCTAACTGTGAAACTTGTGAAACCAACTTGTGAAAATGCGTTTGAGAAATAACTAGCTTTAGTTCACTGAAAGGGTTAAAATTGCATAGAATCTTTATAAATAATTTTGTACAATGTGGTATTTCGAAGACCCTCATTACCAGCAGCACCATGCTTGACCTATATTAACATCAGGTAAATTGCCAGGTAATTTAATTACTGAATTAATTTTAGATAGGCCACTGTGATGATTAGTGTCTGTGACACCACAGGAATATAGCACAGCAGATAATGTATGTTTATAAAAAAAAACACTTCTCAGCTTTGATAAATAGATGTCCTAAATGATACATTTTGACACAGAATTTTACCTGCCTAGGTTTTAGACCGGTGAAGCCTTTGTACACAAACCTGTGATGCCAAATGGTACTACATGGAAAAAAATGCACATAATACCCTGAAGGGATACTTCAAAAACTCCTAAAATGTCACAGTGTGTGTGTGAAGGTGTATACATGGTTATGTATACATTGTGTATAGAGACACATGCACCTGTGTCTTGTATTGAGAAGAATACAAGAAAAACAGGCATAGCTTGTTTGTTGGAAAGTTTGTTTTGTACTGAAATCCTAAAATGGCGCCTTATCTGCAAAATATAGAAATGGGACAAACTGCAGTTTGTAGCTGATGTGGCTCCTATTTTTCAGAAGTTTTGAAATGGTAATTGTGACATTTTTTTTAATAAGGTACATGTTTAAAAGGTCACAGAGTGCTAAAGCATGAAAGATATTTTTGCTTGTTTCACATGAAACCTTGGGATGAAAGATTAGATAATGTAATCTGTAAATGGTCAATTGAATTTTCTTTGTAGTTTTAACTAAAAGCATTATGCACTTGGTCCTAGTCATGTCACGTGATCTTCAAAGTAAAAGATGAGGTTATTTTGAACCTTGTTTTATTTTAATTTTAATTGGAGACAAGAAAATATCTGCAATGTCAAGTAATATGAAATACATTTGAAAGATGAGGACAAACTTACTAGATATACCAAAGACTGTCCTATTACTAATACGTGCCCATGATTTCTCTTTTTAGGGACTTTTAAATTGGATGTCATGGAAAAGAGATCAATTTCCAGAAGTATTCTTGATAATGTTCATGTAGTGTTTTAATTATTCAGACTCTAAATTGTGCTTATGGAATGTTTCTAAATGCAAAAAGCAGTTGGTTTTAGTAGGGCTAGGATTTTGAATAAGTAATAGTGTTGCAAATGCATGATATAGCAAAACCACCAAGTAGGACTGGATTTTCCAAGAGAATTCATTAATCACATTGTTCAATAATCTTTGGAAAGTATTTAAGGATGTTATGTCACACATTATATGGACAAAATGTTTATTGCAGGTCACTTAAATTGCATGCATTGTCAAAGACTGTATAACAGGAATTCCCTATTAGGTAACATTGGAAAATTACTCGGACGATTTGAATAGATTTTTGTCTTGCATGCAGCAAAGAAAAAAGGCTGAGCATGCACGCTGAGCAACTACAAACACTCAATGATATGAGTAGCTATTGAATACTACTTCTGTCATCACTGCACATGCATTCAAACCTGTGGCAACTAAATGTTTACATATGTGCTAACTTGCTTAGTAACAAAAGAACAGGACAGAAAATACAGTACTGCATGGTTTTCTATTATAAAAATGAATATGATAAAACTAACATAAGGCTTATACTGTATCAGTTATTGAGTGCTGTAATAATAATAATAATAATAATAATAATAATAATAATAATAATCTATTGTTGTTGTTGTTGTTATTATTGTGTCAATCACTTACAGTGTAAAAAGATTGACAAGTGTAAGGTAAAAGACAATGCAGAAACATTGAAAAACTATTCTTGCATAATTAAAAATAATAGGAAAAAGAAATGCAATATAATAGAAAAAGATTCCTGTACCATTATATGTCTATATTTATATCATGGCTTTACCTAATACACTGCACAAATCACCATAAATATGTTTTGCAACAAAAGAACAGGACAGAAAATACAGTATGGCATGGTTTTCTGTTATAAAAAGGAATATTATCAAAATAACGTTATTGAGTGCTGTAATCTTCAGGAAGGTGTGCTAAAGTGGGAGGGCCATGTGATGGGTCACTCAGAGGAAAACAGGCACAGATTTTGCACAGGGCTTCAGAGACAGTCTGAGAAGTTTCTGGAAACTTTGAAAATGAAGAGCCAGGTTTGACTAAACTGCGGAGGAGGGACTAATGTATTTGCACGTTCTGGAGGCATTCCAAGTGCAGTTTGTTTGCAAATGAAGGCCTTCTAATCCAGATCGAAAATAAAGCTGTCTTCTGATATGTTGTTACTACACCTGATAAAGCGGAGTAATGGTGTAAAGAAGATAAACTCTTTTTCAAATGCGGCTGTTGCCTGATGGATTGTGGTAAATATGGCAGCAAGTCAGCTGCAGCCTCAATAAAATGAAACAGAAAGACAATGATAATAGTACGATTGAATGTGAAGGTACACAATGACGCCGTTAGAAGGATTACCAACAATTTTAAAATGACCAAATTACAGGTGGAGAATAGCTGCCCTCCAGATGTAGCTGAGATTTCACATCATCATCTAGTACATCCCAAAAATTCTCTCCTGTCCTTTATACCTTCTCTTAATATTATCTTTGTCACTTAATATTATCTTTTATCAATCTCAGGCCCCTCAAGGTAGAAACGTATTCTTTAAAACCAATGAACAGAATGTTTTTTAAGATGGGATAAATAAATTCCCTATAATCCTTAAAGATTTTGTCGGTCAACATATTTTTAAAAATGACCTTATATAATAATTTCATAGCGACCCAATGAAAATGCCAAAATCACTGCTAATTTATGATACGTTCATTAACACTAGCAGGATCATTTAACCTTTCCTAGTATTTATGTAAAAATATTTAAGTATGAAAGATATTGTTTATAGTACTTTATAATACAGTAAATGAAAATTGGAATTCACTCAGTATTTGTTGAAATAGAAGGTATTTTGTATTTCACACCACAGGGAGAAAGCGTTGTTTTCACTTCCAGTTGTTTTGACACAGGTGAGAATTTAGATTTTTGCTCTCCATGAAAAAGTGCTGATGGATACAACAATGCTTTACGTTTTTCTTTTCCTCCAAAAAATAGACTTTTTCTCTGATCAGAAAAAAAACATTTGAAAAGATAACACGGAAGTGAACTGCCAGTCAGAAGGTTGCAGTATGGGTAGTGATTTAAAGTCCACCCTGAGAAAGGAATCATTTGTCACCTTCAGTCACATCATTTTTTGTTCATAAAATAAGCCCAGCTCTGCCTTTTATGCTGTAATGCTTCTGTTTTATCAAAGTCATTCTCTTCCTGATATTGATTATTAACAACAGCAATTGCAGAACTCTCTGTCTTACATCAAGGTCTTTATGAGATGATGGCAGTACAGCGGCAAGTGTAACATATGAAGTGAATTGTTTCTGATCTTACTACTTTTTCTGCTACAAAATACCCATCTTCATCTGGAAGAAATCATTAAATATTGATCTTTACATTATCTGTTTTTGGGAAGATAAATCAAAACTATGGTAAAGACGATTGAGTTCTACCATGAAGCCGTTTTAAAATGTTCTCATCTTCCCTAGGTGATAAACCGACCTGTGTTAATTTGCTTACAATCTGTTTTCCACCAACTTACTTCCTCTTTTAAAACAAATCCATAGCTATTATACTCTATTACATCTTGAAAAGGGGAAAGAATTGTGTAAGATTTATTGCTGGTCTAAATCATAGATTTTCAAGATTTATCTTGTACCTCATGCATTGGTGACTGGAAATTGGTGAGGAGGAAACATAGTGTTATTGAAAGGCAGTCATCAGGCTCATGTGATAATGTTGGTTCAGTTTGCTGTTGCTGTCTTGTTTTTAGTTACCCCTAGTTTCAGATGAGGTCATGGGTATAATTTTAAGATTCATCTTTTATTCTTTTGTAGCCAAACACATTCTAAAGGCTAAAGTTTATAGTGTGTTTGCAACCTGGGACATAAAGCTGTTTGTTTGCAAGGCTTTTTGTAACATTTGAAGTTTTATGACTTATGACTATTTTTCATTTTTAAAAGGATCCTGATGCATAGACCATCTGGTGATTCTCTTATGACCTCGAATGAATCTTTCACAACAGAGCTTTCCTACTCTGTTAGTCAGTCAAATAAAACTGGCTCTTGACAAGTACAGTTTTCATTGGCCTCTAGGGAATTGAGTATTTCAAAAATTATTTTCTGTACACAATGAAAAATAAGAGACTGCTATAGAATTTGGCAACATATCACAAAAGGGGGTAAGTACTGTATTGATGAATATAGTACTTTTAGGTGAAAGTGCTAAAAGCTAATCCACTACCAGTCTGCCATCTTAGAACTCTGAAAATATGTTGCCCACATTAATGGTTTTGGCATGTATGTTAATTGTGTTCCTATCTAATAAAAGACCCTGTCTCTTCAGCAATAGCAGAGATCAGCATTCATAAACAAATGGTCCATAATATTTTAAGTGCATGAGTTCTAACATTGTGGAGCATTCCTTTGAACACAGTTTTATCTTAAAAATCACTTGCAATGTTTCCTCATATTTGTTTATTGTAATTTGCATTTATTATCACCTAGAAAAAGTAATACTGGAGCTGTAAACTCATCTTGACGAAACTTGTGACTGCCTAGTTAAAAAGGATGACAAAAGTTGAACCGCAGTTTGAAGGCCTCCTTACAGGTTATTTTGGCTTGTCCATTTTTCAGCAGAGCACTTTGAAAAAACGTATATGATGAATGTCTTGCATTACACACCTGAGGCAGAACCCTTTTCTTGGTCGTATCCTTGCATTGAGATTTAGAAAGCACTTTCTCTAAAGTAATAAAACCATTCTTCACTACTAATTCCATTTATGGAGTGTGCATAGTGTCATAGAGAAAGACTGGGTGGAGTTCACACCCTAAAACTCCATTCTGGGAGGGTAACACAAATAAAATTAAAAAACAACTTTGTTCAATTGATGGCAAAAAAAATGCTTTTTAATTTATTTTATGATTGTCCTGACAAAAACTGAAGCCAAACATATTTATAATTTAAATATGGGCATAAAAGAGAGATTTCTTTAACTATCTTATCGAGGACCAGAAATATATTAAACAGCACAGTCTGAAATGGTCTTGCAGCATAACTGGGTTGAAAGTCACGTCTGAAGCCAAGCAGTACACATCTTTGTTAACTGACTTGGTACAGAGAGTTAGAAGTTTTCTCAGTTTACAAAATCGAATCAATTTTTTGGACATCATAAAGTTGCCATGTTTCTGTTGTCAAATGCAGCTCTAGGGTAGTTTTATTTCCTGCAACTGAATGCCTAGCTGTTTGTTGGCAGCAAATGATTCAGCTGAGTAAAGCAGTAACAGTATAATTTGTCCAAAAAGCAGCTCTGTTTGATCTCTGTACTAATTCTAACGTATTCCAGTTTGCCTGAGGTTGTATTAGTAATAACCTTCTTCGAGAGAAGTAATTTCTCATTTGGTCCCTTTATGCTTCTTCAGTTCGAACTTTATTATCATCCCTAGGGGAAATTTGTTCAACTTCTAGTTGATCATTATACTGTTTCATAGGGTGGCCTCATTGCAAATAGAGTATTAAAACATTTACAGAAAATGGGAAGTAATTGGCATTTGACGCCAAAATCTGTGTACAAAATAAGCTGTTTATGAAGTGGCAATCAAAGCTACACATTGTCCGGCAGGATCTTAACTAGAAATTAGTGCTTGTAAAAAGAAGTGATTCCTTGGCTGGTTGCTTGATCAGCAGGGTTCAGTGTGTAAGTGAGGTCCTTTAAATGAGATGGACTTGGGTGATGTCTGTTGCTTCAAGACTTCTTCACATTAACAGCTGAGAAGGCAGCAATCAGGACTCCATAGTGGCTAGAAGTTAATAATGGAATCAGGCACTCAGCTGGAACTGGAAGGTTACAGGAAAGCAGCAGTTTTATTAAATATACAGAGATTTGCCATGCCAAAACTCATGCATGAGGCTACAATTAGAGACTTGCATTGTGCAAAAGCAACAGATAAATCATTATTTAGACAATTAAAATTTCTGGGTATGGAAATGGTCTGATTTGATTTTTTCTCAGCTTATGTCTGTGTCGTTACTAATGTCGTTCTGTGGGCAATGTGTGTCTTTTCCTAGGTTGACTTAAAGGTTGACATAACGAATGCTAATCATGGTTAAACTTTATGAACATTAAAAACAAGACATTGAACTGAACATTGTCAAATAAGAGCTTATCTTTTTGAGCGCAGTACTAAAACTGTTGGATACAGAACACAGTATTTTCAGTCTGATGCTCACAGACCTCTAACAGCAGGGGTCTGAATGTCAGTATCTGTAGATGCTTCTGTTTTTTTTGCCATTCTCCTGCTTCCTGTGGTTATAACATTCTACCTGTGCTCTGAGTCAAGTTCCATCTAAAACCAAATTAAAAATACTTGGATCTATATGGCAAGCTTTCCCCTATATACTGTATGAGGCTGTGCACACCTGCATCATGAGTGACAAAAAATGTTCAGCATCCCAGTTTAAAAACAAAAGAAAAATATTTTGTTTGATATAGGTGGAAATGGAAATTGGTCACGCAGTGACAGAGGATACATCTGGGATGTACATTTAATTTGTGTGTTCTGAAAGGTCTGCCCATAATCCACTTTGAGAGAGAGACTTCACACCTTCAGTGTGAGTCTTTCACAGCTGTCCATTGCTGTTAATGTCATTTGCAGTGCCTTCGGTTTGACATCATTCTTCCGCCAATATTAAGTCTAGCACTAGTCTAGTGGTGTCTGTCTCCAGTTTTTTTTTCTTTTGTAGTTGTATCCTCAAGCTGTAAGCAGTTGTGTTTTTACACTTTGTTCACCCTGATGTGCTTTTTTATCAATTAATCTGAAGTTCAACACACATATGTATTTTTAAATATTTGTAATGAAATGGTCCTCTTTTTCTAAAATGGCATCTAAATTTGATTTATTTCCCACTTACGAAAGCTACAGGTTCCCACTTGTGTGAACAATGACAAATAGTTGTCAAGACCACGTTCTTTATACAGTACAGCTGAATATAGTGATGAAACACAAAACAAATAAAAATGAAATATATTGATTACCTACAAAACAATCCAGAGGCTCACAGAAAGAACCCATATCGTCACATTCTATTGAGTAGAATTCTAGTGAAGTTTAGTTTCGGAAGACATATTTTTTTTACAGTGCAACAAGCATATGTATGATTAAAAACTATTAATAAATGGCATACTTTTATAACATTTTCATCTGTATCAGCATGGAATTTCCACTCACATAAGGCCATAGAAAAGCCTTTGGTTTTGCTCTGAAAAAACAGACATTTAGTTTTAATTGGTTTCTTTTATGTTATGTTGATTGCATCTATGCAACAGAAACCAATTACCCTGATTTTATTCATTTGCTTAAGTTAGTGTGGCACAGTCTGTTTTCTTGCTTCATTGGTGAATGCTATTACAAGTATCCTGTTACTTCAAATATGTTTGGTCCCAGTACTTTCTGAGTTGGCCAAGCATAATAAAGAGCCAAATGAATGTTTGTTTCTCCAGAGATTTCCCACAAAATATGCTATATTTTGCTTGACCTTGGTATACTTATGACATTTGATAACACTTGTCATATTTTTCCTTATTGAGGATTGTTGGTAGGTCTGATCGCCTAAGAACTGACACTTGTCTTTGCTGCTTGACCCTTGGTTATGTACACAGGGAGTGCTGAGGTGCGTCACTCAATCTTTCTTACAAGGAGTGGGGAATTGCAATGCATTGTTCAAGGAAGTAATTTTTGTTACCTCAGCTCATCTTTTCAAAATTATTACGAGAAACTGAAACCAGTTCTCCACACACTATACAGTGCAGTTCAGTGCTGCTATAGAAGTATAGTTTAAATATAAAACAACATTAACCTATAGTGTGTTACCTGTGTCCTGATGGGAAATCTCAAAGTGAGATATCGTGAGATTCTTTTGAAGACAGACCCTATAGGAAAGGAAGCAGTGGCTGAATTTAGTAACCTTTAAGATTTTTATAACAGCTTCAAGTACGTCATGAATTCCTGTAGGAGGTGAATGGATGGCAGCCTTATTCCTTATGCATACTGTTTTGAAATAAAGACTAATACAATTTGAATTTGGCCCAGTTAAGATCTGAAAAGTGCTCTACCAAAGGGCAGTTAAATTCACACAATTAACTAGAGTAAATGCAGAGTTAATCTCTCAGAATTCAGAAAAATCTGAGAATAATTCAGATGTCACTCTGATGACATTCTTTTGGCAAATTATAATGATGTTGCCCCAAGTATTTTGGACCATTATTACCATTTTTGTACTTTAGGTAATCTGGGGTGGGAATACAGATTTACAACCAAGAGAATGATTTTTAAAAAGAAAATATTGAAGTAAATTCTAAAAAGATACATAAGGTCAAAGTTAATTAATGATTTTGTTCACTGTTTCTGGGCTGTGTTCCCTTTCTCTCACCTTACAGAATCCATTTTTCTGAGTACCATGCTGTTGAATGACTATTCCGAAATTACATGCCACAATACAATTACCTACCATAACAGTGGCATACACTCTTTATGAAAGTACTGCTTCAAGGAACCTCTGACCCATCTATTTTTGTTCTTTCAGATGTGATCTGCTCATCGTAGTACTAAAATCATCATTATTAAAGTGGATTCCAGAGTGGGTGGAGTGGTCATGAAGATGTCAGATATTATGCACAGTGTCTAAAGTTTTAGCTCAATCTAATCTAATCACATCAAATGTCCTCATTAGAACTCTGATTCATTGCACATTTAGAAGCAGATAAGTATTTTCATACCATCCTACTGTACTTCTTAAGGAAAGGATTCAGCTGTTGAATTCAACAGTATTTTGTATGTTAGCATTTTGTTTTGTATCTTTGAATAATATCTTTAAAATGAATTGTGTAAGTCCTAGAATAGTGCAGATGGTTAAGGACTGCACTCTTAGTCCAAATAATTCCCACAATATTTCTAAATATTAAAAAATAGGATTAGTATGAGCCAGGGACCTGCTGTCCAGTTTTTCATTTTAATCTGGCTCTTTTCCTTGCTGATCTTCCCTTGAGTCCTGACTCTTGGCGTATGTGTAATAATCATACTTTTCCACTCAAAAACTAAGAGTTCCAGGATAGATCTTGCCCCCACAGGGAAAAAAATTAACATTAACAACCATCACATGCTGGGGCATTCATTTTGGCTGAGATCTGTCACTCCCTGAGTATCAGAGACTTCAGTCCTGTCCCTTACTGGTTAAAGCCACATGCCTCTTTAAAGGATATTTTTATAAAGAGGGGTTTACAAAAATGGAGAATATCAGAAATAAACTGAGAAGATTAATAAATATACATTAAATAATAACAACTCCCATTAACTGTAAAGGTTCTGCCAAGAACACACCCGAGCGATTGGTGTAATTTGAGGTACCTGAATTCTTTATTCTCTGGTGCAGCTTTGGTGAAAAGAGTAATACTGTATGTCAAGCACACTGGTTAAACTGATATTTATCATGGCAATACACAACCTACACAACAGACAACATAAACGCTCAACATTCAAGTTATGCTATTTACAAACTTGCAAACAAACCATCTCTGAGGCCTACCTTCTGACCAACAAGAAAAAAAAAATCCAGACTACTACCAAATGTATATCTCTTATATAACAACTACACACTCAACAGGAAGCTGAATCTGCCTTTTAAATTAAACAGAATATGAACTATGGTTAAATGTCTCTTTCTACAAAATGCTACAAAACGAATGGGAATATATCTTCCTATTCTAACCATGCACCCACTAACCATGAGAGGCCACTTTTTAAGTGACAGATTCTCTTAGCAGGAAATCAGTGTTTCCTAAAAAGAACAACAGAATGGCAAACTCTCTCGTTTCACATACTTACCGTAACTCGAATCTGGTCTTTACAAATAATCTGGACAAGGACCTCTTGCCGAGCATACAGTACACTTTTTCTCCTCTTCCTTTCTCCTTTCCCTGTGTTTTCTTATCTTCTCCCCTGTCTTCCTCCTTTTCTCTCTCTGCATCTGCCTTTTATGCTGTGCTCCTGGACTGTACTGTATATGACACTCTTAATGATGTTCCAAGAACTTAACTAAGGTAAAAAAAAAAATGTTTTGATCAATGAATCTCTGACCACTACATCTTGACAGATATCTTGTTTTGAAGCTGTCAAAAAGTGGAAATGTTGACAGAGCCAGGGTGTTGACCATTGTCCCTTAAGATTAAGACACCTCAATAACCACTTCTTAAATTACCATTTTAACAATACGATTGCACAGCAGATGAAGAATGGTGTTACATATTACCTATTTTTTGTATGTAATAGTAGAAGAAACAGCCCAGACACCTCAATTTAAACATATCTGTGCGTGTGAATCTATCTGAATATGATTCAGGGAATTTCAGATTTAGACAACAACAGCAAAAAAAAGGTTCAGTTGTTAAGTAATGATTCATATGATTCTGCAGCTAACTGGAAGGTGTGTCCTTTTTGATCCAAGGCAAGCATAATGAAAATGCAGAACCATTCGCATTGTGTCTTCCACCTGGAAAGTGATAAATTAGGCTTCTTGGAGATATTGTTAGCAGGAAAGAGCTATATTATCTTTTTTGGCTTTAAAAAAGAGGACTTCTGACACGTGAAAGATTCTAGGTAATTCGATTGGTTTTATTATGTGATCATTCATTTGCTTGATTAATAAACAATATTATGTTAGGGTATTGAAATACAAGCAGAAAAGGCAGGTTTTTACTGTCTGAGACTGTACTATTTTTTTTGAATGAGACTTTATCAGATACCTAAAGGTACATTTTGGGTATTTGTGCTAAAGCTGTGATTTTGCTGCTCTTGCTGCATTTCTGGTTTGTTATGCAAGAAGTCCTTATATAACACATAAAGTTCATCAAAACAGGCAGGCACAAAATTAAATTTACTTTTTTGTCAGAACATCTTGAATAATATTTTTGTTAGCTGCACTTTAAAGCCTACTGATCACTATTTCTCTCAGTGAATATAAACTCCGGACAGAACAGAAAGATGAGCTGCTTGTATATAAATTGTTAATGCTGCTATAATAATAGTGTGACTCACAAAAACACTGTGGCTGGAAGTTGGTTATCATACTGTGTGCCACTAGTTCCTGTTCCTTTAAACCTTGTGCTGAATGGCCTTACTGAATAGAGGAAAATATGAATCTTGCTTGCATTAGACTCCTTTGGGGCTTAGATTCAGCATTAAATAGTCAATGGAGACAACAAAAGTGATTATAAGAGAACCTGAGCCAGAGCTGTGATTACACAAAGGGACTAATAAAATAGAGGGGCCAGGAGCTTTTTAATGACATCAAATTGCTTGTAAAAATTGCATTAGTGGTAAGCGACAGTATAATGGCAGTCCATGTTATTGACAGTCTTGAACAGAGGAATGAGGTCATGCACAGGTTTCTACAAAACTACTGTATTTGTAGAAAGCGCCATTGAGTCCAGCCATGTCAATTCAGTGGTGGATTCCGTTTCAGGAAATTCAAAGACATTGTTTCAGATCTGTACTGGAGTTTTTTTAAAAAAAGGTAAAAGATAATGGCTGCTAGCAATTCCAAGTTCACATTTTGGAATTATTGTATTGAGAGGATAGAGTAAAAGTATCCTATAAAATAAACATCATGTTAAAATAAATAAAAAACTACATTTTCAATTTTTTCTTGTTATTGCTCAGCCAAAAGTCTCTCAAATAGTGTATTTGTGTAATAGTGTATAACAGATTGTGTGTTGTATGTAAAGAACGTCCTACAGTTTTGTCGTCTAAAAGTAATGTAAAATGTCATTTACCTTGTTTTGTGTTTTATGACAGTTTGACATTGAATGAAGATAGAACTCATGATTATTTGTGGCTGTTCTACAAAGTCTTCATATGTTTACCAGCAGAGTAAATAATAATTGCCAGACTGACATTTCTGAGGATGTCTGTTGAATTTAAAGCTGCAAGATTTGTGTAGGTCATACTCTGATGTACATTTCTGATGATGTTTCTAGAGAAACTAGACACTTGTGAACTTGTAACTGATTTGAGATAGGTGTGGCTGAAATTGACTTAGAAGATGTATTAAAAATTGAGGTAAATAACAGAAAAGGAGTACGGACATTGATGAGTTTCAGTTTAGAAACCTTGATCCGTATCCTTATAGTTATGACTCCTTTAGCCCCTGCACTGTGAAACAACCCAGACGACTGTTTGTAGTGAGAGTCAGAGCCAATACATTCTAAAGTTATTTGAAGATTCAGTCTTAACTCATCCCACAAAAATATACAGGAACAATTCTGAAAAGAAAAAACTCAATAATATTTTATGTACTGTGTTGCTATTCCACACATTTATTCAGCGTATTTCTTTGGCCTTCATATCATTAGTCTGAAGAGGGATTTATTTTATTGTAGTATCTGATTCTGTTCTGCACTTCTCAATGAATGCTGTCTAATTACTATGGTCAGTAACATTCTTTGTTTAGTGTTTGTATTGACATACATGTTGAAGAGATACCAGATTCACTATCAGTCTCACTCTCTAGTCTGCGTGGCATCTGGTAATTATGATCACTTCAACTTCAGGTCATGTACTGGCCTATCATTTTGCAGAGCACACTAAGAATACTGGGGATTGAACAAACCCTGAGGAGCTTTTTCAGTGAAATGCTGACTTTAAGTACATCTGTAATTGCCTCTGATTTTGGTGCTTTTACAGCTGCCTTTGCATTTTGTTGATTATTACCAGTACTTTAGAACCAAGTATAACAAAAAGGTATTATATTGACTAATAAAATGCTAGTCTTCTAGAAAATTGAAAAGTGCTCATATATATATAAAACCCAAGCATTTGCCTTTGCTGTAATTGACTTAAATGTGGACTGAAAACTAAAGCAGATTATCCAACTTGTGATTGCCTGTTTTAAAGATAGACACAAATTCCACATTTAATATTCATATAAAATTGTTCAGGCACTACAAAGGGGTGAGAGAAAATGGTCTCCTTTTAATAAGCTTATTTTTAAAAATGGGGAAGAGGAAAGGTACTGTTTACTCAAAACACTTCAGCAATGTTAAACTGTCACCAAAATAGCATCTGACCCTTTAAGGCAGATAGGTAACATTTTTAACACCATTGACATGTACATTTTAATCTTGCTTAATATGAATAGTGGCTAGAACAAACTTATGTGTAAATAGGATTAATGTCAAGTCAGATGGCCTTATGAACATCAAGGGATACAGACAAAAGAATTGTGGGAAAGTTTGTCTGAAACTGCATCCATTAACCTTTTAATCTAGTTGCATCCCTTTCAAAGTCATTCCTGTGATGAGTAGGGCATGTAAGGGAATCCATGTGTGTAGTTGTGTGCTTTCATTTTGTGTAATCCATTCTGGGGTGTTAAGGTAAGGAGCAAAACGCTTATTCCATTCTCTTGGGAAAAAAAAGCAGCAGTACATTTGTTTTCCATCATTCATCTTGCTTCAGAAACTAAATCCTTCATTGGCTAATAAGAGAGAATGTGTACTGATGCCTTTTTTTAACATTCCTCTGCAATATAAATCTAATTAGAGAAAATCCTAAAAAAGAATGATTAAAACCTATGAAGTGTATCGTCTTACTGTGGAGTATTTTGTATAGAATTCTGATAATCCTGTTCAGGCCTTTTGCATTATGAAATAGGCAGCCACAGAAGTACCTTCATTTGAAATACTTTATGGAAATAGCTGGATGACTGAAAAATAATATGGATAATACAGCTCTAGGCTGATTTTAGATCTGGGTCCATTTTGGTTGAACTACAGACTCACACCCAACTATAAAATCAAACTCAACACCCTATGAGATGTTATGCCAGTCTTAAAATGTCTCTCCAAGTTTTTAAGAAATGTGTTTTCAGACCTTTCTCTTCTTTGTTCATGTGAACTTTCACATTTTAGCATTTTTTGCATTGTTTTTTTTTCAAAATTAATGAAAGGACAGTTCCCCAAAAAATCAGTGACTTAACTAAAACAGTTACATTTTATACATTACCATTTAAAATGGGTCTAATTAGTAATTTGATCAAATACCGTGATGCATTTGAAATCTACAGTTATTTTATTACACCAATTCCTGCTTGAGATTTAGGTCTCTTAAAAATTTAATTTCACTTTAATTCTCAAATTTAATGCAATCATGATTTAATTGTCCAATGGCAGGTGGAAAGTATTGAATGCAATGTACAGTATGTACTTGGATTATTATTGGTTAATGGACAAGAAAGTTAATGGGGAAAATGCACAAATTGGGATGATGTAATTAGTGAAGCAGCTCAGAAGTCTGTGCTAATACCACTGTTCTTCGTGATGTATAGTAATTATCTGGATTCTGGTATACTTCGCAAAGTAGTCAGATTCACAGATGATGCAAAACAAGTATAATTAACTAAGGAAACACTTGTAGATGTTGCAAAAAAAAAGGTTTAGACCATATTCCACACTGGACAAACACCTGGTAGATCATATTTAATATAGACAAGTTTAAGATGTTTAGACAGGTAACAAAAAAAAACATGTTGTCATACCCGTCTTCATGGGAGTGCTGCGGTCTAGGCTAGTCCTGTCAGGGCATTTGCTGTGGAAACGCCATCAGACTGGAAGCTTGCTTCACCTGTGGGCAATCACCTCCTCCTCTGTTTCCAGGTCTGATGGAATGGCTCTCTTATAAAGTTGAACTGCGACCCTGCTATGTTTTAACCTCGTCTCTTGGACATCCCTCCTGTGCTTTGAACTGTGAATTACCTGTGCCTCACCATAGCTTGTAGATTTCTCTTTTGCGTCTTCACTTCCTATCGCCCGGCTTTAGACCTTGTCTGCAGCAGACCGCGTTTTTCCTTGTTTGCCTTAACTCTCCTGTTGCTCATCTACTCACCTGCTCCAGCTCTAGGATTTGTCTTTTGACCAATGAACCTCTACTGCAGTTCACAGCTACCAGCTGTAAACTGTAAACTATATATGTAAACTATAAATATAAAATATGAAATGCCCATTTTCATGAGGAAACTTATGTGAAAGATATACAGTATAGAGGGACTGTAGTAAGGCATTTACGTATCATTTCATCCTTCTGGCAATGTGAGGATGCAAAAAAAAAGGTAAATAATCTTTATCAATAATAATATGCAATTAAATGTGGAATCTAAATCTAGGGGTATTTTGTTACGATTGTATAATGTGCTAGTAAGATATTTTAGAAGATTGTGTCCCCATTTTACTAAACAAATATTTTGGCTCAGGAATAATTTAAGAGAAAAGCAACCAGAAATGTTTCTGGGTTCAATGGAATGCCATACTGACAGGCTAAAAGATTCATATATTTGGAGACTCTGGATTCCTTCGAGATACAACTTTATGAGATCCTGAGATACTCATCCATTACTACCAAATTGCCTACCAAATGTACCATATGTTATGGGTTTGTTAGTAACTTTAATAATTGACCTTTGCCAATTTATAAAAATGACAAACCTTTGTCCATAAAATTAGTTTATTATGTTTACATGACTACTTGGTGAAATATTTGAAAGGCCATATCATGGTTAAAAAATATCATAAAACTTGATTGTGTTTGCATCCTGACTGTATGCTTGGCATCTGACAGGGTCAGCAGTGGACATTTTATAGTATATGAATTTTGGTTCACTTTCCAAAGAATAACCAATCAATTAATTTAGCCATATACTGTGAGAGTGCATAGCACTGTCATTAAAGGCAGCTTTTATGTATCTGTCACAATTGTGTATTAAAATGAAGGGGTTTCAGAAACACTCTAGATTATTTGCATGTTTTCAAAAGCTTCCATGAAGTCATTGTGTAATAATTAGATTGTAGTTATACTGTATGTCAATCTTCACTGGGAATACTGATACATTGGTACTGTATGTGAAATCTTAATTCTGTACCATAAAAGCACACTTCCACCATACTTTCCTATGGTATTATTTTTAGAATTAACACTACATTACTTGAAGACAATACACTGGATGAGATTCTTGGATCAATAAGCTACTACTAAACAGGCTGGATGAGTCAAATCAACTCCTTTTTGTTTATAACTTCTCTTATGTTCTTCTATACTTTGATATGCTACAGTACTTGTTATTCCTGGACTGCAAACAGTAGTTTGGCAAGAAAACACATTTCGCTCCATTTATAAAATAGTGGTTTAATCACTAAAAACATTCTGTTTCAATTTAGAGCTTTCCAGTTAGTCGTTTGACCTATCTATAGTTATTAGATTATAGCAGAATTAAACATAATGTGATGCCTAACTGAGTATCTTGAATTATGGGGTACTGTATTAAATCTGTTAGTTTCTGGGCTTGAATTTCTAAATAAGATGTTGGTTTAATAGGTAAGGATAGTAATTTCATTCAGTGAAATTTTGGTTTGGGGCAAATTAATAAATTAACTGAAAGTAAGATTAGTTAAGATTCAATGCTTATCTTAATGTGCTGTAAGTGTAACAGTTATAGATAGGTGTAAAAAAGCTATTACTATTTTGGAATTCACTAATATGTGACCTGGTTACCAATCTTACAAACTCAGACCCTTGGTAAATAAAGAGAAGCACAAGTTAATCTTTTGACTGCTTTGATGTTTAGGTCTTGTGTTGTGGATACAAAGGTGTGATCATTTGATTCACAGGCTCTTGCTTTGGTTTTCCCAAATCTCATACATCTTCACGAATGGCTTTGATTGCTGACTCTTGGAAATAAAAGGTCTCTGTTTGTGCCAAGGCTTACAGCTCCAGGAAATAAATTGCTTGGTTGTCTGAATTTATTCCTGTTAGAACACACCCTCATTTTTCCCGGAGGGCCAAAGTGATAAAGAAATGGAATAAGCCTTTGCAGCCTACTGTCTTCTTCTTTATACAGGGTTTTAATCCTGATGTGATTTGCTGTTAAAGTACTGCCATCTTTTCTCTTGAATCACAGCTACATGTGCTCTACACCTTTTATTACTCAGGTAGGGTAATCTGTCAACATCTATTGCTTACATTCAGTGGTGATATTCTCCCGCAGTACATTAATACTGGTTGAAAGTTTTTCCAACATCCCATCAAGGTAACTTTAGATACAATAAATCGGAGGCAAGGCCAGTGCTTGAACTAAAAAAAATCTTTTCTTTCCTGTTTAAGTAATTTAATTTAATCTGGAAGTATAATTAGGGTCAGTGTCTAAAGTTGCTGTCCCGAGGGTGTTGGGTGACACCGTGGTTGCAGTCAATATGTTGACTGATAAACAACTCCCAGCCTTCTCTTCCCATCTTCCCAGCTGTTTACCACAAGCTTTACATAGCCTTCTGAGATTTTCTCCTCTGTTCCCCTGGTGTCTTCACGGCTTCTTTAGATACAGAGAAATCCAACTTTGAATTGCAGTCAGCAGCAAGTTGAGTGCAGGCTAGAAAAATGCTTAATTTTTACACTCTTTAAGTTGTTTCTTCCTCATCCATTTTTGTTTGTTAATCCCGCCTCTGTTGGCTGTAGTCTGAGCTGTGGGATTCCTGTATAGACCTAAGAGTGAAATAGGATAGATAACACCACACTGCAGGTGCCCCTGCTTAGGTGGCACTTTCCTTTTTGTTTTCTTGCTTTCAAGCCCTGACAGCACCGAATGCTAATGATGTGGACGATGACAGTTTTCTGTTTTTCCTACTTGTTTACTTTCTTCTTTGGATGTTTGTATTGACTGCAAGTCTTTTCTTGGTATTTTTTCCCCAGCCTTTCTCGTGACTGGGACTGAAATTCCACGTCAAGAAGCTACAAAATACTCCCATTTTTTTTCTCCAGAAAACAGGGCTCGTATTGTTTTCTTGTACAGTACGGCGGTCAGTCTGTGGTGAAGTAATGGGTATGACCGTCACGTACTTTCATTTGTTTTTTGGTTTTCAGTAGGGGGGGGGAGGGGTTTGAAAAATTCCCTGGAAAAGCTGTCAATCAAAAGAAGTAATTCCAGGTCAATTTGCAGTGTTGGCAAATGTGTCAGCTCACTGCTTTGCAGTGTCAAGAGTCATCATTTTGGGGCAAAGGGTAAACCAAGGAAATCGGACTTTCCTCTTCACTACTCCCACTCCCCTGTGGCACTTGGCCTCCACCTGGCTTCAGGGATGTTTCTTTTGTGTGCCTTGCTCTTCTTATCCTCCCCCAAAAAAGTGTGAGTGCGAAACATCCGCAGATCGAGCAGGTGGAGTCCTTTCCCTACAGTATGTCTGGTTTTCCAAAAATACACAGGCAAGTGTCACACCGGGATATTTTTCAAAGAAAATGGGAGGACGATCCCTTTCGCTCTTTTCTTGTGGGTTGTGTTCTGCAGTTGTATTGAATTGTCATTATGTAATTAATAAGCCAAACTCCATCCGCGCAGACTAGGATTGTTTTCTTCATCTCTGCTTACATTATTGTTGTCTTCATCTCTGCTTACATTATTAACTTTCTTTAGTTTTGCTTCACAATCTGTTCCTTTAAAACAGCAGTACCTTCCTCCAGTATTTCCTGATTAGAATACATAGTAGGGAAGACAGGGATCAGGGATATAAAGCATAATACTGTCATCTTTGTTTGACATTAGAAGTAGAAAGTTGCTGATTTGGTAACTGGAAACAGGATCGGTTTAAATGGGTCATTTGTGTATTGAAAAATGTGTTCACCTCGTTATAAGGAAGCAGTCTAAAAACATTAACTTTGTCCCTCACTGTATGTTAATGTATTGGCTAAGTGTTCTGCATAATTCAAAAACCCAAAAGGCAAGTAAACATGTCAACCATTGTGTTAACTGTAAAGGGACTGAGGTGATGTCATATTAACCATTTTTATGTTTGGTTCATGCAGTCCAGGCCCTTCAGTAATTTGTGTTAAGATTTTGGAAAACTAATACCAGCATTAGCTGCTGGATGAAAATTAGATTTCAGTCCTCCAGTTACAAAATAATTTCTTTGCGTTTAGTGTTTTAAGTGTTTAAAGAATCCTTGCAATACAGAAATAATAAGTTTCATAAAACAATAACAGAAAAGGTATTTTATTACGTTAGCATTTGGTCTATAGGTAATGCAATAAATGTTAATTTCTGCTCAAATCAGTGTTATTGTTTATCACAATCCTTTTAAAGGATAGACTTGAGACAGTATATAAATATATTATGATCTTGTGTTGAGTCCATTAGCTTTATAGGTCTTCATTAGCTATAAGTAGAATGTACCAGTGTTGCTATAGTGAGAAATGTCAAACCTTTTCATTATTTTTATTAGTCAGCAATGCAAAATAGAAAATTTAAAAATCAAGAGGTACTTTATCAGTTTCCTCTTATACTTCACTTTTGTCATTCATGTTTGTAGATAGTGTAAATGTGTTGAAATTCAAATTAGAAATAATTGTAACTGTAATAGCATGCAATTTATTGTTTTCAAACAATAATATGTATTTGCACAACACTTTACATGTGAAAGATCCTAAAGCACTTTGAAGGTATGAAGAAACCCATTTTTGTTCTGTTTTGTTCACAGTAATTCATCACTATCCTCTAAAACATGTTTATGGCAGCTGAGCATGATTTATATAAATATTTTAAAAATGTTTACAAAAAAGCATAATTTTGGGAAATTGTAAGAGTAAAATCACATAAGGTTTATTAGCCAACTCTTGTAAACTTCCATGGGGTGGTCATCCATAAATTAAAAAAACAAATCCGTCAAATCTGCAAAAAAAAATAGCATAAATATTTTATTTCTGGAACTGAATCATCCTTCAAGGTTAATCAGCAAATACTTAAATCAGCTCCTGCAGGTTACAAACAAGAGAAGGCCATTTTGCCCATACCTTGCTTGTTAAAATAACCAGCAAACAGCAAAATAGCCCAATTACCTTGCAAATTACAACTTTGAGCTGTTTATGCTCAATGCAAAATAACTGCTCACACTTTTAAATAGCCTTTGATCAACCTTATTTAGATGCTCATTTAAAGGCATCTGGAAAATGTCACATCAAGAAAAAAATCCAAGTAGTGGCAGGATACCTTGGACCTTAAGATTTCTCAGGAGGGTATTCTAATCTTGGGGATATCTGAACCAGGAGTAGAAATCTCTTGGAGTGTTTCTCTTTATTCTCTCATTCATTTAAACATTTCTGGGACTTATGCAGGATCAAGTTAATGGATTGCGTGTCTCACTGAAATTTCTTTCTTGCCATTACATTTAACATTTATTCCTTGCCCCAGCAATACAGCTGAGCCTGGCCAGAGGTCCATGAGCATCAGTTTGCATTGGGTAGATTCTTTATATACTGATTAATAATTCAAAACTCACTTAGTTCACAGCACCTGGAATAAAACCGTTTAATGAGTGTTGAGGTTATGTATTTTAAGTTGAATATTGAGATAGCAGTCACCCAAATAAGGTATTCTGTATGCTTATTATTATCTTCCCTCTTTATTCTGACTCTCTGTTAATTTAAGAGACAATGCCAAAATTTAAAGAATCTATGTGTGTTTGATTTTGAAATAAGGAAGATTAACTTGCTGTTGCTGTTGAGTCATGTGAAAGCATCAGTGGATGACAATCTAACAACTACCACTATCATAGCTGTTTCTTTAAAAACACAATTTAATTCATGGATAACCATGCGCTTCCTGCAGTCTAATCTTAAAAAAACAGACCTAATTAGAAGATATCCTAAGGACTGAGAATATCAGTCCTCAGGCTGTTGCTAAAATGTTATTCACTTTACACCATATCTTCATTTCCTCACATCATTGTGAGACTGAAATAAATTCTATAGTTATTTTTCACAACAAGAAAATTTCTCCCCTCCTTCCCGAAAATTCAAGGTACTGTAATTTATATAACAATGTATATTGTGCAATGTATATAAATCGCCTTTTAAACTACCATTTTCCTTGTATAAACTTATATCAAATTCTATTTGTGGTATTCTGTATATAATAAAGGTTAAAGCTGCTGATCTGTGTATGAAGGGTTTTCTGGCAATTTAATGAAAATCAATAGTCTTTTCGCTAAGAATTCCTTTGCTATGTTTAGAGTGATAAAATCCAATTTTTAGTAGTTTGTCACTCTCATTAATACTGTCATCAGGGATAAAAACAATTTTTGTCTTACAGATAACTTCTGCTTTCAAATGTGGAAAGTAACTTTTAAAGGGAAAATTGGCAAACATAATCTTTTTACAAAACTGTATTGATGTCAGCCATTCGATAGCATAGGGCCGCAATTTCCTACGGTAAGTGTAAAAGTTAACTGGTAAATAAAAAGTTCTTAATTTAATTTTGAATTATATAGTAAGGTGGCAGATTTTCTCTATACTAGAGATTGGATCTTTTAAAAAAAGTCTTAGGTTTTCTGGTTGTTTTGAATGTCTTAATCCCCTTTATCCTTTAACTGTTGAAAGAAAGGCTAACCACCAGGGGTCTTAAGAATGTCTGAATTTTAACAGATGTAGCTGTGAATTCAAAGTTGCATAGCAGCTGATTTTACTAAATTTGTCTACCATTCATTCCTTGTTTGTTTAGCACTAAGTAGGGATTAGTCTTTTGCTGATATGTGCTGTCAGGTCTCTCCTTCTGAACCACTGAATGGCTGAACAATGAAAGTGACCCTGTGGGTGATGACCCTCGCTTATGTGGGAGATGAGTGATCTGTGTGTAAAGACCTAGTGAAGATTTTTTTTTCTTCAAATCTCAAACTCCCTTAATCAGAATGGAAGATAAAGGGTTTCTTTTTTTCACAGGGCAATATCAGAGTTTCAAAAACAGAGCGCACTTCCTGCTTTTCTGCGCAGTAACATCTTGTTTCTCATTTCGGAAACATGTTTTGTGTGATTTATTAAATCACTGCATCCTCTTGTGTTTACTGTGGATGCAGTAATTCTCTGATGAAATCCTTTCTTCTTACAGATATGAAGGCAGGGCAGTACAGTAGCCGAGAAGGCTACCACAGCTAAAAGTGGTATTTGAAGCAAAGGGCTTTCATACATAATGTTTTTAGATCACTGTTATTTCTTTTTTACTTTCATGATTTTTTCAAATGAGAAATCGCATTTACCCTCCTGATGCACTTAAAATGGAACCTCCTATGCAGCTGAAATTGCACAAAGTTTGTTTTGTATCCTTCACTGAAGAGTCTTTTTGAAAGATATGAATGCTTATTACTAGTTGTTTTTTTTTTTGTTCCTTCAGAGCAATCTTTCGTGGGGTGGAGGATTTGTAGGAAAAGCATTCTTAGTGAAAAGCAAAGAAATGTGTGAAACATGAGGCTTGTCAGCTGGAGTTCTTCATAGATTTCTTCTTTGTTGAAAGATATATTCTGTTCTCGTGTAAGTTATGTTTTTGACATGTCCAAGATAATAGAGGTAACACAGCTACATACAAGATGTTAGTGTAAAGCCTAAGAATTGTGTATGTAATCTTAAGAAAACAATTTCGAATTTTAGATTTTAGCAAGCATATTTCTTGGGAGCACCGACTTGCATGTCAGAACGCAGGTATGCAAATTCCAAAAGTCTACGGGTAGCTTTCTTTGTATTGAAAGGAACTGGAAGGTGCTGTATTTGTTAAATGGAATTTGCTTCATGTCTGGCAACACTTAAGGAATGTTTAAGCTTCAGGTCCAGCAGATCAAACCCCCCGTGTGACCCAAGCAGTCAAACGGGATCTCCTGTCAAATATGCTTTATCTCATCCTTCCTCCTCTCCCAGTCACAATGCCCTTGCAGGATTCTCGGCATGCTATTTTTAAACCACCAAAGCACAGACGTTTCGCAAGCCATCAATAGCCTGCACTGTTTTCTGGTTTTGGATGCTAAAGTGCTAACAAATGACCTGGACTAGGATGTCAGCTATAAACCTAATAAATTCTGTGACATCATTATGATGCTGATGTTACAAGTTAAAGGCTTGCTTTGTACACTCACACAACATAGCCTTCAGATGCAGAGCATTAAGGATGCCAAGGTCAGGACATTTATATGCTCAAGAGCTTTGATGTGAGCTTGGCTGGTTGGCCTACACTGGAAATCTAAACAATGAGCATCTGTCAAGAGGCTATGGGAAGCACACATAGTAGCCATTTCTTTTAGTCTAAGTGTATGTGTTATTTTAGGGTAGTAAACCCAATTGCAATTTCTGTGTCTCCTAACACAATACCAAAGACATGGACTTTTTCCATGTAGAGCAAAAAGTATGCGATTCAAATGCAAGATGCCAGTTTAGCAAAATGTACACATTACCATCTGGGTTTGGGAGTGTTTAGCATTATTAATCCAAATTATGTTGATTAAATAGTCTAGCTCACTGTACACTATATAAATCCCTGAACTGTTGAAAAGAATATTGATAAAGCATCTCATTCAATAACCAGCAAAAATGAATAAGCAATTAGGTACACCTACCACTCAATATACAGTACCAATGCTCAATTAATACAGATGTGTACTGGAATGAGTGTGTGTTTTAATGCCCGTTTCTTTGTTTTGCAAAGACATTTTTGCTACAACAAAGACACTTCTCTTCATCACCACTTCCCTCAGGATTTTTATCATTGAACATTCTCCTCATTTCTAACAGTGTTTTGAAAAATGTTTTGTCAGTGTGCAACAAAAGCAAAGAAAATAGGGAAAATTCCCCCTGATTGTTAAACCTGAAGTGATAGAAATGATTGCAAAGACAATAGGTTGAAAAACATTTGCATTGCCTTGAACTTAGCTGTGCTGTGTTCAACAATTTACAGTTTTAATGCTCTACCTTATTCATCTGCTGTACTAAGTTAAATGGACTATTTTATCATCAGCAATCGCATTCTTATTTTGACAATTCAGTACTCTTAAGGTAAGAATGGTGAGCCTAAAGCTTTTTCATGTAAAGTGATGGGAATTTAATTTTTGTTATGCTAACGTTTGTCTTCCAAGCACTATGAGGAACACAGTGTAAATGCCTTTCTAAGTTGAGGGATGGGTGTATGCATATCGTGTATCAGGAAACTGCAGTGTTGAAATGCCAGTCATAGCAGTTCTGGAAATTAGTGATCAACATCACCTGTAAACTCTGCTTGAGGGGCTGATATGACACTCAGTGAGAAGTGACAAGCAGCTTGCCTAGTTTTGCAATTAGCAGATTGTAGAATGCAGAATCTGCAAAGCCAAGGTTAAAGGAATGTCATGACAAAAAACAACTAAAAATGCAAGACCTGATCTGCAAAATACTGTGTATGCCACAAAAAAACTCACTTCTGCAACTATTTCTCTTAAGCAAACTTCTAGAACTATAGCTCTTAAGTAACAGCTACTCCACCTGTTGTACAATCAAGAATGTCTACTTTTCATTCACTTCTACAAAGCAATATTATTTTCTCAATTTCTCTGGAACCTCACAGTATTGTTTATTTTACTTATTTTTGACAGCATTCTTACAAGGCCCTTTATACAATATTCAGATATCTTGTTTGTAGAGTATAGAGTTTCACTGTGACGATGGTGGCTGTGTCACTGAAGTTGTTTCTGTATTTGGAGAAAGTCGTGTTTGCTGTACAGATCATTTTTTCCCACCGTTTTTGTGCAAAGATGCCCCATCACAATCTGAAATGACATTAAACGGGGGCCCTGTGATAGAGTAACCCCAGAGAATTACAGGGAAAGCTGTGCTTTCAAGGCTGTTAGTCACCAAGGGCACCTGCTTTACATGTGGGCTCAAAGAACACACAGATTGAATCCTAGTCTATTGCCCTGGACACATGCAAGATGGGCTAGATCCAGGCTTCCGAGTTCATTAGTCCCCAGGAACAATAAAAGTGATAACCATGTCTTTTTAACACTTGAACTAGTATTTTGAGCTGACGAGGTGATGGCGTCTCTCTATATTGTCAGTAGGGTTAATGTCTCACGGTGTCTCGCGCCGCAGGGGCCCCGGGTTGTCTTCCGAACCTGGGATGCCATCCGCGTGGAGTTTGTATTTTCTCCCTGTGTTTGAATGGATTTCCTCCAGATGCTTTGGTTTCCTCCCAGAGTCCAAAAACATATTGGTAGGTTAATTGGCCTCTGGGAAAACTGGCCCCGGTGTGAGTGTGTGTGTATGCACCACAATGGACTGGTATCCCATCCAGGGCAAATCCTGCCCTGTGCCTGTTGCTTGCTGGGATAGGCTCAGCCTCACTCATGACCCCGATTTGTATGGAGTGGTTAAAAATGCGTAGATGGATGATATTGAGATGTTGAGACATTTTAATGCAGCTAAAATTTGTGATTTTTTTCTTCCAAGGATATTTTAATTTGGATTTAAATTTTTAACTTGTTAAGCAGCTCATTCGGCTTGCATAATTAAGGTGTTCGGATTCTTTATGACAAGTTTGTATTGTAAATCTACACAATAATGCAAAAGAATGGTGCCTTTCAGACTTGAAATTAATGGAAAAAGATACTGTACATTAGGATTTTTCAAACATCATACACATAGCTTTTGCCCTTGTGGGATTGAAGCTGTATTCATGTTCTGAATGATATGCTTTGAAATACCTGATTTCTGCTTCTTACTAAGAGAGCATCAGCTTTGAGTATTGGCTTTTTATTCTCTGCACAAAGAAAGACCATGATTTTGTATTGGAAAGACACCTCAGAATAATAACCATCATCACAGCCGCCTCTTGAAAGTTTCTTGATTTTCAGTGTAGATTTGCTCTGCTGGAAAGATTTATGTCCTAGTAAATTCACTCTATGCGAAATTAACCTCATAGAGTGCAAAGGCAAAAATATAATGGTGGGGAGGCTTCCACTGATAAGCTAGTTAGCCAGATGTTACTTTTATCTCCTGCTGCCTACTGACACGTGTGTATCAGTGAGGGAACCAGCTAATCAAAGCTGACGGAAGCAACTTGTGTGCTTTTTAGTTTCACTTGTCTGTGTGTTGGTGTTGTGGCCTGTGTCACTTTTACAGGAGACTATTGCGTCTTATCTTTTGAAAATAAAAGACTGCCCCGCTTGAAACTCGCTCCCTGATTAATGGCTACTGAGTATCTGCCAAGGGTGTGTTTTACCCAACAATATTGCTGGTAGTTCTTCACTGAAGCAATTTGTTTTCACTTCACTTGTCTTCTGAGCTCCTTTCAAGCTAATGAGATGCGTTAATCAAACAAGTTTAGTGATGTAAGGGTTTTGTTTAGATTTACAGCTGGTGGGTGTTATTCCTAAAGTAACTCAAAAGGCTTGTCATACATGTAGAAGAGGAGTGGTGCTTTGATTTAGTTCCAATAAACTGAAAAGTTTAACTCTTCTCTCTTCTTTCTCTTCCTGAGCCTCAGAATGTGGTTTAGAATGCACAGATCTGTCTTTCTTGTCACATAAAAAGCACCAGTGGGGCAGAGTTATGTTTTTTTTCTACTGAAAATGTCAGTAACTGTGAACATAACAGCATATCTGGTAATGATCATGTTGTCAATCTTCACAATTTAAACAAAAAATAGTTTACATGCACAGTACACTTTATTTTTAAACACCGTTGCTTGCAATTGTTTTTAGCCTTTTAAGATATACAGCCCTTAACAAAATAGTTATGAAACTAAAAATGTTACAGCAAAAATAAAAAAGCTGAGTTTTTATAACTGAAAATCAGATGCCAAAAATTTCCTTTACAGAAAACAAAGTTCTGTGGTTCATAAATTGAAAATAATCTTTCACATTGTCACAGTCTACCGTGATGTTTAACAAACATGCAGTAGTATGACTGCATCACTTATTAAGCAGATTGCAAAATATTTGTCTTTTCAGACTTAGCACACCCAATGTGTTGTATTTTTGTCCCAGCACTATGTAGAACCCAGTGTAACTAATGTGTCTATAGAATCTTGGTCATCGTAAGCTAATGAATTCTTATTGTGTGAATGTGAAGACAATCAAATAATCCCAGAGTATTTCACATTTTACGTGACATAATTGACATAAATTGTACTAATGCAGTAAAGGAAATGCAGTGGTGCACATTCACTAAACACGAAGATTGTTTCGATCAGATGGGGTTTTGTACACACAAAGTTTTATTTTTTTTTCCTCCGTTAACTTGTTACACTTACACAGATGGCAGTTGAGCCATTATTTTATTTCAGGCAAGCAAGTCGCAGGCCATCAGGTGAAAATACTAAATGTGGTGGCTATAAAGTAGCACAGTATCTTATTACAGGATATGGGAAGCAGATACCCAAATTCTGTGTTGCTTTTGGGTCAGGTTTCAAACAATGGGTCTAGTACATTAAAGCTTTCATCAGGCCAGTCTCCTGGTGCCAGTAGATTGTAATTTTTCTGTGCTTGAATGACTTATTTAATTTTCTAGATTATTTTTCAATTTCAGCAGTGGTGAAAGCAGTCAGCAGTGTCGAGTCCATGAATATTATATGCTGAAGGATGCTGTCCTGGGAAAACTGTGTTCCTATCAGTAAATACTAGCTTAAAAGTCTAATCTTCACTTGTTTCCCTTTTTTTCTCACTTCTTTCAAGACAATCAGTTACAATTTCATAGTGTTGGCAATGCTGCTATTTGTATTCTGGAAGTAGACAGGCAGTAATTTTAATATTAATAACCAGAAGGAAATGGTGCAACTGAAGATAAGATCTTTTAATCTGTTATAACTCTGAAGTCTTAGATTGTTTTTTTTTCCTAGAATGATGACAGATTCAAAGTGCAGGTACTCTTCACTTACTAAAATTCATTCCATTAAAGACAAATCTGAAAATTAGCCTGACCAACATATTCATCTTACTTAAGAAAGTGTTTACTGAAAGAACCAAAACCTCTTATGTTATTAGTGTGGATATAATTATTTTTCAGTACAGTGACCTAAACATTTAAATGTAAATAGCTAACATTTTCAAGAGTATTTCTGAGGTTATTAACATGTTTTCGTTTTTTAAGAAAGCTTCACAATCTTTTATAGGTGCCAAAGCATTTTCCTTTTGTGGGGAAAAACATAGACTTAGCAGTTCTTCACACTTATTTAACCTCAATATTATTTTCATCAGCTTGCTAGAAGTTAATTAAAAGAGACATTTCAAGGTCATAGAGTTGATTTTACTTATCTTAATTATAGATTAATAAACCCACGTTTTAGGCTTTGTGGCTTTATTAATTAAAATAATAAATAAACCCTGCAGTGATATAATAAATAAAATACCTTCAGCAGTGTTGCTCCTGCAGTGTAGAAAACCACTGTGTGAAGACCATGCCTATAATATTGTCCTTTCTTGTGCCACATCCCATGTTGAAACAGCATGCATTTCACTTTATAACCTGCAGGTCAATCTAAAATGTCCAGTTTACGTGGGAATGTTTTACATTTCAACATGTCAGTGATGTCTTGTTTTTTGACATCAGTATAACTGTATTTTTAACATATCTATATTAACATATGGCAACTATATTTAAAAAGAGTTATATAATGTAACCTGCCCCCTCCAATGTATACAACATCTCCTCCAAACCAGAGAGAGGAGCTCTGCCAGCTACTGATTGTTGGGTGGAACCAAAACCTAATTCCCTAACCGAACCCTGAACCTAGACTCTTCAGGCTTTGATAAACTGGCAAAATGCCACTCAGAGAGAATGACTGATTGGGCACCTGCAGGACCGCACTATATGGGCGTAGCTATGTCTGTCCTCCTCTTTGCAGTTAACCTGCGTTGTTTCTGTGATAGACTTTGTAATATATAAAGAGGAGAGCAGACGAATCCTTTCGAGTGGCTTGCTGGCAATCTTGACTCAATTTGGGACGCAGTGAGTCAGATATAGTTGCCAGTGGGGTGTAAAAAAGAGAAAGGGCTGGTTGTGAATTTCTAAAACAAAATCAACTGTTTGCAAGAACTGGATGCATTAAAAAGCATTGATGCTATTTGTACAGAGCTACAGTATGTAGCGTAATGTGTGGAATTCAAAGTGGTTGGATCGGGAGAAATGTAAGTGAAAGGTGCTGCCTCAGTGATATTAGTTCAATGGAGCATTTAAGCAAAATAATTTCAAATAAGTTTTTTAAACAGTGGCTAACACAAAACCACTAACTGTGATAGATGTTAACCAAAATGAGACTTGCCTCTCCAAGATTTGTTAATCCCTCTTTTAGCTGTAGTGGGATATTTTTGACATTGAGTGAAATAATGGTGAAAAGGATGGTTTTTGTGACTTGTGAAAAAATTGAAATAATTTATGTTCTTTTTGAATAGCAACATTCAATATTTTGTTTTCCTCCCTATCATAAAGAAATACGTCTTAGAGCTGCTTTTATAATCTTTTAGGACATACAAAGATTATATTTTGCTCTTGTGAAAAATAAGCAAAACTCCTAATAATAAGTGTAATTTGTTCTTAAATCCTTAGATGATTTGCTTCAGGTCTATGTGGAAGTCCTCTTAACTTGCCAAAGTTTATTTTCTTTAATAAGTCTTTACATGTGCCTTTTCATGGTGAGTGCAATTTGCTGGGGTTATTAAGATAAATGTCCATCTAAAGGCTTCATTGTCAAAAGAAATTACTGCCTCTCATTTCACATTTGAGAGAACCCAGAAGTGCTTTGTTTACACTGCTGCCATTTAGCAGGTTTAGAAAACAGACCTCCTTTCCATTGAATAAACACTCAAGGACTTTGAGGATAAACAACTTTCTGTTCCCAAAAAGAAAAAAGTCTTAGCAACTTAAGTTTGCAAACGGTTTGCTAGAACCAGGAGGATTGTGTTGTAAAAACTTGCAGGTCATAAAAGTGTGCTTAGAAGATGGGGATAGGCTGAATTAGATTAAACGTCTTACTGTTGACATGTCTATTGATCTGGGTTCATGTGGTTTCCTGTCTCCACCAGCTGTCAGATTGCTGGATACAATAACTCTGTAGCCAGGTTTATGTGAAACTGGGGACCCTAAGCATCAATTATTCCAGGAGCGCAGTGGCACAGGGAGATAAGGTTAAGATGCTCTCTGTGTTTGAGACAACTGGAACCAAAGGCACATTTGCTGCTTAGATGTTGCTCATAAATTTGGAAATGCTCCATTTCTGAATTCCTCCGGGAGCTGTGGATGATATTGTGTTTGTTTACGGTTTTGTATTGCGAGAGCCGCAATAATGCTGTAATAGAGAAGACTCAGTGTCATGTCTTTGACTTGCATGTCTTTTGAGAACTTTAAATGTGCCCAGCCTTTGCCAAAGCGTTTCTACTTTATGTAGTAGACGGGCAAGTGGCTTTGATCTAAAATACCTAAACTGAGTTTTCCAAGCCCTCAGAATAGCATAACAAGATGTTCCTGCCTTTTTTGTAATACATATTGTGTCTGCCTGCAGTCCACATCTTCAAATATTATTGCCTGAGAAGGATCTTGCATACCACAGATGTATTCTTGTATCTTTATGTATGAGTTACAATGACTGAAATGATTACAGAATGTTATGAATGATGTAGGCCTACTACTTGAAGAAAAGCACAACCCTTGAACGAGCAATGAACAGTATGTATGACATTTACCTTGATTGTAACAGCAATCATTTTCGATATACTGTAGCTAGAAAATGTGTTCATACCAAATGGATACAATTAAAATTTAACTCTTTAGTGTACTTCACTCTCAAGGGTAATTTGACCTTTTTAATATTTTTTCTTCTCAAGATATGTTATTAAAATAAGTAAAAATTTAATCATTGCAGACTATATGAAAATGAATACTACACAGAAAATGTTCGAATAACATTCAGCTTGGTGTCTACAGGAGGAAATATTACTATTTTTCCTAAAGCAGAAGCGGTGTTGATTGAGTCTCCCCCACAAGTCAACACTTTGTGTTGTCTCTCTCTGCCCGAGGCACAGCTGGGTCTCAATACCACAGATCATGTGATCAATGTCCACCAATCAAACCCTAAGGCAATACTGTGATGTCTTGGGCATTTGTGATTTTTAACACATTAAGTGTCATGCGATCTAGATGTTCACAACTCAAACAATGGATTAGAACACAAGAGACACAATAACTGAAAAACAGACAAAAGAGCCTAGAAATCCCATGCATATATGTAAGTTTATCAGAAATAATCAGTAAAAATATAAAAGTTCATACAGAAAAAAATTAAATATGGAGGGTCCCCATTATAAGTCACCTTGACATTCATTTTGCATGTACGTTGTCAATGAATGAATGAAAATAAATTACAGACTAACCTGATCCACACTGTACTGTATGTCATTTTTCAAGGCACCAAAAGCCAGCAATGTAGGTTGTTTGTGCACTATTTTGTACTGGAAATGGAACAAAAATATTGTGAAGAGGAAAATCTAACATGGAAAATTATTGTAGATTATGCTGTTCCAGATTGATTATTAATTGTTATGCCACAACATTAAAATTCGATTTTTACCACCATGCACTACATTGCTGATTCAGTAAACAGGTCAGAGTGTGATCATTAACTTTAAAGCCTGTTATATATGTAGAACATTCAGGAGATTCAGCAAGGACACATGTGCCAAATGAAGGCAACCTTGCAAGAATTTATTTCGTTTTAAGTATTTGACTTTCGGGTCCCTAACCCCAACAAATATCAGGGAATGCATGTAGAGGAAAACAAAAGTAAGAAAATACATGTGATAGGTAAGGAAAATAAAAGGAATGATATTAAAAAAGAACAATCAAAATTAATATTATAAGTTACTGTAACTATAAGTTAAAATGTTAATTATTCATTTTAAAGAGCAAATCTTACGGTTGATTTAGTATGAAAATCATTTGTATATTTGAAATAGTACAATTAAAATTAGATTATTGTATGGCTTTAAAGATGGTGTCAATTGAAAATGTCACAAAATGGTATATTATTTATTTAGGTGGGTAGCTGCATCAGCATGCGTAGGCTGCAAAGGAACAAGTAATAGGTTTATTCCGTGCTGAAAAAAAGAAGAAAGAGAACACAACGTTTCGGCCGTGGAGCCTTCTTTATATTTCTAAATGTATGATGTTTAAATTCATACATACCCAGGTAATCAGTATTTTGTAAAAAAAAATCCTCTTGCTTTGATAAGCTTGAGTGGGGAATTTGCTGTATCTTTGAACAGGTTCTTAAACATTTGTTAAGGGATATTCAACCACTCCTGCAGTACTTCAGCTCCTCCAGTGTGCTTTGCCTTCTGTTGTGATTTACTTTCTGCAGATCATACCATACATTTTCAAGCAACTGTAATTGCTGTAGTCTAAGACATTGATTTTTATACGTTCCTAACCACTGGGCCATCAAGCGTAATGTAAGATTTGTATTTTATCCTGTTTGAAAGTCCTTTTGCAACCAAGCTTGAAGTTCTTTACAGAAGGCACCGGTTAATGGTTAAAATATCGTGGTAAACTTTAAAATCCATCTGTTCTAACTAGAGCACCAGGACCAGAGGATGCAAGAAAACCCTAAAGCAGACTAAATTTATTTCTACTCTTTTTTAACATGAATTTCTTTTGCTAATCATACTGTGGGTGAGGTTATCCATAATGTCAATGTGTACAGTATTTCATCCAACCATGTCATTTGGTTCCAATTGACTTTGCAGTCAGTTAGTGCCTGCTGTACAGTATATGGCAGAATTCGTCTTTTTTTTTGTGCTTCCATGGAAATCGCCCACAGACCATTGGAACTGTTTTTAGACATTTCTTGTCATTGAGTGCAAGTTCCCAAATCTCTATTCCAGGTAATATTATATTGCTTTATCTTGGTGGGGCAGTAACCATTCTGTTAGGCCCAGCCTACTTGATGATAGACACCATAATCACAACTGGGATAACTTGTGGATTTTTTATAGGCATTACCAGAGTTGTTGAGGTCAGTCATTTACCTTCAATCTTCAAATGCCTGAATGTCTTCATGACACTGAATCATGGCACTGAATGTTTTGCATCTCTGTTCCATCCCCTTGAATACTCTGACACCAGAAGTGTTTGTAAATGTTGAATTTTTGTGAACCTACCAAATTACTTTAAAACATTAGAGGATTACATTTACAGGATGTATTTTCATCTTTACACAGTCTAAAGAAATCTAAACTGTTTGTTCAAATCTGAATACATTCTAACTATAAATGTATGCAATTATGTAATTCTGTTGACACATTCAGTATCCCTTTTCATACATTTTTTTCACATTTTAATTCATAAATGCTTAAACATTTTAAAAGCTGCATTTTCTTTAGTTTATTTTTTATAAGTGCTCACAAAAGTGCTGTATATATTAACAGCAATGTAACATTGAAAATTAATAATCGGAAACATGTCTTTGAACTTGTACTACTGTTTATATAAATGTCCGTGTTCAGCCTATTAGAATGGATAGGCTCAAACAATAGACGTGTTCACATCATATCTATTAAAAATGCTTGTCTTTTAATGTTTCTTATTCTGTGTAAAATCACTTCATTAACAACACTAGCAATGTATTCTATTATCAGAACCCTTTGGCAAGTGCCACTGCTGTGTTATCAGTGAACTGTGATGTTACAGTCACAGGTTCAAGATACATGTTGGATTCAATATCTCCCCCTCTTTTTAGTGAAAAAAAGAAAAAAATGCTCTTTCTCTGTTCTCTATCAGTTTTGTGGTTTTTCCTTAGATACTGACCATTTGTTGCTTGACCATTTTTTCTAGATATCTGAAAGTCCAAGGTGCTTTATGATATTAATTATTAGCAGGCTTTGTTAAGATCATTTTATTAGCCCTATACAATTTCTTGCATCAGGATTTTTTTTTCCGCATACCCCAGCTAGTTCTCCATGAGACACACAGGCACACAGACAGGGAGAGAGAAGCTTGGGGTCAGAGCACAGGGTCAGCCAGTGTACGGCGCCCCTGGAGCAGCTGGGCTTAAGGGCCTTGCTCAGGGGCCCAACAGAATAGGATTCCTCTGCCAGCCGTGGGATTTAAACTGGCAACCTTCCAGCCACAGGTGCAGATCCTTAGACACAGTGCCACCGCTCTGCCCCAGATATATTGTCTTCCTATATACAGTAGCTGAACACTAACATATGAAGGAATTATGGGAAACATCTTGACTTTCAGTAATGCTTGCACTTTCTTTTATTGTTGTAAAGCATCACTTGTCAGCTTACCAAAAAAATAAGATGAAATTGGAATAAAGGATCCACCTGGAGTTGGTGTCTATCTAACCGTATTAAGGATCTGGTTCTGTTTGACTTTATATTCTCTCATCTCATGAAGGTTGGTGGCAGTCCAGCACTTCAGCAGCCTACTGGAGACAAAAATTTGTTTAAAAAGACAAGGGCACAGCTGGGTCTCGTCTAGGTCTTTAATTAACCACAGCTGTGACCCCTCCAGACAGGCCCGTTACACTATCGTTTGTAATATGTCATAATATGTACTATCGTCATATAATATGAGTCTTGTGCACTGATGAGGTGGAACAGGGCCATGTTCAGTGTTCCTAAGGAGGTAAATTAGGAAGCGAAGCCTCCCTGTGGTATCATTTATGAAACTAATAATTGAGAGAGCCCACAAACTTAAAAAAACAAAACTTTTTGGTTACACTTCAGTCAGCCTTGTTGTTCGGAGACGACAACAGAGAAAGACAGTTCAGTGGGGTTGCATGAAGCAGTCTTCCCAGCATGCACCACAAGAAAGTGACGATCAGAACGCCCACTCAGCAAGGAACCGCATCCGCGCGACATCCAGCTTTTCCACATGCTTCCGAAAATGTTGCATTTCAGTACATCAAGCAGCTTTATTTCCCATGATTTTATGGTTATTTCACTGTCTCAGACATCCATCACTTTCCTTTCTGCTAGCCCCGCAGTTGCGAAACTGTGGTGATTCTCATAAAACCCAAAGCTCCAAGGAGTTTCACAACTTGAGTGATTCCAGTGATTTGTGCAATCAAATCATAAATGGGAAAGTATTGTATTTGTTTCCTGTGTTGCAAGAAGTAGCGGACAGAGTTCATTTCTCTGTGTCCTAAGGCTATGGTTAATGTGTTTAGGAAGGTGTGCGTTTTTTCCTTTTGTTATTTCTAAGCAGAATTGAAATTGCAGGATTTTCTCTTTGTTGTGTGGTCAATGTCTTTGGAGAACAGTTTGCGGCAGCAGTAATAATAAGAAACAGGCAATTACTTGTAAGAGGACAGCAAATCCTTTTTTTATTTTACGATTAAGTGACTTGTTATTCATGCCTGGCATTTAAAAAGAACAGAATACATAAAGCAGTGCTGTCTGAGGAGCCATAGAACTAAAGTTCAAATGGCTAGAAGATACAGTAATGATGTTTGAGTTTAAGCTATTATGTTTCTGTAATGCTGCACAACTCGAATACCATTTTTAAAGGTGTTTGAAGTTGTATTTGATAGGAATTTGCACTTTCAACACAGAGGAGGCAATAATGGACCAAAGTGTGTTTCTGGAGTGATTCAGTCATTTGATTTAGGAGGAACTCCCTAAGACTGAAGTGTAAGATATAGTAACAGTATCCATTATACCAGCTTATTTCTATATTATCTTAATACTGATTAACGATTCCTGTTACAAGGTGGGTATCCATATAAACAGCAGTTACTTAACGTGCAGCAAATTAGACATAAAGCCACTAGAAAAGTTATATTAACAATAAGCCCAGGTTTCGTTTCCTAAAAATATACTGACACTAGAAGAAAAGGCTGTGTCATACGTATAGAAGACCGAGATATCAACAAATGTAGTTGCTGGGAGTTTGTATAATGTGCTCACATACTTGCTCATCAGATATTCATTCCTAAAGAACTTAGACCGTCATACTAATTACAGTAAATATTTTTTGAACATGATTATTTTTCATGTGCTGTTCTCTTTTTCTCCCTTTGCATTATTTCTCCACTATATGGCCTGTGTGTATACTGTATATATATTGACACAGCAACTTTAATAGTGTGAGACCAGCCTGTTCTTGTTTAGTCTGGATAATCGAGCAGCTGTGATTCCTCCATGAAGTGCTCGCTTGTTGTAAATATAGTTGCCTTATTAACACAATTGATTAAAATCTCTCCGCTTTGTTGAAGCCCTCATTGGTGGGGCTGATAAATTGTAATGAGGAGAGGAACGTCTGGGCAGCTGCTATTGGGTCAGGGTCCAGTGATCTCATGTGTCACTGTGACAGATTGCTGGGAAAAAAGGCTGTTGGTTCTTCTCCAGCACAATGAGCATAGTGCAAAAAAGCCTCCTAACTAGTGGCCCTTTTCAAAGAATTTTCTGGGCCAATAATCAATCTGATCCATCATTGTTGTTTATATTTTAAAGGGTTCATTGTTGAAAGAAATTGTTGGAAAAATCACTCTTTCTTAATTCTTCCCTCATATTATTAACTCTTTAGTAGCAGCAATATATGTTTCTGAATGTTGGAGAATTCTATTAAGAAAAGGCATAAATGGAGTGATACCAATTATTGACAAAGATATTCATTATAAAAAATGACTATGAAATTTGCCCCTAAAACAGTTACTTTAGCATTGGGTTAAGAGCAGTATACCTCGCTGAAAAGATATTTCATCCATAGACTTTTATTTAATCAAAACTGGCTTTATCAGAGGAGCTGCAGTCCCATTTATTCTGTGAAAGGAAAGTAATTTTCCTTCAGTTTGGTCAAGACAGACAGCCATGTTAGCAAAGGTTTCTAATGATTGGCTTTGTCAAAAAGAACAGCTCCCATACTTTTCAGCAAGGATTATTCCAGTTCTATTGATCTTTTCTTTTTTTTAGATAATGGATGGCATTGTCCCACTCAGGTCTGTTAGTACAAATAATTATTAATCAATATGCACTCAAGCCTTAGCCCAGAATATAATTTTAACACATGATTTATTCTGAACACTGTGGCTGAGCTATTTGTGACTTTGCATCAGGACGATCGATCAACCAATCTCCTAAAACCCCACAATTCTAACTAATAATTTAAAATAATAACACTTTTTATCACTTTAGACCTAAAGATATTTGTTTTGTACTGTATGAGAATGTATATCGATACTTGAGTTCTTTTAAAGAAATCCTGTATTTAGTTTTTTTTTCACCCAGCTATTAACCCACATTAAACCATGATCATACAGATTTTAGTATGACGCGCTCTACATTTTTGATTGAGCGCAATCAATTGAAACAATAATTTTGTTACATTTTCTTGAACCTCAACGGGTATTGTGATTGTGTGTGACCGGTCTTCTGATCAGTCTATGTTCTGAACTTTTAACATCTACGTGATGGTGATGTTAACTTATTAGGTAATTCTAGAGATTATCTGGTTCATAAGATCTTTATCAATAACATAAGAATTATATTTTTGGACTTATATGCCTAACGCCTCTTCTGTAATGTGTAGTCTATTGCATATGGATTCTACTGTACTGATGTACAGCTGTACTGATGTACCTTAGCTGACAGACTGAAAATGTTACCAAATTAAACTGTTTTTATGAGACAATTCTGATACTTCATATAATTGTGTTTTAAAGAAGGGTCATCACCTACAATGTGTATGTGTATATATTTACAGATGTCCACCCCATTAAAAGCAATAGCAAAGACGGTGATATCTGTGTAACAGATTGACAGATGTATTGTGAAGCAGAAACAGACTCAGAGGTCGCTGGTTCCTTAGTCCAGTGTGTTGTGGAAGTCCTGAAGCAGATTCCCATGAAGAAAACTGATGTTTGTACTGAAGCATAGTCATGGACATGTTGTGGAAAACACGACAACTAGGTGCTGCTTATTTTAGTAAAGGAGAATCCAGCGAGTAATAAAAACACACGTGCTGTGTTGTGATTGCTTATTTGGATTTAAATACAGGGTATTGTGTTTGCCAGGTATTTGCGAGCAAAAAATACTACTGTGTGGAACATGAATGTGGTGATCAGTAGAAAGATGAGTGCTTAAGCCATCAGCCTGGGGTGGTAATATGACTTGACAACAATTTAATATAGAAATCATTCTTTTGCCTAAACCGAGTGTTTGATGGCAGTGAAATAATCTGTGTGCCCTACTGAAGTCTTGCAGTGAAATGTCAGTGATAGTACTTTGCTGAACATGTGTTCCATTTAACATCAGAATAATATATATTTATGAAGAAAATTGTGATGGCATGAACGAGGAAAACTTATTTCTGTGAAAAATGGGTCCTAGTATTCAAAGTGTATTTCAAGAAGTGGCTTGAGTTCCTGGAAACTGTCGCCCAGCCCAGCCTTGTTCCTTCCTTGTCAAGCTTGAAAGCTCACCTTGCTACATTGTTGTGAAGTTTTGGCAGTTTATTTTTTCAGATAGAAACTGTTGCTTGTGTCCTGTTGCGTACTGCACCGAGCATCCTAGACGCAGTGCTAATTGCAAATTCCCTCATGTCGGAGAAGCTGCAAGCAGCACAAACAAACCTGAAAGTCTACAGTTTGTGGTTGGGAAGGAGTATGGATGCACTGAGCAACATAACTCACTTGAGGGCTAGGGCTTAATTTCGCTTAATTAGCTGTATTCTCATGTTTTAATGAGGCTGCTTTTTGCACTTGAACCCGAGTCACTTGGACACCCAGTATAACATGCATTACCACTACAACAACTGAGCTGACTTGCTTCCTGGAGCTGTTTATATGGGCTGTAGTTGGCATTTCCTTTATTATGTAAGAGTGGAAAACGGATTCCTAATGGCTCTATTAAGCTAGTGGCAGAGTATCATCCAATACTTCCCATTATGGCTGCGATAGCGGCTTTTGGCCTTAGCTGAGTAGGAAAGGTCAGTCTTGGTGGACAGAGGTCTTTCCCCTCCTGGGTGTGATATCCCTGAAATATCCAGGAAGGTATGTTGAAAACAGAAACGATATTGTTTCTCATGCAGCAGGTATTTATAGAACAAAGAGCAGGAGATAAGGGATTATATTTTACGGAACGGATGTGATACGAGGTGCACTTGGGTGAGCTAGCAGCTCGGGCCCTTTGGAAGGAAAGGAAAGGTCTCTGGAGACAGAGCAGGATGTCATACGGTCAGTTGGTGAGGGCTCTGAAGGGCTAGCCTGTTTTCCTTTTTTCACATCGCTGCATGCTGGCTCCTCAGAGCGAGAGGATGACTTCCTGGTAGATCAGGAACATCTGTCCTGGCATGGGCGGAAAAAGGAGCCGTGTCTTTGAGCAGAAAAACCTGGCTCATCCTAGGCTGGCTGGGTCAGAACAACACGACCATTTTAAGAAACCTCTCTTGGTAAAAACGGAAGTTGGGTTATATTTGACCCATTTTAATGGTTTAACTAAAATAATGAAAACATGCATAACATTCTCAAAAATATGAACGACATTGCATATTGCAAATGTACTTTAATGTAGTTTCAAAAGTTAAGAGCACTGAATCATAACAGTTGCTCTATAGAATAATTTTATTAAATGTAATGATGTCCATCTACTTAATACTCAGCCCTTTAAGAAAGACACAAAAACTTGGAAAAGCCAAAGAAACTCTCTGAGGAATGCTTGCATGATTTCCAGTTGGAATTGGATGGAATTACTGAAAACCGATGTGTCAGAATTAGCTTTACTTAGGCACAATTACACTGTCATTTCTGATCAGGATCAAATGTTCTGGAAAAACAGTGTTGCCTTTGCATTCTAGCTACATCAACTTTGTGTCACTTGCACAGTTAGCATCTCACTTGATTATTTACTGCAGCATAGTAGTACAGTTTTTTTGTAAGAAGCTGTAAACAAAAGGACAACATAGTTTTCTATGGAATTACAGTATGAATAACGTACCTTGTTGGAGATTTGAACCCCCAACCATGCAGCCACCCAGTCTGCCAAAAATAAGTCCTGTACATGCGCATTTCAGTACTGCTTCAGTCTGCAATGTTTTTCTTTAGGTTTCACCAAAACTGTAGACATCACTCCACCGCAATGCATGATAGTACTTCAAAAACTTCAAATGAAGAAAATAACTTTTAATTTCTGATAAAATTGAATCGGGTCATCCTACCTTTAAGTATGTGTCATACACCTGAAATGGATTTTAAACTAGTGTGCCTGTGTGCCCAGTTCAGTGTTAAATGTAGAAGTAAAACAGTGAAATACATTATTTCGAGTAGTAAGGACTTTTCAAAATGTTAACTTTGTATCTGCCCAAATTTCTCTTAGCAATTTCAAGTACTGGAATATAATGTTGCTTCCAAAGTATTTTGGTGCATATTCCTTGGAAAAATGTTTTTCATCACTCTATAGAAGTAATAGTATTACTTCTAGAATGTGTTTTGCCTTGTATTTTGCTGTACTGTGTTATTTTTCTTACAAATGAAGAGTATAGAAGGCAGCTGGTGTAAGAAACCAAAATTGGTAAAAACATTCTTTCCCAATGAGTTCTTAGTCCCAATGTCTGCCTAAGAGGAACATTTTAAATAACTAGAATTTCACTAATAGTCTACCACGTGATTATCAAGTCTATATTATTATCAAGTATATATTATTAAAAAATGTATTTTTTATCTTAACTTTAAAATAGAATGAGTCTGGAAGTAATAACTCAGATGAGTTTTTTAAATGTATGTTCTTTTCTTCTTTTCTAATAAATTTGTATTACTGTATTTTCGCACTTATTTTGCACTTTTTTCTCCAGAAGTGCTGGATATGAACTTAAATTAATATTAATGATGATAAATGAGTTTGAGATTATTTGTTGAATATGTACAGTATATATAAATAATAATTTTATTGAATTCTTTCCAAAACCACTGTGGCTATGCATGCGGGATGGACAAGACCACCAAAATTGCACTTAAGTGGAAACAGTGAGGTACAGTATGACACACATTTAGTCTCTGCAGAAGATTTTATATAGATGTGTTTTTTGTCTGCTGCACTATAGCTGTAATTTGAAAAATATTACAGCTTTTGCAGCAAGTTTGTTACCTAGATCCACATTAGATTAGAGATATAATTTTTTAGAACAGACATTTCATATTTCTTTTCCCATTTTTCCTCCATGACCTGAAGCAAAACTACAATAATATACACGGTTATAAACTGATTTCCTTCTAACTCCCCGAAGCACTATACTACTCAATAAGGATCAAACCACAGAAAAAAATTAAACAACCAAACTGTTTTGTGTGGTACAGCAGTAATGGTTTCCAAATAAGAAGACTAAATCTGTGTTCTGGATAGACACTAATGATGATCTTATCTTCATTTGTTGACTTATTTATTTAATACTTTCCCATACAGGCACTGCTGACAATTTCCCGGCTGTTGTGATATCCTGTAAATTTTGCTTCAGGTCATTGAAATAGATGGAGGTATTCTTGAAAAATGAGGCTTGCTATCCTCTGCTCTCTGCACGTGGAATGTTGACAAGTTAATAAGGACGAGTAATGGTTGTAATAAAAGAGAGCCCTGGGTGCATTCCTCGGGTTTCTCTGCTCTTAAAAGCCATGCCCCTGTGGTAGAGTGACCACAGAGGCTCTCGGAGTGAAGCCCGGCCTTGTGGCTCTGAGGAGTTGGCTGGGGCGAGGTCACCGCCCTGTCATGGGGAGAACCTCTGAGAGGCCATCCCGGCTGTCACATCAAACGCCCCAGCTGCCGGAGCGAATGATGAGGCATCCTTTTTAACGCCGCACTGGAGAGCTGTGTGCTTTTGATTTGTTGCGATTTATTATGCCCTGATAGGTGTGAAATGGACCGCTGTCTGCAGCTGGCTCAGCCTTCCTTCCTTCCAAGTTCAGCCTTCAAAGGGAAATCCTTGCAGAAACTTAAAGCTTCTTCGGGCACTTGAACAGCTTCTGTTGTTTCGCTGTAAACATGATATCATGTCTGCCTTTTACTTAAGTCTTTGATGCAGATGGTGTGGGATGCTGTGTATTTTTTCTGTCACGTGTTGCAGCAGCGCAGGTTACATTGTACTCTTGGATACAAAAGGCAAATTATATTTATGAGATTTAATCCAAACAGTGAAAAAGTTACTGTTTTAAATTGGGGGGGAAAAAATTATGAATCTGGTTTTCTCTACCAACTGTAAATTCAGACATTTTTGTTAATTTAATCTCTCAGAGGCCAGCATTACCCCTAGTATGTTAGGTTAGAAGCAATAACCTGGTTTCTTTCAAAATGTGGCTGGATAAGATCCTGTAATCGTTTAACTACTAACTACCAAACAAGCTTTACTGGCTGAACAGCATCCTCTCATTTATAACTTTTCTTATGTTCTTAGTAAAGGAGCTTGCGCGGACTCCAAGTTCAGTACTAGAGTCTGGATATCAAAGTTTGAAATCAGTATTCAGACTGTGCTGCTCGTCTGCTGCAGCTGGGAGTTCCTAGAAGTGGCTCAGTCAGTCAGAAGGCACTGGGACAGGGTAGACGGTCCTCCTGGGGACTCTCTGTGTATCTGTACCAGAGTGTTCACAGCTCCTGTTGGCACTCAAACGTTAGTGATCTTGTCCAGCAGTGGCAGTATGAAAAACAGCAGCTGTGGTCGTGCACTTACTGTATCTTGGAGAATCTGTTAGTGTTGCTCCTCAAGTCCATGCAGAAGTGTAGTCAAGATAATTTAGAATCAATAGACACCCTCATCCAGAGCCACATCTATATGTAAAAATATCTATAAGCAGAAAATTATTTTAAAATATATTTCTCAATCTAGTACAGGTAAGAGCAGGACCACAAAAAGTACAATTAAAAACAAATTGTTTTTTAAAACAATTGATTATTAGAGGTTAATTAGCAGAAGATCAGTGTGATCATTCTGCTCAAAACTGTATCAGTAATCCAGACACAAAACACATGCAATATCATGAACTAGAGATTGCTTTAAATGTATAAATCTTTTGAGATATAATTTCCCAAAGGCCTCGTTGCATAACAAATGGAGAAATATACTGCAAGGTACTGCAAGGTATTATTTACTAAGTTAAATAATACTAAATAATTTAAACCCTTGTATTAATTAAATATTTTTGGAATTCCCTGAAACAGTTTATGTACAAATATCGGTAGTGGCATTAAGACTTTAGGTAGTTTGTATGTGTGTCTGTGCTGGGCAGGGACAATATTAGGGCTACAGTAAGACATTCATTCTCCTATGTTTGAATCTTTTGAAAGATGTTATAGCACATCTTATAAAACCACACACAGGGTGGCAAATTTCATTCAGTAATTGGGATAATAATTATTGGGAAATTTGTGCCAGCTGGGTTGCTAAGAAGGTCAAAAAACAGCATGAAGCAGGCTTATCACAGTGTTGGAGCAGATTTCCATATGGCAGAATACAATGTAGTGTGGAACTGTAAAAAAAAAAATGTTATTCTACCAGTCAATATACAGTATGCAAAAACCTTTCTTTTTCAGCAATTATTCATCTTTTTTGCAAGTAAATATCCCAGTATTTCCCAGTATGTTTAATGATATCATATTAAAATGCGGCACGTAATATTTATGCAACATTTTGATGTTTTTTGGCTTTATTGTATGGAGAAAGGTAGATAAAGAACATGAAGAAATGTTACAAACAAGATGAGGCTATTCAACCATCTTAACATCTGTAAATTAAAATACAGTGTATGTAATATTTATCCATCCATTTCCTAACCTCTTCACACAATTGCAGGGAAGTGGCTTCTTATGTTTTGGGCAGGATACATCCTGAACTGGACAGGAGTCCATCGCAGTACAGACACAGATGCACTCACACTAGGGCCAATTTTTCCAGAAGCCAATTAACCTACCATTATGTCTTCGGACAGTGGGAGGACTGGAGCATCCAGAGAAAACTCACGTGAACAAAAGAAGAATATACTGTAGTTCTCCGGGGTTCACGTGGGAAATCTCCCCCCAGCCTGGCGGCTGCGGCCCCTGCTATTTACAGGGAAGGGCGGTGACGTCACCGCTCTGGTAAGCCAGCTCTCGCAAGCAATGGAGGCCGTATGCGTTACACTCTTCCCCGCTTAACTCGCCGTCCTCGGCGAAGGGCTATCCCATCCCGCTTCTGACACCAATGTATCGCATATGGCCTCCATTGCTTGCGAGAGCTGGCTTACCAGAGCGGTGACGTCACCGCCCTTCCCTGTGAATAGCAGGGACCACAGCTGCTGGACTGACGGGAGATCTCCCTTTGGCTCAAGAGACTGGGTCCCTGTTGAGTGGTGCTGGAAGCCTGGGTTAGAGTCCCCAACGGTGGGGGGCCGACCTGATGCAGCAGAAGCGAGGTCACCCACGTGAACCCCGTAGCGTTACAATACAAACTCCACACAGTACCCTGGTCAGGCATTGAATGCAGGGCCCCAGTACTGCAAGGCAGCCATGCTAACCACTGCCCCATCCGCTGCAGATAATATCTAATTATTCATTCTTGATTAACTGGACATTCACTTAAGTTCGATTAAAGCAGTTGCTACATCAGTTGCATTTGGGGTTTTCTTCATGCTGCAGTAATAAAGGCAGTAATAAATTTTGTTTAAGCAATCCTGTCATAAACTTGGATATGTTGTGTGGCTGCAATGTGATAAATGCACATGATCAGTTGTCTGCAACAATTAGTGAGGTAGTATCATTTGTTATTTATTGTGATCTTACACTCTGTGTTGAATGTTAATTGCTGCTAACGTGAACATACTGTAGAACATACAATTAAAGTATATTGGACCAGATATGAGCAATGAAAAATGAAGACTGGAAAAACATGAAAATATCAAATCATTATTCATATTTTGAGGCATAATGTAAGTACTGATACATGTGTTTCCATTTTTACAGTATGCTTACATTAAGTGTAAGTTGAATTTATGCGTTATATTTTAAAGGTGTCACTAAATGTATTGGGACTAAAGTATATGTTGCTGTATTACTGGTAACACTCCTTAAGAACACTTTTTTGGCAGATTTTTATATTATTTTTGATAAAGCTGTTTTTATGTCAGGACACCTCAGAATAACTGCTCCTGAGAACTCACCCTTTTAGATTCTGTTATTGTGTAGTGTTCCAGAGAAGCTGCTTTGTTTACTCATTTTATTTTTAGTGGTTTTCATTAGACCTTATTCAGAGGAAGCTATGAACACAGATAAGTTCAAGGATAGGAAATGTGAAGTCACAGCACAAATGCTGAAATTTGATCTTAGTGACATTTAAGTTAAATCAGTCTTTTTAATCAAATAAAAAAAATTATTAGAGTAGAGATAAATAATATTGAAATCAGTGTGAACATACAATTAGGAGTGTATGTTTTCATTCCTTAATGGAAATTTGAAGATTGTGTCAGTATAAACAATGCCTTTATTTCTAAACCCGTTTTAACATACTTCTACTTGTCAAAACTGAGAGTTTTCTTTGAATGCTTATTGTTAATTGTTAAAAGCAATTGTTAAGGCTTGGCTAAATAATGTATGTTAACTTAAGCAAATTGATTTAAGTTCTGCAGGCAAAACGGCAGGAGCAATAATGATTTTATGTCAGATATGATCAATTCATTTAAGTTATAGACTCTGATATTTGGAAGGAACTTTTGAATAGTATTTTATATCAGTACAACCAGTCAGAAGAAAATGAGCAGTGCTGTGCTTCCGTTACGTGAAATATGAAATATGTTCTTCGTCAGTGTAAACATTGAGAAGAAAAGATGACCTTTAGTCAATAAATGTGTCATTCGTTACCTTCAGGTATTACTACATCAGATGAACCTGTGGAGTTCTTGCATATTAATTTAAATAGCAGCGTGTATAACATTGAGGTGATTGTGCCAGCTGATCTCAGCATATGGAAGGCACTTAAGAACCTATCCTGGCAGATACCAGTAACAACAGAGAACATCATATTAACAGATACTAATTGTATGACAGACAGTGTCTTGCTAAAATTGGGATACTGTGCACACTTTATATGCAGCATATTCTTGTCTGCCTACAGTAAATAATCATTTGACCTCAACAGTCACAAAGTTGGTCCAGTATCCACAAGTAGGTTTTTTTTTACACTCATATTTTATCTAAACAATCTCCAGCCCCCCTTCTCCCAAAAACAACATGTAAATATATCCACAAAATCGTTTACAAAGGACATTCATAGGTTAAAATTCTTTTCATAAGCTTTCTTCCCCTCTGTGACCTTACTGTTTATTCTGTAGTCATGGCACCAAGAAATCCGTAGCAACATCATATGAGCTTAATGAATCTTCTGGTTTACTGTTAAGGACATTCTTTTCAGCTCATTTGAAGTAGAATTCCATTTAAAGAGGGTTTTTGAGCTCAATTTATTTCTGCTTTAACCCTCTGTGACATGTTATACATTTAAATATACATAATAGACATAATCTTGAGGCAAGACAGAAATGGACACTCAATGTTAAAAAAGCAAGCATATATCAAAGATTCTCTTACCACTCAGCTGGTGGTAAATATTATTCATTTGTATCTTTGAATCACATCTTTTGAGCTTAAAGTTTATTTGAATTTAAACAAAAATGGTCTGCGTTTAGAACAACAGGGTTTCTGTGAGTAAAGATGAGATGTACCAACTCTAGCTGGAAATACATCATATGTTAAACATCCATTAATTACAGTACTAAATCAATGACACCATACTTTTATGAATGTCATTTTTCCTCAAATATATATACTCATTTTAGAAGATATTTCACAACCAAATGTAACTTGTCAGCAAATTAAATGTCTTCGTTGCAAACCGTAAAATAGACACCCAAAGCTTCTTGTCACATTAATGTGACATTAATGCATGAAATGGGGTCAGCATTTAAGCAAACCCTGTAGACTTTGGCTTTATTCATCTTTTGATCTAAGCACATTCAAGGTTAGGAAAACAAACACGCAAATGAAACCAACTAATCCTTTTGAAACAGTCATTATGTAAAATCAAAATACTGTAATGGAAGGTAATGGATCAAATGCTTTCTGATTTTTTTTTAAGAGGCCAGTTTGGTACAGTATTAGCCCTGTCAATGACATTTTTTTTGTGTTGTTGTTAATGGCTGTACTTTTCAGGCGCTCAGCTAGTAAACCAAATGGCTGTCAAAGTGCTACCATTTTCTAGATTATTTATAAGACATTTCACTTTTAAAATTAGTGCTGCTTGACTGTTGCATTTCGAGTGGCTGCCCTTAAGCTTAGAGCCGGAGGAGCTGAGAGCATCGAGTGCTGCCTCTGATCTTTACAAAACAACGACAGAAAATGCGAGTTTGTGACGTAGCAAGCTAATGGCATGCATTTGAAATAATAAATGTGTTGGATTTTTATTACTGTTTTAATTGTGCTCCTCTTCAGATCATATAATGGTTGTTAAAGATGTTTGGATTTACTGTCATTTCTACTTTAAAGGTATAATTTTACAGGTCTTTATTCATAGTATATTTTTATGCTACACAAGGAACCTGTATTAAAGAAGCAAAAAATCAGGATACAGAAAATTATTTTAAATATTTGACCAATTAAATTACTGTGGTTACATTGGTCTGCCATTAAAAAAATAACTTTTTTTTCTTTTCAAGCCCAAAACATTGTGAGTTACAGTACCTCGGTACAACTTTGACTCCTTCCTTTGTTCCAGCATTTCATTCTCCTATGCTTTGGAGATAACCAACAAAGACTACAACATTAAAGGACATAAGTAGAGACCAGACTGCACATTTGGAAATCAGGGATCTGTGTGCAAATCCATGCACATATACTGGTACATAACAGTATGTATTGCCTATAAAGCTTTTTTTGTGCTGTATGTATTGATTTTACAGAACCATGTTTGGGATTAAGCAAAATGCATCTGTCAGTCAATTTTATTTTATACAGTACTGCATATTTTCCTTGTGAGCATCTGAAAGAGTTTTTGAATATATCATGTTACAAAGGGGCAAAAAAAACAGTCTAGAGCATGAAATACAGCATACTGTCAGATTTAATAAAAAATGAAACTACAGTGCATTTACTTCAGAAATGCATAAAACCTTATCAGGCCAGGGGACGTTTTTATCTGTATTTTTATAAGCTGAACATTCTAAATGCTCAGTCAGATATTCCTAATATAGCATTGTGTAAATATATCTGAGCCAAATCCAGCCTCACTTGTTCTGAAATTATAGACCTTTACCAGAAGAGTCAAGGGAAATGTGTCAAGAAAGAGTAATAAGCTAAGAGGTTCACTTTAAGGCTGCATATCAACGGTTCTTATACTGAAAACCAAATTGTGGATTGATTTCTTCAGCTCATCACTTGTATTTAGATTACAATATAGAGGAGATTTCAGTATCACTGCCATTGTAAATAGATTGAAAAGCCTGCCATATATTCTAAATCATCGGAGCTGTTTTTCATTCAATTTCACATTTGTTACTATGATAACATATGTTGCTATTTGTATCACCGCAAATCTGGCCAATGTTAAAAAACACTTTTTTGGATTTGATCCCACACGTTTGATAACTGTTTCTTCTGCTTCTGAATAGCATGTTGAGAGTTAACATGTACTGTAGCTTTGATAAAAAGGAAGATTTTCGATACAAGTTCTTAGATGCAAATGGTGCCTGTTTTAAATGGGATTATTTGGGGGATTATTTTCAAGTACCAATATAAATCTGTTCCCCCCCAGTCAGCTACTTTATGTTTTCAAATCAAAGTTATTTTTTGGGGTTTTTTTGCTGTTTTTTTGGTGCTTTTTCTAGTTTATTAGCCGAATTGGCAAGTACCTGTTGCTGCTTACAGTACTGCAGCTGTTGAAGATGCCTTTTTTATTCTGATTATTACTTTCCATGTATGTTTTGACATTCTCATTACTTCATAAAAGAATCATAAAACATCAATTCTATAACTATATATTATGGTATTACCTTTAACAAAATTGTCAAAAACATGACAAAATACTTTCCTTCTTTCTTTATAAAATATTTATTTTATGCAATGTCCTTGCAAATTCTAAGGAAGAAATTAATGCATTAAATAAAGATGAAAATAACATTTTTTTCATTTTTTCTAATCAGTATTTAGATTCAAATATAGAAGTTTTACTTTCAAAACACAAAAAATACATACTGATAACAAAACCACATTTGCAGTGTTAGAAAATAAGCTGTAGTTGTTGTACTGTATACTGTACACCATTTTTGCACTTTCATTTTTGTATAGGTTCACCATGGTTAGCACTAAGAAAATAAGAAATATCTTTTAACTGTAGTTAAGTAGTAGACTGGCCTTTAAACACTAGACTTTAAAGTATGAAATGGAAACTATTAACTTGGAAGTCTCATCAGTCACTACAGATTTACAAAAAAGAAAAATACCCTGTCTGTCCAGATGATAAATACTCCATAAACCTTTGGCAGATCCAATCCAATTTGTTAGGCATGCGGAGTAATCTCTAAGCCTGTCAATTATGCTGGCAGGAAAGCCTCCACTACCTAATATTGTCAGTGTCCCTTCTCAACTCAATATATTTATCCCAGTATTGTTTTTCCTTCCCTTGGCTTCAGTAGTCTTAAACTAGTCACTTATTTGTATCTGTTTTATCAGGGTGACAAGCTGTCTGTTCAGAAAGGATTACGAGCTTGTACATCAATATGTGACTTTGCAGTGAGACATTTCCAAATGACTGGAGATCTGTCTGGACATTAAGATTTGTATTTAAAGTAGTGCTTAGTACTGCCTTTTTTAAATGGAATCCATTTACTCAGAACTTCAGAAAGCAGACATTTCCCCATCTGTAAAACTGATATCTGAAAGGTATGGGTTGGTGCTGACATTCAAATTACAAAGGCACAAGGTATATAGCTGTATTTGGTTTTAGTTGATATTAGAAAACACAAGATTGTTATATTTATACTTTGTCCTTGAATAAATATCTGCAGTGGCTGATTGCAATGCTGACAATGAGTTTGTATGTGGTTTAGCAATATAAATATATCGTTTATAGTTTAAAAATATGTTTTGGGGGTATTTTATGTTTCTAAGTGTTTTACAAAAAAATGTTTTTTGGGAAAATGTTTTTCAAATGATAAACAAATGAAAGAATAATAAATGATAAAAGAAATTTCCAAATGAGAAAAGTGGATGCTGCTGTTTTCCATCAGTTTTCAGGGAAGTCAGCTTGATGATGTTCTTTTTCTTTGTAGCATTAGCGTGGCAAACCTCCAGTAAAAAAAATCCATCTTATCTACCAGGCATATACTTATAGGGGAATATATCGTTCTGATTTTTAAAACGCTGTAAGTGATGTGGCATGTGTGTTTGAAGAGACTGTTAGGAGGAAAATCTTGATTTAGCAAAGGTGACATGAAGCAGAGATAATATGAGCTGAAGGCTCCCTTTAAAACTAAATACCAGGAGTTATCATTTGCATTACATTAATAGGTTTTTTAAACTGTATGTTTTATGGTTGAGCAGTAGATTTCTTCAAATCTTTAAAAACGCATCAGATAAAATCTTTTGAGTAAAAAAAATTCTGTCATTCAGGTGACTAACTGGTGGCAACGTCTCTTTTCTAAGGAATATTTAATATCTGTTTTTGATTCTCACAAAGCTTCTATACTTGAATTTGAGGCTGTTGCATTGGAGTTTTAAGCCGTTTCTGAAGATTTCAATTACCTTGGTTAATTTGAAATATTTCACTTTATTTTCCAGTTTTGGCCATCAGTAAAGTATTATTCTTCTTGAAAGTTTATGATAACATTGTGAAACATTTCACATAATGGTAAACCTGTAGAGTTGGTGGCTTCAGTGACTAGCATGAAAGCAATGTTTGAAAGCCTGTTTTCTTATACATGTACTGATTGGAAATAGGTTTAAAAATGTTTTGACTGTTAGATCTGTTAATATCAAACATTGAAGACATACATAAGTACACGTGATTGACCAGATGTTCAGAATTCTGGGAAATTGGGCAAATGTCTTTGGGGAATGAAAGTGAGCTACTCATAGTGGAGTAATAGTGCTCAAAATGTATATAAAGACACGGAAAAATTACATTTTATGACATATCTATGATACAGTAGTTAACAAAATGTAAATACATAAGCACTGTATAAACATTTGTAACCTATAGGGTAGGCAGACTATATTGATTTACAGCAAGATGTATGTTAAGCTGGTACCCAATCATTAGACGAATAGTTACATTGAAACAGTCTCTTTTGATGACAGACGGTGACCAGGGTAAGAACCTGAACAAGATTATTACATTAGACTCTTGCGTTTGTAAGACAGCTCGAGAAACACCAGGCGTTAAATACCCAAAGGTTGGCAGTTCAACTGTGAGGTACAAATTGAAGGTAAACAACCTGAATGCCCACTGACGTTTCACCTCATCGTAATCGACATCCATGATGCCATGGATGAAACCAGCAGTGCTGGAGGAATTCTGTCTCATTCTCCATTGAAGATTCTGTGTTAATCAGACTGTTGCCTGACAGTGGGTAGTGGGAAGATTAAACAAATCTCAGGCAGTCTGGTGTGTTAGTCAGACATTGGGCTAGCTGTAGGGTTGTATTACTGTATAGGCACATTTCCCCAGCAACTACATAATGCCTCATGTCAGGATTTAAGTTAATCTCGCCACCTGACACTACATACTGTAGGCCATGCCCTGAAACCTCATTTCCCTTTCCTTCCTGCAACAAGACCCAGAAATGTCCACTTACCAGCTGGATAATACCCATCTGTATGTTGTACAGGCAATGGCATTTTTCCAGAGCTTTATTTAAGTCACTTTTATCAAGTTCAAGTTTGTCAAGTTCAGGTTTTGAGTCTCGGTGGCGACTTGTCAATCCTGAAGTCTGTATGTCACATACATGCATCAGCCAAAAGTTCAACAGAATTTTCAACTTGCCCTCAGCGTGCTTTATTTTCATAGCAATTTTATACTAATGGTCAATTATTTTTAATGTATTAATATTAATACTTCATTAATAATCAATTATTTTCAAATTAAGCAAATCATTAGTTTAAAACTTCAATGGAGGATATGATATACGTTAGAAAACTGTAGGAAACTAATTGAAATTGGCTGTCACATGTACAGTATGCAATATTTATCAGCTTCATTTGTAACTATTCTTTTTTAAACTCCAACATTATAACAGTTTTAAGTTTTATGTGTTTGAATTTATTTCACATGCTTTTCTAAATATTATTTTATTTAAACTGAATACGTACTGTACATTCTGTGATATGAATTAGTCAGATAATAGAAAGTAGGTATTAATTATTAATTACCTATATTTAGTAATTAGTTACTGTACCTGTCTTGAGTGAGAAGGGGTGAAAGTAATTACCAATATTTGTCATTGTTCAATTATACATTTGCTTAGATTCTTTCCTCTCAGTGTGTTGTTTATATTTGTTATTGTACGGTATATACAGTAAGTTGCGTTTGATGGGCTTGAGCTACTGCATTAGTAGTCAGTTAGAAAACAGAGTAACAGTGACTGGTCTGTGGTTCCTGATAATTGTGAGGACTAAGGGAGAATTTTTAGCAAATCACAAGTCCAGTTTTAAGTCAGTTTAGTGAAGTCTGAAGTTGTCACTGGATCTTTATTACACATTTCATCAGTAATAAAGTCTTACCGCATGAAAATGAGTGGTTCTCTTCACCACTGTCCATTTCCTCAATCCCTTATACAGCTTGGCAGTATTTGCAAAAAGTGATTGTGGTGACAATTCATTTTGAGTTTGTAAATCTGGTGTGCCTGCAGACCGCAGGAGTGCTGTGTGAGATACGGCTCATTTCTGAATTTGTGAGTAGGTCATTGCTCTTGAACTTCAGTAAGCACTAAAGCTGCCAAAGGTGCTTAGAATATTCATAGATTTTTGCCTTATAGAGTAGAGTAAGTTGACTTCCATGTAATAAATTAGTAAGAAGGGTGGAATTAAAAAAATCTGTAAGGTCCAAATGAGAAGCAGTGCAAAAAACCCCAAAAAAAGTCTCCAGAATGTCTAAAACAGTTGGATGCTGAACAATAGTGCCTCTGAAACCTAGGCATTCCTTGAATTTCCTCTTAACATTGTTACTAGGCTCAAGTTATTTCCATTGGAACAGGCCTGAATGGCACTGATCATGTTATAAAAATGACATCATCCCCTTGATACCTAGACAGTAGAATTCCCCTGCGGCAGAAGACCTGGGCTTTTGGCCTAGTGGAGTTGGCCTCTTTCTAGGGATTGGTGCTGTGTGTACTCTGAATTCACAAGTGACTGATCAAATCCCAAAGGAGGCCGAACACAGCTGCACCTGACACATCAGAAAACATATTTTAAACTACTCTCTACCCAAATAAACATCAGTATATTGATGGAATCTAACATTAACTATTGCCTTACCCTCTAAAACTAGCATTGCCCAAACATAGCCAGCTGTAAGGTTGGTTTCTATAATGACAAGGGTATGGTGTGCCTTTCTGCAGAATGGGAGCATATTTTGAAATAGCCAGCCTTTTCACAGGTTAGTGCATGTACTGTAGAACCTTAATTCACTTCACTTCAATTAAGTCTTTAACTAAGATGCAGTTGTAGACACGTTTGCCTGATAAGAGTTGTTAACTCTTAAGAGTTGTTTTCATTGTATTAACAAGCCACAGAATTTTGACTTTTGATTTTTTCTTATCTTTATTACCTTTATTATTGGGAAGCCCTAAAGCAATCATCCACAGGACCCAACTTAATATTAAACAAGAATCTCTAGCTTTACTAAGCAGCAACAACACCAACCCTAGTGGAAATGCTGGTAATTTTCTACACATAAATATTTAATATGCACAATAAAAGGCACATTAAGATTTCAAAAATAATTTACACTTTAGAGGCTCTTTATTTATTGTGAGCTCTCATAACAGAGAGTGTACATGATTTAATGACACAAGTGTTAATGCTGGGAGCTGTGTAATGAAGTTGAGTTATGTATTGTGTGCTTTGAGAGCAAAGTGGATGGAAGTGGAGCAGTAACACTGAAGAAGGAGCAATGCAGGCGAGACAATGAAGAGAACTGAATCTGCAATCTGTAGCTGTGTCGGAATTTGGCTTGTTTTATCCTCAGTGTTGTCTTTATCCACTTTCACTGTCACAAAACAGCATCTAACAGGAAGCTATTTGCACAGCTCTTAAGATATTTGTTGCACACAATAGTACTGTATATGTTAAGTATTCACAAGATGATGCAGATGGCTGACTTTTGGCCTCAGCCTTGTTTATCTGAATGTATTTTGCCCCTCTTTTACAGGAAAGTTCTGTTCTAGAGTTAAATTTTGTATGCTGTTCTGAGTGAATGTGTGTGAAAGTGTGGTTTTTATAAGCATTTTGAAACCTTAACTTTACTAGCTCTCCATACGAGCCTTTGCGTCATCAGTACTGCTGAAACTGCGTTAACAGAGCTCTGTAACTCTTCAGAGTTGAAACCCACTGTTGCAGTCAATTAAAGGATATTACATTGTTATCCTTTTAAAAGTCACTAACACTCGATAAGCTCTGGATCTCCATAGGAAATTAATTCCGGTTTTAACTGCAAGAAAAACAAATACCTTTTCTTTTTTGTTTGTTTTTCAAAACTCACTCCTCCTATGTTAGTGCTTGTGCTGGTTTTGGGGTTAAAGGATTAAGAAAGATTACATTGTGATTTAGTTACTGATAACAGGCTGTTTTTATACATTGAGAGGATTTCTCATAAATCCACTTGCAAGAACACATTATCAACTGAAATTAAGACAGGTAGCTTATGCTCATAAAGCATGTAATCTTTATTAGGCTTCTGTTGTAAAGAACACATAGTTTTGAGATTACATGCTCCTGTTGCTCAAATTCTTCTAATATTTCTTTGATTAAGCACATCTTACTGCTGTACAACTTCCTCTTTGTAAGTACATTGATGTTCCGTATGCACATGCATGGTTTGGCTGTAAACCTAATCTTTTACATATTGTTACATACTGACTAACATGCCTGTGTGTATTTCTCCACATTCGTGATTCAGATATGTTAAGTTTGTTTCAGTGTGCTCTAGCTTTATGAAATGAAAGCTGCTGAATTTTTTAAAACAGTATAATTATAAAAAAATAGCAATTTTATAAGTGAGATAATAAGTAGGAAAATGTTATATTACTGGTAATTTCCCATGTATTGCAAACTATCATTAACTCTGAGTTTTAACTTTGTTCACGACAAAACTCTGTGTGAAAGTGGTGAAAAATATTTTTGTAAAAGATATGTTGCTCTATGCTCCCCTTGTATTCTTTGCTCAAAATAAATGCCTCTTGCTTTTATTAATATGACAGTTTTGTTAACTTCGTCATAAGTTCCTCCCCACCAATAGCTGTCACATCATCCAGGTGGGGCTGCACATTGGTGGTGGTGGAGGGGAGTCCCCATTACCTGTAAAGCGCTTTGAGTGGAGTGTCCAGAAAAGTGCTCTATAAGTGTGAGCAATTATTATTATTGTTATTATTATTATGTGGTTTCCTTATCCTCCTTTTTACTCTTAACGAAAATTGTTTGCAGAGGCCACCTTCTGTTTTACTGTGCTTTAATCCTAAAGATTTAGTTTGCCGTTGAGAGCACTCATTAAGTAATGTCTATTACAGTAATTACAGTAATGTCTATTACGAAAATGAATGTGATATTTTATTCCCTTTTAATACTGTAAAAGATACATGATTAATATTTAAAGAGTTCAATTTGATATTGTATGGGACAATTGGAATAAATGAGATGTTTAAGGACACTGATAATAGTAATTTCACATTTTAATGTAGCGTTATTCTTATTCTGTCCCTCCCAAGGAGTGATCAGGGTGTTGTGTTTGTTTTCATTATTATTCCCCATGCCCATGACTCTGTTTTACCTTCCCCCCCTTAATCACTTTGGTTTCAAGTTTTGTGCGTTAGGACCTCATTGTTGTTTGAACAAGCTTTCACAGCAGCACAGACTGCAGAATGATGCCAAAATCATTTGATAATGAGGACAATCCTAAAATCAAAAAAGGCCAAAAATGGGGTGTATTTCCTTAATGTATTTGTTTAACAGGAACCTTACATTTCATTAGTTTTTACACTTTACATGATGTTTAGTAAACATTTCATACTGTGTAACATAACGACCAACTTTTTGTTTTTGTGGTCTTGTAGTGTCATCATACAGACTTATTTCTGTTCTCCGTGCTAGATTGCAGTAGATCATCCAGGAGGATGTTTCTTTGCAGTTCATAATATTTTGTCATTTTGTTGTTTGTATTGTTAATTTTATTTTTGCTTTTTTTTTTCCTTGAGCCTTTATTTGCTTTAATTCCGTGTTTTGCAGCCACATGCTTTATTTATTGATTGGCACACTCAATCGAAAAGTTGAAATAGTGCCTATTTCCGCTCTTTATGAGCCTGTGTGCTGCTATTAGCAAGGGCCAGACCCCTTGACCCTTCCATGTCCCAGATGAGGACTCATCGCTCTAATGAAAGAACAGCAGAAAGACTCCTGAGGTGCAGGGTGTTTGAACTTTGTTTCATTTTATGGAGTAGGATGCACTCGGATTACAGTTGCCAACTGTTCTAATTGTTTTTTGCTTATTTAAACGAATCTGTTATTCCTGGAAAAATATGCCATTCTGGTGTTTTTGTCTTTAATATTTGATGAAGGAAGTCACACCAGGAGACATGTTAATAATTCACAATACAATGTGTTGCCTGCTGTGTTTCAGCCATTGACATTTCGCATTGAATGCATGTGTTGCATGATATTGTAGGGAAATGAGATACTTTGCTTAAAGACTCTTAAATGAGTATTGATACACTATTTTGAGGATGAAATCCATTCACGGGATGCAGATTTGAATCACAGTTTGGGAGAGAAACCTCTGAATTAATATTTCAGTTTTTGTTGTGTTAGTAAATTAGGAATTGATGTTTTTATTTAAAACAGATGCAATAAATATTGTTCATTTATTTACCAATTTCCACGGTTGTGATGCTTTTCTTAGCATAATGGCTTATATAAAGCAGTGGTCCTGTGATGAAATGCAGCAATATCTGGGCCAGCACCTGGCAGCCACTTTGACAAATATAGTTATAGATTGGAAACTTGCAGACTGCAAGAGAAGGCGTTGAAAAGCGACAGCTATGCAGGATGTGACTGCTTTTACTGAATTCATGCTAATGACAGTTGCTAAAGTCATTCAAGGTCTCTCGAGTTTGTTTAATCCTATTTAGCAGGCTGCTAAAACTTCCGACTTACGACTTTTTAAGTCTTCAGTACAATAACAGCCTTTCTGCTGAGTGAATTGGTCTTCAGCTTGCGTTGATCAGCCAGCCCCTTGTTTTGCAAGAAAAGAGCTCTTCTCTGCATTGTTCCTACAATCCTGAACTAATAAAGTTTAGAAAATAAAAATATTTGTTTTTATTCCATTGATACAGTCTTGTCTTTTTTGAAGACTTTTTAGGTCTTGGCATTGAAAAGGTGACTAGCATTAGACTAATGGTGTTTCTTAGCACATAAAGTTTTAAAATTAGTTATGGCTTTAAGGAAAAGATTGTGCTACATTTGGTGTTTGACTCATAGATCAGTATTTTTTATTACATCTATTTATTCATGTAGAAATGTATTATACTTACCCTTCCTTTAATAGACTAATTTATTTACAGTTGATTTTAATGCTTTTTATTCCTAAGAATTATAATTAGGTAATATCTTATGAAGGTCCCATATCCATCAAAACATTAGGTCTATATGCCAGCTGTTTTCATCTTTGATAGACACTGAAATATTCTGAAAATATACAACTGTATTTGATAATATATATCATTGTAATGACTATAATGTTTTTGTAATCAATTTTATTAGTTTTACACACTAGTAAGTGTTCGAATTCGCCTTCTGATTACTGTGTTTAAACTGTGAATTGGTCAAGGTGCTCTATGTGAACTCAGATTATTGCTCTATGTGAACTGGAGAATAGTGAACAGTGTAGACAGTGGGCCTCTAGAAACAGTTTCAGATACACAATTCATTTTTCATTAATCCCTTGGGAAGTGCAGTGTCAAATTATCCTTTATTTTGTAACACTATTTTCAGCTGACAGCTGCTTTAATCTACTAGGTATATGTAAACTGTAAGAATCAAAATAACACTTTTCACATCAAAAGGTTCACTTATAGATTAATTAGTTCATTTTTAAGTCTGGATGATTGACTTTTGTAAATTTTGATCACCCGTTTTATTAATTTCTTACATCACACTAAATTAATTTTCGTATTTTTGTTACTGTACAGTACCATTAGTTTGTATCTACTCCTGTGTTGTTCTGAAAGTTTTCTTGAATTACTGTTAAAAAAATCATGCCCCCTTTTGGGTCTGTATGTTTATCTAGAAGAATGAAAATAGAACATGAAATGAAGAACTCTAGTCCACAGAATGTCTTTGCAACTGAGACTGCCAAAATAAGACAATCTGCTTTCATTATCTGTCAGCGTTACAAGAATATCCTGACTCTGTATGTCAGTCAGATGTGAGTACCTGTTTGTTTGACAGGTAAATTGTGGCATCCAAAGTTATTTCAGGAGAACAGATACACTTCGTTGTTTATGTCGGTAAAGAAAATGTTTTCTTTATCCAGTAGAAATGTCATATGCATGACAAGCATTTTGCAAATCTGTATGAGTTCCAAAGATAAATCATTTACATGAGGCAGTGCCAGTCCACATGGTTAAGTGAGGTCAGGAACTGTGTGTCAGTTTACAAGCAATTTGAATTACTTCTGATTTTAATTCATATGAATTTAATGTGAACTTTTGCACTGTACCACAGTCCCTTCTTTGCTCATACACATGGCTACAATACATACAGTATGTAGTACATTCACTCCTGTACCTGTAGTATACATCAGAATGCTAAAGAGAAGTAATGCATGTCAATTGTTGTTGCTGTACAGGCATTTCAATCTGCTAAAGGCAGCAGTGGTCACCTTGAGATTGTTGTGATGAGGATGTGTCAAGATGAAAATGGAAACTGTTCCCCCTGGGATTAATTTAAGAGTTATCCATTGACTAATACGCAGTCACCTTGAGAATCAAGAATTTACCTAAAACAGGAATGTATTGCGACATTTAAAAATCAAGGTTTGATTTTTCTATTGGTTGTTATTCTGCATGTAGGGGCCTGTCAAGGTTAAACCTTTTAAGATAAACTGTCCAGCACTCATTTTATGTGCATATTGATAGCTGAAAGAGAGAAGCATACTTCTGTGAAACTTCGGCAGATTAAGCTAATCTTGACAAACAGCGGGTGGGCAATTTGTAATACACAAGCTATCACCTTTAAATTATGTTGTAAAAGGGGAGGCTTTAAATGTTCAATCAAATGTTCAATGAATATATTCTATAGTTATTAGCAAGCCCTTTAATCCAACGTAGCAGAAAAGCAGACAGGATTAATTAAATATTAATCAAAGTCCGAAGTAGACTGGGGCTTCTGCTCCATTAACCTAGAAAACACTGCAGACAGATGCGCACATTTTTTGTTTTCCACCTTCACCCAACATGGGATGTCATGGTAATTTATGTACAAGATCAGGCTTTTAGTGTCTTTCCCTGATGGCTCCACTTAGGCAGAATGGTGCCACAAAGCATTATGCTCATCTTCTCCAATATGGCAGACCCTAATATTATGTGACACATGTTGTAGCTCGGCAAAGTCATAAATGGTGGCATTTATTAATCATTTTTTTAACGGAAGTATCCATTTGTATGCATAGATAAAACTTCAGATAGTTTTTTTTTACCCAGAACTATTGGCTCCTAATCCAAGTCTGAACACATATTGCAAGAGCTCAGAATCAATTATCTATAACAGCCGCCTGCAACACTTTTTTTCCGTCTCGGCTAGAGCTGAAGAGAAATGTCAATTTAGAAGCAGAAGAAAAGGAGAGCGGGAACGAACATATTCCTTCTTAAATGAAACAGCTGTGCTAACAAATTCTGCCTTGCTTCCTAATTTTTCTCACTTGTTCTATAATTTGTGCTTGCAAGCTGACAGACCCTCGGTAAAAAAAAGAAAGGAAAGTTCATTGTGCAATTTATGTCACACTTACAATAGAACAGCTTTTCTCCCTTTGTGTGAAGCACTGCTATAGGAAGGGAAGTGGTATGTATGTGTGTGTTCTCGAACAGCCTGGAAGGTGACACAGGCCATTCTTCTTTCATTATTATTTCAAGTTTTTATTCCCGACAAGAGTCCTCAATGAGTCCCCCAAGGGACATTTTTATTCTTTCCAACAATTGGCCATAATGTCTTTCAGAGCTCAGGCAGCAGATGAACTGCTGCAGTGAAGAGCAGGCTTTAAAACATGCTCATGCCTTTCTAATCAAGCCAGTGAGCTCGAGTGTCATAGCGTACATGATTTGGAATAGCAGCAGCTGATGCTACGTTTGCAGGGACTCAGCTATAATTTGCTCACCATGATGCAGGAAGAATGGACACCCCACCAATGCACTTACTGTGCGCTTAGAGACCAGCAAGTACAGGTCACACCGTATGCCACTTCAAAGAGAGCTGCATTGTGTGATAACACACTATATACCATGGCATAAACTGTGTGGCTGTAAATCAGTCAAAACAGACTTGAATGAAGTCACCCTATACAAATCCTGTGCATTATCACCTAATATGTTAGCTGCAGGTGTCACTCATGTTATGCAAGGTTTCCTCTTCTTGCGGGTTTTGCTTTGATTTTGTGCATTACTATCGGTCTTGAAATAAATGCCGTTTCTGAATGGCAGCTGACACGGGCTAACGAAAGATAAAAAAAGCTGTACTTTTGTCTTTTCAAGAAGTGGCATCAGTCATTGTTGTTATGCAGTATATTCTATAAGATTATCTATAGTAATACGTTATGGAATCAGTGTTCCATATTTAACCCTTTTAGTACACGGAACTGTATTGTCTTCCTCCTTGACTATTGTGAAATAATTGTTCACCTAATTTCCAATAATTTGCTGCAGTAAAGTACAAGTTACCATTTCTATCTTCTTTACTCAGCTGTTCAGTGCTAAGATGGCATTTGTAAGATGAATTGTGATTATAATTGCACTAAATTGAATATTATTTTGTAAACATTATTATTTTGTAACACATTCATCTGACTTGGCTATATCATGATGAGAGAGTGTGATATTAATTTTTGCATTTATCTTTATTAGGCTCAAAACAGCATCTACAAATCGTGTGAAATTTCATTCATCAGAAGAAAAGTGCCCACCTCTTGCCTTTTCAAAAGTAGAAAACTCCTATGAAAATGAAAGATACTGTATGGCATTAGTTTCAGAAATACATGGCATCTCTATGGAACCAGATGTAAAATGCTTACATCAGCAAAGTGCAGACAGTAGTTCTGTTACTCTGAGAGGAGCACCAAGTCTTACCTTCTTTTTAGGTTATTGGAACCTGGTCTTTCCAAATTAGTGAGCAATTCTTAGAAATGGACACTGATCCATATCAGCTTGAATGGGACACAAGAGATCTGGACCATTTTTACTGCATTGTCTGTCCCTGACCCTTGCCTGCTGTATGACCTTCTCTTGCAGCACTCAATGTTACCCCCTTTCCCTGCTGCTCCCTTATGATTAAATTGCTGTTTATTGGCAGCGTGGGGAATGGTTATAGGTTTTGTGGGAATCCTGTCACTTTGATCCATACACTCTGAATACTGCAGGGATAGTTACGCCTAGTTTCATCAAACCTGGACCCACCTACTAATTTACAGCCAACATCTGCTCTTGATCTGAAAGGAAACCATTTTATTGGCAAATGCTGCTACGCTGTTTATGATGGCCACACAGAAATAAACATCTGGAAGCTGGCAGAACGTTCTCTCCACTGACTGTTCCTTCTTAGAGACACTGTACTAGAAATTGATCTGAGGCATAGGGAGAATTAGATTGCAGTGGCTGTTCCTTTATTGTCTAAACAGTAATGCATGTATCATATAACAATATCTTCATCCATCTGTGGATGTCTGGCAGAAAGCAAATCCAGTACGTTAAGCAGCAAAACATGAGTTAAAATAACATATGCGTTCAGATAGACACCACGTTGCTTTTCTGACCCTGGTTGTCTGCTGATGTGATTCATACTGAAATCAGAAGGTATAATCTTCCATAATAGCCTTCTGTGTTAGTGGAAATTGCCTTGAGCTGGCAAAGTAAGCAACCAAACAATTTTACTGAGCTCCAGTCTGCCAAGCAGCTTGTAAACACTGACCTTTTAACACAGGTATAAAGACTAAAACTGAGTGAAACTCATTGTATGTAAAGGATGAAATCATTCAGATTTTAAAAGCTATGATGTGCATGTTTTGTTTATACAGCCCATTTTAGTTTGTTACTACCTGCGTGTTCTGTAAATTCTGTTAAAGGAGATGCAAACCCTTAAGGCTATGATGATTTGTACTGTATTAAAATCAGTAATGATGTGGTGTTAGTCACTTTACCGAATAACACATGACTCAGAGGTTGCATTGAATTAAAAAAGTAAACAGGTAGCTTTCTATTTTTTATTCTCTTGTTAATTGTGCTCATGTCATGTTTCCTCCTTCTGTTGTTCAGGATAGTCCAGTACATTTATTCTCATTATTAAAATGCTGTGTTGACATTTCTGTCTGATGACAGCACAAAGTATTGACAAGTTCTTGGTCATATTTTATACAAAGGAAATTATTGACCTAGTTATATAGGATAAATAACCATAACTCCTGGTGAAGTGTGATGTAATCTGCTGAATTATTGACTATAGTATTAAGTGTTTAAAAAATGTTACATGGAGTTTTGATGCACAATATTTTCAGATTATTTGTGAAAACATTGGTACTTGCGATGTACAGTAAATGAAGTGAAGGACTCTGGCAGTGAAATCTATCAGTTTCAAACAGCAGAGGAGCAAAACAATGAAACCAACAGAGCAGTTAGCTGCGGTCTAGCAAACATGGTCAGATGGTACAGCTGTCTTGCAATACTGTGACACGTTTATTTTTATTAGTCCCTTCTACGCATGTATTACTGTATTCAAATGCATTGTAGACCGCCTTGAGATTAATTAATATAAATATAACCACTTTTTACTGTCTCACGGGCTCTGTCCAAGCTCATTTTCATACTGACGATGTGTTCTCATTCTTTGTTTCCATTTAATCTGATGAGGTGGTAGGTAGCCACTTTCTTTGAGTAGTAAATTAATATTGGAAACCAAAGCAAATCCAAACTGTCAGCGCCTCATTCAAGATACTAGGTTTGGCTGCTGTTTTGAACTGCTGGGACCCACCTGTTCTTCAACACTGTGCAGCCTGCCGTGGTCTATTAGATTGTTGTCTGTAATAGTACTTGGGCCTGTAGGGTTATACTGTATAAAGTATTTAAAACTTTTGTTTAATGCATGTGGTAATGTTTGTTAGGGATACATCACTCACTAGATGTAACCATATCACTTAAGTATGAGAGGTCTAATTTTGATTAATCATACACTCAAGAATAAAAGGATGTAAAAACCCTTTGGAAGGCAGTGTAAGTTTAAAATTGAAAGGAATGAAAGTATATTATCCTCTCTAGAATTGCCAGTGGGGAAAAAATGCATTGTTACAGAATGTATCACTAAGTCTGGACCTGTTTGAAAATTGCTGATCTTACAAGCAAACAGTTTAGGAGTGATTTGTCACACAGAGAGCTTGAACTTATTTGTGTCTGTTTCTGAAAAGCATTTAAAAGCATTTAAATTCCATGTGCGCTCCTGTGCGAAGCTTCTACAAATAGACTAGGGGCAGGGCACGTCAGCACCAGGCTAATGTGTAATCACACATTACAGGAGCTAATCGCAAAATTAATTTTCCTTGCAGATGTGTTTTAATAGGTTCCTGATTTATTTTTCCCCCTTCACAGTCTTAACTGCTTGTGTATGAAATCTAGCTGAAGGCATTTTCTTCAGTTCTTAGTAACTCGCATTTCTCTGGAATCCATAGAGATGTGCGTGTTAAGATATTTTTTGTCCCCGTGAAGCTGTCCAATAGGCTATTTGAGAGCTCTTTACGTGGACATGAACAGTAATGTGCGATGCCTTTTTTCATAGTAATTTATCCACAGTACAGAAATCAGGGTATCAGCTATAACATGATTAGTTAGCTTGCTCCATATTTCCTCAGCCCCTGCTCTCCACTTTCACTCGTGTCCTCTAGTTCATGTTTCACTGTTTGGGTTGAAGAATTACACTTGGTCGGGCTTTGTCTATGCCTTTGAGGATTTCAAAAACTTGGATCAGGTCCCCTTTTTTCTTCAGTTCCCTCAGCCTCTCAGTGTGCGATGTTCCTTTAAGACCCATAACCTATCTAGATCTACTTCTGGATTTGTTCCAAGGCAGCAATGTCTTTTTTCTACATTTCTTCTGTGTACGTTGTACATTTTAACGCACTGTCCCATCCCCTTGTTTAAGATTTATCCTATTAACAGGATGTCATTATACTTTGCCTTCTCGTTGCTCCTTTACATTGTCTAGTTAATATAAATGATGTGTCATTATAAACACAGATCTTTCTGTAGTTGCCTCTCTGAAAGCAGTGTTCCCGTTTTGTATGTATGCTTCCTATGTTTCCTACCTGCATGTATCACTCTGCACTTGTTTGTATTAAATTTCATCTGCCAGCTGTTTGCCCAGTCTTTTATTGCAAAGTATTTTGTTGCTCAGGATAACATAAACAGAATTTTAGACAAAATATCACTAATGTGCTGTTTATGGACATAGAGTAATCTCTATATGATGTCTCGTTTTTACTTTTACTTATTTTTAAAAATAAAAGTCAATTTATCTGTGTAAAGTTTTTATGTTGAATTATAGTGTGCATATTGTGGTTAATGTTTAGAAGTGGTAAACTGGACTGAAAAGTGCCTGTAATGTATAATAATGTTAAATGACATTTACTTTGTAAAATAATACCAATAATGATAGTGTACAACATGAAATAACTATTTTTGCTGTGACTGTGATATATGTTAACTTTTATAAGATGTCTGTCATTATTTCTTAAGACTGTAGCTCTAGGATTATGAGCAATCTGTGTCAACCTGTTGAAATGTATACTATTGGCACTGTTACTAAATAAGCAGGCCAAAATTACATATTGATTGTATAAGTGCTCTATTTATTAAAGAAATCCAAAAACAGTTCAGTAACTGCAGCCAGCATTAAGCTATTTTGATGTCAAATTTTAATTTAGAACTTACTTTGCAGTAACTGGTCATGTAGATCCTAGATTAAGAATGGCTGTATGGCAATGTAGCGATAGAATTTAATTTCTTTCAAAGTAAGATTACACTTGAGTTCAGCACCTGTGCACTGTTGGTACTGAGTGTCTTCTACATAGACGTCTGTATGTTAGGAAAAAAGAAAGTACTTGTAACATCATCATGATGTGTCTTCTCAGAAAGTGTATTAAAATCAATTTCCCTTCGGGATCAATAAAGTCTTATCTATCTATCTAAAATGATAACCTTATGTAATGTACTACTGTCAACTCTAAGGCATATATATAGCTTACATGTATCTATTTATAGTTTCAATCCTAGAGGTGAAAATGGGTTAGTAACACTTCTTCCCATGCCCAAAGAGTACGGACTAAAATGTATGCATTTGCAACACAGTGGTAGACAGAGAAATCTTCTAAGGGGAAGAATAAATATTAGATATAAATCCATGAAAGAGCAGGACTGTTTCTATGAAAACACTTTAAAGTTTATGACAAATGCTTGTTACCCAGATTGAATAACATCCCCTGGAGCAGTTGGTGCTTTTAAGTACTCTATCTTAATTTACAGGGGCCTTTATTAGCCTATTATTTATTGGGATGTTGTGCTATAATCAAAAGTTGGTGACACGCCTCTTCTCATCAAGGTGATAAAAGGAGATGTTTATTAGCAGATGGACATTTATTGATTACAATTGATGAGATTCATTGAAGTCCTTCAATGAGATCATCATGCAAATGTATTTCTGACAGCACTATATTATACGGCTGGGAACTACAGCCTTAAGATCTCCCCATGTTTGCTGTAAGGTAATTTATGTGTGTAGCTTTGGATATTTCTTTTCATGACGTTATTGTTGGCATCTTTAAATATCATGTTAGACAAATTTTGGCACTGATGATTTTGCATTTTTGGTTGTTCCCCTTAGATGAGAGATGATTTCAGCTTTTCTTCAAAGGACCTAGATTTTTGTATTTGAAAGACTTGTGTCTTATGTGCCACTCTGTTATGTGAAATTGAAGATCCCAAAACCCATTAATTCTAAGCAGGCTTTGGAGCTACGAAAGCTGTGGCAATGTTTGTTGAAAACAGTGCAGATCCAGGAGTTCATTTATCCTGTTTAGCTTTTCATTTTCAAAATAAGAAGAACCTAGTCAGCTCAGGAAGGTGAGTCATAGAGGTGGACATTGGTAAAAGTGTAAGAAATTGTGGTCTGCTTGAGTCATCTAGACATTGCTGGATGTCTGACCTGCTGTTTGTAAAAATGCACCCAGCAAGGCACTTTTAATCTTCTGAGTTAATAAAAGTCATGAATCTGATTGAAAAAGAGACACTGTCTTCGCCCGCTATTGGCTAGGGTTATCGGGATGCTGCTGTGTAAACTCAGGTGAAAGCTGATTTTTTTTTTTTAGTTTAGAACACATCATTCTCTTATGAATCAAGTTTAATATGTGTTTGATTTGACTTTTCGTTTTTCCCCCCCTTGATGAAAGATGCCTTTCTACAAGTGTGTGTTGTAAAGTGGCTTGTTTTCGGCTCATACTAACACTTTTAAAGGTGTTAGGAGCTAGTTTTCATCATTTCTTTGCTTCACATCTTTTCATTTCGTTGCCTTTCTTCACTGAGGCATTCTAATTTGCAAGTAGATGTGTCAGTGGTGGGATGAGCAGACAGCATAAATATATACAAGTTAAACTTAGGCGCATACTTTGTCTTTCCCTTCTGCAGCAACAGGGTGGCTCCTAGCAACCATGACCGGATACAGAGACTCCGGCACGAGTTCCAGCAGGCCAAACAGGAGGATGACCCAGATGACCGCAGGCGCACCTACAGCTTTGAGCAGCCTTGGGTGAGTGTCTAGATTCCTTGCAAGTGCCGGGTCAGCAGGCCACAGGACTTTGACTAACTCCACTACAGCCACACCCTCCCCCCCCCCCGGCCTCAGACGTTAACCGTAAACCCCCGCATGAAATATGGCAGCATGGAGTCTGTATCCTTCTGATGTTTTAACCCATAACCTCTCACATCTGCGTTTGCGGGCCATCACACACTCATGCCATCAGGTGTTGTTACCATCCATCTGTCAGTCACTTGGTTGACGTCCGTTTTTTGTCGGAAAGGACTGAGCACACTTCCCATCAGCCCCAGACTAATCTGGGGCTTCTGCAGTTATCTCTGGCCAAGGACGTCCAGCAACCAGGCCATGTCATACCATAAACAGTGGTATTCTGTTTTTTGTCCAAACTGAGATGTTCTGCGTTCCAAAAAACTTCTGGGGATACTCATTATGGGACTACCAAATCTATCTTTTAACTTAAAAAGTTCCTTTCTGGAAATGGAGCTGTGTATGTTTTCACTCTTTTTCTTTTTGAAATCAAATAATTTGGGGATCTTGTTTGTCAGTAATAATTTGAAAATCTTTCAAGAAAATGTTTCAAATTGTTTGTCTCTCTCAATTTTGTGATTCTGAATTTCTGAATGGTGTTTTGGGGCACTTTGTCTTCCCATTTGTATGTGCTTTTGTGTGTTGTATACGTTTTTAATGCTTTGGGTGTTCATGTTGAAAACAATATATGTCCCCATAAGAATGTATGTTTTTTATAATGGGGAAAATAACAAAAAGAACATCAAACCCATGAAACCTATTTTTATTTTATTTTTTTACAATTTATTGGTTGTTAATGTTTTCAAATGTACTTTTCTCCAATGTATGGAAAAAAACAGAATAATCTGGAACGCTGGAGTGCCTTTTACAGAATCAGTTTTTTTTTCTACTGTAGGTTGTTTTCAGTTTAATTTTCCATTTAAGGGTCATTTATTTTTGCAGTGTTACATACAATAAATACACAGTAGATGGGATACAGAAAATGTAAATGGATAAATTGTGTGTGAAACATCTACATTTTTCTTGATTGCCTCCTTTAAACTGGCACATTTTAAAATTACTGTACCATTTGAGTTTTTGTATTGTTAGAAACAAAATAAAATAAAATTGGTGAGTTTAAAAGTTTTATTTATTCAGTGTTACTACCTAACATTTTGTGTCCATTAATAGGAAAGGTTCATTGTCTTAATCATTATTCTTCTCTTATACGTTGTCATACCTCTGCCTTTTCTTTAAGACAAAATGACATCTTGCATGCTGCATAAACTAACAGAGGTGAATGGTCTAACACTTATGTCTCTTTCCTATGCAACAGCTTGAGACAGACATCAAGGCCTGTCCGGTGCTTCCTTTATAGAGTATGAAATGCATTTTAAGGATGACATCCTAATTATCTTATGAAATTAAGCTATTTCCTAAATTATGGGTCACAAATCTGATGCTCTTTTGTGAAATTTTATAAATTTGTTCCTATTCCCCCTTATCTTTGTGCAATTTAAAGGTAATGAAATGGTAATTTTAGCTTGTGTAGGATACAAAAAATGAAATAGTCCCAAAGCTTATTAAAAAACAACAGTGATGTCTGAAGTAAGGACTGTGTGCAGAGCTGATTAGATAATCTAAATCATTGTCAGTCTTTTGACTCCCATTAGCCAAACACTACAAAACAGTAATTTTTGTAAACAGTGCCCAAATTGAAAGTAAAAATGACTGATACTTATATACATGCCTTTCAGGGGTTGTTGGCACTCTTTATAGAATGCTTTTGTGAAGGTAAATTAATATCATTGCTTATTTAGTGGCTTTCTCTTCTTATTTTAATTGTTTTCATTTGTTTTTGTTTTTGACTTGATAAAATCTCTTTATTTGTACATCATGGAACTGGCAGGATTTGTTTATACCATTTAATTGGCATCTCTCTGTCTTGTTGAACTTTTAGGGCCACACTAGAGAGTCATACTCACCAATCTGTAAAGTCTGACTTGCATTATGTATACCTGTCTGAATCTCAGTAGATCAGTCATCTGAAGGATATTAATATTATGTATAATATGTACCAAGAGAAGGTACATGTGTACTGTAATTGACTTTACAGAAAATGTTACAGATTAAAATCATTACCGAAGAACATATAAGTTTAATTGAACGAATTAATTTATCTAGATAAGATTGTCTTGTAAAATAAATACACAATATACTGTATTTATACAATTTCCCACTCCAATATAGTAGCTTTTGAGGTTATTCATTACAATTATAAAATTATGTATTAACATATGAAGCTTACTTGCTCCTTTTATCTTGGAATAACTTTAATGTTTTTTTTATTTCCATAACATTTTAAAATATATACAGCTTTCAATTTTTGCAACTGCACAGTAGCTACAACACCATAACATGAAGTATCAAGGATTCATTCTTTTAATTGGGCTAAGACTCAGCTTTTTGGCACTAACAACTTCAAACTCAACCCTATCCAAAACCTATTTCCAAAAGGTTTGTAACACTGTTTCATAGAGTTCAAAAGTTGCGCACTTGATACATCATTTTGTGGTGTCAGACCTCCATTCCGGTGTCCTGTTTTGAAGACTAGGGAGTCACCAAAGACAGCAACTTTTTTGAAGATGTGATGTAGAGTACATATTCAATCTCTGCATTGTAATTGGTGTGTGTCATTAGGTTCGGTGACATACATTTTAACCAGTGTTGTTTAAGTGGTCTGTTGAGATATGCAGGAGCTTATTATTAATAGTTAATACTTTATTTTTGTTGCTGATATAAAAAAAATAGTTTTCTTGATTTCATTCAAGATTACCTGATTTATGACTTCCATTACATCCGGTATTCTTTCTGAAAATAGGGAGGTAAAAACTGTTATAAATGAAAACCAAATGTACAATGAATTTAGGTGTATCTGTTCTTGCTTTTCAGAACCCTGAGGGTAAATAGCAAGGGTTTTTATGTCCGATCTACAATATAAAAACTCTCGTTTCTTTGGATGACCTCCTTCCTGTTAGAAACACATGCCAATTTATAGATTGTTTTTTTTAAATTGATTTTCTTAGCTTTAGTTTCCCACATGTTGATATCAGAGATAAATTACAGGTTCGAGACCGTACTACAGTTGCAAATATTTGTGGTTAACTAATAAAGAATCATTTCAAATAATTCAATTTCATTTCTAAAGTACGTCTGATTATGACTAGTAAACCTGTGGGATATTCTACTGCTATTTGATCACATACATTGTCCAGGCTGGGTTGCAGCTCAGGTTATGGAATGCGCGTTTCAGTTGCTTATATTATATATGAAATTAAATTATACCATGTTCGGACTCTCTCAGCTTGAAATATCTCTTCTCAACACCCTCCTTAAACCAGATGGTTTGAAATGTCATTCCATGACATGCACATTTTTAAAACTGATCGGAGACAACATTGAGAAACCCTTGGATTTACAATTTTTTTTCTTTGTGTTTTAAACATTTATATATTTCCAGGACCTTACAGGTTACAAAGGAGTTGTCTTACAGAAAGTTTACTTTGTAAATGACTTGTGTGTGGCACGTGAAGTCTAAGGTAATCGAGTGTAAAGTGTAAATTCTTAGGCAGGATTCAAATACTGAGGTCAGGTTCACTTGTACTATGTTACTGGACTGTGGTACTCTGGTACTAGACTGTGGTACTATGGTACTAGTGGTACTATGGTGGGGCGGAGCGGTGGCTCTGTGGCTAAGGATCTGCGCCTGTGACCGGAAGGTTGCTGGTTCAAATCCCGCGGCCGGCAGAGGAATCCTACTCCGTTGGGCCCCTGAGCAAGGCCCTTAACCCCAACTGCTCCAGGGGCGCCGTACAATGGCAGACCCTGCGCTCTGACCCCAAGCTTCTCTCCCTGTCTCTGTGTCTGTGTCTCCCTGGAGAAAAAAAGCTGGGGTATGCGAAAAGACACATTCCTAATGCAAGAAATTGTATAGGGCTAATAAAGAAACATTATTATTATTATTATTATTATTATTATTATTATTATTATTATTATTATTATTAACATTATTACTAGACTGTGTATGCCAGTCACAGAAGCCCCCACTCTTAAATGATTCAAGCACACAGTACAGTGTGAACATAGTGGAAATTCTTCCAGTTCCACATGCAGGGTTGTTCCTTTTCTGAAAGGAAAAGGAATTCTGGAACCCTACTTCTTTGGTTGCACAGTACCCTGCCTTATGCCTGTTGCTTGTTAGGATAGGCTCCGGCTCCCCTGCGACCCTGTATTAGATAAACCGGTTAGAAAATGGCTGGGTGGATGGAAGAGATGTACTGTGGTGCTGCTAAAAAAGCCTGTTAAGTGAAACCTCTTGGACAGAGACATTTTAAGTGTGAACTGCGTTTTCATTTTTGGTTTCGTGTGGAATTATCCTAGTACTCATCCTCTGGCTCAGAGGAGATTCAACAAAGTAGAGCCATGCTTGGTCTCATTTGTTTTGAAGTTGTTATATCAAATTTGTTTGTGTTTTCAATGCAACTAAATCCATTCGGAACATCTTGTATCTTTCAAACGTTGTGGGCCACACCGAGAACTGTTATGCAAGGCATTGCCAAAAGCAAAGACCCCCAGAATCATTAGATGTAAGAATAGAATATATTGGAGGCATCGCATTTCCACAAATCACGAGAAGAATTATTACTAACACACCTTTTGTTTGAGCTCAATTTTTGTAAACACTCTAGTACATTAATATTATGCAGAGAAATGTATACCATATGCCCGTGCACACTAAAGAAAGAATGTGGGGAATAAGCTACATATGCAAACATTGCCTGAATCATTACTCCAACCTTGACCCTGCTTTGATATTGTAGGTCAAGCGAGTCTTGTCTATTATCTTTACCATGGCCAGGTCACTTTGTTATGTTGAAGTCTGGAGCTGCTTCCACATGTTTTCACAGCCTCTAATTCTTTTTTTATAGCTGCAAATAATTTTCATAATTACACTTTATTGTGTCCTATGCTGTTTACACAGGTGTTTGTGTTTCTTTTATTATCCATCCCCCCCCCTTGACTGTTTGAGAAATTGAGAAGAGAGAAAACACAGATTGCTATAATTTTTGTGTTTCTTTTGTAATGTATGCACCCAGGACTTGGCTTTTGACAAGCGGTAATCTTTTTGAACTAATTGACTTGGGAGGAGTTGCAATCCATCAGAGTTCCCCTCATAATTCCATTACCCAGGCTGATTATTTCATGTAGGGCCTGCTTGTCATCTGTCATGACTCGGATGACATGGCGTCACTCATCCTGCAGAACTGACAAGCTGCTATAGGAAGAGAAGTGAAATTAATACTTTATATAATTTCAGGATAATGTTTTAAAAAGCATACAAATTTCTCTGTTGTTTGGGAAGCACTGCTCATTATCTTCAAATAAAGTCATGCCATTTTTAAATGAAAGTAAAATTAAAATGTGTTTTCACACCATGTGAGAAAGTCATTTTACTATGAGACAGCATTGCTTTTTTTGGAGTGGGGTGTGATGTGGGCATGGTATTGCAGCTGTAAGGTTAGATTTAATCATTTTCAAAACTTTGTAAAATTTCAAGATCAGATTAACTTAAAACTGTGGTGCGGAACTTTCAGGTCTTTCATCTCCCTGTTAAATCCGAGACATGCAGGGCAACCTGCTCTGTAATCTGCTTTGTGTAATCTTTTTGCACTTCAAGTGTAATCTAATGAAGCAGTATTTGTTATAGGAAATTTACTTCTTGTAAAATCTCAAAAGATGACCTTGCAGTTGTCCATTTTTGTCTTTCTGACTATGAGTATCTTAGGCATTGTGTACCGACGATAAAGCCTGAAAAGAAAAAATAGCATTGAACACAGAAGGAAATCTCCATGTGACCTAAAGTAGGAGAATAAAGTGGAAAGACTATACAATCTTAATTCCTTGCTTAAAGAAAGAGGGAGGAGCTTTTTCCCATTTCCTTCAAACATATTACTCTATTTCCATAGCAACTAAGACATGCCAATCAGTCACAGTAGATCTTCCATCTCGATCGTTTTTAATGCAGATTTTTCAGTGGTAGTTAGGAGAAATTGACAACTTAATGAATTTAGACACCTTACATGCAGGAAATGCAGTGATTAAATCTGCCCAGGATGGCGCTATGGTTAATAGTGTTATTGAAGGGGAATTAAATTACCTGTATTTATGACTGCAAAAGTTACAATTGCAACTGAAGTAACGAGTACATAAAAAATCCCCAATCTGTACTGATAGCATTTTTGTTGCTGTTTTAGTTAGTTCAACAGTGTACATTATTAATAGTATTTATTAAAGCCAGTGGAATATTACAGCCATTCACTTAAAATGTTGATTTATTCTGTGCTTTTTATTAATTGGACACAAAGATTCCAGCAACCATCAGAGTTAAAAGAGTAGAAACAGGGCTTGTGTTTTTGCTATGTTCTATATTTCCATTGACTATACTGTACATAGCTAAAAACTAGAAAATTAGATAATTTTGTCTCATCCTTCCTTTTTCATGGAATCCCCACAATACAGTGTGTATGTTCTATAAATAAGATAAACACTTCTTTGAGCAGTTTATTATAAAATGGAATATGTTTCATCAAACTTGCAAATAAAGCCTCAATGGGGAATCTTAGAAGACCTTACAAAGACCACCAATGAACACTAGATTACTGCCTTCAGCTTTCTTCCCCCCTGGACCACAATTTCCCAACCCTTTCTCCTCCCTATGGTGACAGAGAGCAGCGGGGGGGCCATCTTTGGGATGAGAAGTTAATTTGAGTTCCTGGTTATTCAGTTGTTAAGGATTCCACAGAATCAGCCGTGAGAGTGGAAGTCTAACTCTGCCTTCCGGGTTGAATCCCGCTTTGGGCTTGTTCACTCTGGCCAACCTAAAACTTTCTCTTAATTCAGCTGGTGAAGTAATTTCTCACTTCACTTGATCTGTGCTGCTGTGGGTTTGCAGCCATGTCACCCAGGTGGCTGCTGCACTTCACTGCTTTATGAAATTGATTGCTTCCTCTGTATACGAAGTTCTTTGGGATCCTTTGAGATGAAAAGCAGAACAGTATGTAAATATGAGGCATTGCTATAATTAACTCTGTAAATAATAGCACCAGATATTGTGTTGTTTGTTTACTTATTGCGCTGTGGAGATAAATGTTCGGTAATTACAGAATATATCGGAGACAAGTTGCTTATGGCTGTATATAATGTAGACCTCTCACTGAAAAATAAACCTCTCATCATGCACACAGCATAAGAAGTACTGTACGTGGTCTACCTTTGAAGTCAACAACAATAATAATTGGAAATTCAGTATATAGTGCTACATTTTAGCCATTGCATTTATTTCTCTAAGCATGGAGAACATAATCAAAGACTGCTCTCTAGTTTTCTGGGGTAAGTAACCACCAGCATGCTGTTCCTGGGTCTTCATAATGTCGAATAACCATGCCCATGTCTGTATCTCCTGTTCCAGCCCAATTCCAACTCATATGCACAGTCGGGGCGGCACTCGGTGTCCGTTGAGGTCCAGATGCAGAGGCAGCGTCAGGACGAAAGGGAGAGCTTCCAGCAAGCCCAGAGACAGTACAGCTCACTCCCACGGTAAGACCATCCTCTCGCGGCTCCAAACCTTGACGACATCGGCTTGCCGAGCGCTCCTCTGTCGGAACACTTTGTGGTGCAGTCCTCACGCACCCTGGTGAAAATCAAATAATAATTTGTATGTTTTTTTACCTACAAGGCTTTTTGTTTAATTCTGAAACATCATGAATTTTAGAAACCAGAGCCCCTCTTCTCCCTCACAGGCTGTTTTATACACAATTTTCCTAAACGGTTGTACTGTACTCAGCAGGCACTGAAATCTCAACCATACAGAATGGAATGGAAGTCACAACAAAACAGACAGTAGTGGCTCTGTAGTTTTAAGTATGGAGATGTATCCCCCCCTTATGTTACAGAAGTAGAGAGAGTTGTCGTACAGTTTCTCAGTATTTATTAGTATGTCATAAATGACACACTGACTTAAATGGAAGAAATACTTGAACATTATAATCAGACAAAGCAACCAGAAAATGGCTCTGCTGTGCCTGGTAACCCTACTGTGTTCTGGGCTTCCGTAAAACATTTTACCATGGAGTTAATTGTATGTGGGTTAGGGGAACACATCCCATTTTTGAGACTTTTTATAGCAAGTATCTGGTATTAACACAAGGAAAAGACCTTGTTTGTCCTATGGTCCTCATGTTTGTCCTATGGTCATGTTCATGTTAAAAACACAAGTTCATCAGAAACCCTTTTTATCTTGAAAAAAGAACCTTTTTATCTTTTAACATTTTTAAATTGAACAGTGGACAAAATAATAAAACAAGTTATTTTCAACTTTCAACAAGTTCAGGATTGTTTCTGGGAGAGTGCATTGATCACTTTAAAATATCCCCATATCTCTGCTTTGCAAGTCCTAGTTTTTACTTCAAACGCAGCAAAATCATGCATGGATATTATGTGGAGAAACATGGAGCGTTATGACATGTATTTGTCATGAAGTAATTAAATTTAATGAATGTTTCAAGAGAAATGCAGTAGTCACTGATTCCTCAGGAAGTAGATGAGTTTAGTGTCTTTCAACCTTTGTCTGCTTTGCTGCAGCCTTAATTTTAAACTTTAGCTTCTTAAATATACCAATGAAAAAAGAAATGCAACACCTCCTCCTCCATACTGTGGCCCTCCCGTGTCCGTGGAACAGACGGAAGAGTGACTCATCCATGAAGAGGACCTGATGCCACTGCCGATGAGTCCATTGCAGCCTCTGTCTGGCCCAAGCCAGTCGGAGTGATGTCTAGGAGGTGTGAGCAGAGGGCCTCTGACAGGTTGCCTTGATCTAAGGCCAGCAGCATGGAGCCTCACTGTCATGTCACTGATGTGGGCGTTGTGTCTGCCGGCAGTTTCAGCAGCAATACGGGTGGCAGATCTGAAACGATCTCTCAGATGGACCAGTCTTATGTGTCGGTTCTGCTCTGGTGTGGTCACTCGAGGGCGACCGGGTCTTGGACTGTCATCTGTCCTCCCGGTCTGCTGAAACCTTCTCTGCAGTCGGGACACAGTGGAGAGGCTTACTCCATAGTGTCTGGCAATGCTTCTGGTGACATTCCAGGCATTATGGAATGCAGAGTGTGGCCTTTTTCTTGCAGTGACTTAAGCTTTGAATTAAGGCCTTTTTCAAGGTGACCTGATCAGGCATTGTTCCACCCAGACCTTGTTGGGTAAAAGTGCACCTAACGAGCTTTTGTGTGATTGGCAAGTTGCAACGCCTCACTGGACAAGCTGTATTGCTTGTCAGAGGACTTAAAACAAATTTATACCTTTTTGTGAAAGTACATAAGCTATAACTATAGTATTCTCATTCCAGAAAATTTTGCGTTTCTTTTTTCATCAGTATACTGTAAATAGGAATGCTATTGAAATTAGTACAAACCTTGCACTTAAAGGTAAAAACATGTTACTTTATAAAGAAGAAAGAATATTTATACTCTTTATGCTATATGGTATTCTTGTAGTGTCTAGGGTTTAAGAAACATTTCTCTGTTGCTTCTGGCACATCCCTCCAAATCGTAATACAGAATAGCTGAATAAATATCAGCTTTCAAAGGGAAATTAATCTTGACAAATGTGATCCTGAAGGCCTTGGGTTTGGTGTTCAGTGTTGCCTTGGATAAGACTTTCTGGGTGTTGTCAATAAGACTTTTAGATCTTAAGTCTTGAGGCAAATTCAGATATCAGCTATTCCATTAACAGCTATCTTGTAGGTGCATTTCTATCAAGAAACGTCTCTAATCTTCAGCAGCTGCAAATCAGCAAGCAATATCATGCTTATATTCAGCCTTCTTTTTGCAGCTTTACATACATAAAAAATCTCATTATCAGTGAAGCCATTTTGGACAGTTTTGGGACTTTAGAAGTATTGCAAAAATGCAAAAAATACAAATTGCATTTATCTTTTGAATGAATTATTTATTATTATTGCACAAAAGCTTGTGTTAAATGGTGGTTTCCTTACTGTTTTCTTAACGTGGATAATATATTTTATTTATAAGCGCTTTTCATTGTTCTCAAGAGTGTAAACAGAAATAACAAAAAATCAGAAGTAAACAAATTGACCAAATTGAGACAAAATAAAAAATTAAGCAAAAAGCTTAATAAAGCTTAACCTATGACACAGATGCATAATCACTAATTCCAGAAGTGAATTCCACAGTTATGGAGCTTCACAAGAAGATCTGATTCTTTTTGTGTAAGATCAAGATCTACTTCCCTTTCTCTAATTAAAAAAACCTAAATCAGCACATCTCGAATTAAGTGTTTTGTACTATACCAAGTCCTTAAAGTAACCTGGAGCTGTACAATTCAGTGTCTTGTATTCAAATTTGAAATCCGCTCTAAATTTCAAGGGAAGTCTTTGCAGTTTACACAGCACAGTTACAATATCATCTGCTGATGCAGAGCAATTTTAGTTAACACATTCTGAAGTCTCTTTACAGGCTCAAGGCCTGATAGTCAGATAGTCAGAGCTGATGTCCTTAACTTGGCAGCATTACGCAGATGGGAAACAATACCCTTATACTGTAATGCTTCTAGTATGAGCACTGAATGTGACAACATAAGGTGAAAAAAACAGACATCACCAACTGTAGCAGTTGTTAGGTGCCAATAAACATATCCTCAGTCCTATCACATCTTGGCTGAATGAAGTTCTGTTGCATCCATATCTCAGTATCAGTCAGGCAGCTGTAGAGTGCATGAACCACACCATACAGTATCTGATTTAGTTTGCAAGAAAGACTGAGTATCATCAACATATTGGTGAAATCCAAGTCCATGATGGTACTGTAAATCTGTTGAAGACACAGCATCCTTTCATTATCAGAAAGCTGCTTATTCCTATTTATTCCTATTATTCTTCGTATTTATTCCTGATTAAGGTCTCAACCCAGGATCTAACCCAGACGTATTGGTTGCAGGGCAGGACTACAGGACTGCTCTGTTGGTCTATCACAGACCACATGCACATGCAGTTTAGTGATATCAGTTACCTCAGCCAGCATAGCTTTGATGGTGGGAGGAAACTGGAGCATCCAGTGAAAACTCACATGAACATGGAGAGAATGCGCAGACTCCACAAAGAAAGCTCCCCTCTTCATAATTGAGGCCAGGAGGACGACCATACTAAGAGGCAACACACACGTGCTAAACAGTAAAAGTTACAGCACGGTACCTGTGCAGGGAACACCCTGCATAACTGGGATAACATCAGATTTCACACAACACAGAGTACCACATTGGCTCCTGTTGGTCGATGGATAACTGATCATCCTGTGTGATAGAAATTAATATTTTTTATTCTTTTCAGTGAGCAAATAGTCTAGCTCAGTGGTTCTCAAACTGTGGTACGCGTAGCTGTAGTGCTGATACTTCAGTGGACACAAGAGATACTCTGTAATTCTATACCACTCTATAGGAATGCGTGCTACGGACGCAAGTGACCAATTGTATTTAAAAAAGCTGCTGTATCTCCAGCAAATAGGGAGAAAGGAGAATGTGCGTGATTTTGGAACAATGCCAATGTTGTAAACACAGGAATGCATAGAAATGCGTGCTACGAACGCAGGTGATCTTGTGAGCACAGGAAAGAGTGAAAAATAACAGAAAAATATTTAAGAACTGTTCTAAGTTAATTTGAGAAAAATACACCGAGCGTCTCTGTGTTTCTCTCCCATGCGCATGAAATAAATACTTAAACACTGAAATAAAAACGGAAACGTGGAAAAATGCAAGCTTGCGGATTGCTAAAGCAGGTAAGCCCCACACTATTATGTGTGGAGAAAAAGCTGCTGAACAGCTCGACCTGCTGCCCCCCCCGAAAGACACAGTCATTCACAGAATTATTGAAATGAAGGATTATATCAAAAGTACGCTGACAGCGCGCGTTAAGATGAGCAGATGTTTTTCACTGCAATTAGATGAGTCTGTAGTCGATTTGGCCAGTTTGCTCGTTTACGTTAGATACGAGTTTGAGGGTACGTCCCGTGAGGACTTTCTGTTCTGTAAGCTGCTACCAACAGGAACGACAGGAGAGCACGTATTTCAGCTTCTGAATGAATTTATCGAAGAGAATGGCATCAACTGGATAAAATGTGTCGGAGTTTGTACAGACGGTGCTAGAGTAATGACAAGCCGACACAGCGGTGTAGTTGCACGAATTAGAGAGGTTGCTCCAGAAATGTATGGTTTCATTGCAACATCCACCGCGAGACCTTTGCCGTCAAGAAAATGCCTGACGACTTAAAATATGTTAAGACTGTTGTGAATTGTATCACAGCTCGAAAAATTCACATCTGCTTTGCTCGACTAAACAGGCTCACCCCTCTCACTGAAATGGTGTTTTTTTTATTTTTATTTGTTGTTGTTTTTTTTCTGTAAAACACTTTGAGAAGCCACATTTTAATATATCAAACAAAGTTTATTATTATAATATTTATTATATGTATGTGTGAGTGTGTGTGCACAAGCGCTCATGTTGGTCATTGAGAATTTCTGGGGTTCCTATGAGATGATGACTTGTAGGTGATACTTAGATGCTTTGGTTGGATTAGGGGTGGTACTTTGTGCAAAAAGTTTGAGAACCACTGGTCTAGCTTATACACCCTTCCTACTATAAAATGTGAATGTCCTTGTTTGTATATGATCTTTCACATCTTTTGGATCCAGTGACATGTTTGTGTATTTGCATACAGAGCTCCATTTTGTAATACTCAATTGCAAAATAAGCACATTTTAAACCTAAGCAGTGTTTTGCTGAGGTAATCATAGGTGGGTGAAGGCATTTAGGTCTCCGCTTGATCCCATCATTGCAAAGGCATGTGTTACCTGGGTAGGAGATAATGGACATACAGTAAAAGGAGATGACATCAGGATGTTCTTGTGGGGAGCTGTTACTCTGTTCCCCACACGAAGGCTCAAACTCCCACTGTGCAAGTCAAGAAAAAGAGGAAGGAGTAGCCAACTGTGTCTGGAAGAGTTTCTAATCTGCCAAGCACATCTGGCAGAAACTGTGGAAAAGGAGTAATACATTTTAACAAAGCAACTGTAACATTTGAACATTAAAGATCTTCGAAAGAGAATTAATCAAAATGCTTGTCAATACTTGTACATCCAGAACAAACAAACATCTAGTTTTGTTAATGTGGATTTTTTGCTACAGTATGTGCTGTGGAGATGCAGGTGATGTCACACACCCCTTCCACTTTAAAAGTCTGTAATTCTCAAGCACATTTCCTATGATCCTGACTCCTGCTGGTTAACAGCTGCAATCAATTTTCTATCGTTTTCTGCACAATGTAAGTGTATCAGGGCTCATTTGAGCCTATTATAGTGATGTAATCCCCTTGGAACCTGGATAACGCGGAATGTTGCTGCAGCAGGGGACCCAGTCTTTTCCACTTTGGAATTCTCTACTGCCTGGGGAGTGGCATAGTGTGAATGTGCAGCCATGGTCGAATCCCAGCAGTACCTCCTCACACATTACACAAGATTATTAGGGGGGATTATTCGGGGGAACTTCTTTGTCTCATTGTCGTTGTCTCACAACAGGGAACAAAGAGCAACTGATGCAATACTTTGCTATTATCGCCTATAGTGATCATACAGCTGTAGTTGATCCCTGGACATTTTTTGCTTAAACTGTGCCAGTTTAGTCATCAGCCTGTCACTGGTTTGCCTCATGGAGACTTGGCTCTTCTAAGTACACTAACAGCACATCTGCCATGGAAGTGGAATGTCTCAGGTTTTGATTCCCACTCAGTTTTAACAAAGTTAAGGACTTGAATTTACCAATCCAGAAGTTCCTTGTAAGACATAATTTTTGAGTAATGGAAAAAAATATATATGCTAACTTTAAGTGTCATATTGTAGCTAAAACTAAAAAGAAAATGCCTCTAGCCTTGCACATTTATATGTAGCTCAAAGATGTTGTATCATGAACTTTTGTTCTGATATGAATTCTTTGCATAATCTCATACCGTTTTTGACTGAGGTCAAATTAAACAAGCCAAAATTAATAGATATTTATGAGGGGAGTTTCCTTTTTAGTTACAGAAGTTAAAAAATGAATTCCTGAAGTTAGAAATTCTCGTCAGAAGTATTTCATTATAGAAGCATGATTTAGTAGTCAGGATGAATTAACTTTTCTGTCATGAAAGCAGGATAACTAGTTATCATTTTGCACATGGCAGAATGCGGGTCATTTGAAAAACCTGTGGAAAATCCTTTTTCATACAGAACATGAGGAAAAAGCTGGAATGTGGAAAAAACATTTACAGTGGACCGAAAAGGAAAACATTACTAAAGTCTTTCTTTGAATGCTCCCTATTTTAAAGAAATTTCAATGGGCTTTGATTCTCTGCAGGTGCTCCTATACAGTGTTCTGCTGCAGATGTGTGTCAGACTGACCTTTGAAACCCGCATAGTTCTTTAGAAAGACAGGGATGTGTGCTTTTCAGCCAGAATGTTCTAAAACAGTCTACAGAAGCATTTGACATTCTCCGTATTCCCTTTACAAAGTTCTACAGTTGACTACAGTACATTTGAATTTGTTAACTGTAGAGAGAGTAACATTGTGAAAAACTAAAAATATCCTGTTTACACATTCTGCCTTCCCTCCTTTTCACACAAATCGGGTTATTCAAGAAAGTGAGCAAATACTTTCCATTGCCCTGTAAACCGGACAAAGCAAACATTCTCCAGTTAACAGGACAATGACCGCTGAGGTTCAGCTGATACGTACGTGTGTTTATTAGCCATAGTACATTTAAAGGCCTGAGCAGCTCCATCTGGTTTGAATTTAAAAAGAAACTTGGCAGTTGAGAATGTCTTGGGTTTCATGGATTTGTCATTTACATGCTGCCATTTTCAAGTTCACTTATTATTGATGTGACCAAAATACAATTAGTGGGATGGTGATTACGGTTTTTGGATTTCTTTATATAAATCTGTTAAGTGATCCATTAATGGTGCTACTTGACTAATTGCATTTTAAAGCAGGAAAGTGTAAATTAATATTTGACTCTTATTTTGGCTTTTAGCTCAATGTCACAAAATATATCTTTAATCATTGCTATCTTCTCTAGACCATTTTTAAACACCTTTAAAATCTTTTGAGCAAGCATTCCTAGCTCTGTGAAGCATGTGGCAGGATTTCTTCAACAGTCTGTTTCAACATCTGCCATTACTTTGATTTCTGTACAAAGATTTGCTCAGTCTCACAAGACTGGAAATCTCCATGTGGTTTTTGTTACCCTTTTCATTTTCTCAATATGTGTAGGCCTAATTCATATCATGTAATATATTTAATTTGCATTTATCAGGGATAACAAAGATGGGAATGCATCTACTCTAATTGTTCTTCAACAATACAGAATTAGCTCAGATTCACTGCTTGGTGGTCTACAGCTTCTTGTGGTATTTAAAAACCGACTTTGGACCAGACAAAAATAATCACGTGTCACTGTGCTTTTTTTTTACTGCAGAAAAAATGTATTTTTATATTCGTTTTTTATGTTTAGTACTTCAAGCCAACCACAGCATAACATGTTTGAGTCCTTAAGTAAGTCAGCTTAAGGAAGGACAGAATGAAGCTGCTTAAATGAAAGATGTTCCTTTATGAATGAGGTAGTTCTTATTAAACTGAATTCCTTGTGCTGAACACAGCAGAATAAAACATGAATTGTCTGTGTTGTTTTTTTTTTAGTTTTAACAATTTATAAATTTATAGTGCCACAGAAACAAAAAAGAGCCTTCAGATTTGTTGAACCTTTGCATTTAAATCAATACTCTGTGAAACTATGGCATCATCTGTGAATGAATGCGGCCTTTATGAAACTATTGGTCTTGTCAGTTGAAATAAGTGAGTGTTTTTTCAGTCCATCTTGTCTCTGGTGAAATTCAACATTTGGAGCTGTATGTATTCATTGATGTGTTGTCTGTTGTCTGTCTTCACATACAGTAAATGCAAGGATGGCATTTATCTTGGATACCCTTTCCTCCACACGTATTAACTTGTGACAAGTCTGTGAAAAAAGACAATTAGGTCTTTGATTTGAGACCATTTCTCATTATCCGACTAATTAAAACAAAAGAACTGCCGCAGTAACTGGATGTCAAGTCAGCAAATCATGACAACATGGTTGCCTTTCATAAAAATGAGTAAATCTTGCCAGTCGTCTGCGAGATTACCATTTGTGTTTGTTGTGCATTTTAGTTTTGACGCGGCTTGTTCTGTGGTTCCTTGTTTTTTTTTTATTTATTTGGATGCACTGCAAAAACCTTCACGGCCCATTTGTTTCTCCAGACAGAGCCGAAAGAACCCGAGCTCTGTGTCGCAAGACTCGTGGGACAAGGTCTGCCCACCGGGAGAAGGGTTCCAGAGCGCCAAGGAGAGTCCCCGCTACTCCAGCTACCAAGGCTCGCGCAACGGCTACATGGGAGTGATTGGCCTCAACGCCCGCGTGCTGCTCGAGACGCAGGAGCTGCTCCGGCAGGAGCAGAGGCGCAAGGAGCAGGAGACCAAGATGAAGCTGCCGCCAACCCAGGAGGTGCCCAACAACTATGACTCGTACTCCCCCCACAAGGAACCCGCCCCCACCCCACCCAAAGGCCCCTACAGACAGGACGTCCCCCCATCCCCATCTCAGGTCGCCCGGCTGAACAGGTTGCAGACCCCAGAGAAGGGACGACCGTTCTACTCCTGAGGGGACGGCGAGAGGAATGGCTGTACCACAAAAGGAAACTTTTTGTCTTGGAACAAAATGCTCAAGCCTTTGTTTTTATTTTTATTTTGCAGTTGCTATATTTTGTTTTATTTTGGGGTCCCCACATCCTCCAGACGACAGACTTCTCAAAGAGTGGGGATTTTGTTTGCAACTATACACACAGTTTTTTAGTGCCTTCCAGTATTCGTGGTCAAGAGACTTGCTGGCCTTAATAAGTCCTCACTCATCTGTTGAAAAGTGTTTTCTGTTTCAGGAGCAGCACCTCCGAGCTCTGACAATCACAGGAGAACCAAGAAATACGTGTCTATTCATGAGCCAATGGGAAGTAACAACTTTATGGGTCCTATACAGTATCAAGTGATGTGTATGTGTTCTGTCATTGAAACACAGACATTGTGTACAGTATGTGTCCTAGGTATGTTACAATAGAGTTTCCCTTCTGTGAGTGACCTGATGAAAACTAAAAAAGCATCTGAGAAGATGCTGCAATGCCAGTTTCATGTCCTGTAATTGAAGCCCTGACTATGTCAGCCTTAAAGATGTTCTGTGCTTGACCCACTGAGAAGGTGCTGAGCCAAGGACTGTTATAAAACACAGATTTGAAATGATCTAACAGTTCAGTTTTCACTCATGGAAATTTCCTTTGCTTGATATGCGGTCCTCATTTTAACTTTGTCCTGTGCTTGGTTTGGTGTTTTATAATAATGAAACTAACCCTTTATATGTCCTTTCACTTACTAGCCCTTGAGGGTATGCATTTGTATAAATGGGGTCAATGTGGGTTGTTAATTAACGTTTTTCATGAAAAATTAATTTGTATGTCATCTCCAGAGAGGGGAGTGTGGTGTTGGAAAACAGCTATGTTCTGTGCCTGACCTCTCTGCTTTGCACATTACTGTCTTTGATTACAGACTCACAGTGAAACGCTGCTGCCAGTCTTTACTGAATTTTTCATTAAGGTGGTTAATCTGAAACCACTTGCGCTACAGCTGAATACCACAAAACACGGTGTAGTGGCATTTGATTGTTTGGCCTGAAATACAATCTGTAATCGTTTTGAAAAGATTTTTGTTTTGCTGCCATTATTTGTAACAAATGAGAGAAGAAAGATAATCATGTCGAACTGATATAGCTGTATTATAGATTTATCCTCCTGAGTAAACTGTGTCTGTAACGTGAGTGTTCCCCTGTCTAGAAAATGTATGTTGGCAGAGAGATAACAGACTTGGACTTTTCTTGGCAATAGGAAATGAGTAGGACTAAACACATTAAAGGGAAGATAGGCCTTTTTAAGAAGTACTCTACTTTTTTTTGTTTTTTTTTTGTAACAAGTTGGTCTAATCAAAGAAGTGTTTGGTACTTCCAGATTCTGTAATTGTCTTCTAGCTCCACTCATCTACTCAGCACGAGGTGCATTTTTTTGTACGGATGTAAAGCAGACAGAAATGGGAGACTCATCCTCTAACTGCAAATGGAATAAAATTCGTATTTTGTATTGCCTCAGCTCTGATATTGTAACGTGCATCTGGCACTTTGAGAATATGCTGTCCCACCAGCTGCTGCCATGTTTTTTTTCCTCCTTATTTCATGTGCTGTATGCTGGGTTTGGAATGGTTAAAGTGCCTGAGAAACCAGATGTGAAGAAGCATACTTTTTTTTCGGTTGAAAGGAATTAAATCACATACCACGCCATTCATCATTCATCTGTTTTTCTTCCGCTCTTTGTGTTTTTGAAACATTTGTTTTGTCATTGAGCTATTTTTTTATGATACATGGAGAAAAAAAAAAACTCTGCACATGTTATCAGTGTACTTCCAGTCTGTCATTGCCTTTATTAATTATATACTCTGGTGTTTCAAACAGGAGAAAAGGATAACTAATATAAGCACAGTGCAATTGGTTTATAAAACTTTTACATGATGTATAAAGAGCAGTATATGACCGCTTTTCCTGTACATATCAAATTTAGAATAAAAAAGCTGTTTCGTCATGTTTACAGTAATTACTGATATATGTTTGTTTTTGACTCACTACAATGGGAAATTTTGAAAGCCTGTCTGAAGCAAATATAATTATGATGCTCATACCAAGCCTACTATCAAAGCTAGAAATGGAATGAAATAAGAAGTCACTGTTTAAAGAGCATCACCTCTGGGGGTTAGCGTACTTGTTGTTTTGGCAAGCAATCACTCTGTGTGCAGAGAATTGCTGTCTGTAGAGATAAACCCACTGATTTTATTCAGTTAGACTTCCTGGGATAACACACAAATTGTGGGATAATTTCTATGGATTCTATGGATGTTAAAAAAGGTTTTACTCATGTGATCCCATTGAACATTACTGTGGGTTTCAGGGGAACAGAAATATTTTAGACTTTTTTTGTCTCTGGAAATTTTATACGTCTCTGTGACTGAAATAAATGCATTAATTGGAATGTGATCGTATATACTGGGTTATTCAATTAAGTGCAAAAAAAGTATTTTATGGTATTTCAAATATTTTTACATTCTTAACCATTTAACCCCTACTTTTTCATAGTTACTTTTACTTTGTTGGGAATGTTACAGAGTTGAAAGAAAGACATTGATCAAAAAGAAAGAAACTCAGCTTTTGTTTCTTTTGAGTTCTTCAATGTTCCAGAACCCCTGATGAGGCACCTCAATACCTTCATTGTACCTTCTGAGTTACTTTAAGGTTGAGGGGAAGGAAAATCTCATTGGAATAGGAATTAAGTAGCAATGGGAATACAGTGTATGACATTTAAGAATGGGAAAGTAGATTTTGAAACCTGTTGCTCCACTTTAATAGGAATTGTCTGTTCAGAAAGTTAAATAACGTGATTTTAATGAATGTTTCTGAACAAAGAATTGCAGTTTATTAGGAGACCACAGTGGTATCACTGGTGAGTTCAGGATTAGAAGCTAAGCTTTTTGAGTTTTTAGGTAAAATGTTTTTTTTGACTATCTAGGGAACTTTAAGTAGTGTGCGGATCTAGACCTAAGCAGAAAATGTTGAATGACATTTAGGATGTTTTTTTCTTTAGAAGGATAACACGTCAAAACTTATGTTCATTTAATATTTAAAGAGTCTGTACTCCTAATTTACATATCGTCCTTAGGTTTACCTGTTCAAAATTAGTTTTATGGCTGTTGCCATGAAGTTAATATTCTGAAATGTATGTGCAGAAGTATTGAGAGTTTTATATAAACCACTCATTCTGATTAAGAGAAATTTTTGTTTCCTCCCTTAAAGGAATGTGTGGGATGAGTCAGTAGATCAGTATTGGAATGGAGCATACAACTGCCGAAATATCTACTGGAGCCAAAGAAGTGTGGAGAAGAATAGCAGCAAAACTGCTACTGTAACAACACTGTAGAAATAAATACATGACTAAATTAGGAAATTATTTGCCCTGGAGACTACATTGTGTTTTGAAGGAAATTAACAGTGGGTTTGTCTCAGTAGTGATGTTTCATGTTTTCGTAAAAAAGAACAACTATATTAAGAGACCAAGGGTTGTGTAACAGGAATGGGGTATTGGTCTTGCATCATACTGTATCTTTGCTGTTTGATATGATGCAGAAACAAAAGTAGACTTTTAAGAGAGAAAATGTTAGTTTAATCTCACTGCTTCATCTGATTCAGGGTTGCAGGGGAGCCAGAGCCTCTCCAGGCAAGCAATGGGCACAAGGCAGGGCACACCCTGGGTGGGACACCAATCCATCACAGAGCACACACAGACATGCACACATCCACAGTCCATAATCCCAGACGCCTATTCATCTACAAGTATATTTTCAGGCTATGAGAGGAAAACGGAGGACCCAGAGGAAAACCACACAAACACTGGGAGAACATACAAACCTCACACAGATAGCACCCCAGCTCCAGAAATGAGCCCGAGACCCCAGCTGGTCGGGTCTGCAGTGCTAATCACTGAGCCACAGTGCTGTCCATCCTAGTTTTGCTCATTGTTAATTGCAGGATTTGGCAATTAGAAAGGCAAAATGCTGGCCAAGGGATATACTGTAGTGATACTGCTGTCCTTAGATCTCAATACTAGTTTTGTTCTGATTTCTACACTATTGCAAACATAAAATAAACTTGTAAGAGATAGTAAGAAGCAGATTGTAGCAGTCTTAGAACATGAAAAATGTATACAAACAAGAGGAGGCTGTTCAGTTCCTCTTCCTCATTCAGTATCTAAGTGAATCTAAACTTTCATCCAGCGTTTTCTTACCCAGAGTTTGGCACCTTTCTGAATGTCCACTTCTCTTTGAGTAGAAAAGAGCTTCCTATTCTTGGTCCTAAGTGAATTGCCCTTCAGTTTCCACAGTGACCCGGTGTCCTTGTTTCAGTGCTTGTGTTGTAAAACAGCCCCTTAGGCTGATCCTATCTATACCCCTTAGTATTTTAGATACCTAGATCAAATCTCCTCTCAGTCTCCTCTCTGTTGTAGACTGAAGAGATTTAGTTTTTCAACCCTCCGGAATACGACAGTCCCCCAAGATCAAGATTCATATTCGTTGCGCTTATTTGAACTTTTTCTATAGCTATATGTTTTTCTGTGGTGAGGTGAACAAAACTGAACACAGTTAATTTAAACGAGGTATTACAAGTGCACTGTAGAGCTTAAGCATACTGTAACTTCCCTGGTTTAAAATTCCACACCTTTTGCTGTAAACTCAGGCATCATGTTTTCTTTTTTATTGCTTCCCCACATTGTCTTGTTGAGGTATATAGTAGGAAGCATTATGGTGTCAACCACCATCCATTTTCTATAACATGTTCATGTTTTTATAACCTGTTCAGAACAGCTGGCCAGTTCATCGTTAGTTTCTTGATCTAAGAAGCAGATGCTCTTCTACATGGATCTGTGGTGAGTATCAGTGACTGGGAGGATTTCATGATGTCAATGACCTTTATCAGGGCTTTCCACCTGTTTTGCTTTTGACTCCCGAGTCTTGAAAACCTGTTTCTTCTCAGAGTGCTTTGCAGATGTGGGTTCAAAGAATTTAAAGAGAGGAGGATGTCACTACTGCCATTTCAAGGAATGTAATTAGTGTGAAAAATGTTTTGGTAGGATCTACCTGGACTCTACATTAAGTATAATGTTGCATTCATGTGGTGTTCTGACTGGGAAGGTGACTGTGAAAAGCCTCCATATTTTCAGGAACAAGGAGGGAAAACTCTTCTTAGAGCACAGAAATCAAGGAAGTGACTTGGCCTGTTCATGAGAGTCAAGGTAATGTGCTGCAGAAAGACCGACTATCTCACAGATGAGAAGCTGGATTCCTCCCAATCTTAAAGACGCCATGAAATCGCTACAAGACTTCAGCTTTGTTAACCTCTGCGGCTTGAATGAATCCCCAATACATGCCATGAAATCAGGCCTTCCCTCACAGATTCTCGGCTGAAAGCATGTTTCCTGTACTCATCTTCCTTCAGGGTGTTCCCATGGTCAGACTGTTGGCACAGAGTTGCTGCCACATTCCACTGCAGGGAGATTCCCTCCGTGTATGTGACTAAAGTGTTCCTGCAAAGCCCCTTGAGGTTATAGACCATTGGGAAAATCTTAAAAAAGGTTAATTTAGTCAATGGTCCATTCACCTGGTCAAACCTTCTGGAGTGCTGCAGGCCACAACCTATAAAGATCACACAAGCCAATGTTAAAGGCTCTAAAGATGATAAAATTGTGCTGTAGGCATACAGTGTAAAAACAATCATTTTTCTTTAATACTGCAGATTATTTAAGCACCCGTAGGTGGCTGAAAAACATCATATTTCAACAGAGGAGCATCATTAAAGCACTTTTCTTTCACTGTAAATCACTTAAACATTTTCAAATGACTGCATGCTCCTGGGAGGACTGGAAAAAGTGAAAAGCTGTAGGGATGTAGTGAATCAATATGATGTTGCTATTAGTAGTTTTCTTACAGTTATAGAAGACAGTAACCACTGTATGTCACCCTGGTAGACTTATATGAAGCTGAAAAAATAGGAACATTCTCCGACTTGCAAGCTGAAAGTAGCATGTCAAAGATGGTGATAAGAAACGGTATTATGATATACTGTATGGTAGATTAGCCACACATGTTATAGGCTGTTGTTTAAATCAGTATAACTTCCCTTACTTTCAGTCAGACTTTAATGTTCTAAACAATTTATCTGAGTAAACCCAGGTTTTATGTCTCAGGCCTTTTCTTTCTTAAGGAAAGTTACAAGGGAGTGAAACATTTTATCAAGTTTCAGACCAGATAAACACAGCAGTTTTCCAAAACACACAAATATAGAGCTCAGTTCAGATTAGTTCAAATGTGGAGAAGACAGATTTATAGTGATTGTTCTGAATTGTTCACTATTGTGCTGGGCAAAAACTGTTATTAATGGATAATCTCTCATTTTTAAATTAGACTCTGTTTGAACTTGAGCAATGTTTACACACAGAGTTACTAGGAATTCAGCCAAGTTATACAATCTGGGGGTTATTAAGTTCGGAGTATTAAATAATAAAATGAAATAAGCTATAGGTCATATTAAGAAATTGAAGTTTGTGTTATTTCTGGCACTCATATATCTTAATTGTGTTTTTAATGCATGATACAGAGAATTTATATATTAAGGAAATTTGATTTTGTAATGTATGTCCTGTCCAAAGTGTCTTTTTCAAAGTGCTCAGGCAACTTTTTTGCTTACTATTGGTTTTTATTTTTCAGTATTAAGACCTTCCTTGTCTGTATTTAGCACAGGAAATGAAACTGGTCCAAAACTGAGAACTGGTGAAGGGTTAATTTCCTACAAAACTGTGTACATTTGTACTCCGAGGAGCTGTTGTCTGAGGGCGAAATTCACCACTGCAGAAGATCTAAGCCCAAAATATCAACACTTTAGCTCTGCCTCTTCTGTGATTTGGTGATGGTAACTTGTGGGATAGAACATACTCAGCACCGCACCCCACCCCACACAGCAGTGAATTCAACTGTGCCGAAAGACCGGGGCTTCTGTCCAGGTTTTCAAGGGGTTCCCTGTGACACAAGCACAAAATTATTAAACCAATTGTGCTCTAGTATTTTCAACACTTTTGCACATTGTTGACCAGAAATCAGCTTTCTTATTCCAGGTACAGTATATAAGAAAATAACCTAAAGAATCAAACATCTCACTTATAGATCAATGTTTTATCGTGCAGTATAGATACAGTACATGGATACTTTGTCAAAAATGGTGTAATCTGAAAATCTCATGTTTACTCATGAGATTCTCTCCTTTAGTGTTTTTTTTTTTGAAGGAAGATGAAAACCTATTTCCAAATGAGGTAGAAGTGTTTAGTACTTGATTAGTCTCATTATTCTTACTGTAGTAAAAGACACTCCTGTCCTGGGTACTCTTCAAACAACCCTTTTATTTCAGCCGTTACATACTGTATGTGGAAAATACATTTTTATATGAGATAAAGTGTACCCTGAAATTTTCTATTAAGCACTGAATAGCAGCATGTGGTCTATAGTCTTTTATTAAGAGAAATAAGCTGTAATTAAAGATTGAGTGGTGGTTAAACGTGTAATTTCTAAAGGTTATAAATGAAAACATTTCAGCTTAGACCTGTGTTATTTTTCACTTTAAGTATGGTCATTTAGAATGATCGGTTTGTATAACACAAAGGTCAAGATTACAGCTCTGTTTTGACTTTTTGAAATTTGCATTTACTGTATGTTAAACAATATACAAATTAAATTTTATTTAAAATCTAAATCATTTATTTTATTCATACAGTATGTGAGCATGGTGTGTTCCAAAAAAGAAGCATTTGCAGCCTCCCAGTTTTTGAATATTTCCACCAAAGCATTTATCCTAATTTTACACAGAACAAATCCTGTGATCTGCACCCATTTAGACACAAGAATGACTGCAAGCAATTATCCCAACAAAGAAATGTTTTCTGTCCAAGACTTTCCTTCATGTTAAATCAATCCATTGAACTTTCATTAAAAATGTTGTTTTTTTTTCCCCCCAGACTGTCTTCTGATGTGGTTTGTGACAGAATCAGAACATTCCTTGAAAATGTTTTGGAATTGAAAATAATCAAAGTTTGCTTTGCACAGTTGTGCAGCTGAATTGATCAAATCCACCCAGTGGAGTCAGATAACTGTTAAAACAGTTGGCATAAGCAAAAGCACGCCTAACGCATTGCTAAATGAGAAAAAAAAATGTTTGCTGTTAGTACAGGTAACAGTGTAACCTGAGGGGGTGGCAAATCTTACAGAGAATTAGAATGATTAGTTGCAGTGAAGGAACTGCCTCTGCAAACAGAAGGAAACATTATTTAATTATGGAGGAAAGTCCAGTGAGAATGTGGGTAATTCCAGCACCTGCGGAGGGAGCAACCACAGTCTGACAATGAACGAGGCCATCTGTGTTCAACTTTGTTAAACGTGTATTATTAACTTCTTGATATTTTTAGCAACTGTCGTCACATTTAGCACAATTTCTTTCTTTTTTCACGTGCATTTTAATCATCCTTTTTACAGTAGTCAATTTCATACAGAGCTGGCTTGTAGCTTCTCTGTGAAGTCTTTTTTGGAAATACTTATACCCTTATAATCTTATCTGCATGAATTCCACAGCAAATCAAATTGTGATTTGTAGTTCTTACTCAAACGCTCACCATTGTTGTCTTGATATCCCTTTACTCTGTTAATGTGTGAGACAGAAAACAGCCTCAGCTGTGAAGATAAAAGGTTTCTTTTGGCTTAGGAACAATCCGCTGATGCTCATAATCAGTGTGTGATTCCTTAAGTCAGTGAGATATAGTTTAGATTTTTTTGTCTGGGAAGAATACAGATCATGAAGGAATGTAACCTTTCTACTTCCTTTCTGTAGAAGTACCATGCTTTCTGCTTTTCTCAACAAAAAGTGGCACAACTGAAAAAGAAATCTGTCTCTGAGCTAAGAGTGAATCCGAACAATCTGACTTGTTCTATTTCATTTAAAACTAATTTAGAATGCAATGTCTTGAAAATGATTTATGGAATGATGCAGTAAATTTACCATCCCCAAGGTTACAGAATTTTACTTCAAAGAAAGCAAAGTTAAATGAAAGAAAGGAAGCTTTTACTATTAAATTGAATTGGCCTATCTCAACAAAACAAGACACTTTTGGCAGTAACGCAGTGATTTGGAAATTAGCTACAGTATACCACCAAGGACATTTCCTACCTCCTGCCATTTCCCCCATATTGCCTGAAAGAATAAAGCTTCAGATAGCTGAATTAAGCAATATAATTATCAGCATGTCCTCTGAGAATGTAGGACAGGACCTGCAGATGGTAGACTGGTCTAAGCCTTACATTGTTGATAGGACTTTTATTCTTCAAGCATCTCACACTGGCCACATGTGGTTTTATTTTTTTATCTTTTGATTGACAGTTTTATTCATCGTACTGTCCTGAACATACCAGTGAACAATTCGATGGCGAGTCAGTTATAATGTCTGCATGTCATTCATGCCCTAAGGCAATGTGAAATTCAGGGGTGTATGTCAACAACCACCTAACCTGCCTATCAAACACAAACCTCAGTTTCACAATTGGTCACCAACCAAGTGAAACCTACTGTAGGAATCAACACATCTGGCACTGCTAAATATGAAATGTTTTCCAATGATAAAAATTATGATCATTCTAGAAAAGAAATGGTCAGTCTTTTAAAGGTAAAGCTCTGTTACTGCAGACCAATGTATTAAAATACTGTACAAAAGTAAAAGGATGTATTGTTTCTTATGTATTCTTTGAATTCACGTCACTGTAGTTGCTTGAGCCCCTCCATCTTCCTCCTATTGGTTTTGCAGGGTCTTAATTACAACCTTCATAACGAGAACCAATATAGATTGCATGGGTGCTACTGGAGAGTGAAAGAACCAAAAGGGTTGTCAGTTAGGACTCTGTTTAATGAAATACATGAATTTGTTACTGAAGTAAAAATACTTTTTACTTTTCAATATCACTTTCTAACATTATGGAAGATACTGGAAGCCTCTGAACCCTGGAAGGATTCCATGCTTGAGTTCGCAGGAGACCTCATTGTTCTCAACATCAAAACAGCTAACTGAGAAGTCAACACTTTATAATCGTACCCCCTCCAATAGCCATTGCTTCCCTTTGCCTATTCTGATGTTGTGCACAATATTCTAGTTTGTAAATGTCTCTCCGTTGTCACTGAGCTTAAAATGGGAAGAATCAATTATCTACTTGTTCCTGTGTTTGCAGCCTGGGGGAAGTTTTCACACTCTTCAAGACAGCTGCCATCTGTCTGTGCTCCCCCTGCCCTGGTTTGCTTCAGGTTGGAAGAGAAATGCACAGATCCAAGTATAAACAATAGCACCTCTCTATAAAATAAATGCACCAAATATAAAGTAATATTATACTCTTGGTCTATCTATCAAAGGCACTGTTTCTAATGTTATTGAACACTTGTTCAGTCTAGCATGTACAGAAGTATCTAAAATGACCTGTAAAATTGGCTATTTAAGATACTGGATACTAATACACACCTGCACTACCAGTGTGCCCAGTGTCAGAGGAGAGTGTATGGTGAATGACCGGTTATACGGTATGTTTAGAGGATGTTATGTTTAACAGAATAACATCATACTGTATGGCAAAGAGAAGAAAACAAATAAAGACTTTAATAATCAGATACCTCTAACCTGCCCGTTACATGATGGGGACCGGTATGGCACCAACATTTTTTGTACATAATGGAAAATGAATAGTGATCAGGTCCCGGAGGGGGAGGTTTCAAATGAAAACATGATGTGCGCGACCCCAGGGCACGGCACTTCCATCTCTCGCGCTGTGAGCAACCCAGCTGTAATATTGGGTACAAGCATGGCCCACTTTGTTATTAGGAACATGACAACTCAATACTGCAAACCAGAGGATCACTATTAAAAAAGCATTCCAGTTCTGTGATACGGCATTATCAAGCCACATATTACACTGTACTTGCACTATAGCAGGAAGTTGCTTGAATGAAAAAGAAAACGTTTTTTTTTCCACTGACATCTAAACTTTGGAATAGCTGTTATGCAAAAGTGAAACGCAATAAATCCACATAAAAGGCACATTTTCAGAAATCAGAGACCTAACAAAGTAGAGTAGAGCATGAAATATACAATAGAATCCACAGAAATAATATCTCACAAATACTCTTTAAATGTTTAAAAACAGGAGGCAAGCTTTTTCCTCTTTGCTTTTCTCTAATTTCTAAACATAATCCCATTGCATTCGACAGTTTATCTTCCATACAAATGTTATTTAAACCTCAATATAGAATTTTCTAAGAATGTTACATACAGTACACAATTTTGTTGGTTTCAAATAGAATTGTTGATCATATTTTCTCACCTCTGTGGCATGTTTTGACCTGAGGCTGAGACAATGCCTCCATTTTTGCTATTGATATACGCATTTTCCAAATGTATCAATTTATCAACTTTAAGACCATCTGGGAAACTCTTCAGGCTGCAAATCTTTAGATAGAAAAATGATGCTCCGTTTTTACTGTGAGTGTTCTCCAAACAATACTACAGAGCAATATGCGGTGCACTGCTGTAGCCTTAACTATGTTGCTCAGAAATCCAATAAACAAATATTTTGTTTTCCTCTGAATTTTTCATTTGTATGTAATTACGTGCTTTCCTGTGCACAAAATAACTACAATTAAAGTGTATCAGATAATTACAGGATGTAGCTAGACAGAAGTATTGCTACTGAGCTGTTGAAATAACAACAATACATGATTTTGTTTTCTTTCAAATACAAAAGTTTGCTTGTTTTTTTCCCCCACCACCAGTTTCCATCATCACTTCCCATAATGTAAATGTTTTGCAGAAACATTTCAGCAACTAACTCACTTTTGCTGCCCCTAATGTGGCCATTGTAAGGTTTTGCTTGTTTTGCTTCAGTGTTTTGGTTTGAGGCTGCAGCATCATTCTGTGCATCCAAAGTAATTTTGCCTCTGTCATTACATGCTACAGCCAGGAATCCCCTGAGAACTGAAATGATACAGCAGAGATTTATAATGCCAATTCTCCATAATATCCCCCTCAGTACATGAAAAATTGGCAAAATTACTTTGTGTAGTCAAACACCTGATAGTCTGTTCTCCGTTCTCTCTTTCCTTGATGTGCAGTGCAACACATACAGTATAAATTACGTTATATATTTGCATATACAGTACATTTTTTTATTTTTCATGTTCAAATTTAATTTTCTGAATACATGTAAGTGCCCAAGTATGATTTATTGTCCTTTAACTTAGTTTACAGATCTTTTTATGTTTAAGTATTCTGACCACAGTTGCATTATTTACCAGGGATTATAGCAGAACTCAATTTGTCTCTTTAGATGATGTGACATTTGTTAAGCCATTGTTGTCAAAATTACTTTTTATGCTGTGTTCAAGGGAAAAGAAAATCAAAACCTTGTTTGTTTCAGAATTATGCTGTATGGTTGATGTTACCTATTTTGTGTCACAACTATTATTTAAGGCCTTGAAATAATCCAAATTGTTTTCCCTCATTCAGGAAAATAAAAGTGAAGTACAGAATTCCAGAGGTGTAAAAGGTTAAATTAATAATTGAAATATTAAGGCAGACAGGTCAGAGGCAATAAGAAACATTTGAACCACGTAAAACCACAAAATATTTTAGAACTATTAAACCTAGAAATCACATTTTAGTGGTATGCTATAACTGTAATAATGATAGGATGCTGTGGTGTGAGAATGAATTGCCTTTGGGACACCTCTAGTTGGTGAATACACAGTATTTATAATAAATGTAATCTTTTCTTACCTTTCTATACTGTAACACCTTAATAGACCATCATTAGAATTAGAAAAGATCTTTCTTTTTCTCTTACCCCTATGTCATAATTAAGTAATAAATCAAATAAAAGCAGAATTGTAAACACAAAAAAAGAGAATCTAAAAAAACATGACAAATTAAGTTATTCTGCTGTCACTAAACTTCTGATAATTTTCTTTTAAAGTTTTCTCTTCATTTGATGACGCAATTGAAATCTGATGTCTGAAACTGAACCAGCATCAAATTGGCAATCGACTTATGCCCCCAATCTATATGAGATAGGCATCAAGCACAGTATACAGTAAATCACACATTGCAGCTTTGATCATTTTCAGAAAAAAAACCCTCAATCACCACATTCTAGCTAGAAATAATTTCTCAATGTAACATTTAATCTTCTGTAGATATTTTGGCTTCTTCCTTAATTATTCTTTTATATGACACCATACAAAGAAATGAGCAGTTAAACAATATAAACTAAGCAGACAATTACCAGTTTAACAAATGTTAATTAACAAATAATATTAATTAACCATAAAGCTGTACATTTTTCCTCCTGGGTAGAAACTACTGGGCAGTAGAAACATATATTCAGTACCCTACTCACCATCTATACAAAGGAGAAAACAATTGGTGACTTATAGATTAGCAAAGTTAAACCACATACACTATAAACTGGAAGACCATTGTCTTAAATATACCATTCAAGTGCAGTTTCTCCATCACAATATTGTTGGAGAGATTTTCCACAAGGGGACAATTTGCACTCTTCATCTACCATAAAGAGGTACAAACGACAGGAGGCCATATGTGCAACAATTTAACAAGTCAAACCAAATGAATTTCCTTTTCTTATTACATTCATAACAATGTTCCAGTTCATCTAGATTTATGTCCTCAAGCTTTTCAATCTTTCATTTTTTACTCCCATTATCTCCATGATGGGGGAAACTAAAATAAAAATAATTAGTGAGCTCTGTAACTAAACCTTAATATAAATAAACCCTTCATTCCATTTTTAATCAAGCCTGGGTATATTCTTCTATTGCCCAGGAAGAAAGGAATTATTCAACGTAATATGATAGTCAAGAGAAATAACTAAGAATGAGCCAATTATGTAGTTATATTAACAATCTAAAAATGAGCTGAAGTGTATCCTCCTCAAATTGTTTCTCAATATTAAAAGATGATTTCTAATTGCACAAGTTTGGACCTCAAAAGGCAGATTGGGTTTCGTAGAGAAAGTACATTGATTTGACACACTAATGCAAATATCTTGATGAAAGAAAAAAATCCAATAGATTGGTTTATTGTAGGTTTTAGAAAATATATATGCGAGACATTCTTAGTATTTTTTATATGGAGTTTATATGGAGTTGTTATACATTTTAATATAACTAAATACTAAAATGTTTACAATATGGCTTGTGAACTTTATATATTTCCTCTGTGCTGCTTTTTCCATTAAGGCTTGCCTTATGTGTAGCTTTTAGTTTCTCCCCAATTTCAAAACATTGTAGTAACATATTCATGAGCAAAATATCACTTAGGTTTTTGGTATTTTCAGCCTAATCTACAGCAGGCTTACCTGTAAACCTTTAATCATTTTTAAACCGTTTTAAATTGCAAGTCACAAGTATTAACATAAAAGAGTTCAGAAATGATTGTTTACACCTTTAGAAAATTCAGAGACAAGCCTTTCCTGTAGTTAAGAGTATAAATTTTCATTTAATAAATCTCTTGAGATCAGGGGTGACAGAGGAATGCCTTAAAATATATAATGACTATGATTTTATTGTGCATCAGCAGCAGCAGCAAAATTATTCTTGAGAGAAAAGTATTAACCTTTTTGCATTGTTAAAAACTGATCAACTGAATTAAGACTACACTTGACTTTTATTATATATTATATTTAAAAATAGAAGATATGAAGCCCTCATAATGAATGCAATAAACCCAATATGACATTTTATGTCATACAAGTACTCTATTAAAGTTTGATAAAAGGGTCTTTAGAGACATCCATTCATTGACTGTTCTTTCCTTTTTAAGATCAAATATGGTCAACGTTTTAACTTTAAGCATTTTAACCATCACAGTGTGCAGTGTCATTCATCCATTTTCTTTCAAAACACATGTCCTGGTGACCGTTGCTATGACAGCATGTCATGTCCTGGTGGACGCCTGTTCTCTGGGTTGGCCTTCAGGTCTTCGCTCACTGAGATGCGCCCAAAAGACCTCCAGTGGTCATCAATAGAAGGCACAACTGGACCCTCTCCACCTGCTGTAGCGAAGAGTTATATTTATATCCTTTGTATAAGGATGTAACACTATTATGAAAACTGACTTTGGTCTAATGAAAAGTGGTGTAAAACATGCACCAGTTTTTAATTACTGCTTTTCATACAGTATTTGATCACCATTAGCGAGTACTTATGTTCACCTTAACCTAAAACACAGTGTTATTGAAATGATATGCATTTTTGAAGACATTTCAAGCCCGAGAAACCCTTTTAATATTTGTAGCTAACTTCGTCTTTTTTATCCAGATAAATAGGTAAAAGACATGACAGTGAGATAATCCTCCAATGCACCAACTGTTTCCATGAATCTTTAAATGCTTTGTCACCAATTATGTTTTATCAGCTCAATTAATTCACAAGTTCCCAGTGGAATTAAATCATAAATCTCTGAGGTTCTTGGGGTCTGTAATTTGCCATCCCTGACCTACAGTATAGGAAGTCCTGGGTCTTTGTCCCATGTCTGTTCTTGTCATAGAAAAATGTGACAAGTGATGATGAATTCCTGAAAGGGTATCAGGCTTTTGTATGACTCTCCTAATACGTTTAATTGAACTAATTAAACCTCCATGGAGGCCATAAAGTAGCTAATTATGTCATTAAATGTGGAGTGGGCTGGATCTGTTGAATTTAAAGTGTATGCCACTCCAAAGCATATGAACCTTTTTCCCCTATTTAGAATAGTATGCTCGCCTATCAGGAATTCTTTATTATATTTTCATGGAAAATATACATATTGTTAAATGCTGCTCTTCATAAAATTCTGAAGCAAAAAGATTATAATGATTTGGTTGTTTTCTCAACCACCACATTTCAGTTAAGTACACTATTTTGTTGCAATAAGGTATTAGCCCCATTTGTATTTTCAGCTGAAAATTACTTGAAAGATTACAAAACTTTTACACACAACAATCCAAAGGAATTACATGAGCAAGTGAAAAGAATTTGGAACTGGCTTCCCATGAAAAAAAAAAGAAATATTCAGGGATATTTTTAGTGCACTATAATTCAAAGGGAACTTTATAAAGTACCTGTAACTGTAAAAGTAACGCTATTTAAAGCCTTTTCTACTACGACTCCTTGAATTGCAAATGACCTTTTATGGTCAGAAAACCTTTTACTGTAGGTCATGTCCATTAAATGGCATCCCAGATACTGTAATTAAACTAACAGGTATCTACTGTGCATTTAAACCGTTTCCTGCTGCTGATTTCATCTTGACACATTGGGTGCTGTGCCTTCATAAAATCAAACACCCCTTTGCGAGATTCCGGTGAAAGTAGTGGAGAAAAAGCGAGATAAGCCTCCATAAAAACGTTAATAAATCTAGATTGGTATCAGTATGTCAGCTTGCATTTTGCTCCAGAAGGCATCAATCAGGGCTAAATTAAAACTGGCTCTCCCATTACGTTGATTCAAGTTGGCATCAGAAACAACTTGCATACGACAGAATGTTCTTGTTTATGAATAAAATGTCTTTGGCAAGCAGGGCCCATAATTCCTATATCACCAGCATATTTGTCTGAGAAGATGAATCAGCCATAGACAAGTAGAAACCTGGCAGAAGCAGTACTTTGCTGTCCTTATTTGCCTTATTTTGCAGTTCAGTGCAAAGAAGTTCAAGGTCTCCATACTTATTCCAAAGAGCATCTCAAAGTGGAGTGTATCCAAATTATAGACTCAGTACCTTCTGGGTATTGTTTTGAAGGTCAATGCTACTAGACATGTTGCAGCACTTTGAGAACAGCATGTCACATCAGTTCCACCTTTCTTTTTTCTATAGCTTTACTGCTGTGCAGTTTTTCCATTAATGTTTTATACTTAGGTGTTTTAAACTGCAAGTCTCATTATGAATTCAATAAATAATAAACCACATTATGCCAGGTTTAGGTTAACCAGAAGTGGAGAATAGACTCGGACTTGGGTATTGGGCTACAGTACAGTCAATATTACTCAAGCAAAAAAAAATAGCCTGCAGCAAGATGCTTGGTATTAGCAATCACCCTGCTCAAGAAGCAAGAGGAAGGAGGTGCATCAGCACACATCCTGAATAGTTACTAGTAGATGTTAATTTCATGTTGAAAAGTTAAAAAAAAAGAAACATTTTGGTTGTGGAGTCTTCCGTATATGATACAGAGGATGAGGGGGAGGTCAGGAACATTAGGAGGCCAATTGAAAGGGAAACAATACTATTAGCAAAGGTTTGTGTAAAAACGGTACTTGGACTGTGCAGGTTATTTCATGACCTGCACATTCAACAGAAAATAAAAGAGTAAGATGCATTCTTAACTCCTTCACTTGATTCTGTTTCTCTTGGTGTTATATCAGGTATCATTTTCTTGAATATTAAATCAGATTACTCAAATCATTTCTATTTGGACTAAGTAATCTGATCTTGTATTGCAAGTAACCGAGGTGTATCCAGTGCACAAGTTGTACAGTGTTTCCATTTTTTTAAGTCTGTAGTACCACTTTGTAAACTCAATGTCTAGAGAGTCAATAAGACAAAATTAACAAAAGGAAATACACACTTTGGCAAAAAAAATACCATAAAGCAGGTTTCCTGTATTTTCCCTCAAGTATTTTCATTATTAAAACCAGGAAATGGACAAAATTGTAATGAGCAGTTGATTTACAGTTGTAGCCTTGAAGAAGGTTTGTGACCCTCAAGTCCAATAAGGGCACTGAGTAATTGCTCAAACATGGGCACTGACACAGCAGAAGGCAGTAGTATTGTCTTTCAACAAATTGTATTACTTTGAGCTCACCAGAACTCTGTAGAAAGAGGGCAATTATTTCACACCCCCTGCAAACTAAGTTAGTTTTTCAGAGTTAGCATCCACTTATTTTTAAAATAAGACCCTCTGGTAGCAATTTCTCATCTAGTGTTCCTGTCGGGACAAGTTATATAAATAACTCTTCTTTAAGGCTAGACCTGCAACTCTTCTGGTCCTTATAGTACAGTTACAGTAATTATCCAAGTACTCGGCAAATCAGTTAATCCATTTTGTAACTTACAGTGCCGTGAAAAAGTATTTGATCCTGATTCCCTCTATTATTGCATATTTTTCACAGTGGATGTTTTCATATCTTTGGACAAAATCTAATATTAAAGAGAACCTTAGTGAACAAATACTTTTTTTATTATTTCATTTAATAAACAAAGTTATCCAACACCAATATCACCTATGTGAAAAATGTGCAATTATACTTAATAACTGGTGGCACCACTTTTATCTGCAATGACTGCAACCAAACGCTTCCCATAATTCAATATAATTAATGTTCTTCTGGGTCAGCAGTAGTTTCCGCCTTGCTACTTTCCCATGAAGCCCATTTTTGCCCAGCCTCTTTCTGATTGTGGAGTCATGAGCACTGACCTTAGCTGAGGCAAGAGAAATCTGCAGTTCTTTGGATGTTTTTTAGGATCCTTTGTAACTTCCTGGATGATTTTATGCTGCGCCCTTGGAGACATTTTGGCAGGCTGGCCACTCCTGGGAGGATTCACTGCTGTTCCAAGTGTCCTCCATTTGGAGATTATGGTTCTCACTGTGGTTCAGTGGAGTCCCAGAGTCTTAGAAATGACTTTGTAACCCTTTCCACACTGATAGATACTGTATCAACAATTTTTTTTTTTCTGATCTCTTCAGGAATTTCCTTTGATCGTGGCATAATGTGCTTGTTAAATCTTTGTGCTGGCACCTTGATTCTGATGGTAAGGGTCAAAATAAGTGAGGTTTATATTGAGCAGGACCGGCTGTAATCAAGCCTGGGTGTGTTCACTTAGCTGACTCTAAGGGGGCAAATACTTTTTCACGGCATCATACTTAAGTTATTTCCATATACTGTATATAATATACTGTGAGTAGGATTTTCTTATCTAATAAAATGTTATATAAGCCATGATTAATTGCTCAGAAACTGCTAACATTAATTATAAGTTCCTTACATTACATAACAAAAACATACAGTAAACATCACACCTGAAGAAGGCTCCAAGGCCGAAACATTGCGTTTTCTTTCTTCTTTTTTTCAGCATGGAATAAACCTATTACTTGTTCACATACAGTACAGTAAGTATGTTTGCAATTGAAAGGAATCTATTCAGCCAATCTCGCTCATTTCTTAGTTTTGAAGTTACACACGGTAAGTAGAATTTATTTGAACTTTTACCAATGTATAAAAGAGACCAGAAATTGGGCCTCAGCCACATAGCTGGGGAGGCTGTTCGAAATAAGTACAACACTTGGATACAAAGAAGTGTTTCGTACTCTCCATCATAAATACATTTCATGTTAGTTCTAAAGTGTTTCTCTGTGTTCTTATTTCGCTACAAATTATGAAGTACTTCCCTGTATTGACCTCTTAGGATGTAATATATTAGATCATAACTCCTCTCAAACTGCTTTGGTCTAGATTTAGAATGGCAAAGCTTAAGCTTAACATCCTGGCTTTAAATTCCAGAGTTCTTGCTACTGTACAGTATATGTCCAAATGTTCTGTTTGCTTTTTTAATTGCTTCCCAAAATCTCCTTGAAGAGGTACAAAAGGCTGCTCTTACTTGAAGCTGAAGACTCGATCCAATGGCAGGTGAGTATTGGGCTGAGACGAGCAAACAAGCCTTCCGAAATACACACCAAAGCTTAAGTTAGAAAACAGGCAAGGGTCAAAGCCCTGAGAACTCAGTGTTGTACTCAATGGTACTAAAGGGAATCCAAAAGACAAAAACTAAAGAAAGAGCAAACGTCAAAAATACAATGAAGGCATTATCAAACAAATAGGAGAGTAATCCAAAAAAAAAAAACAATTTAGAAAAACAATCACAGTTGAAATGAAGCAGCTCATAGGAAAACCACTAAGACCAGGTGAGAACACATTGAGACTGAGTGTAGTCCTGTCACAGGGGCAGGTCTTAAATATCCAGGTATTAAGTATGCACAGGTGTGACTGATTTACTTCCTTATCTTGTTTTCATGGCAACAGCCTCAATGACAATTCTGTCATCATTTGTGGTGTTTCCAGTGTGGTTAGTGAAACTACTGGAAGAGTCAGCATTGATAAGAGGACACAAAAATCTAAATTAAGATTAAAATTCCTCTAGTGCATAGATTCCTGTATTTCAGAATCAACTGTGTGAAATGTCACACACTGTTCATGAGGTATAGAGGAATATTTCATAAACAATGTGACACTTCACATGGGTCATTATGAAATACTGGAATCTATTTTCCAGCTGTACAGTATATTTTATCATGTAAAATTAAGAATGACGTTTCTTAACTGATCGTGACTGTTTTGAAAGTCATAAACAACTTTTGACAGGAAAGATAAAATTAAACTGAAATAAAATAGTACTTTTCTGATGTAAAATTTCAAGAACAAACTTATCTTCATGTGTCAGTCATAGGTTGTTTTTGTGTAGATAATTTTGATAATGCATAGCGATACTGCAATTATGATACCAAATGATACTTTTCTTCACATGCAATTACATTTAAAATATGGGCACATTGTAAAGAGGTACCAGTGCAATATACAAAATACATGTATTTATTACGTAGCATAACTGCCACAACATTTTGTCAACATCTGAGACTTAATTAGTTAAGAGATTTGTAATGGACCACTAAACACACCTGAAGGGCATGGAGGTCCATGTGGGAGGAAGGATCGTTATGCAGGAGGAAGGTGTTGCTGAATTTAGGAAAGGCAGTTGCTCAGTTCAGGAAAGGCAGAGTCTGAGCAGCTCCAGGAGCAAACAGGAAGACGAGCATGCAGGCAAGGAAACACAAAACAGGATGCTGCTTTACAGCCCGTCAGCCATGGAGCCACGCCGCGGTCACAGAGCTGCAGGAATGCCACAGAGAAGAAACAGGCAAAAAAAGCACAAAGGGAAAATCCAGGTGGAACCGTCGAGCAGGCAAGAGGTGTAAGCACTGGAGAGGTTAAACACCATCGGGTGGTCCGGGTCAAAGACAGGAGACAACAAAGTCAAAAGGAAGATACAGGAATAGTTTCAGAGAAAGCCAGCAGAGGGCTGATCAGTAGAAAATCATTAAGCATTAGAAAATGAAGCAGAGCTCGAGAGGTACAAGCACAGAGACAAAGGCCACGTCCCAGAGCCAAGGCTAAGACAATGTACAGTAAATGCCATTTAATTACGTCACTCATCTGAGTACAATCTTTACAGTTACAAGGTTGCTGAAGATTGTGGCAGCAATGTGTACAGAAAGTACCAGTACCAATTAAAAAGTGCAATAGCTTACTTCTCTTGAGTTTTTTATTTCACATCTAAATTACAGAAACAACTCAGGGGTCCGGTGTATGCTGGATTAATTAGTTCTGTAAATTATTAATATATTGAGTTTACAACAAAAGGTCAGGAGGAGGACAAGCTCCAGTATCAACCAATTATTTGCTCCCTCCTCCAGATGCACAAGAGATATCAGAGATGTCAATCTAGAAATAGAATTATTATCTGTTATTTATGTAAAATATGGTAATTGTGCCATGCTTGAACAGTGTATTATAAACTTTTAAAATGTACTTTACAGAAACAGACTTTTTCCATGAACTTTTAGGAGTCTCTGGAATTTGTCACACTTTCAAATATTTCTAAAAACATTTTATGGCACACAACAATGATCTGTGCATGAAACTTGTCTCCGAGACTCATTTGTGTTTGTCCTCTCAATAACGTAATGACAGCAAATTACTGTGAATCTTTAATACAGGACAGACAACTACGAATTCAATTTAATCTTTATTGAGCTCTGGTTAATTGTTTCTGTCTTCACTTCCTTCATCTAAAAGGGATCTAAAATGCACAGAGATGCTCACAAAATCTGGTTTTAAACAAAAGTTGGCAAAAAGATGTTAGCTTCTCTCTACATACACATTAATCATCACACTTTTGCTCACTGTGCATTTCATTTTTGCATGTGACGTTCTCACACAACAGAGACAGGCCTTACTATGCAAGTCTCTGTTACCCCCTTTAAGTTTCCCTCAGTTTGAAACAAAAAACACTTCACTGACTGGGTAAGCCAAAAAAAAAAAACACAATAGATTTGAAAGCAAAAGCAAACACAAACATCTCTGTATCTTTCCTTTTTCTATTGTGTTTTCTAAAAAATTCAGCACTTCCAACTCAACAAGAAAGAGTTTCCACTGATTTGAAAGCAAATGTAAACTTGAAAGATTGCTTTCTCACAAGTCACCCAATGCCCTGCATCCCTACCTTTATCCGTCCATATTCAGCAGCAGTCTGCACTCAACCTTTTTAGCAGTAGAACTCATCTTTAGTCCTGCATGTCTTTTCCAAGCAAGCCTAGCCATGTTGCTTATGGTCTTTCTCAGACCATAAAGTACAACAAATATTTGTATATACAGTATAGCAACTGTTTGCTATCACAGACTTGAAAGTGGGTTGTCTGCAAAAATTCTGAAGGAGCTTCGAGTTGTCTTCTCTTGGGCCAACTCAAAGAAGCTCTCCACTTCTCCATGCTTAATGGAAAACAACCAGATCCCCAGAATCACCATGATCTGTTGTTCTGTTTCCTCCAGATGTGATCTCTCCTTGAAGTTGTGATCAGGCGTCCTACCCACCATAACTTCAGTCCCAGGTCACTTTTCCTTCCCCAATCCTCCTTCCCTGAGAGTGTCAGTCTGTGTCAGGTCATGGCTTCTCATTCAGCCCTTGCTGCCTCACTGCCTGCCTGAATGGCAGGTCCCTTATTCCCCCCCTCCCCTGCTGGCATCCAACCGATAATCCCTACTTAACCCCCAAACTGTTTAACTCGCCGCACTAGTAGTTCCAATATCTGAGCTCAGACCTTGGTCCACAACAAACTAGATTTCTGCTTCCTTTCCTTGGCTTCACTGCTAACCATGTTTTGAAGACCATATATGCTACATATACATCCCTACATCCCTGCAGAGGCTCCTCAGCCTGGAATCAACTCTGCCCCCCCCCTCCTACTTTTAACTTGGGCCACAAGCATCAATGGAATGATCGCAGCTCTGGCTTCAGCTCTGCACAACCCTCCCAACCCTGTCGACTCCATCGAAACAGCCCACCTGTATGGATGGAGTCAACATGCACCTCTAGCTCTGCTCCACTGCTGCACTTTTTCATCTGACCTTACTTGTTCCATAAAATCTCAGTGTAACGAACAGTTCTTTCCGGACCCTATGCGGACGACACAGTCCGACGGAGTGGGGAAACACTAGGGAAACGTCATGCAGGAAAACGGGGCTGAAGACAAGGGGGCGTGTCCAAGGTGCGCTGGTGCACGGGGGAGGTGTGGCCGAGGCGAACAATCCGAGAGTAGTCCTTAGGGAAAATCCAAAACGCAAGGGTAAGTCCAAAACCAGGAGATCCATCAGAAGAAGGAATTAAAAACACGAAGGCCGGGTCGGAACCGGCGGAGAGGGAACAGGAACGGGAACCGAGGTTAAAACCTTAACGGGACCAGGCGCTTCCAGGTCCCGGACTCGCATGATATGGAAATCAGAAGCAGAGCCCGGATGAGCGTCAGCGCCTGGCTTTTAAGGTGGGCTGGGAATAGGGAACAGGTGCAGAGAATAAAGTCTTAAGTAAAAGGGCTGGAGCACCCTTAAGGAGGGGGAACTAATATCGTGACACTCAGCCCCAACATTTTAACCCCGGCACCTACTACCAGAAGAATTAAGGCTGATGCTCCTGCCTTAACAAACACAAAATGGTGTCAGTTTTTCATAATGACTGCTTGCATCTCCCAAACATCTCCACGTTTTTCCCAGAGTCACAATGTCTATAGGGTTTATGTCTTATGGAGGAAACAGATTGCACCTCCATCCTTGTGAATCTTCTTTGACTTCTCTTTAGCCTTTTTAAAATGTACCCTATTCTCATTACCACTCTTCTTGGGGTTTCCCTTGGAACTACTATTTTCCTAATGGACGCATATCGTATATCCATCTCAAACACCATTAATAAGGGTGCTTCAAATCTCTGCAAATCACAAACCTCTGTAAGCAGAAATATGTAATCTCTTGTTACTCAGACCAGTTTGTGGGATTACCATTTTTAAAAATTTAGAATCTCCAAGGTCCTGTCCTCCAATGACTTTTTAGAGATAATGTTTGGATTTTTATGGATTTCTATGCTTTCAAACAATGCATGTATTCTAAAACAATCTTGAAGAAACATTTCCTAAATCTGATCCAATTTAACATTCTCTCAAAATAGCCATCCATTCTCTAACCGCTTTATCCAATACAGGGTTCCAGGAGAGCTGGAGCCTATCCTTGGCTAAGATCCAGTATTACAGTATCTGTCGAAATCTAAAAAAGAAAATTAAAAAAATGCTAAATGTGATATGTTGATAAGTTTCACTTTATTTCTTAAGTTTTTGAATTGCTTTTTCTATTCTAAAAGTAATTTTATTTGCAATTTACTTGGAGATTGCTGTGATAATTTTTATTACTTGTACCCTAAAATCATTGGGATAACTGGGATTACTTGAAATCTAACAGAAGAGGTGAAGCCTTATTCATGTAGGATCTTGTGACATCTAAGTTACTATAGCTACAATTAAATACATTTCGCAGGATTTTTGCATTGCTAAAATTGGCAGCATGGTCTAAATTAGAAAATATTATATTCTTGCTACTCAGATATTTCCTTTTTTCTCTTTATAATCATCATAATCCATTATTATGAGAAAATTTGTTATTAATCTTTTCTAAAAGGGAATAGATGTAATAGGACATTTTTGGACAAGAATGTAAAAGGAGAGGTCAGAATTTGAAGTAAAACATGTTGGTATGCATGCTCTAATTTTACCCCACAAATTTCTCAGGTTGTGAAGTCATACGTAATTATCCCTTCTGAAGGTTGAATTTGACAGAGTGTCTAAAAAATAATGATACTGTGAGTAATGTTTGGATTGGATAACACTAATCCTTAGCTTTTGTTTTAGTCATTGATGTGTTCTGGATCAGATATATATTGTGAGAGCAGACAGCAGTTACATTTGTTCCCTCGGCATTGCTTTTAATTATTTCATTATTCATCTCTTCAGAACTCAATTTGTAGAACAGTAAGGAAGAGGACAGTCTGAAATATTAGCTGCTGTTAACATTCTACAAACTGCCCAATTAAATTCCTGCAGTAATTTAGTGATACCGATCCTCTTTTTGTTGTCTGGTACAGAGATATGAATGTTACATTACCTACAGTATAAGCAAGAAATATGATTTGGAAGTGTATTGAGTCACACATCTTATACTGTACCTTCCTATGACTGACCTCCATAAGTATCACAGAAGGATAAACTACCTAGATTAATTGAAATTAATTGTAATATTTGACATTAAAGTTGGATTTGTGTCCAGTGATGAGAAGAGAAGTAATACACAGAGGAGCAGAGAACACATTTGTTGAGGTTTTGATGTTTAGGACATGAATATGTTTTAATGAAAATTCAGGTTTGAATTTTCTGTCTCTGCTGAGCTTGTTTCTGGTCATACAGAAAGAGCACAGGAGTGGGAATTCTGCCAGCAGCTGCTATACTATGTTTCCCACAGCTGTGAGATAAAGGAGCCAGTTTATAATTTTGTTAGGGATATCAAAGACAGGAAATGCATCATAAAAAAAAACCCTTGATCAATTAGTGCTGCAATTGCTAATATCCAGCCTCTAACAAATTATCTTTCAATCTTTTCTCCACACCCCAATGTGTCTCAAAGGAAGACACATACAGTTTCATACATACAGGAACAACAGTTCATGCGTTTTAGTGAGATACAGTATACTGATGGTGCTCAACACATACAGTAGCACGTGTGCCATTTTGCGTACAGGTTCATGAAGTCTCCTTCTTGGCTTTTGAATTATGGCCATTGTAAAAGTCATATTGGGCATCTGCACTTGTACAATGGTCAAATCACTCACTAGTTGAACCTGGGACTTTCTTGTAGTAGTACAGCTTGCCTGTTGACAACCATTTTGCAAGTACTGGAATCCACTTCTCAGATTTGATGTTACCGATAGAATAAACATTGCTTTATTATTTCACATACACCAAGACCTTGTTATATCTCTGCCATAGGAGGTGCTATATTACAGATGAGACATGAAACCAAGGTTCTGACTTAACAGTTGGACTTTTACATTGTGGCCTTTAGCAACCATGGTTGACAAAAGAGCTCCCTAAATGAAGTGCCTTAGGATCCTTTAGGGAGCAAAATCACCATATAAATGCAAGGAATTATTATTAAATCACCTTTTGTTACAGTATACCACTTATTCTGATATACTCTATCACAGCTGTAAAGCTACTGTAGTTCTTTTATACAGTAGCGATCCTTGCATCGGGATATTTGTCACCAAATTAGGAATAAGAAGCTCAAAATGAAAGTTACTGGTTGGGAGGGTAGTGAGGCTAAACAAATTCTTGTGATCTGAAATTGTGTGACTGGATTGAGGAGAAGTAAAAGACTCCAGGTTCATACTCATAACTGGAGCTCTTATTAAAAAATATTTTTTAATTGTAATTGTTATTACTTAATGAAAAGGTTTGTGCTCACTAAATGTTGGTGCTTTAAGCATTTTGTAGCAGTTTGATACTATCTAGCAGTTTCTACATATATTTTTTATATAGAGGATTATAGTGCAGAGTATTAGATAATCAATTTGTTTCAATATGTCCCTTAAGATCATAGACCTAGATATACAGCTCATTTATATTAGACCTCAATTCCCATGATATAACTAGGGGTACTGCAGTTTCACAGATATACATCATTCAGGGAATGGTTTTACCTGATTGTTGACATGGATAAACTACTTCATGAAAAAACACATACACTCCCTGCTATTTCCATGTGGTTTGTTTACGCAAAATGATTTTTCCAATAGCGACCATTATTTGTCTCCATATTTTTCTTATTCTACTGAAAACAACAACCCACCAGAATCAAGCTAATTAGATCCTTTGTATAACAGGGTTATGAAAAGGAAATAACACATGACAGAGCATACAGTATGAATCTCTTTGGGGAATTGTTTTTTCCAAGCATGAAAATAATAAAAGATTAGCTCATTATTATCATAGTCCATATATAGTGTATGCAGAAGTGTTATACTGTATTGCAGGTATCCCTGTCATTTGCATTAAAGGTTTTAAACATGTAAATATTATTCAAAAATAAACTTGTGAAATACATGGTGGTGGCATTAACAAAATGACCAATAAACATGTACAGTACTCTGCACACATGAAAGTAGCTGCACACACTTCAACACTGGTGCCTTTCTTTCACCCTGGGTGGGACAGAAGCACAAAATAAGGAATGACTTGCCCCAGGCATGTGTTACAAGAATAGCCCTTTCCATGTCATATTCATTATGCTGTTCTTCGTAAATAATCAGACTTCATGTAAATTATTACACAGAAATGTTAAATATCCAATTAGCACATTTATTACCAGCTTTCGTGGAACTCTTATATTTGCATGATATAGCAACAACTTATTTTAATTTCATGTTATAGTTTGATGATAAAAGACAGATCTGTAGCTTGGCTGATATAACAGAAAGCCGTTTTTTATGTGACGATTCTCAGATATTTGACTGAATCTGCTACAGTTTAATTAATTGTACTTTTCTTGAGATCTACACACACAGTCTGAATATTATTTCAGATTCAAAACTTTGAAACTCAACCACAGCACTTATAAAACTTTTAATACGGCTTTTGAAAAGATGAAAGCTCAGGCTTTTTTTCCCCACAGTAAGTCCTTTTGGTTTTGCAATGCGAGTGGTGTGCTCCAAAGCAAAGAAATGTGAAACATAGTCCAGTCCTTCACATATTGTTTTCACATTTGAAATCAAATGGCAATATACCATAAGTAAAGTTTTCTTTCTGAAAGAACAGTTTCTCCCATCATCTACTTTACCTTCTGCCAATTAGTGTTGCACTGTTAAAAATATTGCTACAGTGTATATGCTGAGTTACAAAGTTGCTGAATACTGTGGCATATCAAATGGGCTGCCCTCCTATATGATCACTTCAATTTTGTCCTTATGGTCTCCGACCTGAACTTTGTGTTACCCTTCAGTACAGTTCATACTTCCTCACTTACAGTATTTCATATTGTAGATGGCAGTAGATGTAGATAGTACAGTACAGTATGTAGATATTTCATACTGGAGATGGTATGATTTCTATGAATAATAATACATTCCTTAGTTTTGATAGTGCTTTTCATCTAAAGGACCTCAGATCTGATAGATATATACTGTAGGAGAGGACTGCTGCATTCATCACTGAAGTGCTGTACCCACCTGGAAGGTATACAACAGCACCACTACACAACATGACCCATGTCAGGGTTTACAGGTTGAATTAAGGAGCAGCTTTATAAAGACCAGGAGGTCCAAAGTGGAATTTAGAAGAACAATGGAGATACTACTTCTAACCTTTCCAAAAATGCTGTGGGATTTTTAATGACCAAGTAATTGGTATCTTGGATTGACCATCTTATCAGAATGATGGCTTCTCCTATAGCACAGATACTGTATAACAAGTGGCTGGTGTACAGTATGTAAAATAATAAAATGTTCATTTAAAGATGAATAAGATCTTGTGAAAATCTAGAGGTGCCATTAAAAGTGAAAAGTACTTTCCAGTAAAGCCAATTTATTTGCACTTTCACAGGCTGTTTTGCCTATATGTAAAACATTTACCTTGAAGTAGAAATGAAGTTTATTAATACTGTGAGTCCAGTTTTCTTGTCAAGTCACTTTCAGTGGACTTTAAGGTAAGGTTGTCTGTTCTCCATCCATCCTTCCATTTTCTAACCACTTCTTCCAATTCAGAGTCACAAGGAAGCCAGAGCCTAAGCAACTGGTGCAAAGCAGGGTACACGCTGGCACTGGACAGGATGCCAGTCCATAACTGGGCAGACAAACACAATCACAGACATGCACGCACTCACGCCAGGGACAGATTTCCCAGAAGCCAATTAAACTACCCGTATGTCTTTTGGACTGTGGAAGAAAACCACCACTGAAATTGAACCCAGCGCCCCAGTGCTGCAAGGCAGCAATCCTAACCACAGTGCCACCATGCCACCAAGTTCCATTCTGTCTTTGCATAATTTTGAAGAATGACCATCCTGATCCAGGAGTTGTAATTGGTACAGTGTGGTGAAGGTTCAGCACAATATCCAAGTGTGGAAAAGCTCATTCCAGTTGCTGCAAGAAGCTTGATTTAAATTAGCTGTTTGTAATTGCTCAGTGACAACTGTTCAATCATTTCTGCGAAAGCGGTCTCTAAATCAGATGGCTATTAAATCAAAGCTGTTGCTGTAATCAAGTCTCTGTGTGGAACCTGTTGACAAAAATGGTCAAGAATCCAAAATCTTCAGATTTTGAAGCCACATATTCAAACTGTCAATTATGACGTTAAATCTTTCATCTTTCAATTTTTTCAGACATAGTAATTCTATGTTCTCGGTATTATTTTCACCCACATTTTTCGATTTATGTCATGGTGCACGCCGCTCTGTCTCACTGCTACACTTGCTGATTTTATGTTTCTTATTTGGCAAACTGATCTGTCAGGCTAGGACCTTGTGAACGAGAGAACAGAACAGAAAGCAACCACTAGTCCTAAGAATCAAGAACATCCTTCTTAATCCAAATGGGGTTTCACTTTCATATCTGATGCTCTTGATTTCCAGCTTTTTCTTGTAAAGCTGATCTCAAATGTGGCCACAGCAAATCATTAATTACAAATTGTAAGGCCTTGAAATTGAAAAGTACACTTCTATAATGTCATAACATTTTACTCTTTCGTTTTCCCTTTAAAGAAAACCTAAAATGACAAACACGTGCGGAGAAAAATGAAATACGTTTTTGTATTTTTCCATATTATTTTTATAGAAATGTATAATCACCAAGGATCTAAACTGAGCAGATTTACACCCAGCAGATTTTGTCTTAGCCAATTGTGTGTATTTTATGTCTTGTCTTACAGCTATAAGCCCCATGACTACGCACAGGGGAGAGTGAGGTATTGTAGGCAGACTCCTTCAATCTGGCCCCCTTCAATAACATGATAAGGCCACTTAGCCCTATATTGGAGTTTCAGCATCTACTGGGCAAGAGATGCATGTCTGCAAATATCTGGGAGGAGTAGGGTCCACTCTACCCCCCTCTACCCTCACACAGAACTGGTGGAATTACCCTCTTGAGGAATCCAAGTTAATATCAGCTAGGGACATGACCCAGGATTGATTCCATGACCACAAGGCTCAGCTTGTGCTTGGGTTAGTGACTTTTTGAGCCACTCACAAAGCCTTACATAATATTTTAATCACATTGCATTGTCATTTATTTCCTCTGCGTTTCCCTGTGCCCTGAAAAGATAAGCATCTCTACAATACTCAGTTGTTATTCATTAAAATCCATTTTATTTTCTGAAGAGGTTCAAGTGGGGATGCTGCATCAGTATGCAGGCTGCAAAGGAGCAAGTAGAGGTTAATTCCACACTGAAGAGTAGAAAGAAGGAAAAAAAAACATTTTTTGGAGGTTGAGCCTCCTTCAGGTATAAGAGGAACACAACTGAAGAAGGTTCAACAGCTGAAAAATTGAGTATTGAGTTTTTGTTTGTTTCTACTGTTCACCAGTGCCTCTGTTGCAGTTTTATGCTTTATTTTTCTCGGTATGGCTGTTGTGTGGTGAGATGAATAAACTTCATTTGCTTTGTTATTTTTTTAAATCTAATTATGTTTGCGTCTTGAATCCCTGTGTGGATAGCACTGTCCCAGAGGGAGACAGCCGTCTGTCTTTTAACACCTTCAACTGCGCACAGAAAACAAATAAGACTTTGAATATATCTTCAAGAAACGTATGATTCTTCACTTGCCACTGTCATGCTGCAGCTGAATCAAAATGCTACACACTCTGAACACTTTTCAGGAATCACCAAAATTCTTTTTCACTAGATTTCAGTCTTGGTAATTGATTAGCGTCTACTTCTTCATTAACACTGTCCTCTTCAGCACGTACTCAAGCAAATTAGGTTAACTACATCCCACTCTGTATACAGTATGCTTTAAAGGAGAGCATCTTCTTTGAATTGCACAGCAACTCATAAACCTGCAGGTAGCCCCTCTGCATACCAAAGTAGAGTTGTCCATTGGATTATTCCCTGGAAAATGTAATTACAGGGGGAAAGGTGAAGCAATGAAGGGACCTCTCAGGGATTAGCTATAAGGTCTCTTGTGATCATGATGGCCATGAGTAATAAAACAGGGCGTACACCCTGCCTTTAATCAACAGAGTGGTGATGTGTCATCCACTCTGCTTCCACGCATCCATTGCCACCTGGGGTTTCTGTTCCTAGGGGCTAGAGCCATCTATCAGTATAATTCATTCTCCAAAACCGGGATTTACAATATACCCAGGAGACATCCTGGCAACACATGCACACAGAAGACTTAACACCTTGATTTAGTCAGTCACAGACGAGAACTGAACCTGCTGCCTAGCCACCAAAATACTTTAATGCCATAATCCTAGACAATAAACTCAAGTGATTGCTGATTAAGGAAGCGATATTGCTGTTCCCAGACAGAGGCCTGTTTTATTGCCATTAACTGGCAGTATAATTAAAAATATTGAAAGTAATGTTGATGCACAGGAAACAGCCTTCAGCTTCAAATCCAGGAGCTGAAGGTCAGGGCCAAATTAAATGCGGCTGGTGTCCTGGCAACAGCAGCAGCAGAGCCGCGCTTTCACACCATCATACCTGAGCCTCAGAAATATTTCCTCCCAGAGGCTGGCCACTTAATCCCTCAACTTTCCTGAAGAAAGCATTTTTTAATTCCAGATTCATCCCCCAACAGGGGAATATTTATCAGCCATTTTCTTTTTCTTTTTGCATCTGCCAGGCATGATAAGGCAGAGAAACGTTACCTTTACAACATTATTAAAATAATTTTCTCAGGCGGTTTGAAATGATTATCGCCTGGAGCCCACGGTCGTGGGTTAGGAGATAGCTCACCTTCATTCCGCCCTATCTCAGCGACTCTTTGAAGCTCAGAGCTGGCTGGGTGGTTGAAAATTGTGCTTGTTGCTTAAACCAGGGGAACAAAAAAAGAAGGAGAGGAAAGAGCAGGAGTCTCTCAATAAGGTAGAGAATGATAACACATCCTTTATTTCTATTCTCAAGCCTGGCTGAAATTCTTCTCCTAGTGTGACCTGTTAAACTCACACCACAATGCCGTAGCCAGTAACCATCAGCATCCAAAAATGAGAAGTCTATTAAGATGATACCGGGTTATTCTGCCCAGTTATGGGTTTGCATTTTTACAGTCTGTGTATGAATAATAATCTTGCTCATGGTCAACACTACTGTAGATACTGCACTTTAAACTTTGTCCATGCCATGATCAAACATTTCCTGAGATGTGCTCTTAAACAATTTATGTAGTTTCTCATAAAGCCTAAATTTGTCTAACATCAAAAAGACACAGAAGAATGAACACACCATTGTAAACCTAACTGCATATATTAAATTACTGTGTAAACAAATCAAACAACAGTAAGACATGGCTACAATACTGGTATACAAACTGTGGTTATTATACAAATAGCAAGCTGAATGCACCATCTGAAACACTCTTTTACTGTAGAATTGAAAATGGCCAAATATAAAAGCAAAGAAAACTATTTTGGTTTAAAAACTGACTCTAGTACTCATTCTGCTACTCTAGTACTGATGCCAGCAAAATGAAAAGTAGAATTTGAACACCCTGCTATACTTTTAAAGGCTTCTGATTTTTACTTTTGTTCTAAATCCGTCTCCTTTCTTTATTTCCCAGACATTAGTGATCACACAGGTGACAACGCATATAAGCCCATAAAACCATTCAATGTAATACAGTATAATAATTATAATAATGTTAGTATGCACACATGCTGATCATAAAATAGCTGTGCAGTTCATAATCAGCACTGTACACTCTAATTGTAAGATTATTGTTTGGTAGTCCTGCTACAAGTTTAATGCTGGGTGCTGACTTTCCTCATGGTTCGCATGACTGTAGTAATAATTCTGAAAACAGACACGAGGCGTGCTCTATTTTCTATAATTAGACCAAAGATGTTTACTCATTTGTTTATTCAGTTTGCTGAAATCGATTTCAAATTCTCTAAACAAGCATAAAAGCGATTTTTAAACCAATGAACTGTGCTGAGGCCCTGGGTTCAATGTTGCTAACAGAATGGAGTATTGAAAGTACTGTATGTTCTCCCTGTTCGTCTAAGTTTCCTCCGGGTACTCCAGTTTCCTCCCGTAGACCAGAGACACACTTGTACTGTAAGCTATTTGGCTTCTGGGAAAATAAGCCCAAAGTGTCCGAGACAATAGCGTTTATCGTGTGTGTGTCTGCCGTGCAGTGGACTGGTGTCCCTTCCAGGTTGTATCCTGCCATGTGTCCGTTGCTTGCCAGGATAAGTTCCGGCTCTCCCATGACACTGAATTGGAGGAAGTGATTAGAAACTGGATGGATACATACAGTAGTCTCTACTTTAAACGTACCACTTTTCAATCAAGAAGTGCTTTAGTTCATGTTTTCTGGATCAGAACATAACAGGTGTCACACAAGTAAATCTGAATCCCTTTAAACATAGTGTCTCAAAGCTATTTGAAAGAAGTCACTTGTATCATGTGAATTACTTGCTTGTCATATATGTACATGCCATTTTCTCAATTTCTGCTGTTTCTGTTTACAGTTAATGAGATGAAAAGAAGAAATAAAACATTTCTGTTCCATTGACTCACTCAATAAAGAGCAGTTTCAGTTGCACTGGGCTGGACCCAGCTTGTTAAGTTTGTTTGGTGGTCCTTATAAACTTTTGCATACTTATTAACACTGCAGTGTTTTGGGTTTCATAATGAAAGCTGGAATGCCAGTAAAAAAGGTTTGCTCTGTGTTTTGGTTCCTTTCATTACTTTTCCTTCCCTTTGCTTCTGAAAGGAACTGTGGAGTCACAAGGCAGCAATCCGAGACCATAGCGTTTATTTTGACTACCTGCATGGTTATCCCCTCTCCTCTCTCAGGGGAAGCGATGAGGTTTCCCTGCGATGAGTGAGTCAATGCTGGTCTGTGGTTCTACTCAACTGGTTTGATGGAGTTAGACTGTGACCTGTGTTTAATCTATATGGAGGGGGGAACAGTGAGGCCTGGGTCAGGGATAGGAAAAGGAAAAACTCCGGCAGGTAAGACAGAGTGGAGGGAAGAATGTGAGAAAAAAAACTTGAAAGATATGCCAAAATGTAATTAGTTTGAATTCTGTTCAACCTATCAATTTAATTAGTATTCTTAATCCCACTGTAACACCTTTTAATTATTATAAATTGATAAAAATGGTAGCTGATTTATTATTCTTTTGGTCCTGTTATCAGGTTCGTTAAGGTTAATGAAACAGGAATTTGTGATTAAGAGATGAGTGGTATTCCTATTCTTATTTTATCTTAAAAAATCTTATTGCTGTTCTTAATTAGCAAATTATTAACATACACAGTAGAATACATTTCTTAATTTCAGATTTTGGTTATCAATAAAGTTCTTTACACAAACCTTTAAAATATTAGAAACCATTCACAAAAACTAGAGCAATAACAGCCTTCTTTGCAATATTTATTTCTGCACAGAATCAAAACTTAGGGATCAGTATTTGCATAAACACACATAGTAAGTTTAGAAATACAAAATAACAGGCAACAAAGAAAAAACTTAATAAAATTATGCTTCATCACTAGGCTGCATATTTTTCACTTGTTTCACTTTTCTGAAGTCACTTTATGTTATTTTTACTAGAAACCTTGAAAAATCACATATTAATAACAAACAACTTTAATAAATAGGCTGAGTCGAATGAAATGGAATTGTAATATAAACCTTTGTTTAGGCCAAAGGTTTTGTAGTCTAGCATAGAAACCACAGGAATAACAAATTTTTCTCAGTGGAAGTGCACATGGTAGTGGATTATGACAACCTTTCCATTAAATCGTGGACCAGCTTCAACTAGTGCTTTTCAGTTAGAAAAAAACATCTTATTTGTTATTTGTGAGTCACAGCTGATGTGTACTGTACACAATATGACATGTTATACTCTAGATTATTACCACTAGCATGTAGACTCTCCATAACTGAAAAAGTAGTTAACCAATGCACGTATTATAGCATTAGATACATTTTGAAGACTGAAGATCTCTGGCATATTGGATTCATAATCCTGTGCTTTTTCAGCACATCTATGTACTTAACTTATACCATTCCTTAACAGCTTAATTTTTTTGTTCTGTATACTCTGGTCTTGTATAGAATCATATTGGCTATGGTAACCACTAGCCCAAGGGTTATTTTCAGAAGGTAGCTTTTTCTACCCACAATTCTTTGCAGCTTCAGTGCGGAGCAGTGCTTCCGGTTCACGTGGACTGCAGGATGGGCTTTTGCTGTGTTCTTGAACAATGGTCTTCATGTAATTTTCAACAGTTAATGCCCTGCTGTATAACTGGGTACCTTCCAGGTCATCATTGTACATCAGAAAGTGTTCCTGTCTGACTCATCTGGTTAAATGTATTTTTATCTACTCTTAATGTGCATGTGCTAAAATTCTCTGGTGTCCATGTTTTTTGCTTCCAAAAAATGTATGAGGAATCCTATTCATAGAACACAGCAATTTATTGTATTCCAGGGACGAGGGACACCTGTTTTTAAGAACATCTCTGAAGACAATTTTAGGTTGGCCACTCAGTGTGGATGACAGAGCTGGGCAGAACCTCACACAAAAAACACTGAGGTCAGACACCCTAAGCAGAAGCTTGATATCATGGATTCTCTTGATCTTGATATTTCAGTTCCCCACATTAAACTAATATCGGACATTAATGTGACTGATTCATAATTACTGTATCAGATCTGTTCATGCATAGGAGTAACTGAAATGAAAACTTTACAAGGCAGAGTGATTTGATAAATTATGTGAGGGCACAGCATTGTGCTCTGTTATGCTTCAAGGGCTTTCATGTATTTTTATTATGCATACAGTTAATCTTCCTTATGAATATTACATTTAGTAAATCTGAAAACCATAACATTATAAGTCTTACACTCCAAGCAAAATTCTGGGGCTGACTACAGGCATCTCCGATAAATGGCTTGAAGCGGATTAGCCAATATCAAAAGCATGTACTGGGGCTACGAGCTCTGTTTTCAGTAGCTGAAGGGCCGTGACCTTAGGATTTGGATTCCTTCTGTCTGAAGCCCAAGAAAAGTAATATCTCTTCTAAAGTATGAGCTGAGCACCCTCTTTCTTTAGCAACATATGCATATAATGAGAGCTGTGCCAGACATGCGAGGCTGGAATGACTGTCTAATCTTCTGAAAGGAGTCAGACACCTATTGAGGTAATAAAACTAAAGATAGTTGAGCTTGTATGATTAATTGAAGGGGTTCTCGGAATTTTAAAGCTTTTTTTTCCTTCCAGTTTTGTTTCCCTCAAGGGAAATTTTGCTGCTAGAGGCCTGTGAGGGAAATGCTAAAAAACACCTCTGAGAACTGGCTCCTCATTGTGTGTATAGTCTGAACAAGTACATGTTCCCAAGAGAGTCCTAACATTGTAAAGACTGAAGCTTTTCCATAACAGGGTTCATTATTAATCCTTTTGCTCTCCTTTTTTTAAATAGCAACTTGCTTTTAGTAAGAAGGAGTGTTAGGAATAAAACTGTAAAGTATGTTTGCCAACTACTGAATTTATTGTTTAGAATAAACACAGTTCTCGGTACAGACTTAATATTGCAAACACTGTGTGTGTATTCCCTGGTCCCATGTCCTAGTGCTATATTTCTCTTTAATTGTGTTATTTAACTTTCAGAAAGATTGCGATTGGAATATGAGACTGCTTGTAATTTAAAACGCGACAAATCAATTTACATTTACATTTTAGCTTTAAGTTATGAAACATGTTTTGTGGTATGGGACAATCTAAAATAAACCTCACGTACTGACACACAAAGTGATAGAGTCATGTGCTGTACAGTATATCCAATCTGTGTGCTCAAAAGGTGTCTGCAAATGGGTGGCAGGTTAATCTACAGGTTAGCTTTCAGTATTTCATCTCTGCGGCGAGAGGCTGCCTCTTGCATTTATTTGCTACAGCCCTCTGGTGCCTTTCGGAGCAAATTGATTTTTTCCCTTTATTAAAACAGAAACCAATACCTCTCCAGCTCTTGTTCAGTGCATCCTGGGACCCTTCTTGTCTGCTTTGTACCATTCATTTCCAGGTCTGTAGGTTTGAACATTTAAATCAGAAAAGAAATTAACTTCACTCTCTTATCCCAGAAAGGTCTGGACAGTGGCTGTTGTTCAGTGAAGTGTAGCGACATAGCCCATGGGACACAATACTGTACAGGGCAGGATTTCTACTGACGGCTGCTATCTTTGAATACCAAAAATGATCAACTGTTCTGATGTGAAATGTATAATATCTGCTCTCGCACAGATCAGACAACCCTGAAGGTAATAGACTTGACTACCGTGAAATGCCAAAGGTGGAATGGAAGATGTAGTGATATTTCGGAAACAAGAATAAGTACTGTATTAATTTTACTCATAGTCTTTACAAAAAACAAAACCTATATTTAACAGTGTTCAGCAAACAGTACACTGAGCTGTTAAATTCATGTCATAGGTTACTGTTTTTCTGCCACGGCCATTTGAAATACTATTTACTCTACCATTTTCTGGCTTTCACAGAAAAGACCTGTGCACTTTCACTTTAAATAGTATGTAAATGAAAAATAAAATGGTTAATACTATTCAACACAGCCAATATCTTTTCTCAAGTGTTTAAAGGGAGGAAGCCTACATTAGATATTATCATTCCCCATTATTAGATACATTCATAATTATGAATGAAATGTTACCATTGTGCTGTATCAGAGTAGAATTTCATTTTTGTGATGTTCTAAATAACTAATGCGGCACGTTTTGCGGTTTCCGAGGCACTGAGGAGAGAGTCACAAATGGCATATTTTATTTACAATTTTTACTCAAGATAGCCCACTGAGAGGTGAAATCATGTTTACATCCAGGCCTGTACAGGTAAAGTACAGCTTGGTGTTTTCCAGATGCAGCCAAGCAAGCAGCAGAAACAAGCTACTGCAGGTTTCTGTCTGATATTACATGCATATTCTCTATGCATATGTTTAAATCTGAAACTGGGATATGCACACCAGGTTTCCAGAGGAAATCTTTTCCAGATGGGGGGACACGGCTAAAAACGATTTCTCTAAATCATTCATGACATGAAATTTTTCTAAATGTTTCAGGTTCTAATTTGTACCTCTGCCATTCCGTTTGTCTTGTATATACATGGTAGACTATTTGGACTTCATCACTCACACAAACTTCAAAGCCCAAGAGTAACCTTCTATGTGACCTAATGCAAAACATCTTTGGCTAGTTAGACATCAGAAACAACTACAGACCAGGAAGGTTACACCTGTGAGGAGTGAGAAAAGTTGTGCGCAAAATGAAAAACAGCTCTGTGAGTGTATGAATAAATGTTGTATTTCATTTATTAGACCAAAAAGCACTAGGTATTTCGGTTGTTTCAAAGGGCTATGGTAAGACACTATTGCAGATTTTTTGTCTTAAATGCTAAATAGTCTAATAATGATTGAGGTTCCTATACTGATAAATGTATTTGGGAGTCATTTCATTACATCAGATAGAAAAAAGTACAAAAGCCCAGTATTTTTGCTGCAGCTAATCCTATAATTTCCTTTCTGATAACGGTTATCAGATGACTGATAACTGCAGAGCGTACAGGAAGCAAGACATTGATAAATTACAAAATTACAAAATGAAGGTTGTTTGTTGACTGTGACAAGGATTTTTCTAGGCAGAGGATAATAATTCGCTTCTGTTTTTAGGGTTCAGATTAGCTGGCCAAAACTCTCTTGGCTATCAGCAAAATGGCCACCTGCAACATCCTGGGTGTCTGTGAACACACAGTGACATCACAGACAGGTGCACCACTCTACCAGTCGACTCTCCTGTAAGGCACCACAGAGATTAAACTGTTTTAAAAGATGAATCCCTCAACCCTTCATAGTTGGGAAGGTCAGTGCAGTAGGTCTACGCTTCCTCATTTTCCCTTTGTGGGTAATAGTACTGACGGTATTAATAGCAAAGCATAGAAAATTAGTATTACCTTTCTAAAAGAAAAAACCTCAAAACCATACTTCTTAATGAAAGAATCTGGATGTATATAATTATGTTCTATCAGTAATAAACTGACAATAGTCTAATCGAGACACTTGTTGGTCTTTAATATACATCAAACAGAAGAATTAAATGAACAATGATCTGTCCTTATACGGCAAACATTTTATGTGTGCAACTCTCCAGAAATTATACATTTAAATTATTAAACTGTATTTTATCTGTTTGGCCAAACCCTAACTCTACATGTGAAGTAGCCATGTGATATACAGTAGTTTAACTCGCCTTGCTGAGGGAAATGCAACCTCCCTGTAAGGATGAGGCCTGCTTGCAAGGAATGAGCTAGAAAGCTGCTGCTTCCACATGATGGGGTGAAGGGTGGAGAGCAAGAGACATTACACAACTTAGTGCTCCTGAAGCAAGCATATTTATACACAGCAGAGCAGAAGGGGGAGAGTTTAGGGTTTTAACTTCACCCAAACTTTTGTTTAAAACTTCATAAAGCTAAACAATTTTCTAGAAGCTGCTTCCACTCACCTTTGCCCATGAACATCTGTATACAGTATGCCTCAGGTAAATGTGGTAGACTATAAGGAAACACATTTAAGACAAAAAAAGCTCTTTCTGTAGGCATTCATCAGGTGATAGATGATTCCTCCTGCCATTCATTTCATTTTTCATTCTTTTAGGACTCAGGCATTCAAATGCAATTTTCAACCAGACAAAAAGAAAACCAACAACAAACAAACATGTTCATATCGGTACTTATTTTTACTGCAATAACTTTCAGTGCCGCAGAAGCTCATTTGTAGAGTAAAATGCTTTCCATGCTTTCAGTTTCCCAAGCTGTGAGAAAGGCTAAAGCCGAATTAAATTGGTTCAGCACTCTGCATACAGATGGCAGAGCCCAGTGCCAGGTAAAAATATCATTCTTCCTTTCAGAATGTGACAAAAGAATCACTACCTTAGCACCTGCAATTTCTAACATCTTTCTTTTAGCCACTTTGAAAAAAAAAAAGGGAAGCCTCAGGGTCTAGTCTAGTCTGCATAACACAATTTGCATAAAATAAGACCATCTGTTTCAAAACCTTTTGACTGTTACTTCAATATGTTAATGTTCAGCGACAGCATTCTTTCTCCACAGGCTCCCTGACTTGAATGCTCAACAAAGCCACTGCTTTGTCCCGTAGGTCATATGTCCTCCATAATGGCTACAATTTTAGTCTGATTACACTACGTCGAACTTCAGAAATTGCCGGGTGCTGTAAGGCTTGTGCTTTCTTTTTTTCTGTCTCCGTTTCGCAGTCTGCTCCGGAGGTCAAATGGGCATCCCCATTCTAGGCCACTCACGAGCAGCAGTTTTTAAAACACAAGTTAAACATTGTTTTGGAATGAGAATTGACATCGTGCTGCAAACAGTTTAATTCTGGCTGGTATTTGTTAGCTTTGTCTGTGAGCCAATGCCAAGCATTTTCTTCTTTTGTTACGCATTTCACATACAGCAGAAACGATATCATTTATGAATTATTTACGATGAGCCTGAGCTCAATTTAACAACTGTATTGTTGGCCTTTCAATTTATATTTCAACATTCTACCAGCTTTTTTCAGAGCACAATTTGCATCCAATTTTATGAAGAAAATAACGATATCTATAAAACACATAGATGTGAAAGACACGTGAATACTTTGTTTTCACTTACGTGTAGACATTTTACACTCAAAGGCAAGCCAGCTGGATTTAACATGGGGAACAAAAGGGTGTAGTATATTTTATGGCAGTTTTGAAATTCATGCCAACAGTTAAGTGCATTTGTATGTTAATTATGGTTTTCCAGGGTAAATAGAAATCCAAGGTATAAAAAGGAAAAAAGAATAAGTGCAAACATTAGTTCAAGTAGGTAGCTACATTAGTATGCATAGGCTGCAAAGGAACAAGTAAAGGTTTATTCCATGCTGAAAAGAGAAGAAAAGAAACACAACGTTTCGGATGTTGAGCCTTCCTCACACACTGAGCTTTCTTCACACACCTGAAGAAAGCTGAAACATGTTTCTTTTCCTCTCTTTTCAGCATGGAATAAACCTCTACTTGTTCCTAAGTGGTGAATTGCCAGGTTCTCAAGCTTATTTTCATCCTGTGATTTACTGGTCTATACATGATGAATTTGACCAGATATACTGTAGCTTAATTGCTTTAATGTGCTCTGTGTAGTGTGATCTCTGTTTAGTTTTATTGGCCTGTTGGAATGTACTGTACATACAGTACATTCTAATAACAGTTGAAGTGATTGTGAAGTGATTATGATATGAATGCTGCAGCTTATTCGATTTGATGAGAATGACAAAGGAGGAACACGCCTGATACAATGTACATTGTAAAAACGTGACCTCATAAGACAGACTCCAGACTCATAATATTAAAAGAGAAACAGACCCCTTATTCAGATTATTCATATGCAGATTTTCTAAGAACAAAAGAATGGTTACAGACATTCTCCCATCTGATTTATTTGGCTGCTTGTAACTAAATGATCCAAGGTTCTCATCCAACCATTTCTTGATATAAGCCAGGATACTAGCTTAAACAACAGGTCTCAGTAGCTTGTTCCAGATTCCCGTTCCCAGTTTTAAATGTGCTTCGCTCCTAAAACAATGCCTCCTGTTACCAGTCTTAAACACACTATAGTTTCCAGTTGTTTGCTCAGGTTTGTGTTTTACTGTTGATCCTGAAAAAGTCCATTAGGTTGACTGAAAATTTTGAACATTTCAATCTGGTCCCCTTGTTTACATCTCTGTTCAAGGCTAAAGAGATGCGGTTCTTTTAACCCGTCAGTGCTGACTATCCTCTTAAGATGGGGAATGTTTTATATGAAGCATTAGCTTGTGGGTTGGAGTGATGCTGCATTTATTTGTTTTCTTTGGCTTATACTGACATACTTATTCACACTGTCGATGCAAAAAGAAACTTGCAGTCTGACAATCAAAGTCTTGCCAAGAAAATTAATCTTCTATTAAAAACAGAGTATCACAGAGCGCTAGAAATCAGAAATGGATGGTAAACATGTAATAACAAACACACGGCTTTGGAGACTGTAGTCACCTCTGTAACCCCTAACACATGCTGTGTAGTGGAATTGTCATTTCAATGCTTAAAGCACAGTGAAGTGTTTTCCACAGATGGTCAACATGTGGAATTGTCAACCCTTTTTACCATGAGAGCATACATAAATACAGTCCATCCTAGGGCAAGTCAGTAACGAAAGTGAATTTGAAATCCACTAAATAGGATTCTTCAGTAAATAAGACTTTTTTTTCAACATAACTTCCATGATAAATAGTCAGAATTATAACAGAAGTTATAATAGAAATTCAGGAGGAAGTTTAGATTCTAATCTCATATGCTTCTATTCACCTAGGTATATACAGATGCAGCCATTCAAAATGCGCGGGCGATACCGCATTATTTTGCGGTACGCTGTACGCAGTCTACCGCAAGCTACCGGTAAATACCGCGAGTTACCATAAATTCTCCTATAATACGACAAGCAAAATAATAGTATCGGGAATTACCGCAAAGTGGAGCTAATAAAGCTCAACCTCTCATGTTTGAGCTGTGGCCATCAAAGTCTTTAACGAAGATATTACTAATTGTATTAATAATGAATGACCTTGGACAAGCTGTAAGTGTAAACTCAAAGTATTGCCCTGGTCAACATTCTTTTTTTCATTGACCGTCTTTGTAAAAGTAACACCACAGCATTTCGCAATCACGCATTTGTTTCCAATCATGCAAAGTACAGTAATTTTTGAGAATCTCCGATTCACCATGCCTTTCACATGCTCATAAAAGAGATTGATTTAGGAACATAAACATATTACCGTATGAAAACTGTACTGTATACAGTATGTATATGTATATTTAATGTCTTAACTGTGCCCGTTTAAGTATTGAATATTCATATCTAATTTTACCACTGAAGGGAAATCTTAGTAGCTGAGCATAAAAAGAATAGGAGCATACTGCAACGCGTGTGAAGGCCATAAACGATATTAATTTTGGAACATAAACATACAGTATATGGCTGGTCTCGGCACTTTAAAGAAAACATACACGAAACATGGTTTCATTATGACCAGAATCGGTCTTGAGATATTTTTAACTTGATTTACAGGATTTGAGAGGTATGTCTTAACACCGATACTACAGTGCGTAAATACTGCTCACGTATATGTTTCTAGGTATATTATGCATTTCATACGGTCACATTACTTTTGAACAACTAATAAGAAGCGCGAAACGGTATGCGTTTTAGTTTCGTTTTGTGCTGGGACTCTGCTTTTAACAATGTCGCCGTGGATCGATTAGAGATATCAAGTACATACAAGTCATTTTTTAAATGTTGTAGTTCATCTTGTAAAAATGTTACGAGTACATCATCTATCAACAATTACACAGGTTCTGTTTCCATATTGCGGATTTTGGTTACGTAATATTATTTTCTAGATTTCACGTTGTGAATATATGATTTGAGCAAACAGAGCTGCAAAGAAGTACATTATGGGTTGTTGTTTTGTTTTTTTTGCAGTTTTATCTAGAACAAGCAATGCTTAAACCTTTGTCTGATTCTTGTGAAACTATCCACACGACAGTTACAGTACCTTGGAGTTGACTTCAGTGATGTCACTGATGGGATGTTTCTAAAAATCCATACTCTGTAAAACGTCTTCTCTAGTTGTCCTGCATATGTATTCGCTAATGAAGCTGTGTGTTCTGAGCCTGGATCTCTACATTTCTGTATGAACCAGCTTAGAGGGCTAAAGACAGCTTGTGTTTAAATTGAGTGTAAGGCAATTTATGCTTCTAAAGTCATGGTCAGCATTTATTATTGTACTGTGCTGTAAACTTGTTCTGTGCCTAGTCACATTATTTTATAGCGTTTTTATAGCGTTATTAAATCCGGTGGCGCTATGTGTTAGTTTCCTGACTCCCTGACTCGTCACATGGTCTGTGATTGAATCCCATGGAACTATGACTTTATTTTTTAACAAACATTTCTTTGAAAAAATGAAACATTTCCCTTGGTCAGAGATTAAGGGTGCTGCCTTTCATCTAAAACCCTACTTGAATCCTTCTAAACTAAAAATTAGTGTTAGTGAGTTATAAATAAAGAGGTATCCAGGTAACAGTGAAATGGGCAGACAGTCTGGGGAGATCGCCCGTTTTCCATGTAAATAGTTCCCTGGTTCCGCACCCCTTGGTGTTTCTCTCGCTCTCTCTCGGGTCACCTGATCATTAGCTCGAAAGATTTGAGTATATTCTAATGGTAGTGGGGGCAGGGTGTGTGGGAACAGGTTTGGTTGAAATTGCATAGAAGATCTATGTTCTTCACACCTGAAACATTTTCTCTGAAAGCATTTTCTTCGCAGTTTAGCCGATCTTGTTACAGCATGATACAGTTTACTATTATTAACCATATTAATTTTAAGTGCTTAATGCCATTTTTTGACCAGGCACGAATATTCTTAAGTTCATATCTTCGCAAGGGAATCAGTGCGAATTGCAATACTAATTAAATGACCACAGGCACTTTCCACCCCCTCTGCCAGCAGGAACATTCCTATTCTTAGCTCAGCAGATTATTACAAACCGGGTTTTTTTACACAGCGATACAGCTTTGCGTTGTGAATCTGTTTTTCCGTGTTTACAAAGAAAGTGGAATACAGTGATACTACCTGCTATACAGATACATATGTTTAGATATTTAGACCCTTAAATTAATATCATTATTAATAATAATGATTATAATGATAATAATGATAATCGGCCAGTGAAAGCTCTGTTGTCCTTCACATCAATGCCTGAAACATTTTTTTCATAATGTCGACATACACAGTCGTGTAACTGACAGTTTGAGGTAGCCTATTGTATAAATTTCGCTTTGTTGCTGATAGGTTAAGGTTTCGAAACTCTGCCCCAAAGTCATGTGACTGATTTTTCGCCCTGTATTGTTGGTTAAACGCAATGATCACAAGCACCACCATGGTAACTGGGATGTGTAGTTTTTAATTCCGTTTGAATTATAACTGTACGTACTGTCTTCATATTTGGCCAGGGCTTTAAAGAGAAGGCGCGCCAAAAAATTTCGGTGCCGTCGTCTCCGCTTTAAAGGTAACCCCGTGCTGGAAGAATTTGACCTCGAAACGTTTGCCCAGTGTAGTTATAGTGGACATAGAAACAAGAGTTCGCTGGCATTATATAATTATACGAATTACTCGAATATAATTACATCTTATTAATTTCTTGAGATACGCGATTCTTTTAATACAGTCTTTGCTGTGCTCTAGAGGATCCTTGTGATATTTTGAGCTCTTGGTGAATGATAAGTGTCGCAGTTTAAATCATTTTCGTAGTTAGAAATTATGGAACGCTCTGTTAAAAGCAAGGGAGTTTTTATGTCCGTTGCAGTTCTTTTGAAACTGAACTTGTTTGAATTGACTGAGCTCTGTGCTGTACCACACAATGTCTGTTTTTTTTGTGCTGTCCTACTGTACTTCCTACTTTGAAAATACCTGTGAAACCGGTTTAATTCGTCACAGCCAGCCCTCCCGCAGAGAGGGGGGTTGTACTCGTTAATGTCTTAGCACAAAGCAGAAACTTCTTGGAAAGATTACAGATTTTAATCGTCTTTTTTCTGAACCAGGGAAAATCTGATCATGTTTCTCTATAACAAAAATAAAAAACTTTATTTTACATATCACCTTGAAAAGTGGCATCTTAAAACAATACAGTAGATGTAAACCACAGATTACAAAGTAAATACCCAGACAAAAGTAAACGCGTTTTTAATAAGATGCTTTTATTCGTTCATAATCCGACGATCATAGGAAGACTAATGGGGGTCTGGCTTTTTTTCTGGAAAACCATAACTCTGGTCTTGTCCAGATTGACTGTCAGCGCCCAGGTCTGACAGTGCTGCTCCAGCCTCTGTTCTATGGGCGACAGCAGGACCAGTTCCTCTGCAAAGAGGAGGAACTCGATTTCTGTAATTAATGCAGATCAGTAAATCAAGGGACAAAACAGTTATTGCGCCCGGCTCCTCAACGGGCTTCGACGTTGGCGTTGGTTTAACAGTCCGGGTGTGGCAATGTTTTTTATTATTGTTATAGAGAAACATGATCAGATTTTCCCCAGTTCAGAAAAAAAGATCTGAAGTAGTGTACCGTATACTAGTTTGTCACTCTTCTCATCCCCTCTTTGCTAAATGGCTTTTGAATCGAGTCACATGAAGACAGAGGTGAAACAGCCCTACACAGCCCTGTCGCAGTACACAAATATAATTATATCTTATTAATTTCTTGAGATACGCGATTCTTTTAATACAGTCTTTGCTGTGCTCTAGAGGATTCCTTGTGATATTTCGAGCTCTTGGTGAATGATAAGTGTCGCAGTTTAAATCATTTTCGTAGTTATAAATTGTGGAACGCTCTGTTAAAAGCAAGGGAGTTTTTATGTCCGTTGCAGTTTTTTTGCAACATGAATATAATTATATCGTTATTAATTTCTTGAGATACGCGATTCCATATTATATTCCCTTTTAATCAAATTCTAAAAGTATGCTTGTTGACTCCAGTATCACGTTAGTTAAAGACTTCGATGCTTAAAATGTTTAGGGAGAAATGGAATACTGGTGTGTATGTTTTCTTTAAAGTACCGAGACCAGCCATATACTGTATGTTTAAGTTCCAAAATTAATATCGTTTATGGACTTCACACGGGTTGCAGTATGCTCCTATTCTTTTTATGCTCAGGCACTAAGATTTCCCTTCAGAGGTAAAATTCCATCTAAATATTAAATACTACAATGGACACAGTAAAGACGTTTACTGTAAATCTTTATACGACAGACCAACGGACCACGAGTGCCCCTGTCAGTCAACCAATCACGTACCGCGGTACCCCGCGTCATCTTGCGTCACGATGCGCGACACCGTAGCCAATTACCTCCGGTACGTGTCTGTACTGCGCACTTTGAATGGCTACATCTGTAAGTCTCGCACCGAGAACTTCCTGTGCCTCTCGTACCCCTTCCGCACCCCTGCAGCATCTCCCTGGTTCAATCCTCGCAACACTGAGATGGGATCTGGGCCGGCAAGGCTATCGATTCTCTCAGCTACGCGATCTATGGCAAATGTACTCTACATATCTTCTCTGCTGCCTACTAGTCAAACTACTTCAACAGGAGTTCAAGTCGGTCGCTGCGTCAGCAGGCGTAGGCTGCAAAGCAACGAGTCAAGATCTATTCCATGCTGTAAAGAGAAGAGATACAATGTTTCGGGTGTGGAGCCACACACCTTGGGCCTTGATTTTGGCAGGAAAATACAGGCTTTCATTAAGCCAAATGGATCCAAATCCTAGCGTGTGAGATCTGAACTGTAAGGTACTGAAGTTGGGTTTCCTAACCAAGCCGTTAAATGCACTGCACAGTAGCCCTCTCTGTGTGTGGCCACAGGGTTTATATCATCATGTTGCACATGACATACTGTGTGGAGCTTGCTCAGTATGATGTGAAAACATTGTAAAGAGAAGAAATTTCATTGTCTCCAGTGTTTTTACAGACACTCTGCTTCATTTACCTGGGTTGGTGTCAATATACATTTGAGTCATGCTCATAATGTCATTAAAACATTTGCCTCTCGGCAAAGTAATTATTGTCTTATAATATGATACGGCGTGGTGCACTAACTAGCTAAAATGTGTAATGTATTAAAAACTTCTCTTTGCCTGGAGAAAGGGTATCACCAGTCTATCTAAATAGTCCTGTCAACTGTGCGAATTCCTTTTGTCTAACTCCATTATACATCCTAGCAGATTATTTTTTCTGCACAATATGCAAGAAACAGTTGGTTTCACTCTTTGTCTCGGTTACTCCTCTTTCTTTAATTGTCATACATCTTAACAAAAAGTACTACTGATATTAACTTTCACTGGAATTCAGACATGTCATGTCCAAGATGGCAATCCTAGGAGACAGGTACTAGCATCAAATTTTATTTTAAATGTCTGTGTGTTTTGGAAGAGATCTATTTGGTGCCTTAAATTCTGAGTATGTTACAATTCATATACCGTTGCTGCTGGAAAACCATTATTCTAAGGCAGTGGTTCTCAAACTGTGGTACGCATACCAGTTGTGGTATGTGGTATAGCGCCGCCAGGCGGTATACCATAAGACCCTGGAACTTTGTTGTGTGCACTGAAAAACTGGGACAGGTTTTCATATTTTCTATTTTAATAAAATTTGTTTGTGTCGAATACGCAGCATACATACTATGATACAACGCACGCTAATACTTTACAGGACACAAGAGCTACTATGTAATTCTATACCATTCTATAGGAATGCGTGCTATGAACGAAAGCGGCCAATTGTATTTAAGAAAAGTATCTCCAGCAAATAGAGAGGTATGTGAATGTGCGTGATTTTGAAACAATGCCAATGCTCTAAGCACAGGAAAGCATAGAAACGTACTAAGAATGCTGGTAATCTTGTGAGCACAGGAAAGCGTGATAGATAACAGAAAAACATTTAAGAACTGTTCTAGGTTAATTTGAGAAAAATACACAGAGCGTCTCTGTTTCGCTCTCATGCGCATGAAATAAAAACTTCTTTTAACTTCTGAGACAAACTCCTGAAATGGAAACGGGGAAAAATGCAAGCTTACGAATTGCTCAAGCAGGTAAGCCCCACACTACTTGTGAAGAACTTTGTTTACCATTGGCAAAAGAGCTGACACTTATTATGTGTGGAGAAAAAGCTGCTAAACAGCTCGACCTGCTGCCCCCTCCGAAAGACAATTATTGATATGGCGAATGATGTCAAAAGCACGCTGATAGAGCGCGTTAAGATGAGCAGGTGATTTTCACTGCAATTAGATGAGTCTATATATGTCGTTGATTTGGCCAATTTGCACATTTACGTTCGATACGAGTTTAAGGGCACGTCCCATGAGGACTTTCTGTTCTGTAAACCGTTTTCAACAGGAACTACAGGAGAGCACATATTTCAGCTTCTGAATGAATTTATCGAAGAGAATGGCATCGACTGGATAAAATGCGTCGGAGTTTGTACAGACGATGCTAGAGCTATGACAAGCTGACACAGCGGTGTAGTTGCATGAATTAGTGAATTGTTGTGAATTGTATCAAGGCTCGACCAATTAATTCACATCTGCTTTCCTTGACTAAACAGGCTCACCCCTCTCACTAAAATGGTTTTTTATTCTTTATTTTTAATTGTTGTTGTTCCTGTCATCATTTTGTAAAGCGCTTTGAGAAGCCAACTTAAAAGGCACTACATCAAATAAAGTTTATTATAATATTTATTATATGTGTATGTGAGTGCTTGCATGCACGCGCGCTCATGTTGGTTTTGTCAGATGTTCTGCGGTTCCTATGAGAAGATGATTTTGTAGGTGGTACTTGGATGCTTTGGTTTGATCAGGGGTGGTACTTGGTCCAAAAAGTTTAAGAACTACTGTTCTAAGGTAATACAGATTAAATAATAAATTCAAAAGACAGAAAATAATTGACATTTTCTCAATGAAAACAGCCTGAACTTGAGTTTCTTCTAGACAGCTTGTGTAAGTTGATGTTATCCAAGTTACATTATATTAAAAAATGACTATTTACAGATTGGTTCACTGCATGGCGAAGAGAGTTCAGCAGAATATGAATAAGAAAATGGTATACATGTCTATTATGTTGACTAAATTAATGCAAGCCGAGAAGCACCATAAGAAAGCCCAAGAGAGTGCAGTCCTTGTACTGTCAAGACAGAGAAGCGAGAGAAAAGAAACAGTGATCACAAGAAATGGGAGAGTGGGCCTTGCACCCAGAAGACAATTCAGAAGGATGAGAAAGAGGGCACAGGCAAATGAAAATCATTTTAGGCTACTAGTTCTATTGTGGTTTCTCATTAATTACTAAATCTCTAATAAAATATAAGATTGATTGTGTATATATCTTTCATATCAATCAGAATGTATGTGGAATTAAAGTAGTCTGAGTTTCACTATGCATTTAAAGACAATATTGAGTTATATATGCAAATGCAACTTAACTTACTGTCAATTTCTTTCATGTCAGCCACATCTAGAAATGTAAATTACAACTGATTAGTACATACTGTACATGTATGGTACGTAGCCAATGAATAATTATTACATTAGTTCTAACTATTATTTTAGCAATATGTAATAGTTACAGTATCAATATAAAATGTTTAAAATATGTTTCAAATATCTGTCAAAATTGCCTTTATGCCTGTGTAATAGGTTATTAAAATTATCTTTTAAATATTTTATGCATGAATGCATTAAATTACCCATTACATTACTGGGATATGAATGGGCTTTCTCTCTTTTACTTTGGCTGTTTCAAAGCAAGAGTGGTTTCATCATTAAATAAAATTAGATGAAAAAATAATCAAAATATGCACAGTTGTTTGTGGGTATACTGTATACAGTATGTATATCACTTAGTAAACTGCAGGGTTGATTTGTGAGTCAATCAAGTTTGGGATAAGTAATCAGAATTACCTGTAACTCAGGGACTGATTACACTAACAACTTCTGTGATGATACAGTATGTGAAAAACACCTTTTTTTTCATTTTAACAGAGTTTACATGTTTTTAACTAAGAAACAGAATCAGTGAAAGGCAAATTTAAATGGATTTCACATGAAAAATAATAAATGGAAAAAATGAACACACAATTGAGCTAGATATGAGCTACCTAAAAACAGAAATAAGTTCACTTCTACAATGATTCAATTCTAAAACAATACTTCCAGTCTAAAATACAGACTTTGTACAAATCAAACACTGATTTTCCATTCACTTCAACAAAATCATATCATTTTGAGATAAAAAACCCACTTGGTAGAGTTTCAGCAAGGCTAATAGTGCTCAGTCACTAAGGTTCCTCTAAGGTATTAAGATGGAAGTATGGAAGTACTGTAGAGGAAGTATGCATACAAGTCTCGCAATTCCATTATTTTCCAAGCATTCTCCCACAAAGACACACCTCTCTCAAACAGCTGTAAACCTGTAACAACACAGACCAAGGGAACTGTAATTGGATAAAGGCATAGAGAACCACAGAGTATTCTGTATGTGCAGAACTTTGTCTATTCTAGTTGCTGCTTGACTCACAGAAACGCATTTGATAATATACTGTAATAGATGCACTGTATTGTGCAATAAAATGAAATAAAAATCTTGGATTAAATTGACTCTGTAGAAATAAAAAGTTATTTGAGGAAGTGCTACACCACTGTAAGAAGTTTCTCCTTTATTATATGCATCTCATGTTGTAAAATTAAAACATCAACAAGGGCTCCCATGCAGTGTGTGCAAGGGCTCTGACTGTACATGCCAGATAGGCTGAACAAATGAACTGGATGGACTGGTCCCACCCGACGGGCTGTAAGTGTGACACCCGTGCCCTAACTCTTTACCAGGTTTGAATTTGTTCTCTTCCTGCTAGCTCTGGTATATAGGACAAACACCAAAGTCACAAGCTTTTGAACAAGTTTTATTTCTCATAGCTGTCTTCCAGCGAGATCTCGAAGTGGTTTCGCTGGCTCCAAGTCTCACTACCCGGCCCACAACTCTCGGGGCAGTCTGGTCTGTCAATCTGACAGATAGCACCTACCAAATGACTATTTGCTATTAAATGAGGTTGCTCCCACTCTATATGATTATAAATTGAAAAATCTTGCAACTCTGGCCAGGGTGGTGGTTTATCAATAATTCATTGCTTAGTTGTCAGTCTAGTCTTTGTGAAGAATCGTACATCGTCTGAATGTTTGTTTTTAACACTTAAGGACTCTCCCCCTAAAACTTTACTAGGTCTCTACATTATCTTTCAGAGCTACTGTGTCCAACCCATTATTTCATAATGATTTTGCTGTATATGTAGATGCCCCCTAACTGCTCTATTACTATTACTATTACTATTTCCAGATTGTTGGCAACTCTAGACTATTTTGACTCAGCTTGTCAAATTCCCAACACATAACCATTGCCATAATCATAATCATTTAAACGTTGGTGTCACATTGGCACATCTAACCTATGAACTAGAGATCTCTGACCACAAGGCTCTCTTACTAGACCTGGATGTTTCTCTACCTACCACTAAGAGGAAATGGACTATGACCTTCCAGAATCCTTCTGTACTGCTAACACCATATATATAACTTGTTAATACAGTATATAGCTTTCCACTCTTACAAAAACTCAGCTCTTTTACTTGTACTTCTACACATTTTCTACCACAGCCCTTGATAAGGCAGCAATTAAGTTTATCTACAGTTCTCATCTGACTTTGGGCTTTTGAAACCTGTCAATCAGAGCTTCCTCCTGGAAACAAAATCCCAAACAAAATTATCTACAGTAGGAATGCTTTAAATCCCTTTATTGGTTTGACTCCTATTTGACAGCCACAGGCTAATTTGTAAAATTAGGATGTTTTCAATCTGATGCTCCACAGGGTTATGTGCTGGAACCTCTACATTTCTGTATTGAGGCATGTTGTCTATTGGTCAGAATATGTGCCATCATGGACTTTCACTGCTGTGATGATGTTACTCAGATCTACAGTATTTGCATACAAAGTCAGATACTGCTGCTTAAGTTTCCACACTTTATGTGTGTCTATTTGATATTACCTTATGGGTACAACAGATCTTTTTTAGGTTAAACTGACATTTAAAAAAAGGTTGCTCAGTATTATTAATGATAGTACTGAAATCATATATTTGATGGATGTTAGAAAAAAACGTAGTGTTACATTTGACCCATTGCTGTCATCTGAAACACGCTAAGACTGTTAGAAGGGCACCTTTCTTTCACCTGCATAACACTGCTCAACTCAAACTGTTGCTCTGATGCTGAGATATTGATACATGCCTCTACATTATGTAATTAAATTAAGACTCTAATGTTTTAGAGTGGGTTTTTTTTTACTATGGGGTTTTCCCAATGTACTTAATAGACTTCAAAAAGTGGGAAATGTATGTCCTTCCATGCAATATGGTTGTCACTGCATCTAGCTAAAGTCACACTCAGTTTTTGTAGAGGGCACAAGCCCCTTCCCAGAGATTAAAAGCTTGGAGCGTGTATTATAATTAATATTAATTAAGTCAATAAATTATTTAAAGCTCCTGTAACTCTCCAGTATCTAGTACTATATGGGACATTTGGAAACATTTAAATTGTAGTTTTTTTTAAATATGCTGCAATATTATTCCACATCTTACAGGTTAGACTTAGTATTATTTTATTATTTTATTGAGATGAAAACAATACAAAGGTCTTGACCACAGCAAAAAGATTTTGATACCCATTGTTTTACTGATCTCCAGCAGAAAGATTCTTCAGGCAGAGGAGCATGTGTTTTGATTTTGGAAGGGGTGTTTCTACTGATTTGATTAGTGGAATTAATATCCCAATTTCAAGATAAATATGAACAAGGTCAATGTCATTACCTTGATATTTTATTATATAAATATTTAATTCTGTAAAGACTTAAAAAATAACAGTTTTCAAAGTAATAAATGAGCCTTTAAGACAAGAACACAAATGAGAATTATTGTACAACCTGAGTAACAAATATACTGTATCGTGCTGGGGTTGGTTAGGCACATGTTACTGGTGTGTGACCACAATGTAGTGAACAAGATATTTAAATCAGTTAATTGCCCTTGAGGGACTTACAGGGAGACTTTAAACTGAGTTTGTGAAAAGCTTTTTTATTGTAAAAACTGCAGGGGGATAAAAAAGATAAAACGTGTAGAAAGAAAAAAATGTTTCGGGGTTTGGGCATTAAAATTTTCCTAAGAAACAAAAAAGGTGGGATAAATTATGTATTGGAATGAAATGTTTTGAGGGTCTTATACACTGTATTTACTGCTCTTTAAAACAATGGAAGACTAATAGGCAAACAAAATTGTGAAAATATGTTTTAGTCAGGGGAATTTGACCTGTATCATAAATATTATATTTGTTTCTACAATTATATTTCTATCTTTCCATATAAACAACCTAGGACTTCAGTTACCTGACCAGAGAAAAAACCTTCTTCCAACCACCCCAAAAGACAGAGGGCAGGAAGTACACTGAGGCTGGGGAGGACAAGAAAAACTCAAAAGCACAGCACAATTGATTGCTTGATCAATCCCTTCCTTGCTGTCCTTTCAATATCTTTTTTTATTAATTCTCCATAATTTGCTTATTTTAAATTAAACTGAAAGGTCCAGCACTAGTCCTGATTATTTCAATTTACCTCATGATACATGTTCAGTGCTTACCCCTTGGGTTTTGAAATGTAACTATTTGTTTGTCTAAAGATGTTGAGATACAGTACAAAGGTGCAGGTGGTGGGGCTTCCTTTAGACACAGTGTGGGATTACAAAGAAGCCTGAACACCTGATGTGAGTAACAGAGCACTCTGTTCAGGCTCCTAATTGAACAACAAGCTGCACTGAGGTGCACCCTATATACAGGCCTTCCTGTAGGTAGGGCAAAGGTGGTGTGTGGGATGCCTACTGATGGGAGTGGTTTGAACACTCCTGCCACTACATATAGTACGGCATCTTTATTTCTCCAGAGATGTTCCCCTTGTGCCACTCTGCAGTGATCTCAAGACCCAAGCTCTCAGTATCCCATTGGTCCAGGCTAGGGAGGGCAGCTGTGACAATATCAAAAGCAATATTCTGCATTTAAATGAAAAGGAAAATGTCTACAGAGAGAATGCATTGACATCTCCACAAAAAAATTAAAACTACAAGTAAACAATAGGTATCTTGCTGTTCCATCAGCTGTTGGAGCAAAAAGGGCAAAAGCTGTGTTTCTTTTGATGCCACATACAAATGACGGCTCGAAGCAGTATATTTCCTCTGAAACAGGGCATTTATCACAATTTAATACATCACTGTGTATTAAATCAAGTGAGTTCAATGCACTTCAAAGCTCACTGGATCTTTTAAAGACTGAGAAACATTAGAAAGTCAACATATCAGAGATATCTCTCATCATGCTATGTATGATTACACCTTAATCCTACCAGATATGTATGACCTATAATTATTTTAGAAGAAGACATTATTTCCTTTTACATGCTCAATTTAAAACTCTTTTTAAGTCCGTGATACAAGCATAGTTCTGGGAGCATGGCTGGGTGTTAATCGCAGCAGTTAACAAGTGTTGCTCAGTATAAAGTCTAATAACTGATCAAAGTTTGACATTTACATTTTCTAATTGATGAGAAATGCTTAAAAATGATAAGGAACGATCTTGTATAGTGTGCAGAAAATATTTAATCTGAGACTGTTCTCTTCAGCTAGCAGCAAATGGGTTATTACAATTTCATACAAGTAATGGTGCATTTACCATATGCTGAATTCTTCAATATATGACATTATTTTTATGAATATCCTAAAAATTAGCAAGCATATGGCACTGCATGAATATTCCATGAGGGCTGCTCTTTGCTGACAGTGGCATTCCTTATAGAACAGTAAACTCCTGATTGTGCACATACTATATATTACAACAACTCTAATAACCTTAATTAGAGAGACACAAAACACAGGAAATTCAATAGATTTGCATTCAATAGATTGTTGGTCACAGACATCTTCCTTGTTTTGGGTGTTTTAAAATCTTTTTTTTTACTTGTCGGACCTGAGCGATAAAGTGTAATAGTAATTTAAGCAGTAAAATACTAGGCAAGACTGTCTCTACAAGTCTCTACAGAAGTCTTTAACAATGTGGAATTGTATCCAAAATAGTAAAGTCATTTCAGTTCATTTAAATCCTCTGCTTTTTTCTGCATTTCACAACTTAATTGCTTCATGTCCTATGTGTAAGCTCATAACTACCCCATGGCTCTGTGTCTGCTTACAAAATATCCCAGTCAAAGACTCTTTGACTCCTGAAGGATAATTATGAAGTAGCTGTAAATAGCTGAAGGAGCTTAGCAATATCACATGGAAGTAAAAAAGTACTGCACGTACTTCAGCCCTGTACCTCAAAGCACTGTGGGGCATGCTTTCTCACAGCAGTATTTATCCTGATACAGGTAAATTACACAACAATGGCAAATAATCACAGAACTCACACATGAGAATGTGAAGCAAGATAATGAAAAACCAGGAAGTCAGGAGCTTTTAAAATGCCCATTACACATTTTACGCCTCCTTCAAAATAAATACTACTAAATAGAACCCAGAAATTATATGTAACTATCCCTTCAAAGACCTATGCTTCGAAGGCTTGAAAGGTGCAAAATGCATTCAAAACTTTTTGTGATTTTCAGTTTTTTGTGGTATCTGCAAAACAATCATATACTGTAGGTCAATTGTTTCTTTATTGCACTCTGCACTTTACTTGAAATTATTGTAAGTAGATAATAAGAATTGGGCTGTGAAATTATTTTTAAACGTGAATAAGTAAAATCTGAATACAATTAGGGGCTTTCAATACTTTTAATTACACAAATGTACAAATATTATACACTGTAAGTACATCTATTTCCCATTGGCCCTTACCAATCATGGCCTCCTAATAATCCCCCTCTATGAATTGGCTACATTACTCTGCTCTCCTCCCCACTGATATCTGATGTTCGGTGAGCGTTCTGGTGCTCTATGGCTGCCGTCGCATCATCCAGGTGGATGCTGCACATTGGTGGTGGTGGAAGGGAGTCCCCATTACCTGTAAAGCGCTTTGAGTGGAGTGTCCAGAAAAGTGTTATATAAGTGTAAGCAATTATTATTATTATTATAATTATTATTAATTATTATCTAAGCATATCTAAGTGGCCTAAGCAAATCATGGGCCAAGACACACCTGAATATTGCCATGTTTTACTGTGAATTGTGGTGTATTTAAAGGTCTCCAAGCCTGGATCAACACAGAGGAGTTCAAAGTTTATTTCTTCTGCTGATGAAATCAGTTTTACAATCAATTGTTATCATACACAATCGCTGTACAATCGCTTACAATTGATACAATCAATATCCAATCCATTTATTTTTATTTTGAAAACAATAAAGAAATTAACCGACAGGTGACAGTGATGACACTAGCAGCCCCATCACCAAGCAAGGAGCAGCATGGGTAAAAATAGTTTTCCAATCTCTTTTCAAAATCTGAGTAAAACAGCAGCAAATGCCAGCAGATTTCAAATTGAGTGGCAATCCATTTTTTGGCATTCACTTTTCATTTTAAATATTTTAATGGTCCTTCCGATGGTATGTCTAGATTGTGTCTTTTTTTAACCACAGGAAAATTGCAGCTGAAATGTAATGTTTCAATTGTTTACTCCTTGCTTCATTTTTTTTTCACATTGTTAAGCACATTGGGATGATTTCCACTCTATAAATAAATGTGATAATGATGATAATGATGACAATTATTTTTTTTTTCTTTTTGTATCCTTCCAATTTGGAATTGCCAGCTGTTAATCATCTTGGCTCCCAGCTGCAGTTTCATACAGTACAAGCGTGGAGAGAACGGGGGCTATAAGCTCTCTCTTCAGGCCCACTCACTGAGGAGCTGCTTCCCACTCCTCTTCTAGGAGCATCTGCCTCTCTGTGATGACACTTTGACCTCACAGGAGGCCAACAAATCCTAGGATCGTAGTAGAGGAGTGTGGCCAAGGATATCCTGGCTAACTGAAGTCCTTACAGCCTTGGCAACACTCAGTTGTTTGTGAGCTTCCAATGGAGGTCCTGGTAGTCAGTTATTATAATGTAACAAATGGGTTTTGGTAAAAACTGATGTCAGAGCTGGTGCAGGAGTAGTAGAAAATTAGGTCAACAATGATCACTTTTAAATTTGGGATTCTGTTACATTTTGGTTAATTAAGAGTAATGGTTCTTGCTGGAATAGGCCCTGGTCTCCCTGTGACCCTGTTTCTACAGTTTCCCTCACTGGATTAATAAAGTATCTATCTATGGGATAAATTGATTTGAAACTGGATGGATGGATAGAGTAATAGTCACACTGTTTCCCTTAATTTGTGTACTGAGGTTAGGTTAGGTTTTGATACTGTTTGAAAGAGAAAGGTTCGGGGCTTGGCCAGGGTTAGGGTTGACATTTCCATTAAATTTACACTTTAGGTTTGAGCTTGAATTGGATGTTATGAAAATGTCAAACTGAGCAGGTGGTATGTGAGGAAACTGATTAGGGAGGCCACTGGCAGGCCAATAGGCAACTGCAGATATAGCTCCATGGCTGAAACAGAAGAAAATGCCCAGTCAAAGGTGGTCCGTGTGGTGGCAAGAAGTTCATCCTTCCTTAAAAAAACCCTATCTTAAATCCCACATTGAGTCGGCCGCAATGCATTTAAGTCAGGTTGCTTCTCATCAGAAGGGACTAGAAAGCTTATAAAGACTGAGGAGAAAATCAATGGTGCAAAGTACAGGCAAATCTTAAAAGGAAAATGTGCTCCAGTCTATACATGTGTGAAAATTCACCTTTCAGCAGAACAATGACCCAAAGCACAAGGTCAAAGGTAATGGTGAAGTGGCTAAACAAGGAGAAAGTCAATGTCCTTGTCTGCCCCCCTTATGTCCTAACTTAAATCTGATAGGTCTGTGGAAAGATTTGAGGAATGCTGTCAGACACTGATCCCCAGCCACCGGGACACAGCTTGAGCAAATTTACAACGATTAATGGGCGAAAATCACACCATCCTGGTGTGCAAAGTTGGTAGAGATTTACCCTCCAAAACCTATAATTTCTCTCAGTTTTTGAGTTCTCTTTGCAGGTTTTGCTGACATGTACAGTACCTTCTTTCTCCTATAAAAGTGTTCAATTGTTCAGTTTGAGCATTTGTGTTTTGATAAAAAAATATTCATGTTAAAAATGTGTTAATGTTAAAATATATCATTTGTAAATCAACGGATTGGGACATTTTCAAGAACACAGTTCTTTTTTCAAGTCTCTGACAACAGGTTATCTTAAGGACTTGAATAAAAATAAAAAATAAGGACCAGACCCCACACAATGGGCAATAAAAACTATAAAACTCTCTATGCATTGCAGATTCTGCTCCTAAGTGTCAACAGTTTTTTAAAGATCCATGTTGTCATTATAGCTTATATACAGTAGTATGGTATAGTGTAGTTTTACTCTTTGCTTTAACAGGTCAATTCATTAACCTTTTGTGTTTTTTATCCTCTTTTGTAATATTTGTAATGTATATGCATATATGATTTATTTTACAGTGCTTTGAGTTTATTGAAAAAGCACACATAAGAAAAATCATATTATCACTTTTATTTTATCCTATTTTTACTTTTCGGCCTGAAATTAACCTCACTTGTTACTTTGAGCTTGCGATCCCTATTCTAACCTCCTCAAACAAAACATTGCTGTAACGCTACTACAAGGTTGAGTTCAGTGGAAACCAGGGCCAGCGCAACCCATACTTGGGCCCGAGGGCAAGTAAATACAAAAGCCCCCCCCGGCTTCCTTCTCCCTCCGCCAGCGCACACAGAGCAAGAGAGCAGAATTAAAACGGGCTAACACATTGAACTTGATACTTAGTAACTAGTTATTTAAAAAAACATGGGCCTACTTTACAACTTGATTCGTCGCAGCAAACAACGATGATATCACTGAAAAGCACCTGCCTTGCGGTGCTGTTCTCTATAGACATCAAAGCCAAGTCTTTCCTGTGACATGGTAGTCCCTAGATAAGTTTTGATCAATTTAAATTTGCTAAACGAGCAGATTGTTAAAAAAATCTGTGTTTGGGAACGCAGATTTTATATTTTTGTTGACCAAATACTGCAGTAAATCAGACGGAGAGTTGACTTCATTGGGGAGCAGAGAGACAGAAACTAATTTCATTTGCCAAATCTCCGCCATGCATGTTTCCTAAACACAAGGCAAGTTTGTTGCAGGCTTCAGCTGAATTATCTCCGGTATTTTTTATGTCAAACAAAATGCCAAAAAGACAACTGAATTCGCTCACGAAAGAAGAACGTTCTTCTGTCTCAACATGGGATCGATATTTTCGTGTTCAGATTATCTTTGGGACAACTTGATCCAGTTAGAAAAACCCTGAGCAAAGACCCCCTTTTTCATTGCCGAATAACTTGCAACAAAAACAAAAAACGGCATCGGTAGACCTGGAACAGACTAACCATGGTCTAGGCAAATTTTGAGAGCTCGTTTTGCGAAAATAATTGTCCGGTATGAAACGACGGCCACCGGTTTTCGGACTGCGAAATCTTTGATTCGCAGTGGTTTGCTTCTCACTATATACTTTCTGATAATATTGTCACTCAAAGTGCTGGATCAAAAAAAATCATCGTACACCCCAAATAAACTATGCCTACTACTACCTTGCACTGGACACTCACCTTTCACAATTTCAGCCTGGCTTGGATGTACTGGCAAAGAGCTTGCTCGCCTGGGAATCATCTTCAGCTGACTTATTTTGACACTCGGTGGTACTGTACGTGCTACTGATACATGGGGAACCTTGAGCGTTTTCTGCCTCCTTTTTGTATTTTCTAATTGTCTTTTCTGTTCTTTGCGTTTCTCGCTACCCGACTTAAATTTCTGGATGGCTTTCATGTTGCACACTAACGAACACAGCTTAGCTAAATGTAAGCTTGTATGTTGCTCAGTCTTGCAGAGGAACAGGTCGCGTTATCCCGTTCTACATAATTTGGAATGAACGCGCCAATGACCAATTGCAAATCATCCGCAGAGCCGTGTTTTCCAGTAGATCATTGTGTTTTATTTTATAATATACCAGACTAATATTGCTACTACTACTACTACTACTACTACTACTAATAATAATAATAATAATAATAATAATACACCGCGTTCCACGCCTCTGACATACAGTACGAACTCTCGTTCGTTTTTTTTAACTGATGGTCTTTTCTAAAAAAAAAGCTGGAAGTTTAATGACGTAAGCAACGCCCCCCCCCCCCCCAACCGCCTTGGATCTGGGCCCGAGTGCAAATGCATCCATTACACCCCCCGTAGCGCCGGCCCTGCTGGAAACCCTAACCCGTACAGCCTGTTCTCAATGCTGTCTATACAGTACTTTATACTTTAACTGGTCTACAATTTTCCTGAAGTAGTTACAATATAACATTGCAAGAGCCAAAGCTACCTCCAGCACTAATTCTACCTGAGTGTAACTTTGAATGAGCTCTAAAAATACTTCTATTCCATCTTTAAATTGCATTTTAACAATAATACAATAACATTGTTCTTGTCTTACAGATAAGTGTAGGTTGGAATTTGGCAAAAGCATCAGGGAACTTAATATTAGTTTCATGTAAAAGAAATGTAGATCAGGACAAAATAAGATTGGGTCTGATGTAGCCCAAAGCTGAGGTGAGGGCATTGGTTGAGAGAGAAAACCTATTGGATTAATAATCAGCTTGTGGTGAGGGGGTGGTCTGAAAGTTGGTACATGAGTCAATTTTGAATTAAGATGAATTTCAGATTGGGTATTTGTGTTTAGGTTACATTCTTTTGGTAAATAATGTTTTGCTGTTTCTCCTGTATTTTTGATATACTAGATTTAGAATGAGAATTTTCGCATGAAAGAAAGGATTCATTATTAATGCAGTTTTATTTTAACAGGTTTAGTACTACAGAATGAATGGCAATCTGGGTATAACCTCAGTTTTTGTAGTAGGAGTTTTTACAAGTTCTGATGCAGTGGTAGCTTAGCATTGGTAAACGGTAATTATTAATTCGCTGCATGCACTACATATGCAAATCATGCACTGTGTTGCATCTCATTTTGTGATATGAAACATGAATAAATTTGTGTGAGCCTGCCTCTGTTAACCTCATTCTTCTGGACAAGTAAACCTGGTACTGTTGTATCTTTAGGGTGTATATTGTTGCATTGCTAATGTTGTTAAAAATATTCAGTTTGTAGTAGAAACATTTTAAATCCTTGCCATAATACATTGTAGTGTGCGCTGCTATCTTTTATATAACTTCATCTTTAAAATGATTTTGCACAAGATTGCCTCTGTGGTTTCCTTTTCATTTCTTTGCATAATACACTGAAATAGACAGGCACCGATTTGTGTAAAAAGTGGTTTTTGGAAAAAAGGATGTGATTTCACACGAATAATCAAAAAATATTGAAGTCCCCAATCTTCTTCCACGCCACAGAGACAAAAATGTAAAAAGCAGAAATGATAACTGTAAGATTCCTAAAGCAGTTTGAGATTCATCAAAAACGAATATATGGCTGACTTCACAGTCACACATTTACTTACTGTACCAAAGATGGAAGTTGCTATTTCAATGTCTCTATTTAATTTTGATTTCTGACTACACTCTGCATCATAAGAGCCTCATGGAGTGTAGTACAAGTCATTTATCAAAAAGGGAATATTACCCAAGGGTAGCATGGTGTTGAATTCCAGACCTGGGGTGCTATCCGGATGGGGTTTGTACTGTATATTCTCCCTGTGTCCATGTGGGCTTACTTCGGATGCCCCAGTTTTCTCCCACAATCCAAAAATATCCTGGTAGGTTACTAGGCTTCTGGGAAATTTGGCTGAAGGTGTAAGCTTGTGTATGTCTGCGTTTGTGTCCATGTGCGTACCCTGTGATGGACAGGCTTGGATCTTGACTTGAGGCCATTTGGTGCAAGAATAGGCCACTATCCTGAATTGAAAGACATTTTTTGAAGATGGATGAATGGAATATAACCCAAACATCATCCCATTCCCTGTTTTATTTATCTCCAGTCTCCACCCCAACAACTCACTCAAAATTTTCAGCTAGCTTTATGGTTACTATACATCTATTATTACAAAGAAGTAATGGAGACAAAACAAGCATACAGTATGACTGTTTCTCTTTCTCCTTACCTCAGCAGAGCTCCGTCTTCACTAACACATCTGATATTACAATGTGGATTTGAAAGTAGCACAAGAGGTATGGAATTGTTAAATAAGCTATTTCCTTAATATCCTATATTACCACATTCCATCCATGTTTCACTCGATAAGTTTATTTCCAGATTGAATAAAGAAAAGACAAAGGTCTGTCTTGTCCAGCTTTGAAAGCAAAAGTTTGTCAAATACAAAGATTCACTCTTTAGAATGAATCTCATTAATACCTTGGACCTGATGAGTAGGGGAATCGTATTTCACCACAGCTTTTCTTTCTTACCACTTATTCGGTATTTGTTTTACCTAGAAAGCATCTGGAAATCAAAACACACTAAAAGCTCTCGTCCAATAAAAATCTATTATTCATATAAAAGCCAATAAAAAGTTTGCATTTGTTTGTAAGCCATATAAAATTGCTTTCTTTTCAAATTCAGTTTGGCCTGGGGATAAAATGGAGAGATTGTTTCCAACAATTTCTTGCAAAATCTGTTAACGTAAATTGAAGAGTGGAAAAAACTAATGCATACCCACATGAGACAACAAAGCAACAATGTGTTGTATTGAGGGCAACTATCGTATATACAGTTAATAAAAAGGTACTTCACTCAGAATGCGCCTCTAAAATGCCCAGCTGTGTGAATGGAAAGTCACTTTGGATAAAAGGTTTAGTAAAACAAACTAATAACACATTTCAGCTTGTCAATTTCAATACATTGATCAATCAAACCCACCATAGAAACCATCACCATGTCTATCTCAACATATTTCACACTGTACATTATGCATCCAGTGTTCTAGGATGGAGCTACCTAATGCAGCATTACATTACGCTGTTTCTGTGCTGTTGCCCACTCCAACAACAAGTTAGGGGAGCTGTTTTCTTTTTTTAATGCAGACCCTCCTCTTCTGGCTAACACTAGGACAGTTTGAAGCCATTTGTCTCAACTGTCAACTTGACCAACCCCAGGCTTTTTTTTTTTTTCCAGGTAATGACCAAGCTGTTTTGATTCGCTGACAGATTCAAACAGTGGCTGGCAGGACAGACAGACATGAAGTTTTTCAAAGTACTTCTTCATTACATTTTGTGGCTCAAACCTTCTCACGTGTTCAGCCAGAAACCACATCTGCACACTAGGTCTCCAGCACTTCCACTCTGGATCATGCTGTATTATCCTATAGACCCTTTACGCAGCACCCGCCTGGCCCTGGCCTCACATATCTGATACTGTACATCTGCCCTCTCTGTGGTTGTGCAGTCAGCAACTACTGCTGTCACAGTGGCTGGATAACTGGCCCCTTTCCCAGGCCTTCCAGATCCTCCTGGCGTTGTTCCATCTGCACACCACTGTGACTTCAGGGTTTGTGCAGTAGTCTGCCATGCACAGGCAAGGCTGGAGTTCCATTCGTCTTTTAGGGGTCCTTCCTTATCCAGGCAGGGGGACTCAAAATCTCACATCATGTGGAAGCAAGGTCAAATGAGGCATTTTGTCCAAAAGCAACAACAACCAAAGAAAAGCATTTCCCAAAATAATGGAAAAAGCTTGAAAATGTATACAACATGTCATTTAAATGTGTGTCTCTGACAGAAACATTAAAAATGTGTAGGAACTATATTATTTTAGTCTAAATGATGTGAATTGTGATGTGTAATACTTTCAGCCAATAATGCAGCATTTATATCTGCACAATTTTTTCATTAGATAGCTTTAGTTTTTATCATATCTCCTTCTAGTGTTATCAATGAGAATGTTCCTAAGCCTATTGGTAATGTCAATAGAAAATATATAGTGAGAGTTTGCTTTACGGTTCAGATCATATTTGAGATAGTGTCAGACTTAGAATAGGATTAGATTAGAGATACAGAACATCCAAGGTTCTAATCCATGTTTCTTTTCCAAAGACCAAATATCTCCTGAAATGAAAAAGCTTAAATGTTGATATATACATGTCATTTTCCAAGTATGATGAGCATAGCTGCGAACCGTATAGTGTTCAACATTGCAATCTGAAGGATGCTTGATTGGCATTTTGCAGGTACAGTACTGAAGCCTGACGTACTTTAGGACAGCCAAAGTCATGGCCACTGCGAGACATCAGTAACGTCCTGAGTGTCATTTCTGCTCTGATTTGCATTGTCTCAGGGAGTCCTGTTCCACAAATGCAGCATGTACGCAATGACAGGGAAGGCAGGAAAAACCAAATTAGCTCAAGCATTAGCTTTGTTTAATCATAAGTAAATGTTCTCATCACCCTACCAGTTGAGAAAACTATATATTTGCTTTACTGTCGCTAGGTAACAGAGCTTAGGTGCTTGCAGCCTTAGATCTAGGTTTGACTTTACTTTAGTAATCCTATAAGAATCCTATAAGGGCAAGACTGACAGTCCCCCACCCTCCTCCCTCCCTTGCTTGCTTTCATGAGGAATGAGCCAGGCTGCTGAAAGAGAGAGAAAATAAAGCGGGAGGACAGGAAAATGCACAAATAGTTCTTTGAACGTGAAATATTCATCCTACTGAACTTTTAAAATCACATTCTACAGTATCCAAGTGATAAGATGGTATAATGTTGAATCCTAAGGTCTAACAGGTCTACTGAAGATACCAGTCTCTACTCAAATAGATCCTAAGACATGGGAGTGTTAAACCAAACTGTCTGTGGTTGCTAATGATGGGAGCAGAAATAATTTGAGGTTTGGAAGAACCAGGCCACCCACAGATCTTTTGCACAGCAGAATGGAGAATTTAACACACAGAACTTCCCCCTTCAATTTGAATTTTGAAATTCCACTCGCTATTCCAAATACCCTAAAGGTGGAGAAGGAGGAATCCTAGCAGTGAAAAAAATCAGCCTAGGAAGCACATTTAGTTTTACTGAATCCGTTTAAGCCAACATTTGCCCGTTTAAAAGTGGAATTAGAGTCGTTTATGGTAATGGCCCATAAAGAAGAAAGAAAAAGCTCAACACCAAGGTATTTGAAGTATTTGAACATTGGCACAGTCTGAGATCGCCTGGGTTTCTACATTGCAGAATTTTGTAATGCAGACTTTGACCAATTGATTTTATACCCTGAGCACAGGCTTTTATCAAAAATAGTTATAAGAGGAGGCAGGGACTGGAAAAACATTGCAGCAATATATCATCAGCACAGAATGCTATACAATGTTGACTATTGCTAACAGAAATAGCAATAGTAGATTGATGGACAGTCTGAGCTAGTGGTTATAAAAGGCACAGCCAACAACAGATGTGAAAGTGGGCTTCCCTGAGGAAAGCTCCTAGACATAGCACACTGGGAGGACTTGCTGCCTGTTAACACCACTGCTAAAGGGGAAAAACTGTACATTTTCACTTATAAGCCTTCTTGGTTCTATGATTTTCAATTTATTTGCATTCATGCTGTGTTTCAAGAATGTCTCTTATTATTCTCCTTTCTGACCAAACATGGAATACATTTGTTGAATTAATATGCTACATATTAATATTACTATAGCATATTTTCAGCAAATGTTCCAATTTCATTTATTTAAAGTGTTACTGAAAAAGACCTCCATTTAATTCTGGTTGCAGGTCTGGCTTAAGAAGCAGTGGGTTTACCACAACCTTTGAGTTCTGCGGTTTAAAAGTAGCTACCACGTTGTGTAACAGATGCAAGGATGTTGTGTTCCTAGAGTGTGTCATGTGAGGAACTTCCCCAAAGGTCAGTTAGAAGAACCTGACTGCAACACCACAAAAGTCTTTCCTTCCTCAATTGTGGTCCTTATGGTATAGTGATACATCAGTACTCATATGGCCCACAAGCATAAGTATGTAAGGAATAATTCCATTTCAATTAAACTAAAATAAACATAAAGCTCTCTTCCAAAACTGAGCAAAATTATGCTTTATTACAATTATTCTTTGGGAAGAGCTTTGTATTTTGAGATGTACAGTAATGATTAAGATTGATGTTCACCTTCGGTTTTCAAACAAGAACGATACAATTAAGACTATAAGTCTTGCCTTTATGTACTTGATGTAGTTTTTCAGTTTTTCAGTTTTCCAATTATGAGGTAGCAGTTTATAAATTGATTATAGTTTTCTATAAAATAATTATTCTATCTGTTGTGTGGTGAAGAATAAGCACTTAAGAAGCTATGAATAAGGAGAAATATTAGCAAGGTATTCTAAGGCAGTCTTGCTGTTTTTTTGCTCTTTAAATATACCACAATCAGAAAAAAAAGATTATTCTTGTTTGATAAATGTACTGATAAGCATAAAAATACATTTATATAACAATGTTAATTAAGATATTTTCTGCCTCATCTTCTAACGATTATTTGATTATTTTGTATCTTGATCAGTGTATACAATTATTTGTTCAATGTCTGCTTTACTGCCATTAAAGTTTACAATGCAGAAAGCTAGCCAGTGGTCTAACACTTCAGCTACCTTATACCGTTTTAAAATTTTCTCTTTTTATATACCAAAAAGTAAAAAAGCTAGAAATACTTATTTTTCATGGGATACTTCTTAGACATTGTAGATTGAGTACTGTAGGCCTGTAATTGTGCTGGGTGCTGAGTGAAATATACAATAGTTTTCTTTGTTCTTTTTTCCTAATTTTTCTGTGTTTTTTTAAAAATGAAATGGTTGTATGTGTTTGTTTCTCTTTGGTACATAATCGTTATGTATTGAATTCACTGTAGAAAGTATAATTATTATGGCAAAGCCAGGACCCTGGCACTCTATAACAAACATGTATTACAGCAATAAAGAGTAGTGTGATACCTCAACATTAAGGTAATTGTCAGGAGTAATTACATCACAGAGCAGCTGATAAACGTCAGTCCTATATACTCTCCACTGTATATTGTTTCAATGTTGCTAGACTTTCACTTTGTTGAATTACTATTACTGTATATAAAATAAAAAATAATAAAAAATGAGACATAAAACAGTCATTTAACCAAAGTACTGTTCTTGTGTATTGTTGATTGTCACCATGTACAGTAACTCTATGCAGAAAGGAAAGGCCAACTATTTGCTAAATGAACTTTTTGCAATTATTTTGTATACAGTATATTACTCTAACCTATTGTTTTGAAAAGCAACTTTTTTATTTTACTTTGTATATACTGTAAAATAAAAGTTATCTTTCTTCCTCAGATAGATGTTCATGATTTATTAGTGTCAGCTGGACATTTTTAGTTTACTTTCTATTTTTAATAGATTGCTTTTCTATAAGAAGCCAGAAAATAGGCACATTTGTCATTCTTAAGCCTGGAAAAGATTACTTAATTGAAAGAAACTGAATAGTCTGAAACATGAACAGTATATAACATTTTCATTAAGCAAAATGTAGTTTAGCGAATAGACAGCTACAGTGAAAAAGAATAAAGGTAAATAAAGCACTTTAATTGAATGTCTTCATCTATTGTTTTGTTCTAGTCACTTAAGCTGTGTCAGTGCAATCTGCTACTATTTTAACATGTTTATTGAGGGCTCAGGGGTACCCAAGAGCCCAACAATAGCTCAGCCTCTGAGCCAAGTATTTCTGCTGAAAATAGTCCTAAAGCTTGCCATTAATGCAGGTCTCATTTGTGTGCAAACGTGGGTGTGAGTCTTGGTGATTTTGCTGTCATGAAATTACAAAGAATATTATGAGAAACCTGTTTTAGTTTAGGTGTGTGCATTGAAAAGACTGGGGAAACTAAAGAACTGATCCAAAGTAAAACAAAAAACCTTTGAAATGTTTCATTTGTTTATGAAACTACACTGGTTTAGTACATATTGCTGCCTGAAGAGCAACATGACACCAATTAAATTCCCATAAAATAATCTTCTGTATAGGTTCTGGCACCCCCACAAGCCTATAATGGATACAGTGGTGAGAAAATACATGGGTGGATGTTCTTTCTTTAAAAATGCTTTACTTTTTCAAACTCTGTTCCCTGTTTGAAGGGCTTACCAAAACATATTTCAATGAGCTGAAGGCAACTTTACCTGGATTTCTGAAGAGTATTTCATGATTCCACAGTGCTATTAAATTTTCTTAGCAAAGGAAAATAATTTTCACTAGCGCTGATATCAATACCATTTGAAGACGTGGCAGGGTCACAACTTGAGGTTTTGCAAAAATACTAGAAACCCTATGAGAACCATCTAATTTATTTCATAAGCCTTGACAGCTGCAGATGAAACAGCTGGACTAGTAGGACCATGTATAAACAGATGTTTTTGCTTAATTTGAATGCAAGGAGGCTACATTCCCAATTCATTTCCACCTTGCTATTTTTTTCATCTGATTTGAATCAGCCACCTTTGATTAAATATATTCTCTTTATAGAAAGAAATACGATGACTGACTCCAGCTATGCTCCATGTTGTGTTATAGGATGTGTTCTGCCATTATTTCCTGGAAAGTAGAACAGTGCCAATCTGAAAAGACACGCATGTGATACTTTAAGTAATGCTAAGTACATTGCTGTTTGATATTAATTGGAATCAATGGAATATAAGTGGTTATTTATACTTTAATGCAGTCTAAAATATAGATATATTTACTGTATCCAGTATTTTATTGCCTGTATTGTCTGACATTAACAATAACTATAAAAATAATCTATTTGCTCAATTGTGAGAAAAAACTCTATCCTTTTTTTCCCCTAAGTGAAGATATGGAAGAATTTCTATATCCTTTAAAAACCTTTATTTTTAAGCATACTCTGAACTTAATTACAAGATCATTGAAATGATTTTAACTAACAGTAATAAATGCACAGCATCAAGGGATCACTAACGACCCTTACTGAAGTGCAGCTAATTCAGTCAGAAGATTTCAGGTGAGTAAATGGCTGTTCAACATGAAAGATTAACAATGATTCACCACTGGCCTTTGGCTCCATCCTTTGAGGCTGCCCTGCACTTTAAAGCAACCTGGTGCTCTACTTGTCTGTCTGGAGGCAAGTGTATTGAGCTGCCTACTCCAGTGTACAGTACATGTTGTGGAAGTAAACGTAAATGCACAACGACACAGGCAGCCAGGAATAGGAGACATACCTTGAGTGAAACACAACTGAAAAAGAATAATGTGTGATTGCAAACTGAGCTTAATACATTGACAGTTCAGGGTGCTAGAGCTTCTTGACTGGAACGTCACTTTATTTTAGCAAAAGCATGTTATAATCTATTGATTAATTTGAAAATGTACAGCATATGCTAAGATAAAAGTGAGTCTCCTAGATACAATCCACAGCTTTGAGCATTCTGTCATACGTTTAGTTGTGGCAGTTTCTCAAAACATATTTATGCTGGTTGTACTCAACTGTCTGATTCTGCTTTTGAGATATATGATCTTAGTGGTGTTAAGATGAGGGAGCAGTGAGAGCAATGCATCAATCTGAAAAAAATATATATTTTTGTCTGATATAAAAAATGTAGTTTTACTGTGGTGTTTCTTTTTTTAGGGCCAAACCCTAGGTACAAAATAAACCCCTCAGTCACAAGTCAAATTCCCAAGGGAAAAATAAATCTGGGTTAAAATAAGAAATGTTATTATTCAGAACTACACTTCTTAAAAGTTCATGACATGCCCCTAAAATGATCTACAGCACTTTGAATGAAAAAAAAAGTGCAGTATAAAAGTACAAATGAGTTGTGTAACAAAAAAATAACAAGTTAATTCAGACAGAACTGTACCGGGCTAAGAGCTAAGGTGCCTCTCTGAGCACAACTTATAATTTTTCATTAGTGTCCACAAATTCACAACTATACCATTTTTCATCAGCACTATACTCTTACACAGATCTAAAGGAAAGATACAGTGCCATACGCTCACTCTCCAGAATAAGCAAACACTGCATTAAAAAATTAAGATTACATAGCACCACTCATTATCACAAATTCGGTTTATATAATTTAAGTCTAAAAAAATGTGTCACTCAGTTCCACAGTTTTAATTAATGTACAGTTGAATGTGGGAACTGAGCTGGGTTGATGTGGCGTGTGTTAAGAGAAAATGTTTTACATTTTTGATCTGTACGTACAAAATCTAAAATGTACTGGCAAGCATGTGAAAATGAAATGTCATGGCCAGCTGGCTAATCATTTTCTCTTGGTGAGCACAGACCCACGTCCAAGGGAACAAGATGAATGGTTATTTAAAAGATAAGCTGAATGTGAAGCTCCACTGTCACCATGTACATTAATCCCAGGATTTCATCTATCGTGTCGTCTATTGAAACGAACAGATGGACTCCCACACGTGGTTAAAAAAATAGATAAACCATTGTTTTCTAGAACTGTGACAGATATTCATTGACTATGAGTGGAGAAGGAATGATAGCAAGGAAGTGTGTTTCAGATGGATTAGGAAAGTAAAGAATGTACTGTAAACACTTGCTAGCTCATGAAAAATAGCACAAGTGGTCTACCTGTTTGCGTAACACATAAGTTGTCATGTCATGCTTATAATTCATGTGTAATTCCCAGTGGATATACCCAGCATGTTCTTTGTTAGAGGGACTACAAATGCTTGTTTCCTGATTAATATTTAGAGAAGGGATTTCATTGCTTGCTGTGCTCGGCTCAGACTTTCTCCCTGACAGATCATAAAAAAAATATTTAGTTTCTTGTTTTTTGGGCACATGCTCAGCATACCACTGAAACCCTGACAATGAATCAGTATACCAAATTCCAGCATCACACGGCTTGGGCTTTCTTGAAATTTCCTTGCAGTTTTTGCATTTACTGTTTTTTGCAGATAGAAATTGCAAAATGTTAAGTACAATGGTCCCAAGCACTGAAACTAATTTAATTTGTTATTTGATTGGGGTTTATGCATTGCAGGTTAAATAATGTTATGTTGAATGTCTTAAAGTTTCTGGAGGGTGAGGAGTACTATTTTTGTCTCCAGTGATCCAGCTTGTATACTGGGCTTTCCAGATAAAGATAATTCAAGTGGATTTGGATTTTGGCTGATCTTTGTGAGGTAGATTCTCTTATTCTGTTCATTTCATGTGCAGGGTGGAAGGACATGGCTGGCTTTACCCCAGCGTTTTTGAAGATAATAAAAAAAAATGTACAAGCAACAGTTTTATTAGAAGCTTTCAGGGGTGGCAATGGGGAAAGGATTGGGGCAGGTTTCTCAGGATTGCATTATCTTTGTTTGGCTCTATGCCGTTTGTCTTTCTGTGATGTTAAAATACAAAGATTATCTCCGCAGAAAATTGTCTCAAAGGAGGAAATAATAAAATAGAAATAGGAAAGCATTAATACTAAGTATACATATTTAGTATGCATGATATGCATACACTGCATCAATTTCAAACAAAGCACCAGCAAATTAATTCTATATAAGCATTACAAGAGCACAAGCTTCATAAATAGACATTATTATCTATGACTGGCATAATTTCATGTCCTTGTTTGGTCAAAAGAGAATTTAAAAAAATTGAAATTGAAAAACAAAACACCCACAGAAAGAAAGGAGCCAAGTGCTGTTATTTGTGCTGTGTAAGACAAAAGAAAAGCTTTGTCTAGGATTTTGGTCCATTTTATCCATTTTTTCCTCTGAAAAGACAATGAAGATTCTTGGTCACAGCAAGGTACTTTTGGCATCATAAGCACATTAAGGCAGAAGGGTTACAAGAGGTCTAGGGGAACCGTTCTCTAAAATGCAGAAGGGGCACTGTTAGAGCATTGTTCTGATTTTAAAATTGTATTGTCCTAATCACAGTTATAAAGCTTTCCCACTGTGATCTGCCTCAGTACATCTTTCCTATGTTACATTTTTATTTTCCAGCCATAATAACATAATAAAAAATATAATACCTAAATATTATTTTCTTCAATACATACACTGGTGTGGCATGGTGGCATTGCAGGTAGTATTTCTGGGGTTTGAAAAGTTGGGCACCTTCTGTGTGGAGTTTGTGAATTCTCCTCATGATCCTATGAGTTTCCTTCCTCCCTCCCAAGAGCTGGCTAGGTTAATGGCGATCTGTAAATGGTCCCTGTGTGCTTGTCTGTGTGTGTCCTGAGGTCTGGTCCCACCTTGGCACTGTGCTTCAGAGATAGACGCTGGGTTGCCATGATACGCACCAGGAATAAGTGGTTTGAATGTGTACACTGATCTTCATTTTCTCTTTCTGGTTCAGTAACATACATATAAAATAAAGATCGGAAATAACTGCACATATGAATCATCTAGAAGAAGCACACGCCGTCTTCCAGCCACACTTTCAGGACCTTAGAGTTTATTTAGCCACTGGACTGGAAAGCTGACTAATGGTTACGGGAAGTCTGAAATCCTTCAGTCAAGAAACCAAGCGTTCATCATGACCTCCTGGGGTTTCCTTATCTTTCATCTACATTTCTGTCAATATTCTCTCTTATTTTTCATAGCTTTCATACAGCATTACAACATTTAGTCTTCTTTGTGAAGCCTCACAAATCCCCTTTGTTTATCAAGTGTGTTGTGTCTCCACAGTTCGATTCACAAGGGACTGGAATCTGATAATAACCCTTTTATTCCTTTAATACCATGCTCGCAATGAGTAAATGAAAGCATTATTAAAAAAATACTTAAAATTCAAAACCAAAAATTGTCCCTGCTCGAGGCTCTGGTTTGCTCTGGTTTCTTTAACTTATTAATAACATTTATGATAAGATCATCATGCCATATGATAGTACTATGTTTGTAGCCAGAAATAGATGACATTCATTTCATGGTAGTGAGTGCCCTTTTTTAAATTAAGGCTCAGACCTAGAACATTTAAAACCTTTTTATTATTACCTGCCCTACAGTCGCTTTTGCCCATGGTCTGTCATGATGACAATGTTGTTGTTACTCTTTATAGAATTAATCAACCTTCCCTTGCACAGAATTGTTTTCCGTCTCAGAGTACCCTGGTTTGGAGTGCTCGTTACACTGACATTGTCCTCTTTCAGCTGCCAGTCATTGTACAAACAGTGCCATTTACTGTATATAGTACTGTATCTCTGTATTGTGTAGGCTTGAGATGCTGCATACTTGCACAACAGCAAGGACAGTTCCTCTTTTGGAATAAGGCCATGTGCTCACATGCTGCTACTTCTTCCTCACTGTGATATATTTAGCTCTGAGGTTATTGCAGCACATTTTGTATCTTTGGAGAATTTTTCCAAAAGAAAAGTGTACTCAGGTTTATAGTATAACTCTCTGCCTCTGAACATTATGTTTTCTGTGCATATCAAGTCAAACCACTATGAACTCAAATCTGGATCTAGACAACTCATCGTCCAATTCAGTGATTTATAAACTTTTTGAATCAACCCCTCTTAGCTTGATCACTCATCCCTCATGCCTGCTCAGTTTTTTTGATTGAAATAAATCAAGAACATTATATTTCTTTTTTATTGGGTAATAGGGTTTGAGATATTTCAGTACATATTTTGTAAAACAAATATTGCTTTCTATTGAAGACACACCAGTATGCAGTAATGTTAGGAATCATTTTGATGTGCCCCCTAGTTTGGGAACCATTGGTTTCATTTTGAACTGATACGCCTCTTATTCAACTATTCATTATCAGAAAGCTGAATGTTCCGGGTTGGTGTCATAGCAACCTGGAGACTGCCCAAGGAGAAAAGGGAGACAACACATACCTGTAGTACAGGATGCAGACACACAGGGACAAGTCACAGACTCCAAAACACTTGGCCAATGTGTCTTTGAAACGTGGGAGGAAACTCTAGCACCCAGCAAACACCCATGCAAACACTGACCATTCAAACCCCAATAACACTGCCCAGTCCAGAATGGTAGACAGGCTCTGCAAGGCAGCTGGACCAATGAGTGTTCCATCATGCCACTCCATCTGAGCATAAAATAGTGGATTTACAACTTTTAAAAAAGTCACTCGAGGAGCTGCACTGAAGTGTGGCAGTTATATTGTCAGTTTTTATTAGAAAAAGGTGAGCTCTACCTTCTATGGGACAACTGTGTTGAATATTTCCTAATTTGACTCAAAACCAAACTAATTTTCTTTAATCAAAGAAAATCAAAACAAATTGCATCTTTTGATTTTCTCCTTAAGAAATGTCAAATACCGTAAATGAGACGAGCTGCTGCGCTGTATGTACTGAAAAACTAGAAAACGATGTTTCTGAGTTGTTACATGGTGGATACAAGCAGTTGATTCTCTCACTCCCTTTGCGATTCGGTCTCCCATTCTCTATTTCCGCTTCACACAGATGGCACTGGAAAGTAAAGTGCTGCTCAGCTGCCTGCTGCTTTATGAGGTGATCCATGGCCTTTTAGTAATGTGGCAATCGGGTTGCCTTTACTTCCAGACAGACTTCTTTGGTAGTGGATTACCCTGCTTTTCAAGACAATTCCACTATCGAACAAAGGAGAAATGGTTCTATTTTAAAGCAAACAAGTTTGGGATTCATGTAGTAGTTTAGTGTTATACTGTTTAGTTAAATATATCTATTTATACATATATACAGTTTAATTAGTAGTTTAGTGTATAATGAAACTTGTAAACACTAAGCACAAATTTGCTGTACTTTTGAATGTCTAGACATTTGTCTGTATCTTCTATGCAGTGGCTCAGAAGGGACCCACTGGCATATGATAATCCCATAAATGGAAGCATTTTACCTTAGCCAGAGGCACATCATGTTTTTGATTAATGTACATACCCTGTAACCAGTTCTCATAGGAGCCAGTACTCCGGTTCACAAGCCAAAACAAGGTATTTCACCTCCAAGTAACAAGGAAACATTCCACTCACGAAATATGGGAACACATATCAAACACATCAAAACATGCCTAAAGATTTTAGGAAGAGTCATACAGGTATATAAGCTAAACAAGTGCATCCCAAACTGTGTGCCACCGAATTATGGTGTTCCATGGTAATCTCTGAGGTATTCTGCAGAATCAGAAGAGAACAGGTTTGAAAAACCTTCATGTAACTCTTTTCGGCATTGAATCAAATATTGAATATAAGATAAGAAGATCACTTTATTAGCCATACACAATTTCTTGCATTAGGAATTAACCTTTTCACATACCCCAGCTTGCTCTCCATGAGACAAGCAGCTCCATGAGACAGACAAGGAGAGAAGCTGGGGGTCAGAGTGCAAGGTTAGCCATTGTACAGCACCCCTGGAGCGGTTGGGGTTCAGGGCCTTTCTCAGGGGCCCACCAGAGTCTGATTCCTCTGCCAGCCACAGGATTTGAACCAGCAACCTTCTAGCCAGAGGCACAGATCCTTAGCCACAGTACCACCACTCTACCTGTGTACATTACAAGGGGCAGCATGATGGCTCAATGGTTAGCATTGCTGCCTTGCAGTGGTAAGGCCCTGGGTTCAATTCAGGAACTGAAGCACTATGTGTGGAGTTTGCATGTTATCCTGGCGTTTGCCTGGGTTTCCTCTGGATTCTCCAGTTTCCTCCCCAAGTCCAAACACATACATACAGGTTAATTGGCTTCTGGGAAAATTAGCTCTGGTGTGAGTGTCTGTCTGCCCTGTAATGGACGGGCATTGCATCCAGGATGTACTCTGCTTTGCACCCAGTGCTTCCCAGGAAAGGCTCTGGCTCCCCTTTGTCCCTGAACTGAAAGAACCAGACAGAAATTGGACAGACGGATAAATATATCAATACAAAAACAATTACTCATTGCAACAAACTCACATGTCACACTGAAATTCTATCAAAATATTTCTCATTAAAATTGCAGCTTTAGTCCAAACTAAATGCTATTTATTATAAGAATAGTAGCTGATTTTGAAAATCTAGAGTACAGCAAAACATTTCTGCCAGGGACTGAAAAGTTTGCAAATCACTGACCTAAACTAGGTGTGAAAGAAATTGGTCTGAATAAGGAAAGAATAATACAGCATATGGAAAATAATATCCCTATTGGACCTTTTCTGGAGATACGGCACACTGGCTGAAACATTTTTATAACACTTGATACAAAAAAACACCATAAGAACGCTTTTAACAAAAACACAATAACAGGCTGATGCAACTTACTATTTCCATGTACCTGTACTGATGAGTAAATACAATGGCAATTTAAATCAATATTTTTAATCTAATGCAGTAATGCAATTGAAAGCCAAAATGAACTGTAATATTTTTTCATTAGAGTTTCTAAAATCTCTGCTAAGAATCTATTGATTGCTCAAGAGAACTGTAGGACCTTAAACATTTTCTCTTGGTTCCTAACATTACATGTTGAAGGTCAGAGTTTACATGAGCCTTTGCAAGAGCAGTTCAACATCTACAGAGGATCTGGAAAAAGTACAATGTTTACAGCAGAACAAACAAGATCACTTCTGACCTAAAACACAAAGACACTGCTGCACTGATGAAAGCGCTTGGGCTAAGTTGTCGGGTTGCAGACATTATGTGTTCCACTCGGAGCATTGTTCAGTGACTGATGTTCAAGACAGAAACCACTTCAGCTGTCACGGGTAATAGATCTGATGATGGCTTCAGTGCTTGCCTTTAAGTTATTACAAGCGTGCAGAACAGGTTCGTTAAAGCACTAACTTTCGAGAAGCCCCAGAGTAGACCGTGACATGATGTGAGCGATGGGCTGCTGAGGCCGTTTCTTCAGGCCGATTCATTCACTGGAGGGGCGTAGAGGAGCTCTGAAGTCAACCTGTACTGTAGAATTAAAGCATTTTTTTATGTTGACTCTGGAATGTTTTTATTTGACACCATGCTCAGGAGCAAATACTGTATGTGTGGAATTCAATTGATGACCGATAGAAGACAAGCAATGACATTTCCAAGGAGCAGTTTTATGTAAAAAAAAAAAAAGAAGTGTATAAGAGAAGAAAACGAATGCAAATCTTTACTGAGGGGGAGAACAAGGCAAATCCACAGAGATAATGGTTTTTCTGTGGATCTAAAACAGTCTTATACAAAGGAAAATATTGATTTTTGAAACTTTCTAGCATATTAGTTTGAATTGCAATTTTCCCACTGATTATCTTGTTGACAGCAGCATGATGAAATCTGAAGGTGGGTTATTTTCTGGAGAATTATTAATAATGAATGAGGCAACATAACTTTGAAGATGTGCAATTATATTGCATGCATCTGTATTTTATATTTCAAAATGCTGATGTTTAATGAAACAGTTAAGCTGTATAAACCTGTCATAATATTTTTGAATCTGCTACCATTACTTTTAAATCAATAATATAGATAGGTCTTGAGGAGGAAATCTTGCCTAACTTGTAAGCCAGCCATTTCTTTAAAAAGAAACAGTTTATCATTTTCAATAGCTGAGCTGCATCCATATTCCCACAATCCTTTGTTCCATACTCCCACAATCCTTTGCATAAAGAAGTGCCTTCTGTTATGTTGTAAATGCACTCCCCTGTTTTTTCCACTTGTGTCATGTAGTCTCATGTTTCAATGTTCATTCGGAAGAAATCCACTGGGTTGACTCTACTCTTGTTAATAGAAGCAGTCCATTTAAAATGTTGTGGTGTAACCTTTCTTAAAATTTTAGTGAAAGCAAGTTACCTGTGAAAAGAAACTTCTGCCCTGGACATTTTGTGATCCAAAGAGAAATGTATCACATACTTGGGAAGAGTGAAAGGATCAAAATAACTTATTTACTTTATCCAGATAGCCAAAATCATCGGTCTCATTAAGCCGATTTTTATTTCAGACTCTTTGCACTTCAACAAGTAAAAAATAACATTTAATGTAACAAAGTAACAAATAATAAGTTACATTTGTTTCAATTCTCAAGGAATGTTTTGTTAGGAATTGCTCATGTACTTATCTGATAAGTGGATGATCAATGAAAAAAATAGACCTCATAATCAGAAACATAAGGACACAGTTTAAAAAAATCCTTATCCTGTTTCTATGAATGCATGACGATATTAAAATGAAATTAAAGTACAGCAATACCATAGCAAATTCAGGATCTCGGATAAGAATTGGCCCAGGGTGACTGTTCCCAAAAACAGTTTGTAATGTTGGGTCATCTCCTTCTCATTATGAGGGTCTGGACTGTTTACTTCCTTGGTAAAATCTGTAAGGTTTTACAGGTAAATACTACTATGAAAAGTTCTGAACAAAACCAGAATCTACTGTATATTCCCCAGGAAAGAGTTACATACAAATAACCTGAATGGCATCTGCTTTTCCTATTCCTCTTTCAGTATCACTGCATTTTACTACTACTGTATGTCTTGTGATCATAAGAACATGTAGCCTAACAATTTGGCATTGAGGAGTGGCATGTTTTTATAAAAAAAAAACAACAACTATGTTTTCCATTAGTAATGCTCTACTGAGCAAAATCATGGATTATATTTTCAGTTTTCATTAGCCTAACACGACTATTATGATTATACATCATTTCTGTCTATTAAAAGGACAATTCTGAATTAATGAGGTGTCAGTCCATTTTTTCTTGAAAAGTACTTTAAAAAAATGTAAGGATAAGATCCTGTCTGACTGAAGTCAGTCCTTAACATTTGCAAATTTGCTATGTGTTTATTTTGATCATTCCATGTTCCAAGCTGACCTGTGCTTAATAGGCATCACACACTAGTTATGGACTTGTTTCCATGACAACTGTTTTCAACAGGTATACTTCCATGGATATAAAAACACCACTATGAAAACAGTGAACTAGGGGTGATGAGGATCGGTATGAGGGGTTTTTCATGGATTTTCTTTACCTATTAGATGAAGGAAAGCAAGTGAAATAAGATGTGAAGCTTTTTCTGAGCTCTTCTGCCTTAAAAGGATCCAAGCTTCCACAGTTCACTGACTTTACTCTTGCATGAAAAGGAACACGTCTTTTAATCATTCTGTTACCCTCCTCGATCCAGACACAAGGCACATTGATTCCTTAGCTCGTATCATCTCTTGTTCCGCTGATGTTTTCATTGTTTTTAAGAGAGAGTAATTTGCTTTAAACCTGGATAATTAACGTCTAGTGATACATTATGTTGACAGCCCTCTCAAAGAGTGAAAAAGTGGAGCCTTATTTCTAAATAACACGCACTTTATGCAGCCGAAACAAGCTTTTTACTTAAAAACAGTCCGGTTGAAGTGTTAGTGTTTCTGTTACTCAAGGGAGAGATTTGCATTTATGCAAAAACTAAATATTGCATTCAATGAGGTCTCACAATCAATCCTGATGTAAACATTGTCAATTTGAAGGACTTCTTCAAATTTCAAGGTTGTTTCAGTGTATTTCTTACCACTTCACCCTTTTATGCAGACCCATGAGATGCTCAGGTTGTTAGGTGTGGAGGCTGGTACTCTCTCCTCCTCAACTAAGGTGAAGAAAAGGCAAGAATCCGCTTCTTACCTTGCTGGCCTCCAATGCCAAACCCCTGCTGTCCTCTAATGACTCGACTCACTGGGGGTACTGTCATGATACTATCTGGTACCCACCTGTACTCATTGAAGTATTTTACTGTGGGTTCCCTGAGGGACTCTCTAAAGACTGTTCTATTCACTTGTGTTAAAGCTGTCAGCACCGCTGTGCCTTCAGCAGCTCAAAGAGAGGATTGCAGTTGCTCTGTTATCTGTCCACAAAGAAAGTAAGTGGATCAATATCTTTCAGGCAGCACAGCACCAGAACATCAGTGGATTGAAAAAGGGACATGACCTAATTTACAGCCCTTCTGGTTGATCAGAACTGGAGGGTAGAAACCACTGATCTAACTTATAAACTGGTGGCCTCCTATATAGTGCCAAGACAAATGATTTCATCAACATTTCACAATCTCAGTTATAATGGCTATCCTCAACACCACCAGGACGTCATCAGAACTGAGTGCTAAAAGGGACCGACCTCATACCTTTTAAACTCCCTTTTCTATATTGATCAGCTGATCAACCATCAGATGGCAAGAGAATTCAAGGCACCGCCACAGTATGAGAGATCTGTAATCTGTTTCTAGTGAGACTATTCCCCATCCGTGACACAGATGACAAAGTCTTTTGCCCCAGTGCAGAAATTCCTTCATCAGCTCAGTGGTAGGAGCTTCCTGCTTTAACTGGCTTGGATGAAGAAACATTCATTGTGGCCAATCCAGTCGGCAGATAAAAAGCAACAGAAAGATCTGCTGATTGTGCTTTATTGCAAGACTCTGGAATTGGAGTTCTTTCTTCTCTGACTGTTTGTCCTTGTTAGCTTGTATACACACTTTCATTCCACATCCTTATCCAATTTACTGAATTGGTTCTCCCCCCGAATGCCTTTTCTTTCAGTAAATATTTGTACCACCCAGTCAGCAGCTTTAACATGTGTACAAGCATGGTCCAGATTATGCTCGTAACAATGTCTCCTCTTATACCGGCATCATTCCTGAACTCAAGCAATACATCAATGACTGTGTTACAGCTATCTCTGAAATCTGGTGTTCGTGCATTTCATTCACACTTCCTATTCCACTATCACTGCACAGAGATGGTGACCTCTGTCTCTGTGCAGTAATAGTGATTCTCCACTAATTACCCAGAACTGAAAAAGTCTGTGTATTACAAATCTCTAATTCACTCATCTGTGTCCTTTATAGGTTCTTCCATCCCAAACACTCTCACAATTGTTCGTGCTTCCTCTTTTATGTAACAATTAGACTGACATCCAAAATCAAGTCCTTAAATTGCATTTTCTTTTCTCTGATGTTGAATAACCCTAGCACAACACTGCAAAGGACGTACCCAACTCAAGACAAAACCAGCCCTCGAAACATCAGCTGCATGAAGAATTCCTACAACCAGAACTCCATTCTATTTGTCCTATCCCTCCTCTCCTTATGACAGACTTTGTTTCCAATGTCAAAATTCTCCATTTTACACAACACTTTAAAATGTTTTCTCAGAGCCAACAATCTCACTCAACTAAACACCTGAAGTAATCTACGCAGCCGCATTCTCCTAATTGTTCACAGCAACCTTATGACCTAGGCAGTTTGAAACAGAAACCGCTATAACCTCTGGAAATTCATATCCAGTAACAAATACCGTATTACTTTCTCCATTGTACTTTTTGGACAATCAGTCTGTATAAACCTATGCACAGTTTGCACATATTTTATTGTTTTTACAGTGACTATGATCAGCACATTTTGTACACAACTATGTATTTATTTATTTTTATTTATTTTGTTGTCTATTCTGGTGTCTGTTTTGCTTGTCTTGGGCTGGACTGCTGTAACACATCAATTTCCCTACGGGATTAATAAAGTATTATCTATCTATCTTATCTGCACGGAACCATGCATGGTTTTCACACATTTTATTGCTTTAAAGCTTTCAGTCATGATACATTGAAATAGTCATTAATATTTAATTCCTTACATTTATATGGCACTTTTCTGGACACTCCACTCAAAGCACTTTACAGGTAATAGGGACTCTCCTCCACCACCACTAATGTGCAACCCCACGTGGATGCAACAGCAGCCGGAGTGCACCAGAACACTCACCAAACACCAGCTCTGAGTGGGGAGGAGAACAGAGCGATGAAGCCAGTTCATAGATGGGATTAGGAGGCCATGATTGGTAAAGGCCAATAGGAACTTTGGCCAGGATGCTAGGGTAACACCCCTACTCTTTGCAAGAAACGCCCAGGGATTTTTAATGACCACAGAGAGTCAGGACCTTGGTTTTAAGTCTCATCCGAAGGACTTTTTTACAGTAGTGTCCCCATCACTATACTAGGGCATTAGGACCCACACAAACTACAGGATGAGTGACAGATTAAGAGAAGGGTATAAAAACATTTAGAAAACCTTCATATCTCTTTGAGCATGTTGAAACAGATTGAGAAGTGAAAGGCACCCAGTACCTACAGCACAGATCAGGCTGTCCCTCCAAACTGAGCTACTGGTGCTTCCCATCAGTTGGAACTGGAAAGCTTGTCAGGACTGTTGGGAGCATTGATAACGTACTGGCAAATCTTAGAGGAAAACCTGCTTCATATCTTAAACTGGAACAGAATTTCACACAGGACAAGCAGGACAATAAACAAGTCCAAAGCACATTAGGGTTGAATAAGAATTAAAAAATGAATGTCCTTGAGCGGCCCAATGTCCCAACATGAATCCTATTGAGAATCTGTGAAGACTTGAAAACTTCTGTCCTCAAACAACCTGTGAGAGCTTGCACACATCTGCCATGAAGAATGGGCACAAAGAAGCCAGTGTGCAAAATTGCTAGAGACATAACCAAATACACCTGTGGCTATAATTACTGACACAGGAGTTTTCACCAAAAATGAGTTCAGGGGTCTGAATATTTATGCAATGAATATATTTCATTATTTCTTTTTTAGTTTCACGCTGTCATTTGATGTAATTGATCTTACTTTGACCTGTCTGCTGTTTGAGCATTCAGGTACTGAATAAACTATAAAGTTAAAAAAAATATATGCGATGTTTTGTAAAAAGCAGTACCATATTGAGGGTGTGAATACTTTTGCAAAACACTATACATGTTCCCTCTGGTGATTTCAAGATCACCCACAGGTCAACATGTCTTTCTGCCTCTTACAGTCTGTGCCCTGCAACTTACATTGGCTTAAACAGACCATTTTAGGGAATATATTGGGGTAGTGAGAAACGGTCCGAGCCAAGTCCCACATTTTACTTCCCCTGAACATGATTACACTGACCATTGCGTCCATGTACTCTCTCAGGGACTCTCACACTCCTATATCAGGAAGACATCAGAAGGCAAAATTAGGCATAATGACGTTCACACATTGCCCCAGCTCTCGATGACCAACTAATCTCTTTCTAATCTCCCCAGTCATTTACAAATTGCTTCCTTCCACACCAGGAACTTGCTTTTCTATATTTTAGGCCCCTTTTCACTTCCCCTTAGCCAGTATAATGTTTTTTCTTTTGACTTTCTCACCCCATCCTTCGGATTTCTGTTCTCTCCCATACATGTCAAAACAGGAGCTGTAGTGATAGGCTAAAACTATTTGGTGATTCTAAAGTTCTGTAAAACAGTCAGCGCAGCATGAAACATGTTTTCCAAACAAATCAGAGGAAAGTTTACCAAGTTTTTTTTCTAACATTTGGAATTTTTCAGTTATTTGTTATCCCGCCCAATTTAGTTTAGCCAAATGTGAATGTATTGTAACGGTGTGGGAGTGGGCGGAGCCGGGGCGAACACCAGTAAAAAGTCAACGCCCCCAACTGAGGGACGGAAGCACCGGTGTGAGTTTAGTAGGGACCAAAAATAACAAAACAAGTAGTGAAAAATGAAACAAAAATCAAAAAAAGAAAGGTGTACCACTGTGCACAAGGCCAAAACAAACTAAAAATCAGTGTGAAAAAGGTGTGCCTGCCCCCGTGAAAATACGTGATGGGATAGGCAAAAATAAAACGGCTTACGCAGGTACAATCCCCTCCGGGACTGTTGGTGAAAAATACTCCCCTTCTAGCGGTGGCCCTGCTTGTCCCTTTGGGGCTGTCCAGTGTGGCTGTATAGGACCCGCCCAGCTGTGACTCATCCTCCGGTGGTCGGAACTGTGACCAAGGACGAGGCGTCGCCCTTCCTCCAGGGCTCCACCTCCACACTGGGCACGCCCCCGCATAATGTCACCGTATACTGTACCTACATTCTGAAAATTCAGCCCAACTTTTAATAATAATAATAATTGCTTACACTTACAAAGCGCTTTTCTGGACACTCCACTCAAAGCGCTTTACAGGTTATGGGGACTCCCCTCCACCACCACCAGTGTGTAGTATCCACCTGGATGATGTGACGGCAGCCATAGTGCGCCAGAACGCTCACCACACATCAGCTATCACAGTGGGGAGGAGAGCAGAGTAATGAAGCCAGTTCATAGATGGGGATTATTAGGAGGCCATGATTGGTAAGGCCAATCATTTTATTATGGTTTGTCTAGCAAGACTAAGTGACAGAGATGCAGCCAATAAAAAAAAAGAATTGTCTATCAAATTTTATTTTGAGAATACATTTTTACATGAGATGTCAAATAGTTTAAAAAATGTTTTTTAAGTTAAGTCAATTGTCAAACTGATTAATCCAGAACAGGTATCAGATCTATTAGTATCAATGGAAAGCAATAAGCAAAAAAAAACATTTAAGTTAACACCAAACATTTCTAAGAAACTATAGCATCACAAAGGTGCTTGTAATCTCCCTACGACCTTCCCTATCTGTTGTAGAAATACATAGAAAAACAGCATGCCCCTTTCACAGAGCTAGTTATTCTGATATATTCTCAGGAAATTGGTACCAGAGTCTGATAAAAATAGAAAAAAAAAATTAACTTGGAAGTGAAACAGACTACTTGGATTGTGAAGATATTTAATCTTTGAGGAAAACAGTCGGAATGTGCAGTGTGTATATTTAGGATCTGAATGTGAGCCCAGCTATTAGCTTGTTTCGTCTAATAAGATGAAGTAACAAAAGATATAGCCATATTAATATAAGTCAGGTGTGTGAAAAATCCTATTTTAGAATAATCTTTCTAATTAAAATGTCAAATGATTTTACCTTATAAAAACAAGAATAGTTACCAAGCAACAAGGGCATATAAGAGGCTTAAACTCAAGACAGTATTGCGATGAACTTCAGCCAGGTTAGCTTTTCATAGCTCTGCCAATATTGTGATTGTGCAGAGATATGGTGCACAGGACGCACGACACTATCTGTAAGAAATTGCTTTGCTATTATGTAGCTTGAGAATCTTTTTCACCTCAGGGGGTAGTGTCACTGCAGACTGGCAGGGTGGTTATCACTGCTGCTTCCCAGGTTAGAAGTGCTGGGTTTGATTCTATACTGGGATACCTCCTGGATTTCTGAAGTTTTCTACAGAAACATCCTATTCCAGCCTCCCTCCCACAGTCCAAAGTTATATCTAAATTGGCATCTCTAAATTGCCTCCTGTATGCAAGAATGTGCACAGTGATAGACTGGAGTCCCGTGAGCCTGTAGTCAGGATTAAGCTCTGGCTCACTTACTGCAGGAGGCATATTCTGTTGGTATTTTCCTCAAGTGTGTTTACCTACAGCACTTAGATTAATAATGCATTGTTGGTAATGAATCCTGTGATAATTGAATGCTTGATTCGTAAATGGGTACTTATGGACACCAATCAGCACACCTTTGAAAAGAGATAGTAACAGAAACTTCTGTCATGAAAACCAAATGCTTATATTAGGTGCCAAGTAATTTGATTCTTGTGAAGCTTTTAGTGCAGGGACTGGTAAAGTACTGTATATCAGTCTCTCTTCTGTTCTACACAAGCAATAAGTGCTTACCGCAGCACAGTAGCACCTAGGGACCTGAATTGATTCTCAGCATGCTGGGAGTAAAAGGTAGGTTGTAGTGTCTGAGTGCAGGCTCCATTGCTGTTCTAGGTGTAATTTGTTTTTCAATATTTTTGAAGGCCTGATATGATTATTTTGGAGTGTTTCAGATAGCGATATCATGAGAAGTGCTCTACAAAGAGCAAGCGTTTATGTTGTTTCAACAGTATGCTGATTGACATCCTTCAACACAAGTCTGCTCGTACATGTTTTTAGCTATTGTATTTAAATTAGGAATTCATCAGCTCAGGAAGATTACTCGGGAGCTTTGTAGTATGCAGAGAATAAAAAAAACATCCAACTAAATTTGTAGTATAACAAAAATACTTGAATTCTACCTTCTCACCCATATGCTGTACCTTCTAGAAGATTGCGTGTTTAGAAAGATTTATCACTCTTCAATCCAGCCACATTTGAGGCGTGACTCGCTAGCTGTAGAAGTCCAGGACTATCAACAATCAGGAAGTCTTGGGAAAAACAAGTCATCTTAATTCTTTCCATAGAGTAAACATTGCATTTGCTCCCTATGGTGAATCAAAGGGGGAAAAAAAACTATAGAGTGATCATGAAAGTGCAGAAATAAATGGAGCTATCAGTGGTTTTAGAGAATATATCATCAGGATTTGGAAGTAGCAAATAAATGAGTCCTTCAGCACCCGGATGCTATTTTGAGGAAACTGAAGAGAATACCTTTAGCAGAGGTCCTGACTGATGAATATGCTTACGCATCTGGACACTTGGCTTCTTTACAGAGCATTACAGGGAAAGGAGCTGGCAGTTCATCAAGTTACCAACTACGGAGATACTACTGCAGGGGATTGATGAAGATGAGATGTATTTAATACAAAATGGTACGATATATAGCTAGCTATCTGACCTCCAGCATTGCTAAAATATATTTCAGTTTACAGCTTGATTGTATTAAGCTAAAGGACTTTTTAAAGATTTTTGAGCACATTCCTGTCTGCCAAATCTAGATATATTTAGAATACTCGGAAACCAATAATAGAAATATGATGTTCTGAAACAGAGGAGTATGTTGATCCGTATACAAGTTCCTGAAACAAAGCATTGCTATATTAATGTGACTTCAGTTCTAATGTTGCTGGCACATGAACCCCTGAAAATTTGGTTGCAATTTTGTTGATCAGACAAGGAGTGCACTGTTCTTCAGAATCTGAAACAATGAAGTTTTCAAGTCAGTAACATATGGCAAGATAATGAGCCAAAACATTAACTGATAAAATTACAACTTGAATCTTGCAAACACAGCTACAGGCCTTGTTTCTGAACTAATTGGAACCAAAAGAGCTGTTCTGGGGGCGTTCAATGAGCACAACAAACAGTAACTCAGAAACAGGGCACCACTAATTATTTCAGGCCATCAGCCAAACAGTTAATATTACAAAGCCAGGCAGCCATGTTAATTTATTACTCCCAAACTTTAACTTCATTATGCTGCTTTGCTGTAATTTTACAATCAGGATGCAAGTTAACACTTGAATAGCATTTAGCTCAGTCAAATCAGGTGAAGAAAAAAGCACTTATTGACGCAATGCAAATCTGCATTTTGTATCAATTTTTTGTTATTTACCATTGATTTCTTGCTGGTTATGTCCATCCACCCATTATCTAACAGCTTAATCCAATACAGGGTCATGGGGGGTCTGGAGCCTATCCCAGCAAGCACAAGACAGGATACACCCTGGAGGGGATGCCAGTCCATTGCAGGGTACACACAATCACACCTGGCCAACTTTCCCAGAACCCAATTAACCTCACAGTATGTCTTTAGACTGTGGGAGGAACTGGTTTTACCTTTATGTGAATGGAATTCAACAAATACTAATGAATATTAATTTCAACGACATATATATCTGTGTTTCTAGATAATATAGTTTGTATTTGAAAGAAATCTTTGATTAAATTATTGGGTGGTATTTCAATAGACCTTTTCACAGATGGACTTACATTTATGGTGTATTAATAAAACAGATTAAAGCATCTGTCATTTCTACAGGACTTGTTTCGTTATAATATCTGACCCATTTTAGCGTCTTAGGTCAAATAGAATTTATGGACATATTATTGATTCAAGGGCAAATGCAGCAAATTACTAACTAGTTCTGCCAAAGTTAGTTTATAAGTACTGTAAATGTTTCTGATTAATTTTAATCTATGCTAAAACATTTATAGCACTACCAGTTTGGGCTGAGAGTTACTGTTAATTCTGGTGTTTGGAACATGCTACTGTACACAATGACATTAAGATATATTTATTGATATATTTATACCGTATGTTAGTTATTTTGTTTGAATTTAATAAAATAATGTCTTGTCTTTATGACTTTGCATATTCATGTTGCAAGGGTCTTTTCTTATGCCTTTCACATAGTGTAGACATTGAATAAAATAAAAAATAACTTGGAACCTGATGAACCTTTTAGTTTCACTTAACATTTTACATCAGATTCCAGATTGTTGCAAAAGTTTAGAATATGCTTTTGGAATGATTTATTTCACAAGGCATGAAAACACTTAAGAAACAGAATTACATTCTTAACCTTCAAAAATATTTATGTTTCCTGAAATGTGTATCAATTACTATGAAAACTTGTCTTATACCTGACTCATTTGGATCATTTTTATTGTCATTGTGTACTGTATGTTTGGCACAATACTTTTGTGTGACAAAATTATTGGCTTTACGTCTGCAGCTGAAAATACTACCAGTGTAAACAAATTTTAAGATTGTTTGAAATTTGATAACTGTCAAAGCTGCATAAACAAAATGATAACTGAATGAATACCAAATGAAATGAGGAGAAAATTGAAAGTCACACAATGTGAATAAGATTTGCCTACTTAGTGTGCTGATGGTTGTCAAAACCTCTTTTGAAATCTTTTTCTGTCAGGCAGCCCTGACATTTGGGATAATTATGGGAAGGCTGTAAGGAAAAAGGGAGGATTAAGGGAGACAGGCAGTTGCCCTTCCATTTTTTAGCTTTTAACTCTCTTCAATCCCATTGTGTTAATCAAAGGTATTAGTGTGTCTCACAGGTCGTGGATAAAAGTGGTAAAAGGTATTTGATCAGTGGTGCAAAATATAAAACCAGGGAACTGAATATGCACTAGCAACAGGGGTTAAATTAAAACAAATTAGGATTAGCAGTGTCTGAATAAAAAAAATGTGAGCACTCAAATGAACTATTTTGCACAAGATAAAGTGTTTAAATTAAAGCCCTGTCTGCCAAACAGTGTGGCTCTGGCATTGTCTTAGAGGGTCAGTATTCTGAATGTTAAGAGAGGAATACTATCTTGGAAGAAAAAATGTGTGATGTCAAATTATTATTTAAATTATTTTGTGCCTATAATTTGTATTTCCAACCTGGTCTTTAATGGTAATATTGCAATGTATGTGGTACATGCAATTACTAAATGTATTCACACATTGATTTTTTTTCTTTAGAAAGTTCTGCTGAATTAGGTTGTCCTTTGTGTCTTTTGAATACTATATTTTCATGCTCATCTAACATTGCTCATTGCTACTAAACGCAAAAAAAAACGTTAACAAAAGGAGGCCTTGCGCATTTGGTAGTTAGTAGCTAATTGATCCAAGGATATTAGGTGTTTTACCTGCAATAACCTATGGTATTGGCTTAAACATGATTTTTCTACACTAGGGGAATGTATTATACAGTATATCTAAAGGTGACAGATATACATCAGTAATGGATATACAGTATAAATATAAATGCACTGTAAATATATACATAACCAACCTATAGGATAGTAAGTACTTCACAGGCATGACAAGCTATTTAGAATTCTTATAATAACTCCAGTGTGATAAGAAAATAAGAAAATAAATCAGTTCCAGAGGACAGTGACTGAAAGAATAAGACAGAAAATCTTTTGCAAACAGAAGGAGGGCATTTAGCCCATTTTGCTCATACAGTACAGTACTTGCTCATCTAGCTAAGAAAATCTAAACTTTCATCCAGATGTCTCATTCAAGATCTTAGAGTTGGAGTCTCAACCACCTGGCTGAAAAGCCTGTTCTTGACACCCTATCTTTTGTTTATCCTCAATGAATTCCCCTGACATTTCCAACTGTGACCCCATGTCTCCTTGTTTCACTACTGAATGAGAAATAGTCCCCTGGGTAAAATATTCTGTCCCCTTTAGGATTCCATATATCAAATTGCCTCTCAGTCTTCTTCGCACTAAACTGAAGATTAAATAAACAGCAATAAGATATATAACTGGCATCAATCAATTAATGAATCAATCAATCAGTGTGAACTGATGCACTGTGCAAGTCAATCAAAGCTGACCCTCAGAAATGTGCTATAAGTTTTCTATATGAGAGAATTGAGTAAGAAAATACCCCAATTTACATGGTCATAAACAGTCCCACCAACGGAAAAAAAAGACCTCTATTTGACTTAGAACACACCAATTTGAAATTATTATAAAGTCTAAAATATAGGTATTTTTAAATGTAATTTAAAGATTAAAATATCTCAAGTAATATTTCAAGACAATAATAGCAATGTATTATTTCTCACAATTTCTTAGTATAGTTGCTGCTTTCGAGAGCAATTCAATGACTTGCAATGTTTTGTTTCTTTTAAATAAAGGTGTTGTCTCATGGGTCACACATAAAAATAAAAGGAAGACAAATTATTCCATTTAAAGTGATAAGGGAAAAGTGCTGGATTAGATCAGGGAAGTGTAAGACAAATTCTCCTGTTGAATCAGTTCTTTTAGAATTATTTTTTTCAAATAACCTGCTATCTAACAGCTGGAGAGATCTCCCCTCTGGTGCATATCATCTTTCATTACTTCCTTCTATAGGAAACCTATGGCACTAGTTATTGTATTTATACTGATAAGTGAACCCATGAGAGGAAAAAGCATTATGTTCTGCATTGTGGAAACTAATGCAGTATACTGTAACTGCAATATAAATTACTCACTTTTCCGTGCAGATTGTTCAGCTGATGAATAGCAACAGCAGTTCGATTTTTTTTAATAACAATAACCAAGATTTTATCACTTAACACTTGTTTTAAACTTAGGGACAATCAGTGCATGTGTTGATCATTCACATGTGTAACAGCAAAAAACAAACAAAATAAACCTTAGCTGTTTAACAAGGCTTAATCAATTAATTGATTAATACAATTTGAGAACAATATGTTGTATGTATTTCCACAAACCCTAATTTATATAAATCATTGGATAGTTGAATAGAAGTCATGAGACTCCCCACATGACTATTTTATTAAAAATGATTAAAAAAGTAATTATTTTACATGTGATTTGGGGTTATTTAAACAATACTCACTTGACATATGGGCAGGTATCTTACCTGTGTATTTCCAGAACCTATGACTGTACAGAAGTTGAGAAACATTTCTGCATTGTTCATATGGAGTATATAAAACTGTACCATAGGTTTTCTGCTAATACAAAGAAATTCTGAGGGAAATCTATAGGGAAAAGAAAAATCTCTGAATGGGAAAAATCGAGATGCATAAAGAAAAAGCAGAGAAACAGAGAAGATAATTACATAAATAATTACAACCAAAGCTTAATTCTATCTAGGTTAACGGACTACATGTTCCTAACTCGTGTTATTACTTGTTTGATAATAGGATCTTTTCTGCAAGGAAACATTTTTTAACATGTTCGATACAGAATAAATGTTGTTCCAGCATAGCAAATGTGCATGTTCTATAAATTGTTTCCTGCTTTCTAAACCTAAACACTCTTAAACAAAAGATAATTAATAAATGAACATTTGTGATCTACGTCACCTTATTCTTTAATCTATTTGCTATAATGTGAGCTTGTAGGTAATAAACCTTGTTAGAATTGTGATCTGCATCTGTTAGACAGCAGCAATTACAGACCCCAGATTTTTTAACATTCAGAGACCATTCAGCCCTCTTAACTCATTGGGTTGTGAGTCAGTAGTAATTGTTACAAGGTTCTTATCCTTATCTTGTTTCTTGAAAAAAAGTCAGGGTTTCAGCTTCAACTTGTTTGGTTTGCTTGCTCCAGACACCTACAACCTTTTGTGTGCTGCCTGCTCTGTCATTTTTATATGTACTTTCCTTTAGGTTCGACTTGTGTCCTGGCTTGATCTTGATGTTGACACCTTGAATCACAACTTTTCATGGACTCCTTTAAGACCAAAATGATTCAACTATTGTTGCCTGTAAGTGTAAGGCATTATTTTGAACCTAGGAAAGTACATGAATTTGCTCTTTTCTGGATTGAATCCAGAATAGAAATGTGTTTGTACTGTGGTGAATGAAATTGAACACAATATTAAAAAAGCAGTACTAGCAGTGCATTGTAAAATTTGCTTTAAAATCTACAATTTAACTTCAGATCCTAAACTCTGCTATTTTATGGTTGTTCCATGTTATATTTATAACTTATAGTAGTTTGTTTCTACAGTACCTGCATATACAGTATCTCACTGCACGTGACAGGATTAAATGTTCTACATGTTTGTTCAGTCCTAAATTCTAGCTCAATCTTGTTAACATTTCTTAGACTGAGGCAAGTTAGTGATTTTATTCCTTACATAACAACCGAGTGAAATATTCATGTCATACATTCACCATTTTTGTCCCCAAAATCGAAATGTTTCTCTATTTTCTCTGCAACACTTAAAGTTCAATTTAATTCAAAGACAGAAGACGCAAGTTCTCTAAGTGGGCAAAAAATAAATAAGAGGAGCAACAAATATATATCATCAATGGTCAGGGATAGTACCCTGTTGTGGTTAATGCTTCCTAATTGTAGTTTTTACCTATTGTTTTAATTCCCATAATTACAGTATGTGGCAGTGGCATAAAGGAAGTGGCCTGTGGTTAATTCGGGCATTCCCAGACTGCAATACAGCCATTTTTTTGTCTCCACACATGGGTGTGTTTCTCAAGGCAGAAAGAAATCCTAAATCACAACATAACTGAGCATCCATCACTATTATTTTAACAAAAAGACATGCAGAATATTTGGTATCTTCTTGTTACATTTAAAGCAGTTTTGAAGTGTAGAAAAGATCAAGCTTACAAGCTCAGACCCTGCTTTAATACTGAGTCGACTGCATATTTTTTGTGTTCCATCTAAATGGATCTGCTGTTTGAAAAATTGTCTGAAGATAATGGCTGTTTACAATGAGCCTCGCCAAAGCATTCTGTGCCCATGACTGTGATTTTACCTCTCTTCTGTGGAAAAGAAATACAATAGATGTTTGGCCAAGTGGAAAATTTAGTGCAAGACAAACCTTCATCAACACTGAGCTTAACTTTCATTCCACTGTCAGCAGGCCCCAGTGCTGCTGCCATTTTGATATACAAGAAAATTGAGCTATTATTTTTGCAAAACTGAAGGCAGTTTCGTCAGTTTTAAAAATGCAGCTGAAACATTTTACCGATACCTGTTATTAAGAATGAATCATGGAACTATAAAAGTAATTCTTTCTCTGTTTATTGTGGATAATGTCATCGTATTATTTGCATCTGGAGTCTTCTGACTAAAAAAAGGTATTTTTCTCTGGATACAATTATTTTTCTATAAGGCACCATGGCAAAGAATGACAATGATACATTTTTATACTTTAACAAAGGCTTTTTTAACAAGGTTTCAATGAATATTCAGTACTAGAATTTCTTCTCTAAATGTTTTACATGTGCAGATCTATGGTTTATGGAAAAAACTGACTTTTCATGCGACGTGATCTAATAAATAAAAATGATGGAAGCATAAAGGCTTTAAATCACTAATTTTAAAAATGTTTTTGTGTATGCTTTTAATACAATTTCTGGCACTCATTTGTACAAAATAATGTTACGGTAACTGAGTAACGGTGATTGTTCATTTCAAAGACTGAAAATTTACTGTAAAACTAATCTATAATATGATTATATTTGTGCTGTCATGAGACTCATCTCCTGCTGGTTATATTGTCTGTACATTATAAAATAGCATAACCCCATGGTGCATGATCAAATACGCTCAGCTTGAAATGGGCAAGAACACAAACTAGGATTCAGCTAGTGTTTTGAAGATGGCCTTTTAACTTGCAGCCAATTTATAATGGGTGTAAAGTAATGTACTCTATAAGATTTTAGTTTATATAGACCTACATAAGAAAATTGATTGTTTTATCAGTTTATTTAAATTTTCCAGAAATGTAAGACCTATGTTTTTCTACCTTTTTAGGAGATCTCTCTGGTGTTAACCTAAACACATTGCACATTAGATTCCAGTTTACAGGGAGAATAGCCTTCCAGAAAAGCTTAGCAGATCAGTGAACCGATGGGATGCATTCATTCTAGATTTTCTCTTGAGCGTTGGTATAAGATTTCTTAATACCCTGTCTTATAATTTGAGCTGTGAAACGTACAGATGTCTGTTGAACATATGGTGAAATACAAGGAAGCATGATGCACTTCTTTTCGGATTTATGGATCCATTAGGAACATTTAACAAACATGGTAGTGTAATGCATTCTATCACAACAGGTTAACTATTGAAGCCATTTTTTGCCATTTAAAATATTCATATAGCTTTAGTCCTTTATCCACATGGGCAAGACCTTTGCCATCATAAATACCCAAACATAGAAATATCTATGAGTACCTTGTGAATCCATACATGTATTTGCCAAATGATGAATACATTTTAAAATTTAATTTAAGAATTCTTTTTGTGTTCTTTGAACTTGCAAAGAGAACAGGAAAGCTGTGAGTGGCTTGTGCATGATCTAACACTATCTATTGATTTACTTTGCTTCTTCTGGCATTTGAAATTTGCTTCAGGAGCAGATTTTGTTTCCATTTTCTTCTGAACAGTGCTTGGATATCTGGACAGCTGTCATCTAATTAATCTAAATAATCAATGGAAGCCTCCGGTGTATGTCGAGAATTATGGCACATTGCAGCACCTGTTGTCTCCAGCTCACTTCTGTGAAAAACCTACTCTGCAGCAGTACGTACGTCTTACAAACTTGTAATACATACTGTACAAGAACTGATATGTGCTTATTTTTAGTCAGCTCTTCCATAATGCAATATGAGGTCATTATGTTTTGAATGAATCGCAGGTCTTAGTTTAGTACTGTCAAGCCAATGCAAATTTTTTAATATCCGTCTTCATACCATGTTCAATACCATCACACCATCATGCAAATATAAAGTATATTTTTCACATAAATCACACATTTTCAAACAAAAACAAATGGATTCATTTGTTGTTACTCTTCCAGCAGACTAGTTAACTAGAGAAAAGAGGCCAGTTTGAGGAGAGGAAATAACTAATTTATTGGGATGTTGCATTATTCATGAGAACATAAATAAGTCTTCTCACAATGAAGGTATCCCCAAAGTACAATATCCATGCTAATTCAAAGAATTCTGACTTTTTTTTTTTAATTAAAAATGATAAAAGCTGAAAATGCATAATAACCAAGGAGCTCCCTTTTTTTAAAAAAATATATTTTGGAGGAATAGAAGATTCTCATTCAAAGCAGATACTGTATCCCCCTAAATAAAACAAACCGATCTGAAAAGTCAGGAATAAGGAGCACTAATGCTTGGGCTACATGGAAGATTCATTGCACCTTATTAATGTGATAAATGGGTGCAAAAATACTCATTTCTCTCTGAAAATACTGGAAATTCCAATTTTGCACAAAACAAGACTGCAAAGCACTATGGGTAGATTATTGAAAAGTCTCTTCAGATTTGTAATTAGCAATCTAAAACACCAAGATGTCTCAAATCCTCACCTCCTCCACTCCACAAAAAATGGCAAGCTTAACAATCCTTGGATAGTGATGTACTTTCTTTGTCCCTGTGAACATTTTGTCATGCACGTATAAACATAATGCCATAAAGCTTGTGTGTGTCGAGCCCAGCCAGGAACATTACTGATGAAATTTGGATAACATTAGTCTTTTTAGTCCTCTATGGAAATCATTACAATCTGGCAAATATCGCCAGCATTTTGCAATACAGAAATTACTTTACATTTTAACAACTTTGAAACATATCTAAAATGTTCACATTGTTTATTCTTCTTGTGCAGAAAATAAAACAAAAATGACTGGATATACACTATCCTAAGAAACAGGGATTCAAAGTAGCTCGACCTGTTATGCTCAAGGGGAGCCCTTTAGTCCAGACATCACTGGTTCATACCTGGGTCAAGTTAAGAGCCAGTGACTGAGGTTCTCCAAACAGCAGTATACACATGACTGAGCCTTGCTGGGATTGAGTGGGTTTGAGCCAGACAGGATTACCTAAATTTGCTATGCAACAGTGACCATGGCGACCATGCCTTGCCATGTAGTGTCGGCAATGGGAGGTGCATCACTCCTCTGTGTTGTGTTGACACCACTGTAATGCAGCGTGGACGCTGTAGAATACCAAATGATCAAGAACCTCGTCTATGCTCCTCCTATGCTGGTACAGGAAAGGTGAGCTGAGAAGGTTTCCAAACCTTGATTGAATTGAGAAGGCATCAGATTTGGAACTTCTATGCTGGTCATTCCATACAGGATAAGTTCCTCAGCCAAGTAAGACATTCAAATCAAAAGTACTTTATATTAGACAGATTGGCTCATCGGGTGAAGCACCATCTGTAGACTATATGGAACAGAGCAAAAACACAGTAGAACAATATGAAAACAGTGTAAAAATAATTAAGTGTAAAATAAACAGAGAAATAACTTTGTGAAATTACAATGACACAAGTCTCAAAGGCCTAATGGAGGGACTAACGGCATAATGTTCCGCAAAATTTGAAAGACACATGATCATACAGCCCTCTATCATCAAAATGCTGTTCATTAGATGTATATTAATATACACAGTATATAAAAAGTAAGTATTCAAATATTTATGAAACAGAATTCAACCAAAAGAAATTGCCCTTGCCTCCACTATTGCAACTGTTCACCAAGACTTGTGAAACAAAACAGGAAATGGAACAATTTTGTTTTCAAGTGAGAGAGGAAGCAAAACGGCTCCAAGCAACAAGGAAAAATGGGTGTGCATGCATTCTTATCCACTGAAACATTTAAGACGGAATATAAAAATACAGCTGTTGGTGTCATTTAAATTGCATCTTTGCTTTGTGCACAATTTGACATACACCCCCTGAAAAAGGATTTCAAACACTGTCTTCTTCTGTCATGCCAAGCTCAGAAATAAAAGCAGACTTAAAATAACTGCTGTCCTACTGTAACGATGTAAACTGTTTTATAAAGTTTACAGCAGACTATAAAATGTCCTAGTTTAAAACTGTATTCTCTACTGTTACATGCATATTACATTTTGGAAAAAGGTGCCATTTTCGGATACATTATGTTCTAAATTCAGATTCGACTGAGTTGCCCGTAAGTCTGATAAAATGTTTTTTTTTCAAATGTATACACTGTGAAGTTTATATTAATTTCTCAAAGATGGAGTTTATAATGATATAGAGCTGGTTCACCAAATGTAGGCAATCAGTGATTACAGAGAAAAAAGCATAATGATATAACAAAGAAAATTAGAATGGGTGTGGACAAATAGACATCTGTTCATTTTTCTACACTTTTTACTCTAAGTGTACCAGTTCTGTAAGCAGGAAATTACAGAATTATGCTATATTTTAATCATAACATTTGCCCATTTTAGGGGATTAAAATATACCCATTTGCATCATTATCACTGACAAGAAAACACTATGTTGAAATAATTCCTTACTCTGGATCCGCTGAGGTGCTTTTTAAGTGCCAAATCATAATCAGTGTTTCAGCTGTGCCCTTTCAAGGACAGAGCTGGTTTGTGGATTGATAAGTGTTCACTGATTGTTTGGGGTTCCACTGAGAGGATGTTATTGGCATTTATGTTCATAAAGGTTAGGAAGGGATAACCGAGATGGTCTGATTTACCTCAATTTTCTCCTGAGCTGGTGTCATTTGAACAGACCCAGAAGCCTTTAGAAGTCCTCAAAGTTTCTTTGGCATTCCTTAGGTTTCACAAGTGAGACAAGACCCTTGCCTGGGAATAGGAACAGAACATTTTAACTTCTTTCTTTCCAGTAATACTTTATTTGAATGTAGCTACATACTGGCTTCATAATCCCTTCATGATCATAATGCATATAGGGACATGCACAATTACATAACATATGCTCAAGGGGTCATGACATGCATTTTAGCATCATCTATAGAGTGTTTTACGATGCAATGCTTAAACAAATGTCATGGCCTCCGATGCATATGTTGTCATTTGTGCATGTCCCTATAATGTATTATTGTGATTATAACGTCTTGTGTAGCAGTTTTGAAGGGATTATGAAACCATTATGCAGCAACATTCAAATAAAGCATGACCTTTTTCACTCATTTGTTGAAACACTGAGGTGATGATGGAAATGAATACTTCCATTTTAGCAGAAGCTTGGGTACTATGTGAATGGCCATAAATTATCCAAATGGATGATTTGATCTACATATTGTAGGGTTACTGATTCTTTTTGCTGCTAATTTACAAGCCAGAAAGCAAAACGAGGAGGATAATCTGAGATTCCCTGTTGGTTTTACTGGGCAGATTTGAAAATTATTTTGTCATCAACTGCTAAGGCATTTTCAGTTTCATGTCACTCCAATGTCATTTCATTTGTTAAAGCTTTAACATGAATAAAGGAGAAACTCCCACACACTGCAATATGCAAAACACATTTATTTTTTTCATTTATCGTAGGAACACAAACAGCTAACATTTTGTTCTGAGGCCTTCATAAGAGCGTTGAATTCACAAACCAACTCACAATTCACAACTGTCAAAACATAATATATAAATTCAATCCATCCATTTTCAAACTCTTTATGCAATTCAGGGTCATGGAAGAGCAGAGCCTATCCTAGCAAGCAATAGTGCAAGACTGGGTAAACCCTGCGTGGGGCACCAGCCCATCGCAGGCACAGACAGGCACACTCTTACACCAGGGCCAAGTTTCCCAGAAGCTACTTAACCTACCATGTGTGTCTCTGGACTGTGGGAGGAAACTGAAGCATCTGGATGAAACCCAGGAGAGCACAGGGAGAACCTACAAACCCTAAGTAGATAGCTCCCCAGGAACTGAACCCGGGACCCCAGCACTGTGAGACACCAATAATGTTATAAGGTTAATGTGCTTTCTGTTCTTTTATGTTAACTTGGAATGGGTTTCAATATTGTTAGGCAACATTAACAATCTCTGGACGGAATTCTGTCCCCTGCGATCCTGTACTGGATAAACCTATTAGAAAATGGAAGGATGCCAACTGAAGTGTATTGTTTCTTTTTATTTTCTAATACAAGACTGATTTATTTTGAATGAATTTACTTTGAGAATAGCTGTTAATTAACAACAGATTTGTTAGGAAGTATAAGTAGCCTAAAAAAACATAAAATAAACATGCTGTAATTAATGAAGGCATTGAACTAAAATGTGTTGTTTTGTCTGTGTAATAGTATGGAATTTTCCATAATCCAGTGCATGGTAGCATTCCATTTTGTCATGTTTTAACCAGTTCTTTATTCACCTGTAGAAAAAGTTGAATTGTGTGGATGACCTGCTATGTCAAATCTCTTACATGCAATTTTAGGACAGCCGGTCACTGTCTATAAACTAAGAAAACACCTTTGTACAGATTTCATGAAGTGCTGGAAAGTACAGAACAAAAGAACACTATTACTCTGCATCATCCATCCATGGTCGATGTGTTTTTTGAAAGCCCCTGGTCATAAGATATGATTGTCTTATCATGGGTTTTAGATTGAAGTGCTATGCGTCCTATAGTTGTGAAAACTGCCACTGGGTGAAGTCATTAATATTTAAGTTAACATCTGTTCAGCCGCAGGTATACATCTGTACAACTAAAAATGATTTTCTATCAAACGACTTGCATAAATGCATGACCTGGCTGCCTTTAATCTGCTCCAACTAAAGTGTTGTATTAGGCTTGCTAAATAGGACCTATAGGGGCTTTGGGGCAATGTTTAGAATCCATCTAGATCAGATATGGAAATTGTTAAGCAAGGGAACCATAAAGGAATTACAAAGGAAATAATAAGATTGCATAAAAGCTCTTTAAGGAAGCTTTAAGATTGACTGTCAGATTTTTTTACTTTTTTTTAAGTATATTTGCTCCACTTAGTGCCAAGAAACATGATTGATGTTGAGTAACTTTGACCTTTATTTAAGGCCTCTGTGGCCAATGTGAAAACACCACTGAGGGCTCAGATTTATTTTTTCTAAGTCAAACTTTACTTTCCCCCCCCCACAAAATCCAAACAAAGTGGTTTTAAGAGATTTATTTTTTGCTGTGCTTATTTTTTGACAAGGCATTGTTTTCATACACAATTCTTTTCTACACCTCAGTATTTATGTTAAGCTGAATAAGTTGCCCACTCAGGACTTGCATGCTCAAACATAGATATCAGGCTCTGCAAGATGTCAGGCAATTTACAGAAATCCTTCCAGATCAGCCAGAGAACACAAGCTTATGGGCACATGCAAAGGTTAGTATGAATTATCAATAGGGTTAGTTAGGAGTGGAAAATGTTCAGCAAAATATATGTACAGTACAAATATAAAAATACAAAATATGAAAAGGTGCCCTAGATTCACCCAAGTGTCACAAGGCAGGAGGGGAATCATTTGTCTCAAAGTGCCCATTAGTCCTGCTGATTATGCTCAATCAGCCATTATTATTAATCTTTTTGACTGGTGCATTCATCCAAAGCAACTTAAGGAGGTTACAGTTGTCTTTCTTAAAACATCCAGGCTTGTCTACCTATTACCATGGATAGGTTTTGTTGGAGCAGTCTGGGAATAATACCTCACTCACTAACTCAGGACTTTTTCCACAGTCCTGTCAGGAGTCAGAATGCTGCCTCTGATCCATACAACTGCCTGGCAACCTTTATCAGCAATTCTAGAACATCAACGTTTGACGCAGAAAAGTTGGAAAAAATGCTTTTCTCCACATTGCAATGTTTAGGATTGTTTACTTCTACATTAATTTGCCTACAGCATATCCCTCTGACCCTGGACAGGCTTCCCTAAGGAGGCAGATTTCAAATCTATGCAATGATCAAGAACAAAGTTTCATATATTCAAATGAAGACATTATGAAATGCAACTTTTAGGTCCGCCTATAACACATTGCTACAACTCACAGCTCTGTTGTTTCACAATAACTATTATCAGTTACGAATGGCAAGTGTTTTGTAATGTAAAGCGCAGACTATTTTTATTGCAGCACCTTCAGTGAGAATTATCGAACACAAGGGGACAAGAGCAGTGGAGAGAGAGGAAGAGTACCTTACAAGTACAGTAACCTTGGAGAAAGTATGTGCCAAGAACAACAATAAAGTCTTGAAAATCCTCTCAAAGTCTAATGTAAAAGCTGCAGAACATTTAAGAGGCAGTCTGATTTATTCTTCTGTGGCTTTGCTTTTTTAAATAACATTACATAGGATTTGTTTTACGTTCCTATTGACATTTTAAGGAACAAAAAAAGCATTAATCACTGCACCATATAGACAAATAGATAAGTGGTTTTCTCAAAGCTGCAGATGTAAATAATTAGAATTTATGAAGCCAAATCCTTTAATTTGTCCCAGTGGGCATTCTTTTTACAACCACAAAAGCAGATAATATATACATTATATTATATCACATTACCAGTTTTGTTTCTAATTCAATCAATTACATGTTTTGTTAATTTTATGATACTAGTTTCATTTTTTTATAAAAAATCAATAATTTTAATAAGTACCCAAACATTGGATGGAAATCAGACTGTAGGACAAGTGTAATGAAGGTTTTTATCTTGTGCTCAATTCTATTTGTTACTAAGCTTTAGAGTTTACTTAACAGATCTGTATTTAGCCTTTGGTATCCGAGGAGAAACAAATAACCTCTAATCGGTCATTAAGAGGAAGTAAAGTTCGTACGTACTGCAAATGCACAAAAACTGCACACATACCCATTGTCTTAAAACTGAACTGAATGACCTTTATTATCCATTGGTTTTTATGGTATTACAAGATGATTAACTAGTCAAACTATTTTTTCCACTTCTTTGCTTCTGTAAAACAGTTGGTCACACTCCATCATTTTCTGCAAAAGTACATAGTCAATCCTGTTCCAAACAAATACAAATTGCAATTACATTTGTACTTTCATGTCTTCTTAACAGAAATCCTAGGGTATTGATAAATATATTAGTCTTAAATGTTATACACACAAGCAATATTCCCTCTGTCATAGGATGTGGGCTTTGGACAGAGCGGGTACAACATCCTTATTTAGAGCGAGCAAGCAACCACGATCATTTTATTACTCACTGACATTATCTTTAAGATCTCAGTTTGTACGTTGTAATGCACTCACATTCCTTCTACGTTAGCAGAAAGAAAGAAAACCATGACTAACCTTTACAGATGGCCTTGAGTTGCCACAGATTTAATTGTTTCTGAATGCCTTTGAAAAATACTATGTACCGACATCAGGCCTGAGCATCTCGTCAATTCATTATACTGTATTACTTCCTCCTAGAGATGAATCGAAAATTGAAGATGTCACAGTCCTCACAACTACCTAACCACCTAAGCATGGCTGATGGAGTGTGAACTGAAATCAGATTTGTCAGGGCTAATGCCAGGAGTTATAACGGAATTAACTTCAAAAGCATCAGCCAGTCCCATGGGTAACAAAGTATAACTTTATTCCTCCTGAGGGGATAAAAACAAATTAAATTAATTTATGTGTACATTAAATTTGCTGATTGTTTTTAATATAGCAAACATTCATCTGTTTTCTATGTGCTAGACCACTTTCTCTGCTGGGTAAGTCTGAGTTAGTTTTGAGTCCCTCTTCTGCATCCCCTCCCACACATTCTCACAACAACCCAGTAACTGCAAAAGCAATCCCATATGAACATAAAGCAATAAAGGACGTTTTTCACTGCTAACAAAACAGCGCAGAATCACCTAAGGGAGCTCACAAAATTAAACCGAATGAAACATCAGAATACTGAAAAACTACGTTGAGAAAACCCCAGAGAAACACAACTCTTTTATATTTAGTCTGAACATTAAAGATGTTTCCTTTGGAAATTTGCAGGCATTAGACCTTCAGAAAATGATCAAATAAATTGAACTTTAAATCAATTGAAAAGCCTGGTTTTGCACATACTTGCTAACATTTGTTACACAAATCTCAACTTCCTCCATTCCTAAATAACCTTATTATTTTTACGCATGCATCTGTATGAAACATGAAAAATAGACAGCATTTAATGAAGCAGCAGACCCTATGCAAAGAGTTTTGTTCAATTCCTTTTTCTTGAAATACAGCAGATTCTAAAAACGTTATATCTTTCAACACTTCCATGGGTAGCACCGTAGTTAGTATTGCTTCAATTCTTGGGGTGCTATCTGACCAGAGGTTGCATGTTCATGTGGGTGTTTTCTGGTTTCCTCCCACAGTCCAGAGACATGCTGGTAGATTAACTGGCTTCCATAAAAACTGACCTTGGTGTGTGTGTTTCTATCTGTGTGACCTACCGTATGAGGGACTGGTGTCCTGTCCTGTGTCCAGCCTTGCACCAGATGCTTCCTGACATAGGCTGTGGGCCACCCTGAATTAGATAAACAGTCAACGAAGGCAATGTAACGTGAATCGTTTCATATAACACTTGACTCGGAATGGAAACCGTGACATTCTTTTAACATCTCAAATCTCTCCATGCATTAGTTCAGTACAATTTCCCAAATTCAAAGAGGAGCTACTAAAACTCTTAGAGATGAGCAGGAGTTGCATTATTCATTGAGCAGCCTCCAGGTTGAGGATGATTATATTTCGGAAATCCAAAGGTGAATGTTCCTAACATTCAGTGTTGTTCATTAGTAGGCAAGGGCCTTGCTTTATTGATCCCAAATATATCCATGAACATGAACGCAAATATTAATGACATCAGAAAATGGTATATGTATATAATGGTCTGTCTTGTCTTCTCCTGTTATTACCTGAAGCATAGTTTTCTATACATGCATGAACTTCTTGTTACATGACGAGAGTTAGCCAAGAGATGTATTAATCTGGATTATACACTGTCCCGGAGCAAGAGAAAGTTAGAACAAGGAATGATTAAAGTAAAGTTCTGTGTATGAGAGGACATTTGTGATTTTTTTGCATTTCAGTGTTCTTGGTCACAGCAGGGACAGCCCAACCCCTGAGATAATTAGACAGAGGCCCTTCAGCCCCCATGAAGTCAGTACCTATGATTGTGCTATAGCTTTGTGCACCAGGACCGCGTATGTTGTTCAGTATATATTCCAGATGGTGCAACTAATTCTACCTGTTCGTCTATTGAGAACTTTGTGCCTAGAACACTATTTGAAGTGACTCCAAGACTGAAACATCAAAGAGCTGGATCTTACATGACTCGTTTACCCAGGTTGCAGGCTGAGGATGAGAGGTTGGGCTTTGGAAATTCATTCTTCATTCAATAAGAACACCCTTGATTTACACATTGTAGATATTGAACTTGTACTTTCAAAAAGTCAGTATAACTTCCAAGCATTGTGCTTTAAAAGTTTACTCATTCAAAAGCACAATTTTTTTTGCAGGAGTATAGGACAAGCCACCCAGCCATGTTATTGAGCACAGATCCTTGAGACAATTATCTATTAAAAACAAATAAACTAAATAGGCCATAAAACCTCCCTCCATTTGCAAACATTCTTAATTTTAAATGCTACAATTTGAGACAAGGCTGTGTCATTAGGCGATTGTGACTAGGATGCTAAAGTAGTGTATTAAAAATGATCTAAGCACCAGAATCATCCTTCCACACAAGAGGGACTCCTAGATTTAGTTTAGGGAAAAACGACTGAAAGAGTCAAAGCGATTTGTAGTTTTACAGGCCCTACAACTTAAGTCGCATTTTTGTGGCTCATGAGATGGCGTTGGATTGGCTCACTGACCAGTAAATGTTTACTAGATACCCTCAGTTCCCATCCCCCTCAACTCATCTCCCCCTTAATGTTTCCCAGCAGAAAGATTTTCTCTATCTGCTGAGGTTTAGATACAAAGAGCATTTAAGATTCAAGCTGTTATCCAGACCCACATACACATATAGGAGGAAAGTGTGTTGCTACCCTGACAAGCACCCCCTAACATGCTTGAGACTTGACAATGTTTGAAACTATTTTCCTCCTAGCTAGTCTTTTAACTCCTTTCACTTCTGTGGAATTTAATTTGCTTTGAACACTGATTGTTCTCACAAGTAATAACACCCAAATATTTGGTGTTTTGAGCATGTTTAGTCAGTGTTTTAGTCATAATTAACTCATCAAGAAGGCTGGCTCTGTTTTGAGGCTGAGCCTTGACCCCCTGGAGGTGGTTGCGGAGAGAAGATTGCTGACCAAGCTCACAGCCATCCTCTCAACACCTCTCATCCAGTTATTAGACAGCGGAGCACTTTTAGCAACAGACTGCTCCAGCTACAGTGTTCAAGGGAACACTTCCGCAGGCCCGTCCTCCTGGCAGCTGTTAGGGTGTGTAACACTGCCCTAGGCTAGGACTGTTAGCCCTTCTTCTGCTCATCTATGGACAGCATGTTGCACTAATGTACTTTTTTGGACACTGCATTAATACTGTTTTATACTGTGGTACCTTCAATCTGTATATACCTATGCACATTTTGCACATACTTTGTTTTACAGTGACTCTTAGCATATTTTGCACACACCTAACTCTTTTTACTTTGTATCGCTGTACTTATTTTAATTTTTAGTCTATTCTGATGTCATTTTTTGCTTGTCTTTGGCTGCTGTAACACCTCAATTTCCCTTCGGGATCAATAAAGTCTTATCTTATTAATCAGGCTTAAATTGGCTAAGGGCTTTTCCAGGAGGAGGCCAGGATACATAGAGGTACATACATAGAGGTATACATAGGATGCATGGAGGACTGGCCAAAGAGTTCCTGCAAAGATGGACATGGGGATAGTACAGAACACAATGACTTACATAAGGGATTATGTAGTAGAGCATATATCATTTAACGTAAGGAAATTACATCACGATTTAGAACAGCTGAAGCTGATTGAACTTGGCTGTTGTCATCCTTCCTGAGTTTGTGTTAATACATTTCAAAGCAGCTGTCTTATGTTCAATGTTCAAACAATGTTTTAAGGTCTTTAAAAATGTTTTTATACCATTCTCTTGATCTGATCTTCATGATTGAATCTTTGGTTGAAGGTCATTACTTGACTGAGAAATCTTACTAAGAGCTGTATTTATCCTGAAATCATGACTATCACTATTATTGCACACAGACAGAGGCCACTCAACTAATTGTGTGGCTTGTTAATGAACTTTGCATACCTAAATTAATTAAGGTATGCCAATACATGATCAATCATGACCTTTCCATTTTTAAATTGTTTAGAAGTGGCAGGACAGCAAGTTTTAAATAAAATGTGAAAACTGCACAAGGGTCTAAATACTTTCACAAGGTACAGATTATACAGTATATGAGCAATAGATCCGATAAAACAAAATATGCTTCATAAAAATGTTAACTAAATGCTTCAATCTGTAAATTCCTACCACAGATTAGTTACTGCGGCAATTCTAAAACAGGTATTGTTCAAACAACTATGCTTTGTTTAAGCATACTGTACATTAGTGTTGTTAATAGTAAGGTTATAATATGGCATCAGGCATTACAAAGACAAAAATGCAGATTTCTCATCTACAGGCTAAAACATCTTTCAAATGATACGTATTAAAATTTAAATATTAAGATATCTGGCATATTTGAATACATATTTAAAATTCCAAGTATTGATTAAATAACTGATACTGATATATATAAACTGATATTTATATATCTATAATACCATATTTGAACTTCCAATTTTACTTATGAACAGACCAGAATTTTACTGTTCAATAATATATTATTTTCACATATAACACACATTTTGGTTTTCCGAGCCCCAGTATGGACTAAGTAATTGTGGTTGCTCCTCACTTGCTGCTGCAGGCTTGTGTCTGCCCCAGGGGAAATGAAGAATCATAAACACACATATACTGCCAAACCGAGTATCATCAAGTGCCTTTTTTGGGCTTGTTTGCTTGCATGCTGTTTGTTGTTGTTTTTTTCTAGAAGACTGACAGTATTTTTACTGTTATCATTCACTCAGATTGACAGAAATCATGGGTGCACTTGAGGTCAGGAATTTCCCCCATCGGAATTTATCCCAAGAAGCGGCAGCTGTTCTCAGCCAGCTAAACTCCCTTGTCATGGTCTACATTTGAACCAACTACCCTCACTCTCCAGCTCCTTCCTGCTCTCCAAGAGAAAACCTTCAAGCCAGTTACAAACCCTTCAGCGCATCCTGTGCCTCAAGTGTGTGGGTTTTTCTTTTCACTTGTAACTCTGTAAAGTACTATTAACGTTTTTCATTTTTATTCCAGTTTTGTTTTTAAAACAATCTTCCCCAGGTCATACTAGCCCCCACCCATCTTTTGTGGCAACAGCTTTTCAAGCCATATTAAAATCGGTTTAAATTTTCCTTAGAAGGTGTCGTTCAATATTTCATTCCGTGATTATCAAAAGTTCATAAACTGTATAGTTTTTTTTCTTTAAATTAAGCTGAAATGTTAACCTCAATGACTCAAAACAGAATTGCCTTAAATCCATGACATACAGTACAATCCTAGACATTTTACAGCATATCCACACAACTCAGCTTATTACAAACCAGCACGTAGTAACCTGCTTGATAGTTCATAGACATTCTGATTTCCATACACCAGCCAGAATGAGAATTTTAAAATCACTGCAGACTACTTATTTTGCTGTGCTTAGGATTTTGTCCCCCCCCCGATCAAGTTTCATTTAACAGGACAACTGGCAGCTTCCCTGCTCTACAGCCCAGGGCTAGCTGGTGGCATGGAACACTTAGCACTGGCAGGTTACCCTGAGGGCAGAGATACCATGAAGGACAAGGCCAATGGCCAAACATCCTGTAATACTGTGTGCTGAGTCTGTCACAATAGATGCCCAAATGCTTGAGTTCTAAAACTGGAACTTGGCTAGATACACAAAAACTGGATTCTGCGATGCTGGTATACTGTAATATCTGCCAGAACAATTCCTCTCCCTGTTGTTGTTGTATGTTTGTACACAGGCTTTTTCATAAATCTTGTCATCGGCAAAACCTTTTACATCTGTATCAGAAACAGTTGCATATTTACCTGTGGTAAAGCTTCCTTTTTGATTTGGAAAAACAAAAGGCTGGATTAAGTCTGAAAGAACCTACCTGAAGAGAGGCTGAGAGAAAAAGGGTAGAGAAACTGAGTAAATTCACACAATTTAGTTTTATAAGTAATATAAGTTTCTTATAAAAATAGTTTTATTTAGTTTCTTGGGCATGTTTATTTCAGTTTAGTTTTTTATTTCTGTCAGTTTGGGTGGTGAAGAGGGTAATCAATGTAACATTTCTCACGTGAAAATGTTTGTCATATTTCAGAGGGAGGGACAATTGACTCGACAGGTGCTCTGTGTTGTCACAGCAGGCATGTTCAACAGAATTTATTCCACTGGAAAATGGAGCAGCTGAAGATTAATGCACAACTTCCTTTTTCTCTTCTCATTTCTTTTTTTGCGATTAACAAAGTCACGAGATAAGTAGCACAGTGGTAATCATGTGCAACTGGAAATAATTTCAAATAAAAAAAAGTGTCTAATAGGAACAGAAAAACAGCAGGTGTTAAGCTTCTTAGTCACACTGTAGAACTTCAACAACAATGAAAAAGAACTATTTTTCCTCTGTCATGTAAGAAGGAACAATGCAATTTCTGCTCCATTCAGCCATACCTGTGCCACTGCTTCCACCTAAATTGAGCAAGTTAGCTTAATCACTTTGAACAAACTTCCAAGGTTAGATGGTACACTCAATTACTAGTGGAATTACATCAAAATTGAATTATCGTAAGGTGCCCTAAAGATGTAAGCTTATGTGAACCTTTTAACAGAGAGTAAGTGCAACATCTTTCACAATCAGCAGTCTGTGTGATGTGCTTGTGCTGTTGAACTGGGTGGTTCTGTGCCATTACAAAGGCAGCTGCATTGTAAAGTCAATTGGCCTACTTTGTGCTTTAACTGGGGGATTCTGAAGGACAGAGGAATGAGCTCCATGTAGAATACCAGGGACTGAATGCTGAAAACATGTGCTATCGACATCTGGGAATGTTGTATACATATTTTATTACTTTCAAAGAAACATTTTCATTAAGAACATGCCAAAAGGGTCATAATGGATTGTATAATGCACAGTATCAAGATTGTCCCAGAACTAAAACTACTGGTACGGTGGAGTCTCAATATACAGTATGTGAGGGTTGGTGCAGAGACCCAGTGTGAATAGCCAAATTCACATACAACCAAGTCCACCCCTTTACCGTCTCAATGTACTAAAGTATATAATATGTATGGTCAAAAGAAAAGCAAACCTCACTGATATGATAATTAAAGTACTAGTTTAAAGTTATTTAAAATAACATTATCGACTAAAACAAATAGTCATCTCAAACGTACACAGCAGTAATCAGCTAAAATATACAACATGAACCCTCCTCCATCTACTTTCTCCGACCTCGCAGCTACTTCTCTGCTCTGTGACCAGCATGTCACATTGTAATGACAAGGGCAATAAAATGGTCAGCGAAGCCTGCAATATCGTCTCCGGCCTGTCATTCCCCACCCTGCCGACAGAGCCGGGAGCGTGCTTTACAACTCAAAGCAAGACCACGTTGCGGAGGATGGGGAGTGGGCACCTGAGCAGAGGGCAGGGAGAGGCTCACTCAAGTTAGAGCGGCCTCGCGGTCTTGACCTGTTGTGCAACCAATTGGAAAGCTGCGCTGTTGAACCCTTCGGCTCGGTCTCATCCCCACTCTGCTCTTCTGCCATCCAAGATGCCAACTGCCAGAGCGAATCGCAAATAAGCGATTGTGACCGGTAAATCCTATTGAATTTAGGCCGTTGTCTTGATGTGATCATTTACTTTTCATCCCCATCAAAAATTGCCCCTATTAATGTAAGAAAACATTTAAATAATCCTTACATTAATTCCTCCCTTAGATGGACCAGAATCAGTCTATTTCATGGGAAGTAAAAAAAACCCTGTAAGCAGTGATAAAACCTCTGATCTTGAACTATATTTTGACCACTTTGTGCAACACAAAACCCAGCTTCTGAAGCGGAATAAACACCGATGATTGTTGACCACAGCAGAAGGGGTTTGTTTTGCTTGTTTCTTTGTGAATTCGCCTGTGCTATCTTTCTGTGGCAGGATGCCAGGAGGAAGTGTTGTCTTTTGTTGCAACAATGTTATCACTCTGGCAGCCCAGGATGTGCAACTCATGTCAGGATCTACAGTTTCAGTTCATCATGTTCAGCATCACCCACATACAAAAAGACAACAAAGGAAACCAAGCTGTACATCGGTGACGAAGAAACCCACAATTGGTCTAAGGGAGATGCTGATTACATGGTACAGTAAGTAAGACATGGTAGTCTGCTATGTCCTCAAAACCTATGTTAATTCTTTGCATACACCTGTTCCTTCGGCCACTAGGTGGAAGATTTCATATTTTCACTTGAAAGTTTACCTTCATAACCTCAATATCTTCTCTTCATATCTTATTCAACACATTCCAGTGAGAACTGCAGCATCCAGACTGGTAGATTAAGAGACAGCTTAAATTTCAAGCAACAGAATAGAAAAGTCAGAATAGAAAATTAGAATGCATTTTTAAATAAAAAACAGATAAGAATTGATTGCCGAACTTTTTTAATAACATGCACATAATGAATTTAGCTCAATCACATTTATGTGAAACTCTCCTTCTAAACTTAAAATTTCAATTAATTCTTGAAGAAAATAGTTGTATTTGACTGAAAAGGATAGAGACGTTCTCTGCAGAGACTTCCTGTGATCTTTTGCTTTAGGTGAAATGTAATTGAAAATTTTATACTTAAAATTCACAGACATTTACATCACCAAGTAACCAGAGACATCTAAAATGAATAGAAGACATAATAAGACACAGGTGGCATTCTTACCATTAGACCAAATCTTCAAAACAAATGCCCCAGTATAGTAATCTGTGCTGCAGGACCTGCCACTCTTCAGATACTGTATGTTAAACAAGATCCCAGTAGATCCCAACTTAGACATTAAAAATCACAAGCTGCTTTTTGAATGAACAGGAGTATTAACCCCAGTGCCTTTGTTAATTTTTGCTCTGACCTTGGCCAGTGACTGTCCTTAAGTTCCCCTTTAAAACAACAGGTAAAACAAACTAGCTTTTTTCGCAAGGTTGGGACAGAAAGACTGGACTAATCCTGCAAAAATGCAGTATTTTAGTTAAGCAGATCTTGTGTTTTTAAAAAGATTTTCTTTGATCTTTGAGAGTAATTTATCCATTTTCAGAGTGAAATGCATTTCAGAAATGTACTGAACATCGGCAGCTCTCCTACTTTTCCAGCAAGAGACACTGCCAAGCCTGCAATCACCACTCTGATTTTAATCAAGGCTTTCATCTTTACTCTCATCATATCCGATTAATTCTATCCAAAGAAGGGTCGAATTTAGCATGTTTTGTCTTCCTTCTGATTGCCGTTCCCTGTTAATTGTATACCTGTTTAAGATGTGTCAACTCAATCTCTCTGAGGGTTCACCGTCATTCACAATCCCTCAGTGGCTGGAGAACATTTTGCTGATGAGGAGCTTTAAGGTCAAATCAGTGAGGTCACTCTGCGATATGCTTGACAAACGTGATTTCCTCATTTACAGTTATATACCATGGAGAAATTCCAACAAGCACAAACAAAGCATATACTTTCCTCAAACAAGCTTATGCTTTCCTAACCAGTTATGTCACATACCTGCCTTTCTGTGATTGAGAGTGATTTTTAGGAACCATTAAAGTCACTTATCAAGGTACACAGTCTGACAGTTTTGTTTAAAGAAAAGTAAAAAATCTAAAAAAGGAAGGAACCTAAGCAACAAAGCTAAGCACCTGAAATTTTCTCTCAGATACACAAAGAGATTTAAAATTAATACACATAATATACTGAAAATATTATTAGAGAGCATTAGAGAACATTAAATACAGAGAAGATGCAAAAAGAGTTGTATGAAAATTGTTAGAAAATAAAATACAGAAAAATAAGTCTCCTGATCGAAAGAGTGCAAACTGGAGTTCTCCAGTGAGTGAAGAGTGCCTACAGTTGACTCTTCTGTGATTTTTCTCAATTTTGTAAGTCCTGTATTCAGTGTGCTGAAAAGTAAAATCACAATCCTTTTTCTAGTCTGTTTTTTGATGAATAAAGCTGAATTAGATTTTAAAAATGTTAAGTGTGCTTTGTGTGAAACTGCTACAGTATATAGACACATTGTATGTTTTACAGAAAAAGAACATCTTAAGCATAAAAAATGTAAATAAATTGTTTTATGAATAACCACCAATATTGAGGTTTTCATCTCTATTTAAATATTATATACATTAACACTGTACATATATATTATGGCATTTTTATGTACAGCTTGTAATAATATGGATCAATGTATTTTATATGAAAAGCTCAATAGCTAATAGCAGCTTTATTCAAACTTTCTGTTTCAAAAGAAACCAAGGCCAGAAACCCAAGATTTGTATATGCTGAAATGGCTATCCAACACTCCTTTGGGTTTTAACATTCTGGAGAGGAGAACAATAGTCACATTTTCCACACTGTAGTACACATTACAGATTGTCTTGGGAGCAATCTGTTCTCATTGAAACAGTCAAATGGCCATTTAAGGATCTGAAAAACAATGTTTAATTGCTGATCTTAGAAAATAAATACCGTCTGTACAAAGTCAACAAGACAATGACATGAAGTATCATGTCATTTAGAATGGCAGTCTTTTGTTCACCAAAATGAGTAAACAAGTGTCTACCTCGTGCATTGCACTATGTTATAAATCTGTTTTTTTTCTCTCAAACCAAAAATGGACAGGCGTGGTGGGATCTGGCTCTGACACAATAAGAATGAAATAAATCAGTCTGACATTAGCTGCTTTCAAGACTACAGGCAAAAAAGGAATTTTAAATATATTTCCTTGTGTCCAAGCCTTACTATTTAGGCAGATTATATTCTGTTCAAAGTGCATCATTAAAAGTAAAAGGGACATAAATTAACTTTAATTCCAGCAATTGCAAAACAAAATGTTTTCTTCTCCAAAAAAAAACTACTCAGGGAGGATTTTGCATTTAGTTTATTGGGTTGCGTATGTTCAGTTCATTGAACCTTCAGTTTGCAACTCTGATTAGGCATAAAGTGGACACCTAGACACTTCACAGTGCAACAGAACTTTCCGCAACAATACCTTTATTAAAGGGGTCAACATCTATAGGTGTAAAGATGAATAGGTCTAAGTAGTAAAGAACGAAGAATTGGTTGGCATATTTTGGCCAGAGGTCCTCTCTTGTTTGTCCAAATGATGTTGCTTTTAAAGTGACATGGGAATACAGAAGCAAATAAATGGAATGACACTGAAAGAAGGGTAGATGACAGTCAGTGGATAATTTAAGCCACTTGTTCTCTTAGACAAGATAAAGCAGAAATTATAATCGCAGAAACAAGGGAATGGCACTAAATGAGGAACTCATTTAAAGATTGTCTGTGCTTCTCTATTTGACTTACTAGTGGAATTTTAGCACTAGAATCTTAAATGCATCCTTAAAATGCATCCAACAGGTTTAAGATTGGGTAGCTGTGCTTTGTCTCTATTACATCACACCAAGGATAGAGATTGTGAATATGACAATGACACCTAATAACATCACTCTCTAAACACAGTAAAAGTTACCTCATCTCACAAATGCTAGTGCCATGTCCTGTACCTTGATGCGTCATATGCAGTGAAGTCAGCCACTCAAAACTCAAGTGGTAATTCATTAAACAATGCAGGTGTCCAAAGGGGACTCATCAACATTAGGGATCTGCTGTCTTGAAATATTTCTGATGTCACAACTGGGAATTTTAATAGCATCATTCAGATTTACAGTAACATGTATATTTGCATTTTCAATTTTGAGAAATTGTCAAAATCGATTAATCTGGGGAGAGTATTAGCCAGTGTTGTTTGCCAATGTAGAACATTTTTGCATTCAAAACATCAGTGCATTACCTTAATAAAATTAGACCTGAGTGAAAATTAAAGGAACCAATTGAGCACAGCACTTACAACATGTTAGAAATCCCGGTTTAAAACTAGAGGAGCCACATGTGATAGGGGAAACAAGAACTTCTTTTTTTTCCCTGAGCTTCAATCACTTGACAGCTCTTTGAGTGCTTCTGGTCATGGCTGAATATGGCCCAATTAGTAAGCTGCTTCTAGTATCACTTCACCAGCTGCCAGAGGCTTTCTCCTACAGCCGATACTGGAGTTTTACAATTCAATTTTACATTTCACTGCAAAAATATCCATTGTAAAATCTTCCTTTAAAACTTGTCAGAAGTCAAAGACCAGCATCAAGTCTCATACATTTAGGTGCCTGAATGAACTGTACTTTTACACCGAATGTTCAGCAGATCAGGTCTGTATCCTCTCTTGAAGCAGATCTGATCCTCTTTTTTTCCAGAACATTCCCTAAATATTCAGCTGCAGACTTAAATCAAACAAACTCCTAGGATACCAAAAAACTACATGTCTTTATGAAGCACTGTGCAGTGTAGTGGGCTTAAATAAAAATTATGAGGTGATCGTAACATTGTCATTAGCTGAGGTGGGCAGCTGTGACAGCATGCGTGCGCTGCAAAGAAACAAGTAATAAGTTTAATCCATGCTGAAAAGAGAGTGTAACACCCGAAGAAGGGTCCAAAGCCGAAACATTGTTTTCTCTTTTCAGCATGGAATAAACCTATTACTTGTTCCTTGTCATTAGCTGGATGCTTTTCCAAATCCCACAATTAAATTAATGAGCTGAGTATCTGAACTTGAGTACCCTGCACTGTGCTGTATTATTTGTATTTTCACAACACCTTCCATTTTCTTTGTGGGTATTACCTAAAAATTTAAAATGGACGTCCACTGGGTTGTAGGATTTTTTTTTATATGTGTCTTTTTATATAAATCTTGGTCACTCACTGCAGACATTGTCCGAGGGCAAAGTAACAAATTGTCAATTAGTGCATACACAGCTGAAGACCAATTGGACATTGCTTGCTTTGGCATTAGTTTCTCTGTTTTCTCAGCTGAAACTACAGGATATTGTATGTCAGTACTGAAATGGAGGACATTGCCCTGAGGCAGGATTCCAGTATGTTGCTTCTGCATTAAGTCCTGGGAAATGTAGGAGATATTGTTGTTAATGAAAATGACAGTAATAAGACAGGATGATATAAGCTCATGTAGTAATTTGTTAGATTCTTCTGGAGTAGAAGAAATTCAATCTAATGGAACATTTGATATTGCGTAACTTCAGCACTTCAGACAGTGTTCTGCTGAACACTGTTTGAATCGTCAGAATGTTTTCATTGAGAACAGCCATGTGTTTTTATTGTTAAATATTTTGCAAAAATTACCTACTGTTTATTTTGATCGTTTATGGTCTCTGAATGAATTTGCATGCCTGCTGTTAAGGGACTCATTTCAGAGAAAGGAACCTGGGCCTAAACACACCTGCTTACCACGTTTAGTTTGAAGCTTATTTGTACGAATCCCAATGATTTTTTTTCTAAAAAAATATCAGAAAAAGGCTCTCTCAAATACCAGAAAAAAGTACTTTAACAAATGATAGAAAAATGTCTGTTCAGCAAGTAGTTATTTGATGTAGGTTGTTATTGCATCTGTTCATGCTTTGTAAATTAGAAGAAAAGATACACTATTTACAAGTGCTATACTCCTCAAAAGTATAATGCTGGAAATGTAAATATAAATGAGACATGCATGAATTCATGTGAAACTTTGAATCTGTACATTGCATTAATCAATCATCCACTGAATTATTTGATTATTATGTTAAATGTATTATCAGGCAATCACTTAAAGAGTATGAAAGTTTCTCCTATTTCTATAATGCACTGCAAGAACATTAGACCACCGCATTCAATTATTTACTATTTATTTCTATTTTGTCAAGAAAAAATGTGTCTAAAGGTTGATACCATTAAATAAATCTTTCTCCATAAAATCTGCCATTATATTAACCGATAATATAATCCTATTAATATAAAAATGGTCCATGATGCTGTCACATTGAAACAGTCAAGGAATGAATAAGATTTGTGGTAATGAGACCAATTCATGAGAAAGACTGAGTTTACGCATGCTGTGAAAGTCAAGCCTCTCTAATACATCAACAAACTTCATAAAAATTACAGCTGTAGTGGAGGGACAGATAACAAAATAGCAACCTGTGCAGAGACCTCTACAAACAGTAGTTTCAATACAATACTTTCCAGTACCAAAACTTTCAATACAGTATTTCAATACTGATCTGGATTAATAAATAGCTTTCTGGACCACAACACCTGGGTAGGTCTCTTGTGTGATTTTAGAAAAATTCCAAAATATATAAATGGGTTCAGTATTCTGTAAACTACAGTATGTTGTAACTCACTGAAACTCATTAAAAAAAAGCCTGGGAGGCTGCTGTTGGCATTATTACGGTCTCCAGTGGGTGCCTTGATAATTTTATGAGCTGGAAACTTTAAGGTGCGTGATTGCTCAGCAAACACGATAAAGGGCTGACTCTTAGGCATAGAAAATAGAAAAGGGAAAAGTGTTCAGCAGTTCCAGTACACAAATCTATTCTGTGCTTCCCAGGATACTGCAGACCATAATGTTGCCACAGGTAGATGATCCTTAGCCAATGGTATTAATTTTTTCCCTATTTTGCAAAGTGTACTATGGTACAAATATACAGTATAAAATGCTTTACAAGGGTAATATCATATCAAATTACTGTATGCACCTTTGGTTTTCTCACTATTCTTGGTGGTTGAAACTCCTAACTCTCAGACCAGACATTATGTCCAGTTTATGTCTCCCAGATTTGCCTTTATTTCTACAAACACATCAGCTCTGCAGACGTCCTCATTCATATGGTATTAAGGAGCACCCTAAAGGCATATTTCTGAATGCATTTAATCTCATGCAGAATTTATACCAACTGATGCCAATCACTCAGATTGTTTGACAGGTAGGAGTGATGTACAGTACAACTGCAAATTAAATGAGTCATGTTGACTCACTGGCTTTGAGACACACACATGGGACACAGTCTCCCGAATGTCATCAGTGAGGATAAATTCTAAATCCTCTTTCCCCAAGGTTTTCAGAGTAGAGAGTGGATAGCCAGGATAGGACTATGTATTCTGGACACTGGGGGCTGATGCCCAGCATACAATAAATAAAAAACAGCAAGTGGACAAAAAACACATACATTAGGTAGGTAAAGTTGATAGAACGATGGAAAATGATAGTCAAAGTGTAAATCCAGAAGTGACTTAATATCATTACAATGCAATATACTACGAACTGTCTTCTCACAAGGGTGGGGGGAGATGATTAATATAGACAGGGCCACACATGGGTCTGGCCAGGAAACTGTACCAACACTTAAACCAAACCCAGATGTGGGAGGAGTGACAACAGTGAGTTCTCTCCAGCCTGGGAAGTAGTAAGGGGGATGGTGGCCATGCAGACTTTCCAAGAGCTGGGGAAGGGGATTGGTGGTGAGGCCAAGCTTAATGCAATTGATTCTGAATCCAGTAGTAAAGCTGGTTAAATGAACCCATAATCTCTTTTTTTTGCGGCTTACGGTACAATGTCCTGTGGAATCTATAAAGGATCTTGGTAGCAATACAAGAAGAGCTGGATAATGGCAGCTCAAAAACAGTCAGAACATCAGGCACAGAAGAGACGGAATCCTAAACAAATTCACAGAAGGTCGTACACATGAGAAAAAACCTTCTTCTCATTGTTCAGTTACCTTCAATCTTTAGTGCCTACATGGACAAGTATTACACAGAGGAACAAACTTTGTCTGGCAAAAAATAGTAAGATTTAGAATTTCTTCATATTTTTATTTATGTAAACATATATATAAAAGATCAATAAAACATATGATCCATTAAATAAACCACGGGCAAAAGCTAGCCCTGTTTAGAGCAGCATATACTGGAAGTAATCTCAATTATGGCTACACATCTTCAGCAAAAGGAGAACAGAACCTTAGGCAAAGCAGAAGGAGTATATTACTAACAGTCAGACATACTGTATATAAAGTACATGTCGGCCTTGCTCATGTCTTGTCTGTCAAATCAGGTCACTAGAGTTTATGGAAGGGAGAATCAAAATCAAGAGAGTGTGTTGATGACTTTTCATAAAATTTAAATTCTTAGCAATGATTTAAAAGTGGACATTGAAGAGTGATATAGGGTGTATGCAAAACAAACAGTCTTTTTCTGACGGCCACGACCACTCTAATCTCTCCGTCTGTGTTCTCAAAGACGGTTTTCCGAACTCATACATCAGAAAGACCACCGAAACTAAAATTATTCTGCAGATAGGATCACACATTCTCCCTTCCCTTAACGACAGATTACTGTTCTTTTAAATTTTCTCAATTCATTGGAAGTTTCATTTCACACCTCTCTGCACCCATTCTGACTTCACACCTCTTGATTGGTCTCTCTTTCTGTCCCCTGCTCCCGCCTCTCACTCCTCCTCCCTCTCAACCTTTGTTCTCCCGCTACTTTACCTTTGCCTACTGCCCTGTCTCTCTCACACCTGAAGAAGGCTCCACGGCCGAAACGTTGTGTTCTCTTTCTTCTTTTTTTCAGCATGGAATAAACCTATTACTTGTTCCCAAACAGTCTTTTATACTATTGTAATAGTAATGTTGTTGAGCCTTGGCCTACTATTATACATAACATGTAAAGGGTGTAGCAACAGCAGAGAAGATGAACAGGACCTACAGTACATCTCTGACCAAAAGAAAATCAACTCAGGTCTGGAGATTTATCACACTACTTTTATACCTAATTGCCTGGGATATTTCATGTGCTTTACGGGCTTCTTTAGGTCCGAGTTAGATACTAGATCTACAGCTACCAAAGAAATGCTGTAAAATCAGATCAATTTAGATAGAACTACTGGTGAATCAGATTTGGATTGAGTAAACATTTTCAACTGATCATTAACCTCCTGCTGTGTCCATAGTCTCCATAGTGTCACCAGCTGAAGAAAGAAAGCTGATTTTTGTACCAAATGCTGAGTGGCTGCCTGTTGCCGCAGACATGCCAAACTCTACTTGCCTTGTCACCATGGTCAATTATAGAGCCTTGCGATTTGGCCATTATGTGGTGATTCTGTTATGTGGAGAGAAAGTCACTCAATTTGAGAGGAAAAATGAAAAATTATGAAGGAGGAGAGTTAACAGCTTACTGATTTGGAATGTAAAATAAGGTCATGCAATACTGATAGTCATACTGGTCAGAATGTACCCTGCACTACATCATAACTATGAGATTAGCTTTGGCTTCATTTACAGTATGTGCTTAGGACCTGATTCATGCTGGCTCAATTTTGGACACCTGTCTGGCAACTACCCATTGATCCAAGCCTGCTAATCACAGCATTCATTGTCATGCCCATCAGCATTCATTTGTTAAAGCTGCACCCAGAACATTTTATTTGCAACTCTAGTGGCTAGAAAATTCTTGATTTTGTCTGAGGGGAAGGAGACAATGATGTGAATCTACCATCTGTGGGATTATATCTGAACACCTCTAATCTGAATCCCCCCTAAAAGATAGGAAGGTGGGATCCATCATATGTTACACAGACTTCTTAAATGATCAAAAATGTTGTTTACACTCAGGGGATCCACTAAATTTAAAATAAAAATGGCAGTTCTTGTTTTCCCATTTTGATTAGCCCATATTACCCTCTCTGACACCACTCTGTTCTAATAGACATTACTATTTGTGCATTATTGCTATTAATCATTTTAACTCATTTGTTTTTACTAGGTAGTTGTTGTTGTTGAAGACCATAAATAATTCTACCTCTATTTCTACCGAGTTGCAAGGACACAGGAGGACCTCAGGAAGATATGGACTTTCAACATTTAAAAAAACAATTTAAGTTAAAAGCTTGTGCTTTCATGAACAATACTTAGAACTCAAAGGCACAAAAAATCATCCTTTATAGGTTGTGGTGCCTGGCTCACTACAGAGAAGGGAAAACAAAGAGTGTGTGACAGAGTAGTCTGTAATGAAGTACAGGTAGAACAAGAAATACACTCTTCATACACCCTCCGTTGAGCGGTTGCTAGTTAAGTTCCTCAGAGTACAAACTCGGGGCTTGACTAGAACAGTAAGTGCTATTACTTCATTTCATATACATAAAACATACCAATTACATATGGGTACAAGTGAGTATTGTGGTGTGAATGGAGAGCGATCTGGAAATGAATGATACTTACTGTTTGTTTGGTGTTGGTACTTCTGGGGGGTGGGTCAGCCCATGGTGGCCTCAAAAGAACAAACTGAACCCTACTGCTAAAGGTTTATTTATGGAGATGGTTAAAACCACATGCATATGAAGAGGGGGAAATGTTATTGTTTGTAGGGTATTGATGGTTATTTGAACTGGGATAAAAGGAAAATGTACACTGTGTGTTATTAAGATATACAGTATTTGATTATGTTATTTTTTAAGAATTTGAATTAATATGGATGCATAATTTTTGAAATTTTGATTATGTAAAGGAGAAATGGTTTGTTCCAAAGGGGGGAGTGTCTGACATACTATATAACCTGGCTCCTCAGCCTAATAATGAGTCAGTTGGTGAGTCAGGTTATAACTAAAGGATTTGTCTTTATTTGAAGGACTATATTTTTTTGGGTTGAGTGTGAGAAATGGGGAGAACTGTAAATAAACTGCACTTACTTGAGTGCTTTGTGGTGGCACCATTCTTTTTTAAAATGGACCTACTTTGGCCTTCCTTGGGCCATTGTATGACAGACAGTGCATAAAACATGAGTTCAAGTTTAAAATAAATCTGTCAAATGTTTAAACAATATAGGATATAGCACAAGCAAGCTGTGACTGAGGCGGACTCTTTGCAAGATGGGGTTTTTGGCTTACATAACCTCCACATTTTCACATTGAGAGGGCAAAAGCAACATTCTTGGTCTGTGAGGTTGGAGCTCTTTAATTACTGTACACTAGGATATTTATGAGGAGGTACAGGATATGGGTTTGCTGAAATACTTCCCTAGAGTCTATTGATGATGGAACGTGTTGAAGGTTAAAATGATTTAATTTTTATTTAGATTAGGTTCTAAACCTCAAATCACCTTTTAGTGCAATTTTAAAAAGTGTATTTTTCAGATTATAAACAGGAATTTCAAGGTTAATGAAAAATGAACATTTTTTAGGATTCCGTTTTGACAGTATGTGATGCTTTGTAAAGAGTGTAAAGAGAACTAACTCTACCCAGATTACACTGCGTAGAATATGGACAGTTACATGGAAAGCTACTGAGCATGAACAGTGGTTGCAATGGTGCACAAATAGAAAATGAACAGTTTATCTTATTGTCACTGCTATCAACAGAGACCAAAATTGTAACGAACAGTTCTTTCCGGACCCTATGCGGACGACACAGTCCGACGGAGTGGGGAAACACTAGGGAAACGTCATGCAGGAAAACGGGGCTGAAGACAAGGGGGCGTGTCCAAGGTGCGCTGGTGCACGGGGGAGGTGTGGCCGAGGCGAACAATCCGAGAGTAGTCCTTAGGGAAAATCCAAAACGCAAGGGTAAGTCCAAAACCAGGAGATCCATCAGAAGAAGGAATTAAAAACACGAAGGCCGGGTCGGAACCGGCGGAGAGGGAACGGGAACCGAGGTTAAAACCTTAACGGGACCAGGCGCTTCCAGGTCCCGGACTCGCACGATATGGAAATCAGATGCAGAGCCCGGATGAGCATCAGCGCCTGGCTTTTAAGGTGGGCTGGGAATAGGGAACAGGTGCACAGAATAGTCTTGAGTGAAAGAGCTGGAGCACCCTTAAGGAGGGGGAACTAATATCGTGACAAAAATCTATTTTGTTTTACAGAGACGCACTACAGTGTTATCAGCAGCAAGTGGAAACCCATGTACAGTACCTTATTTAAATCTTATATTGTCCTTACATTCTTCTACAGTATATATTTTAGGAGGGATTTTTGAGTTTCTAAGTTATATCACAATGGCATTAAGTAAGCTCAACAGCAACATAGACATACACCAATATGTATTGTTCTTGGATAGTCTCAATTCAAGAAATTAATCTTGTCACGTATACATAAATTTACTGTAAAAAGATGAACAGAGAGAGAGAGTATCACAAATGATCTCATCGCATGTTAATCTTTTTGTTGTATATTCACGAATCATAAATTCAGTAGTTGTTGAAAAGACTGAAAAAAAAAGGTTACATTAACATTTTTTTGAAGAATGATTAGCTATTAAAGAGCACTGTGGCAGCTTTGGACACATCAGTACAATTGTATCAACATTTCTGCAGAGTATTTTTAATTTATATTGCTATAAAAAGTATGTTATACACAGTATAATATGTTATGAATGTTGAAACATTATTCAAAATGAGATAAAAGCCAGGCTTGTGTTTAATATGTCTAATTGAGGCAATGAAAACACTAATTGTGTCTGTTATAAAAACCCCTGGGTTTCATGTTTTTTAAAGATATTTTATTATTACTGATTACATACATATGTGAGGAACACATTCATGTATGAGAACCACATGCTAAAAACATCACAACAGTCATTAAAGCTAAAAGTATGAAAGAGTTTAACTATTATTTGAATTCCATTCTCTCCCAGGTGATTAGTGCTTCTATTAAATGCATGCAAGACCGTTTTATGTAATGTGAGACTTAAATATCTGGACATTCTCTTAGTTACACATTAACTAAGAATGACAACGCTAGCTGTCAGTCTGACATGACATCATGACCTGTGACCTACAGCAGCATTGCCTCAGTTCCGGCATTTTCTAGTGGCTTGACGCTACACTGGCATTAAAGGCTGACTCCTCCCAATGGGATCATAGCTCACATGTTGGTCTTCTTCCATCTAAGACCAAGTGGATTCCTTCTTTCTCCAGACCTTATCTCCCATAACTCTTATGTTTTCACACTATATCTTTCTTACTCATTCTATTAGGGAGTTCTCATAATACACTTTTATACCACAATGCACTTCTCCCTTCACTCACATTCTCTTTGTCTAGACACAGAGTATTCCTTATGTTTCACTCCATACCTGTAGTCTGTGTCTACTGTATGTCTACGTCTACAGCAAGTCTACTGTATGTCTTCCACTGCATTTCTCAGGCCTCCAATCTCCATCTGTAGCTATTGTGATGATGCAGAATAATCGTTATGATTAATTTTGTAATGTCTTGAGTCAATTTCTCCTTCTTATCTAAAGGGAAAAAAAAGATTGCTTCTTTGCTAGGCAGAGTCTGATTCCTCCAAGTCAGCTTTGGGTCAGCAAACCACTCCTAGTCCTTGATAGCACACAACTTCACTACTGAGTCTGGCAAACACGTTACCTCACAAGTAAGCACAAGTTACCACACACGCCTGTGACAGACAGGAGTACAGCATCTTTTGCTATATCTTCTCAAGCTACCACATCACTTGCCAGGTCCCATAGGTTAACCATAACTCCCTCCCTCCCAGATGCTTCTGTTTAGTCAGGGACATTTATTCATACCAAATGCTGGCATCCCTGACACAGTAGACACCCCTGACATCTGGTTTAATATCCCATTTGAGTCTAACTGCAGACTTCTTCTGCTCCACAATTCCCTTACCTTGTTTTTCTAGCGATGGAGTCCATCCGCAGGTATTTATACAGAAATCTGGCACTTCCTTCCACCAGTGTTGGCTCAGAAATGATACTTCTTAGACCAGCTGTTTCATTCTCTAGGTGACTTTTTTTACAAGGCTCTCAATTACCCAGAGGCATGGCTCATTCCCCAGTAACTTATCCCAATGGTTCCTTTCCCTCTCATGGAATTCCACTCATAATTCTGAGTGCCCAACACTCAGAAAGCCCACACCAGGTGTCTAATTTAACACCTGTTTCCAGTTACGCTTCCAGCAGGCGTTGTGGCTCAAGGCCACACCATGGCCCATACTGGAGCCAAGATGGTGGCTTAACCTGAAAGCCTCCTGTTTCTCTCCCACACTAAGAAAACAGTGTCAGATTTATAATTTAATAAAAAAAAGTTTTGTGATCCAAGTCATTTTTTTGCTAAACAAAATATCTATCCATAATTCTATCCATAGATTAGTAATGTTTGTCTAATAATATTGATATCCCTTCCAAGCAAACATTAAAAGAAAACACATTAACATTATAATTCAAATTGTTGTATTGCAGTTGTGTAGTCCAAGTAGGCAGTAAAGATTAAAGACAAATATTAGGTTGATATTCAAGCTGTCAAGGATCTAACAAAAGTTCCATTTGAAATTATGAAAAGGTACTTAACGTTAGTGGCAAATAATAAAAAATGAGCCAACAGACATATTCCCCAATATGTTATATTTTTCCTTCAAAATAATAAAAAAAAACTTTAAGGAATACCTGTATAGAAAATGAATAGAGTTTAAATTTACTTGCCTACAAGGAGTAGGTAAATAAATTTAAAGAATTTAATGCGTGGAAGAAAAACGATCACATCTTTTTTTTTCAATGATTCAGATATAAATGACTGTTTCCTGCCAGCAGTCGAAGAAATGAATCCTTGATGTGACATGTGGATAACTATTATCTTCATTTTGCTCCTCTCAATGCTTGTAGTGCTTGAGACCAATGCACCAGGGACTATGTCGCACACACAGGATGCTGGGATAGATCTCTAAACAGAATGTCACTCAGACCTGGGGTCCACAGGGAGAGTCCAGCTCAGAGCAGGGAAGGCTGCATGTGGTGTAAAGCATTACTGACCCAGTTGCATGCAAATGAGCTTCTACAATGGACAAAAAGGAACAGTAAGAGAATGGAATTCGAGAGTCTAGCGTGACGTTTCTGTGACTGACAAGTGGCAAGGCTGTGGGCATCTCTGGAATGAGCTAAAGGACAATACAGGTCTATGAAGAAAGAATGCCAATTCCAGAAGAGGATGTAAAAGGCGGTGGGTGGAAGTCTGGGCAGGTAGCAGACCACCTTACACAATAGATGCACGCTGTGTAACTGTGTGTGGTGCACAAAGCACATCTTGAAAACACCAATGGTAGTTTGCCCAATTGTTCAGAGAATTAACATTAACCGGCTAATTCAATAGCTGGTACTGGGAAATCAGACTTAAACAGCTGTCAGAGGAAAAAAAGAAGGGTCTCCAGAACCCTTCAGTGAGGTGGAAAATCTCCAGCTGTATTAATTAAAATAAGAATTTATTCTAGATGGGAAATACGAGGGAGTTCTTCTGTTCAACAGTGGGCCAAGGAAGAAAATAAATTGGCAGAATGTTAAAACGCCTCAAATATTAAATAAATTGGAGTATTCCATTTCAAAAGGCAAGGGGTATTGGAAAAAAAGAGAAGCAGAGTAAACATTTTAAATGAATTGGTTTTGCTCTAGCCTACGAAAATGAAGGGGATGACTTGTAAATACACCAATGAATGTATCACAGTATGTGTGAGGCATCTGGTGAGACATCTGTCCGGGTTCAGACCCAGATTGTTCTAATTCAGCAGTCTTGGATATGGGTGCCTCATCTGTGAAACTTTGGCATTGCCACGCCATGGAACTAGGGAGACAAAAACCGCTGGGCACACTATTTGTTAAAAACAAATTGGAAAAAATCAGTATGAGCTTCATTTGTATTAATTTATTTTATTTGTACAAGAGCAGAGAGCTCTACGGATAGTCACAAAAGTGCGGATTTACAGCCAAGCCACTGAAAAGCTGGCACAGCAGAGAAACATCCCACAATCTTCAGTCAATTGTCTGAAGGAAGGCCGAACCCAAGAAACAAAAAGCATTATCTTACTTGTGGGTTGCATCACTGAGAGAAGGCTCAATGTTTTCAACATCCTGAGTTTATAGGGAGGTGGAGAATAAAGGAAGTATTTTACAGTACATGAAAAACGTCAAAAATGCAAATGGGATGCAGGCTGCTGCAGATGAGAGAGAGTAAAGGGAATGATCACTTTCTCAGCCACCAGAGATTCCCTCTGAGCTATACATTTGAAAAAGAAATGACATGAATCATGTCCCACTTGAAGAGTCTGAGGAATGCTCCAATATGTCCTCGAAAAATCAGAGTATACTGTATAAAATGTTTTTTGGACACCAAAAACTGCAAAATGTTTTAGAGTCAGAAATGGGAAAAAAAGATAATTCACAGTAAAATCCAAGGTACAAAAATGTAGTTCTCGCAGTTTTACATAGTTTGTGTAGATTGTGATACCTGTAAGAATTGGCTGTATTATTATTTCAGCCTGTACATGTTTTTTTAATGTATAATAAATTCACCTTTAAGCCAATGTGGCACATTTCACCATTCTTTGTGCAAGCCTGTTCTCCACAGTTTCTAAAAACTGAGATTCATCTGGGTCGTTTAAACAGAGCCCCCTACCTGTGTAGGTAATGGCACAACAAATAGTAATAAGATTGTTTGTCCGTCTGTTAGGCTTAACAAGCCTTTGGTAAAGCTCTCAGATATGAATTTCCTGCTCTCTACATTTTTTCGTTTAATGTGTGATGTGTGTTTTCCCTAATGCCATGAAGTGTTTTGCATCTGTTCACAAACCACATAAATACTGGATTAAATAAACAAATCTAAGACCTCAGAGCTGAGCGGTATCAGTGAGTAAGTCCTTAATGCTTTAAGGAATGCCATGGTTGAGGACCGTGAGAGTTTGGAGACATGAAAAGAGGAGCAAGAAATTAAATGACTGCTAATCCCCTTGTTATCTTGCAGGTGTTTGCAAAATATGCTACACAAAAGCTTGAAATCAGGCCAAGCTTTCATTTAGGAATTAGACTTCCAAAGTGTTTTTACAATGATGTTCTATCATTACGTGCTTAAAAGAGAAAAGAATTCAAAGGCCATTGCAAACCAAATACCTGCTATATGAACGTGGCACCTCACTTCACCTATCTAAGGCAGTAAGAGTTCTCATTTTAATGATGGCTAAAGTATGTTGAATAAAATATTATAATAATTCCTTATACTGTATAACGCTGTACTGGAGATTCCACTCAAAGCACTCTACGGGTATTGGATACTCCCCTCTACCACCAGTGTGGAGCCTCACCTCAATGATGCAACAGCAGCTAAAGTCCACCAGTGTACTCACCACACCCGCTATCACCAGCAGCCAGCAGCCATATCACCCTGCAACTCACAACTGGCAACCCACTGAAGCTAAGCAGGTGTGAGCCTGGTCAGTACCTGGATAGGAGACCTCCTGGGAAAAACTAAGGCTGCTGTTGGAAGAGGTGTTAGTAGGGCCACCAGGGGGTGCTCGGATGCTCAGGGGTGCCTAATGCCCCAGTATAGTGACGGGGACACTATACTGTAAACAAGCACCGTCCTTCTGATGAGATGTAAAACCGAGGTCCTGACTCTCTGTGGCCATTAAAAATCCCAGGGTGTTTCTTGAAAAGAGTAGGGTTGTAACCCTGGTGTCCTGGCCAATTTTCCCATTGGCCCTTACCAATCATGGCCTCCTAATAATCCCCATCTATGAATTGGCTTCATTATTCTGGTGAGCGTTCTGGCGCACTTTGGCTGTCGTCACATCATCCAGGTGGATGCTGCACATCGGTGGTGGAGGGGAGTCCCCATTAGCTGTAAAGTGCTTTGAGTGGAATGTCCAGAAAAACGCTATATAAGTGTAAGCAATAATTATGATGATGATGATGATTATTATCTGTGGGGTGGGGAACAGAGTAATGAAGCCAATTCATAGATGGGGATTATTAGGAGGCCATGATTGGTAAAGGCCAAGGCAACATGTCACACAAATTGGGGCCAAAAGAACAAGTATACCAGTGCTTAATGTGCTGTACACATTAGGTGTAGACCATATTTGAAGGTTTCTGAGTATTAAATAAAACATTATTTCACATTTAGAAGTGTCTTAAAGTTTTCTATCTCATGAGTCCTCCCATAGGTAATTGGATATTTATCAACATATCTGAGGTTTGGAACATAGCATATTGTACCTCAGGATCTGTTAGAGTCCGCCAATTTGTAGTTATTGACAAAGATAAAACGTTACTAGAATCCACAGCTATTGTGGAGTCATGTCATTCCGTCTCTACATGTCATTATCTGCTTCTGCATGTAGCCATTGTACTGTATGTTAGAAACTACTGCTGCTAGAGTAATTGCTTTTTGAGTGAGCTGCTGTTATACAGTCTGCAATGTGCCACAAAGCATCATATTTTAAAAAGACATCCATGACAGATGTGCATAGAAACTCGAAGATCTCTCTGAGAGAAATGACTTTGCTACACTTCAGAGAAGTGAGAACTCCAGCTTCTCCCCGGCAGGGCTGACCTTTCAGAACTGATGTCTTCTCACCTCTCAGCAAGTCCTGTCAGAATCCATCCGCTCGCTGGAATACTTAACAGTCTTCAACAGATTCACAAGCACAGGGATAAGCTGTTCTGTGATGGAGAGTTGTAACATACGCACAGAAACAGGAAAAGGGGGAGAAACTAAAGATACGATCACACTGCTTTAAAAATATCATAGTCTATTCAGAAATTTCTTTTGTTTCATTCTTCATATGGCTAACAAATAACAGACATTCAGCAATTGTCACTTACTCTATGAAATATTATCACATTAAACAAGTGGTCATTCCTTTCATTCCGTTCACAATGCTCCAGTGTGCTTTACAATGCTTTACTTGACTTTCACTAAGACTCAGGTAGTTTTACCACACATTCACCGCACTATAAAAAACCCTGATTTATCATTATTACCCATAGAGGGTCTGTTATATTTCACTCCAGCTGACTTCAATCCACTGACTTCAGGAAGCTGCAGTGTTGTTAGTTTTTATATATTGTACAGATAGATTACACTATAAACACATATTTAGAAAACAGTTGGAATTAGGGAAAAAATGCATCAGGTTTTTTTTGCTTAAGGATAAAGGCACTGACCCAACATTTTATAATTATTTCCATAACAGGGAGTGCCTGCTCTGGTGAGGGAATTAATTCTCCTCATCATTAATATAGAATTACTTCAGTGGACAAGGAGAGCACTACTAAGTCTTGCTGATTAATTGTAAAGTGCATTTCTCATGCAAGATTAACTTCTGTCTTTATGTTCTATATTTTAATGGTAATGGGAGCAGCACTGGGAATTGTCAGTCATAATGTTGTATGAGGTGGGCTGGATCTCATGTATTATCGAACCAACTATCAGGAAACCCATGAAAGCCACAGCAAGAGAAATGTTTGCTTCAGACAGGTGGGACAGGGACACACTCCTAATGACATCAGACCTCAACATTGAATTAAAAAAAAAGTTTTATTTAACAAATAAAAGTTTTATTTGTGAAGTTTTTCCTAAGATGAAATAGCACGTTTTAAATGGATCATGATGGAATAGCCAAAGCAGGAGAAAAAATAATGCAATGGAATTATAAAACCTCAATGATTTTTACAAATACACTAAAACATTTAATTCTCCAAAGTGCCCATTTGAAGTAAATTTATGGTCCTAACAGACACTTGACGGGACAATTTGCCACCAGGGTCCAAAACAATACCGATGTACTGTATGCTACAGACCTTGAAAGAATCTTTTTAAATTTTTTTTTTTTCTAAGGTAACATGCATGAAGTAACCTTGACAGAATTCCAAACGCAATACTGAGCGAAAACAATATCGCCAAAACCATCAAAACAAAATATCTGAAACCCACTTAAGTCAAAGTGGCACTTATCACAGTGCAGGTAAGATCTACACTTCTGAATAAAACATCAAACTTTATCGGCCTTCTGATTAGGGAGAATGTTGCTGAAACAAACAAAACTCCAAGTGCCCAGATTGTGATCAAATGGAAAGACATGCCGGAGGAAGGAGAGATAAGGGAGAGAGCAGGGCTGGCATTTCCAGGGATGAAATCCTGCAGATGTTAAAGAATGGAAGTCGCATCGTTTCTAGAGTCTGATATCGGGAAGCCGTGAGGCAGTGGAAACTGCAGGGGTTCAGACTGATGTCCTTGGCTGGAAAATGGAGATGGAATTTTAAAATCTACAGGCTTGGAATACGAGGACACATAAAAAAAACAACGACTAAGTTTGGTTCCAAAACACATTGAAATTCATCAAAGCCAATATACTGTATTTTCAAAATAATAATAGAAAAATCTCAGTTTTCTAATACTTTTATTGTCACAAGCTTGGGTTTTAAACAACTTTTAGAGATTTTTTTAATTGACTTTTGCCTACACAAGTCATATGTATTACTTGTATTTACATATCATCTTAAATGAATTCTAACATATTTGGTCTGTAATTCACTTTAAGTCTATTCATACATTCTAATTTTTTTATGCAATCTTCACTAATACATAAATGTTTCTTGATTGTGTTGCTCTATCATCTAAACATTGTTTCTTTGTGCAGTCCATTGGCAATATTACCCAATTTATCACACACTGTGATATTATCACTCTGTAATAATACACTGTTAATTTTCTGATGTGTCACATGCTGTCACTTCTGCACATATGTGCATCTGGCTCACTTCTCTTATCATTTACTTTGCATGAGTCCACTTATAATGTATTAGATCCAAATCTACAACAAGGGTATTAAAGAAAAACAGGTTTTATGCATGAACAATAGTTTGTATGGTCTGCAGACTGTTCTGAAGCTGTAATTGAATAAGCAAGGGATTACTGTTGTATGCGATAGAAAATTCCCTTACCATGTCTGAGAGTCTTGTGAATGTATGTCTTATCTATACTGATTATGCTTGTACTAAGACTTCCAAATTACTTTAACTGAAACACTGATATAAAAATCCAGTTTCAAAATGAATGTTGAGATATTTGTTATACTAAATACCACTTTAGATTACAAGTGTGTGTGCAGTTTACATTTATTTTAAAACACAGAAACCTTTTTGTTTCCATGAGCATCACACAACATATTAGTTTTAGTAACGTCATGATCTAGTTTAGCTTCCACTAAAGTATATAATGTAGTGCTACATACCAGCTCAAACATTATAGAATTGTAAATCAGTATATATATATATGCCCACATTTGTTAATTATTAAAAGATTTAAAAACAGTTTAATTATTATATTTGTATGGTATTGAAAACTTTGATTTCTTCTAAGGTATCTAAGGTATTTCCTCTTAGTATCAAGAATATAACACAGCTTTAAATAACATTTAGTTATAATAGAAAGATGATATGCTTTATAGATAGATATAGTTCCTTTTTCTTTTGGATAACAACTTACTTTGCTCAAAAGAACTGCAAAGGATATGGTATGCTTTAAATTCATATTTTTTTATTTAATAAATATAACAGTTATAGGCATACAATATTGCATAAACTAAAACGTTGATGACAGCAAAAAACAATTCATGACTTTCTGGCCATTCAGAGATACAGTAGGACTGATCCCTGCGGCTGATGTGTTTCATGTACTTTGAAAAGTCAAAATATTACATGAGAATATTCATGAAGAAAAACTTTTGATCTAAAACATAGCTGTGCTCTGGTTTAACAAGCAGATGTTTCCTCTGTTCAGTATGACAATTCTTTTTACCAAATTTAGGCCCTTAGCTCCATAGTTAAACAAGTTCGTAATTATGTAACCTGGTGAAGACAAAAATCCCTTGTAGCTTCTATTTCAATTTACCAATAACATGGACATATATGGTAAAAAGCATTACTTCCCTTAAAGTAAGCTCTTGGAAACAATTATAAGATTTAGTTTTGCCTCAGGAAAATTAAATCAGCAGTAAATACAGTATATAAGTAAACTCAAATATCAATATGGCCAGTTAAGGTACTGGCATATTGTATTTGACTGTGCATTTCCCTGTATTTAAACCAAAGCAGGTTTATTAAATATGAATAAGATTCTATAAATATAAACAAGAACTTTAATCAATCAGAAGTGTTTGAATAAATCCAAACCATACTGGAGGGAAAAAAATTAAAAGGCAAATGATGATGGATGTTTACAGGAAAGCATTCTTCTTTTAAATAACAGCAGATTTATTTAAAAGCAATTCAAAAAGCAAAAAAAAAAAGATTTCTGCAAGATGGTAAATATATTAAATGACTATTACAGATTCAAACCAGATTGCACTGATGAAGATTAAATGTGTCTGCACGAGACTCTAAACACAGTGACATATGTCATATGTGACATAGTTCAGTGCTAGAGCATATGAACTATGTGATATGTGAGCATACTATGAGCATATGTGATTCCTGATGTCTGTTGAAGTTTAGTAAATGAAAAGGTCAGTGAGACTTTTGACTATACAGTATTATTATTATTATTATTATTATTAATAATAATAATAATAATAATAATAATAATAATATTAATTCCTTACACTTATATAGCGTTTTTATGGACACTCCACTCAAAGCACTTTACAGGTAACGGGGCCTCCCCTCCACCCCCACCAGTGTATAGTATCTACCTGGATGATGGCACGGCAGCCAAAATGCTCCAATACACTCACCACACATCAGCTATCAGTGGGGAGGAGAACAGTGATGAAGCCAGTTCAGAGATGGGGATTATTAGGAGGCCATGATTGGTAAGGCCCAATAGGAAATTTAGCCAGGATGCCGGGGATACACCCCTTCACTTTTCGAGAAATGCCCTGGGATTTTTAATGTCCATGGAGAGTCAGGACCTCAGTTTCACGTCTCATCCGAAGGACGGTGTCTGTTTACAGTATTTTTATTATGGTAACTTTTAAAACTTGCTTTTATTTTATTCAACAAATTATTACCACATATGAAAGGTTATAAAAAAGTTCATCTAGCTCATCTGCTTACTTACAGCTGACTTCATCTGATAATTTTATCCAGCCATTTCTTGAAAGCTGTCCAAGTATCAGCTTCGATAATGTGGCCTGATAGTTTTCACCTGACTCCCTCAAATCTCTATGCAAAAACATGTCTCCTTTTCTGTTTTTAACTTGCACTTCCCCATATTTTTAATTTGTGTCTCCTAGTTAATCTTTCAGTGTTCACTCTGAAGAGCTCCATTGGGTTGACTTTATTATTCTTAGAGAATATAGGGTAGAATCAGGTCCCCTTATAGTCTTCCCTGTTCAAGACAAGCAGAGTAGAAAATTCCTAAGCCCATCTTGTTGCTTATTTGGATAATGTCTAGTGCAAATAAATCATGGTAACATGATGATAAACATTTTCCTAAAAATCAACATGAGGTCTTACTAGTGCATTGCAAACTTTTGGTATCCCTTTATATAAAGTCTCCACCTTTACTTATATTATCCTAACAAAATTATTCATCTTTTTTCCCACATTGTGTAGACTCTAGAATATATAACTGATGTGACAAAATAAATATCTCCTTCAGCATCTTCAAGCTCTGTTTTCCGTTTCATATTTATAGCTTATGATTTTGACACATGCAGGCAACACTTGTACTTGTCTGCATTAAATGCCATCTGCCAGGTGTTTGCCCAGTTTTGAATTCTATCTGAATTGTTTTTGTTTTCCTTCGCCACTTCTGGACTCTTTGCTTATCCTCCTGTTTTGGTATCAGCTGTGATGGTTTACTAACTATACTGGAATCTAGATCATTGGTTGCAATTTTATTAATTTGGTCCATGCTAAACATCTGAGTGAAATATTCATTTATTGTTTCTCACTGGGACACTTTGCTTAATCCTTTATTGTTATGTTGCTGTTGTAATACTACAAAGTACTTTTATTATTTATCATAGCTTCTATTGCAATATTCATTGTCGGCTTACCAGAAATTATTCAACTTGATATTAACCAAATTACAATCACAAGTCTCTAATGGTTCTTTCACCTTTGTTTTTCTTATTATACCTGGATTGTTTGTAAAGTCTACATCAATATACCTTTTCAATCTTGTAGATGCTCTGACAAACTGAGTAATTAAGTAAGTCATGTCTATTATACAAGTTGACATTGCTATTGCTACTGCTATTTTTTCAGTCTTTGTGAAGAAAATTAAAATCTCCCTTGACAAACATCTTCCTTTATATATGTTCAATTATAATAAGACTGCATTATAATTGATACCTGAATGGGCAGGTGTACTGTATAGCTGACTGCTAACACTATGCCTCTTGGATTGTTTAGAAGTCTGACCTGTATAGTATCTAGCATTCATGATTCATCTAGGCTATGTTCCTGTGCTTTAATGTTCTTTGTGATATGTAGTGTTACATCTCCATTTCTTCTTTGATGTATCTATAGGATGATGCTGTATATCCTCTAATGTAGATTCTTTACCATGTCTCTCTGCTAGCCTTGTTTGTATGATTCCAATTACATCATAATTGCCTGCTAACAGTCTCCCCTGACTGGATCAGCGGACTGGATGTGCGTGGGCCAAGTCACTAGCCAACTGTGACCAGTAGCAGGAGTGCAAATAGCTGAGTATCCACTCCCGGTGCCATCCCAGGTGTTGGCAGGTTTGTGATGTTGTCAACGAGGGATGTGCCTCTAAACCAGTAGGGGGATTTGTTGCATCCCATGAGTTCAACATGGAATGGCTTGAAGATTTGGGAGGTCAGAGGAGTCTCCATACATTTCCTCATTTTCTCATTCCTATAGTATGAGGTTGCAGGATTCGTAGCCATGAGCCAATACATGTAAAATGCACGACTAGCGATTCCAACATTACGAGAGTGTGTCTGAAAATAAATTATTGTCAGAACAGAAAAATAATTGTCAATTCTAATTTTTAAACAACAATTGCATGCAGATGCAGAGTTTTCTCTTATATTTTGTTTCTTGTACTCCTGGCATTTAGGTACAAGAGCTTGTTTGCCTAAATTCTGTGACGTTTTGTTTTTCCCTTTGGCTCTCTCTGTCACTCTTTTCTCCACCCCCTCTAAGAAACGTTTGTGCTTGTTCTTACAGTTTTAGAAAAGTAAGTAAAGTATTATGTTATTTAGCTGTAAGGAGCAAAATAATTGTATACAAATATGCTGGAATCATGCAAACAGGTGCTATTGTAACATTGATCCCTATTATAGATGTTACCCTCTCCCACAAATCTCTGTCGCTTAAAGCAAGGTGTCAAATTGTCGACAGAATATTTAAATTATTTCTAATATGGAATTAGTTCTTGTTGTTTATGAGTGCTGAGAATAGTGTTTATGAGAACCAGCCGAATAGCATTATCACCTGAAATCAAACTTGTTTAATTCTTTATTTAACCAGATATGCCAATTGAGAATAAGTTCTCATTAACAGTAACAGCCCCAATCACCACAACTATGCAGTTTAGAAAAGGTATTCTGTGTATTAGCACACAACACCTGCAGGCTGCTTCTGTGCTCTGAGAAAATGCTTCTTCGCATTCATACAACAGCAAGCTTAGATACAGTACTACAGTGGCTATTCGTGGTTATTATTTGCCTGTGTTTCTTTTTAAAGCATGACAAAGAGCAGAGCTTCTGGTACACTATATTCTACAACCACATTGTTTTGGGGTTTTGTGCACAAAGCATTTCTAACCATTCATTTTCTAACCACTTATTCCAATTCAGGGTCGTGGGGGCACCAGAGTCTATCTCTACAAGCAAAAGCAGAAAAGGGGCACCAGAGTCTTGCTCAACAAGTAAGGCAGAGTACACCACGGCCAGGACACCAGTCCATCTGAGGACAGACACACAGAAAGAGACGCACTCAATTTTCCTGATTAATCTACCAATCTGTCTTTATACCCAGAGGAAACGCACGCTAACATGAGGAGAACCTACAGCCACCAAGCAGATAGCAACCCAGGAATTCAACCCAAGGCTCCAGCACTGCAAGACAGCACAACAAAGTGAACCACCGCACCACAGCGCAGCCCCAACTTCATACATTTTACTCATTATTTTCCTGATCCTTTAGCAATTGCTGGATTAAAAAGATTTAAAAAAACTCGAAAGATCCAGCATTCCAGAGATAGCTTTTGTCTGATGGAGGTCATGATTTTTATATACTGTGTTTGCAATCAACTTGCAGTATATATGCAATATATATGTAGTATGTATATATATTTATGTATGCAAGAATATGGGGAATTCAACATTCAAGTTCTGGACTTTACTAATAATACCCTGTGCAACAATGGCTTAAATATTTATGGATTTTATATAACAGGTACATTCACTATAACTTACTGTCTAATCAAGTATACTATAGGGAATGCTCCTTATTTTTTCAACCCTTCACACAATGTAACTAAAAATGATTTTAGCAAGAAATGCAGATGTACACATGAAATGCAGTATCTATTAAATATATATCGCAAAGCATGAAAAATGTTACTATCAGTATTAGGTATTGCAACAACATATCTGTCCAAATAATGTGTTTTTTTAATTATGTTTAAATGTATTCGCACCTTGTAGTTTTCTTGAAAATCAGTTCAGAATGGCCTTGGAAAGGCTACAGAAACTACAGAAAATCACCTTGTTTACACTGGAGTCTGAAAATAGAAGCAAAGAAGTCGGCACCACACAACCAAAATCAGAGAACTGTCCAAAGTCGAGGGTAAGATTATCAAGCTCAGCTAAGGATGAATCAAAGTCCATAAAACAGCCCAAATGTAATAGTGTCAATGTTTTGAAAATGGTTTAATGGGATGGCTGCTTCCCACCAGGAAGAGATGTTAAGAACGTTTTTACCCAAGTGGTTTAGTAGGTTAATGCACTCTCAAGGACAACAAATGGGAATCTTTTTCAGAAAACTAACTTCCATGTCAAATGGGGCCAAATAATGTTGCTGGATGAAGCACTAGCTGGGTTTTTAGTCCCATCAGCACTATGATTTACACAGAACGCAAGGTTATATTCTTGAAAAATAATAAAGTACCTACTGTGACGTATGCAGGAGTGTTTTCCATCTTCCACTCCTGTTACCTCCTTAGGGCTTTTTGCATTTTTAACCAAAATTGCATATTTTATGCAAAAATCTGTTTTCCTCTGTTCTTCATTGGAAATAGATTTTAATAGGAAAAACGATCAGAAGCACAAATCCAAATCTACTGTATAATGAAAAAATGACTGTAAATCAACATTTGTGATGAAATATTACACTCTCCAGAATTCACTCACGAAGAACATTTGTGGTTTGAAAAAAATCATCATAAATTGCATCCCTGGGGATGAAGAAAGTATTGTGAATTGAACTGAATTGCACAAGTGCAAGCTAGGTATTCCGATGTAGCGATTATGTACTGTAGTGGGAGTAAATGTAAAAAATCTTTACCAGAAGTTCAGAACCTAATAACAGACTACAGGAAGTGCCTTCTGCATGTAAGTAAAGTCAAAGGAGAACCAACAGTATTGATATCTGTTGTGTGAATAAATCTGAAAATCATATATTTGAGGAAATATACAATTATCAGGGATAGATTTGTGTTTGTCTAACTTTGACATCCAACATTTTTAATCTTTTGAATGTTTTACAGCAAAACTTCTCATGTCATTACATCAAGGACGGGACTAAATCGAAAGCTAATTGTATGCATCCATTTGGGGAAAACACGTTTAGAGAAAGAGAAAACCGTGATCAATTTGATCTAGTTTGAAACATTGTTAGTTTTAAAGAAGTATGGTAAATGATAACCAGTTTTACACCTTTGATGGGTGCAGTACTTTGAATTAAAACATTTTACTATGCAGTAATAAAAGAATAGGTTACATAAGGGGTCTCCAACCCTGGGGAAGTATCCATGAATCAAGCAAGTAATGTGTTCAATTAAGGGGTCTCTGTAATTTTTAGCGTTTTGGACTTAGATTTAAGCTCAAAATTATTTATCACTTTCTGTAACCACTTAACTAATCCAGTACCATCAACAACAAACAATCAGCTTTATTATTACTGTGCCTGGTCACATGGTAGAGTTCAATTGGACCCCCTGCTACTGACCATAATTGTTGTTTGATCTTCTGCTGCAAGATGCTGCAAGTTTAAACACTCACTCTCACACAACAGGGACAAAAATCAGAATGGACTTGAACTGTATGACTGCCGTTTAAAATTACTTGTGCCCCAATTAGAGGTCTCAGGGCTTGATTCAATCACAGAGCAATGTGAGCGAGGTCACCTATAGAGCCAGTTAATTTGCAGTGTTCAAAGGTGATAGAGAGGAGCTCCCAGAAAAAACACGAAGGTGTCTTTTACAGTATATGTAGTGCAGACTCCTGCATTGAGTCAATTTTGACCTTAAGAGAGCAAGTTGACACAGTAAATGTGTAAACATGAATAAATCATTGCGCTCAGCTCAAGAGGATTATTACATTTTAAACGGTGGCATTCAACACAATATACGGGACCTGAATCATTTTTTCTGTCTTTTTGTAATCCAGCTTTCAAATGAATGATGTTTGCTTGCACTGGTGTATCTACATCTTCAAACTATTGTGGGTTATTAAAAATAGTTTTAATATAACAAGTGAAGTTCTTGTCATTTCTTGTAGCTGGTAATCAAACTTAATCCACAACACAACACAAAGTAATAACAGATCCTTCATGAGCTTCTCTTTACCAGGACCACACATGTTTTTGAATATGTCTTAGTGTTTTAAACCTATATTTAGTCTAGCATGTATAACATTCTATAAACCTTGTAAGAAAGAGCTGTGAGATGCTGAACTCTGCTGCCTAATGATAATCCACTGCATATTACACAGTGACTTAACAGAGCACTGAGGGGTAGGCACTTGAGGCTTGTGTCGTACGTTTTATTGACATTGTCTTAGATTTAAAGAAAAATATTATTTGCTTTCCAGGAATGTAAGGCTTTTCCATTAAAAGACCACTCTTGTGGTCTATTAATGTGGTCTGGGTTGCCTGCACTTTCCAATATACTGAAGAGATTAGTAATATTAAGTTCACGTAGGTTGCAGTGTAGATGTTGGATGTTGCCAGAAAGACAAGGTGCCTTCCAGAGAGACTCAGAAAAAACAAATATTATTTGTATATCATTTTATGGGCAGTCCTAATGATAAAATGATCAGATCAAAGTAATGGCACGTGTAAAATTGTACCCTGTTTACTGTAACAATACCAACGTTCTATAGAAGTCTAAAGCTTTTACTAAAATTAGCTGTGTGATATTCATCTAGATATCTTCTAAATCACAGAGGCAATCACTGCAGACAACATTATGATGCACAACGAAATCCACCAGCCTTAAGACTGAAGAAATGGCAATTAGAGAAGGATACAAATAGATAGCTGTACTGCTCATTGAAAGTTTGTTTAGGCTGGACTAAATAAATAAGTCCCAGGGCAGAAACAAAGAAACTGGATCTAGAGCCCGGAAACTGAAGCCAAAGTCAAATATTTGCCTGAAAGCAATTAAAGACAAGAGGCAGCAGGAGAATGTAATTTTGTTTTGAGAAGTGACAATGTGCACTGTGAAAAATAAGGAATACGCAGAAAGAATAACAAATGAGAAAGGTTCCTACACCTATGTGACAGTTAAATTGGTACAAGTTACAAAGGAGCATACTGGCCAATGCTTTCATTACAAATATCAGACGAATATCCCTTCCTGTACACACTTACAGGGTGGAGCAGTGGCACTGTGGCTAAGGACCTGTGGCTGGAAGGTTGCCATTCCAAATCCTGTGGCTGGCAGAGAAATTCTCCTCTGTTGGGCCCCTGAACAAATGCCCTTAAACCCAGCTGCTCCAGGGGTGCCATATAAATGGCTGACCCTGCACTCTGACCCCAAGCTTCTCTCTCCCTGTCTGTGTGTCTCATGGAGAGCAAGCTGGATATGTGAGAAGACAAATTCCTAATTCAAGAAATTGTATAGGGGTAATACTGTAAAGTGATCTCTTTACACTCTCCCCAGAACCCTTTTGTTCTCTGCTTAAGAAGAGACGTGAGGACAGGCGCCACCCATTGTTTCTATTAAAAATGAAGAATTCATCTGTAATAATATGAAGACGTCGGCATAATCCGGAGGGGAGTGAGAAACACAGGGAAAAAAGGACTAGGATAGGGGCAGAAAGAAGTACAGGGGGCCGTGTCCAAAGTCCAAGGGCGTGTGCTCGGGGAGGAGTGGTCCAAGGCAAACAAGTCTGGGGGGTGCTCATAGGAAATCCAGGGGATGCAAATGTCCAGAGCCGGGTGGTCCATCCGTGACAAAGACGAGACAAAGTTAAAAGCCGGAGTGGGATCCGGCGAAGGGTCGGGGAAATAAAAAAGGGTAACGGGGCCAGGTGCTCCGAGCTCCGGACCCAGATGGTCAGGATGCCGGGGAAAAGGCCTGCCTTTGGACAACCCGGAAAATAGGCAAGCCTTGTAGCGTCCATCTTCCATAGCTGAGCCTGGAATAGTGGAGCATCTGGCTTTTAAAGGGGAGACTGGAACAGGAGGCAGGTGCAAGAGATCAGGTAATGTGAAAGAGCAGGAGCACCCTTAAGGGGAAGGGAGTACAATCGTGACACCAGAGGAGCAGAAAAACATTCTGAAAACTGCAGACTCCTGCCTCGTACTTCCTGTCGCCTCCTCACTCGCAATCCCCTTCCTGCCTCTTCATTCCTTCCCTCTGCCCTCCTCTCTCCAGGGCCCTGTCGCTCTGCTCTTCCCTTTGCTCCTTCGTTTGCATAAAGCCTCTTCTTGCAAGCGACAGGACTGCGCCATCTTCAAAGATCAGGGAACAAACAGTGGCCCTTGATCCCTTCGGTGCTTTTGCGTGGGCTGGCCACCTCTCCGAAGTGGTGTGCCGAGAGTTAGCTCATGCTCCTGTTTTTACGGATTTTCATGCCATTGCTACTTTTTAAAATTTCAAAAACAACCTACTTACATTTTGATTAATAAGATACTGATATGAAAAAACATTAAATGAAATGAACAATCGGCACTTCTTGCCATTGAGTGTGATCCTTGCCCTCGCTTCCCTTAGCTGAGTTCTCCTACCATGTCACTGTAGTGGAGTTTGAAATTGCCTTTGAGTCAAGGCAGATCGAGCCATAAGAAACATCATGATTTCACAACTGTAGCCATCAATCTATTTAGTCATAATTCGAAATCATGGCACAGAGATTTATCTGATGAGTGATACTGTACCAATAAAATTCACCATGGGGTTGCCAATGTGATCCACAATGACTTTTGTGAATCTATTTTGTTTTCCGACCATAGCAGGGCCACTGTCAGTCATCACAGAACATATCCTCTTGATGTCAGTTCCTCTTTCCTCAGAATGATTAATAAACATCTAAGCTGTGTATTCTCCCTGTAGTTGTGCCATGCATGGGTTTTTTAGCATCACAGTTTTTCCCAATTTCCATCTGAGTCACAGTATGTTGCAAGAATTACTAACTGTGGTGTGTCATTTACAGTCTGTCCATGCACACAGAGCACAAACATCATGGTTTTGGTGTTGAACAAATCCATATTCATCTCTCTAAAAGGGCTGAATCTAACTTTACTCTTCTTAGCAAACTATATTTTGACCATGTCCAAATGTTTGACTTCATGCGGTAAATAAAAGTGACTCTTTTTTTAAAACCAAAGAACTTTCATTGGGTAGCATGTTGTAGATAATCACAAACATTCAAGCATAGATTATATAATTTTTTAATGAAACTCCCTTTGAGTGCCTAGAATGGTACAGTACATGTACTGTAGGTCACCAACCCTTGTCCTGCTGCATGCCAAAGCACATTTACTGTATTCTCTTATCTTCCCCATCAGGTGATTTCAACTTTATCTTGTAGTGTTCATAATGAACATTCTTAGTAATTATTGCCATACGGAAATTTTATCCTTGGGTTCTGAGAGGATAATTTTTAAATACAGAATAACAAAATAGTGTTTTTCATTCTGGGAAGCTTGTAAATTGTAAATTGTAAAAAGCTTCTAATGTCTTACTGAGTTCCATTGCACTTTGAATTATGGGAATGTTTATTAGTCAGAATTGTGTTTTATGTCATGGGAATATGCTAATCTACATGGGTACCTTTGATTGGATTGTGAAGTGTGCATGTTGTCCCTATGACAGTCCAAAGACATGCTGTCTAGATGAATTGGTATTTCTATGCATGTGTAAGTGAATATGCGCATGTGTGCTATAGACTGCACATCATCACTGATGTAGCCTGCTTTGTGTCCATTGTCTGCTGGGTTAGGCTTGACTCACCACAAATCTGTATAAATCTACCAAACTTTCTTAAACATAATGAAAGTTAATATAATTTGCAAGTTAGTTTGGCTGTGAATCCATATCTCCTCAAGCAGTGTTGAGGGACAGACTTTATCACTTCATTTGTTATATCTAGGAGGAGTCACGTCTGTGAGATGTGAAAATATTTGAAGCCTTGAAAAATATGCTTTATATTTAATTTAAATTCAAGCAGAAAGTGAAGTAAACAAATTTAAGAATTTTCTTATAAGAGACCTGCCAGGAAAAACTAAGGTTGCTGTTGGAAGTGGGATCAGTAGGGGGCGCTCACCCCGCGGTCTGTGTGGGTCCTAATGCCCCAGCATAGTGATGGGACACTGTACTATAAAAATGGCACCATCCTTCGGATGAGATGTAAAACTGACATTCTGTGATTATTAAAAATCCCAGGATGTTTCTTGAAAAGAGTAGGGGTCTTACCCGGGTGTCCTGACCAAGTTTCCCATTGGCCTTTACCAATCACAGCCTCCTAATAATCCCCATCCATGAATTGGCTTTACTATTCCCCTCCCCACTGATAGCTGGTGTGTGGTGAGCGTTCTGGCGCACTATGGCTGCCGTCGTATCATCCAGGTGGGGCTGCACATTGGTGGTGGTGGAGGGAAGTCCCCATTACCTGTAAAGTGCTTTGAGTGGAGTGTCCAGAAAAGCGCTATACTGTATAAGCGTAAGTATTATTATTACTGGATAGATTTCTAGACCTTTTGGACAATTCTATTTACCTTTGTAATTATAAGGTATTTTACACATTACTTGTTAAATGCAAACGTGCATACTGTAATTAAAGGAACAAGTAATAGGTCTATTCCATGCTGAAAAGAGAAGAAAGAAAACACAGCATTTCAGCTGTGGAGCCAAAAGGTTGTGTTCTCTTTCTTCTCTTTTCAGCATGGAATAAACCTATTACTTGTTCCTTTGCAGCCTACGCATGCTGACGCAGCTATCCACCTGAACTACTGTAATTTAAGACTACAGAATTTATAGGAATAGTTCATATGTAATTTATATGCATTCACGTTCACTAATATTAATAACAAAACTTAAAGAATTTGTACTGGAAAAGATAGGAATCTGCAGATCCAAATCAGATTGTAAAACGCTTTGTCCTTCCATTTACATTGTATTATTTTAATTTCCTTGAAATTGAATCCATGTATTATGCATGAAAGCAAACTTGGAACTGTTAACACCTTATGAAATCTTATACCTGCTGCAAATGTGTTAGAGCCCAACTATAACAGTCATGGCTGTATTTCTATCAGAAGTTGTGTGTTTTGGCAGGCATGCTTGGCTTGAAAAAGTAGAATGGTTTGCATTTTACGGTTATATTGTAGTTTCTCACTTTAAAAACTGGACAGAATTACCCTCTTAGGAACATATTTCTGAACTGCAATTGGAGAACATGAACCTTGTACTGTATGTCACTGACACGAACACCAGCTTCATCTATTTAATTATTCTGGAAGCCCAGTCCAAATTCCTTAACACAAGCAATTGTGCATTGGAAACTCATGCAATATTTTAACGACTTTTTCCAACATTTTCCAAAGAAAATAATGGAATCTCAATTACACAGTGGTGAAGTAGTGAAGTATTTTTTATGACTAAGTGAAGCACTAAAAGAGCACATCAAATGTTATTGAATAATGAAATATAAGCATATAGTTATATCATCTCTTTAGCTATATTTATGCGAATACATACAGTAAGTAAATAAAATGTTATTTAAGGCTTTGCCCTTTTACATCTCATCCTGTATTTGAGTTTCCGCAACATGTGGGAGATGATTACAGATTATAATAAAGAATACTGTACATTCTGCATTATTCTGAGATCTTATTTGTTGGAGAAGAAGTAACTCATGGTGCCCTGTATATATTATTGTATATTTGCGTTTCACTGTTTGCAGTAGTGCTCAAAAGCCCAAGCTCAATTACTCAAAAGCTCAAACATTTAATTATTTTTACTTCTTATTTTAGTTGTCAGTGGTCTTGAAATATATTTTGCCTTATTTAATGAAACCAGATTTCTTCACAAAAAAATATTCCTTTGTTTTGAGACTTTGAACCCAATGTGTTACTGTGGGCACACTTCCAAATACTGTACATTTCATGTGCAGTTTGCCCACAACAGAGAAGAAGTCCCCCACACCTTCAGAATAAATCTGAACATAAACTTTAGTTCCATCTCTCTCATTTTCCTTCCTGTAATTTCCTTGTGAAACACCATGAGTGTTGTAGCTCATTTTGCATTAGAATTAATTGTATTTAATGTAATTTGGCAGGTCTGAGTGTTGGGGATATTCACTAATATCCAGAACATTGCATCTTTTACCCCATATTTTTGCACAGTAGTAGTTCACCATTTCAGACTGTTTGCAAAATCATAGCATGGCATCATAAAAAATTTAAATAGATGTAAACTAAAGAGGTAAGCTTGCCGTTGGCTCTTAAGAAAAGGCCGTGCCAACTGTGACCTGCTTAAAACAGTCTGACCATCCACTGTTTAACTACATGACTTGCACTTGAAAATCTAAGAAGGCTTGATGTACTTGATTGACCTTTTCTCTTTTGTGATCTCTCTTATCTTCCTGAGGAGAGATCCTTACCTGACATAGAATCACATATCATACTGACCAGTTCCTAAAAAAAAGAGAGAGAGTAATAATGAAGAGCCTGATAAAAATCAGTTGGCTTTGCATTCTAGTACTGTGAAGGCGAGTGGAAATCTGTCAAGCATCCCTCTACGATACAGAACTTTTTCAAGGGCCCATGAGTTGTTGTTTTTTTTGTTTTGAATTAACAAATGCCTTCACTCAAAATAATTTGATGATATATCATGCTGTCAGAGCACATTTATGTATGAAAGGATAGAGAATAAATTGTGAGGTATTGAACACTTAGTATAGCATTGTTATTAAAAATAACAGTCATTACCCATGGTTTCGTAATACGCTATATCAACACAACGGTGGTCATTGCTTCTGATGTAGCAAGGAAGGTATATCAAGTTTAAGCCAAGGCAGGCACTCTCCAATACATGAAGATGTCAAGTAGTGAGTACTGGATATACAAGTGGAAAGTCAAAGATAATCAGCAGGTATATTTCTGACCTAAAATACATATTTTATATATATAAAATATGTATTTCAGCCCAGCTGAAATTATTGCTGCTGGCGTTACAGATGAGAATGAGAGGCGAAAGAGAAGGTAATGAAGAAGAATAGCAACTAGCAAACCTATTGGGGAATAAAAGCAAAACAACTTTTTGGTCAATGCAGGTATGGTGTGTTTAACTACCTGGAGAGCTTTATCAGAGCAGTTTCTAAACACAGAGTAAAAATTAACCTATTTAAAATCACTCTAGATATCTACATAATACAGTACCTGTGGGAGGTAATTACAGTAGAGTATTTTACTACCCATCAATCTCTAATTAATGCGTGCATATAAAGCAATTGCAGGGAAAAAATAACATACAGTAGCACTACATTTTTTATTTATGCGAAGAAATTAAAAAACTGCAGCAACAATGACTTAATTGGAACATAGGACCCACCTCTTGAAAAAAAAACACAACAAGAAAAATGTAAGCAGTTCTGAAATGCCTTAATAAAATGTTGGTGGCTGATGTGCTGGCTGTGCTCCTCATAAGTTAACATAAGAGGGCTACTGGGAAAGTGGTTTTGTCAGGTTCAATAAAAAGATACCAAGATCCGGTTCACAGAATCGCCACAGTTCTTAAATTCTAAATTCCTCTGTAGCTAATGATGAGAGAATAATGGTAAAAGGACATGTGCTCTGTACAGTAGTTCCCTGACAAGAGATTTGCATTTGGAGCTGGAGTGGAGCAAAACAGCTTACAATTGCATTAATTTAACACTGTCAAACAATGGTTATGGAGCTCCAAAGTGTATTTCTAAACGTAATCAAGGAACATTCACCCCTTAGTGATGGCAAATTGTCAAAGCTTGTGTGTGAGTTTATGATAACAGACGTATTTATTCTCTCTCGAAGAACAGACATTCGTAAATGCCATCTGCAAGTTCGCATGTCCCAATTACGATATTATATACTCTGCCTTTACAAGAGCTATAAAACTAAACTTAGCATGTCTCTTTTCATTGCTTTACATTTATAGTCCTTGTTAATTACTCTGATATTCACTGTCGTTTGATAACATAATTTTGTGTGAAGACAGTTGTTCACCAGTCATGCTAATTTGCATTCTTCTGAAAAATTCATGAATTCATTTGAGGGAACAGGTGGGGATTCATCTCCTGTTATTGCACACTAAAGACTTTTGTCTTGAGGCATTGCATTACTTGTTATTTTTTAATTTATCTATTGGGAAATACAGTAGTCTCCCTGTAAAGGAATATCTATTTTCCCTTGCAACACATGAGTAAATGAGATCTTTAATACAGTACTTTGAGAAAAAATGGGTGGCATAGAAAATAAGGGAAAAATTGGTGTTAAGCATTTTTTAAGGCAGAAAAGGTACTGTAGGTTTGAATAATTCCAGTGTAGGGGAGGCCTTTGTGTTGATATTAGTTTATCCAAGCTCACAGATATGTGTAGAAATGTAAAGCAAAAAAGCAATTCACTGCTAGCTCATTAAACAAACACATGTAACCTGTGAACCGGCATTTTTATATTCTTGTCACATTACAGGAATATAAGGAAATAAGTGTAGAGGGGAAATGAAATGAAAAAGAGAAAAGTCTGTAGTAATCCTACAGACTTTTCTCTTTTTCATTTCATTTCCCCTCTACACTTATTCAGACTGTAAAAACTGTACACTTGCAAAAATTTGTGAACTCGTATAATACCAGTATGTTTTACTTCCCGTGCCACACATATTTGTGTACACGGAAATTGTTGTGGGCATTATAGAAAGATCTGTTGTCATTATATAGTATAATGAACAATATTATAAGCTTAACTTCTCCAGGAGAACTTGAACAGAGAAGGCTCTACACCCAGCTGTGTGTGTTCAGTAGAAATGTATAAAATTCACTTCTTTCCTAGGCAAAGCACAATGTCTTGGTTTCTCTCCATTTAGTTCTTACCCATTATTTTAGTGCTCTGCTGCTTATGCTATTCACAGAAAACTTTTCAGTCACAGTGTTTCTTTCATACAGTACGCCTCAGTCTCTGAGGTAGTGAGCTTGTCTAAACTTGTCATGCTAGAATACTCTCAAAGATTGACCATGCAGTATGGCTCTTGATTTTTATCCATTCTTGTCCCGCTGGACTGCTACTGTCTTTGACACAGCTGACTATACTGTCTTGCCGAATTAAAGACAGTTGTGGGTTCTACTGGAAGTGCTTTATTGTGATTTAAATTTTATCTAATCGATAAAACAACAGTCACATCGGTGGATGTTTCCTCCTCAAAAAAGTTGGTCATCTGGTGTCTCACTTGGCTGTGTTTTTGGTTCATTTCTTTCTAGAACTGTACAATACCGTTGGAACTTTGGATTCTTCAAAGCATTACAACAGCTTTAATTTGCATACTGATGAGACCCAAACATATGTTTAAACAAAATCAGATATGAACCAGGCACTATCTATCTTGTCGCATAGCTTAAATAAAGAAACCTTTTGACATCTCATAAGACCAAGGATATGCTGACCGTTGTGTTTGATTTCCTTAGAAACTCTATAAATCTATCAATCTTAGTTTGATTCCCAATGGTTCTGGAATCAGCCTAAGTACTCAGGAAGCTTTGACTTGAGCTTTGCATATGTATGCAGTATCGTGTCTGTTTTTCATCTTTGCATTGTTTGCCTCTCGCCTAGTCTAAGGCACAAATGCTTATACATCCTTCTGTCTTTGTCAGGCTTCATTGTTGTAATGCCATTTTCGCTGATGTTTTCAAACATGTTCTTAATCATTTGCAGCATGTTCAGAATTCAGCTGCTCAGATTTTCATCAGACCTAAAATGCACAAGGATATGTTCCTTGTTTTGGGTTTCCTGCACTGGTTCCCGGAGGACTTTTGAATAAAATTCAAAACACTGCTGTTCACCTTGAAGGGTTTGAGTGATCTGGCCCCTGACTACATTCTGGAAGTGTTTACTCCTTCTACAACTAGATGTTGTTTGTGTTCTTTGAATTCTTGCCTTTTTTCAGTTCCCAGGATGAGGCTACATACACTTGAAGACCATGTTGTCTGTTCTTTTGCTTCATTTCATCTCAAGACTTTGAAATGTTCTCCCAGTCCATATCATATCTTGCAAATTCTGTCTAGACTATAAAATGTATTTGTATACTCTAGCTTTTAATTCTCATTAAATTAATTTCCCGTTTTAATTTGTGTATGCATGTCACTTTGTTTGATAATTTTATTAAACAGTGCTTTGGGGTGATGTACCATAAATGGTGCTACATAAAATAAAGGTTGTTGTTGATCTTATTAATATACAATTGCTTTTAAACTGAATTACAATGGTGTAAAGAGTATTCACAAATCCATTAAGGTCACGGAAAATTAAATGTCTACATTATATAGTAAAAAATGAGGTACTATGAGGATCAATATTGAGACCACAGCTACTCATAAGCTCTATAAATGATCTGCACAAAAACATTAGGCACTGCTCTAAGAAATACAATATATGCAATAAGATATATAACATAGGCTTTAGGAACAGTAAAGAACCCCATTCATTTCTAGAGCTAAAATGACAAGGAGATTAGAAAAAAGACTCAGTCACTTGGAACTTTTAGAGGAGATTGGACTCATGATTGGAAGATTATAGAAGCTGCATAGGAATTTCAAAAAGATTTAAACAAATTTCAAGACGGGGAAAATAGTTGGCCGATCCCATTTAAAACAGGCAGGTTCACAGTGGACACATGGGGGTAACACAAATATCAACTATAAATACAAGATGGAAAACTGAGCTTGAAGAATATATTTCTAAAACAGAGTTAGGTGTTTATGTTTTCCTCCTCTTGACGATGTGGGGAAGCAATGAAAAAGGCAAACAGAATGTTGGGAAACATAGTTACAAGTATATAATTGAAATCAAGGGATGTTATGTTAAAATTGTGCAATTCAACAGTAAGACCTTATTTAGAATACTTAGTACATTTTAGGTCACCACACTACAAAAAAGGTTTTGTTGCTCTGGAATCAGGCAAGTAAAGAGCTACCACATACAGTACATTCCCATGCTTAAGGGAATGTCTTAGATTGACGGGCTAAAGAACTAAACCATTTATTCATGAACAGATAAGAGTAGGAGGGGACCTGTTTCAAGTATCCTTAATGGCAAAGTCAGCCTAGTGGACGTCTTCGGAATCAGCAGTAAAACACAAAACAGATGATGAGAGCTACAGGGAATTGCATTTAAAACTAAAAACAAGAAGTACAAAAGTACTTTTTTACAAAAAGGGTTTGCAAAAGTCTATTCTAGATTCTTTTAGGCTTTTTATGTTCTTAGGAAATATAATGAATCATACTTCAGCAGATTAATACTAGAACAGCCATACAAAATGGAGATAATTGCTTATCTTCTGTCTCGTACTGACTGGCTACCAGTATTTTCCCAATTTTCATTTTAGTGAATGTTTAAGCCTCATATCCTTAAATATTAAATAATTGTACCAACCCTGTGACTGAGTAACTTGTTTCATCTGTATCTGTGAAGTCTTGCCTGTGCAAATGTTTTACAAGAGTAAACCCTGTAAAAGCTTCTCTTTTGTCTTCCTGCTATTCCTCTAGCTTGCCTTAATGAGAAACAGCAGAAGGCATGGTCTTCCCTCCCACAGCTTTGAAGAGTGCAATGAGGTAAAATATGATTTGTCTCTTACAAATGTTACGAGCCAGCTGCTAGGAAATTTGTAAATAATTTGAACTGGAGTAATTTGCAAATGGAAATTTATTTATGTACCAAAACCTTAAGGCGGTTTTATAATAATCCACAGGGAACTTTCATTTGAAGGCCCTTAAACTTCTGCAGGTTTATGTTAATATATTTTAAAGGCCTGGTTGTTTTAAAATTTGGAGTTTGCCTGGGGCATATCTTATGTCACATGATCCTTCCTTAACAGCTTCACTATAATGAAACTCAGGGTTTGGGGTTCAAGACCGCACCAGGAAGATGTTATGATGAATGATCACTGAATGAATGTTGAAAAAGGAGACAGAAACAAGAGGAATGGACAGAGCCTAGCTTTCATTACACTTTTCCAGATATGTTTGTTTACCAATAACAATCTGGTGAAAAACATATCTAATTCAAGGACTTCTTTTCCCAATGAAAAGATAATATTGGTAAAATTAAGCAGTTTAGAATGTTGACTGGTACTTTTTCATTCATAGAACTCAGCTGTTTCTTATTACAAAAGGTGCAAATAGCCTTAACTACTGTTTCATAAAGTATAATAGAATTAGAAAATTAGTTTGAACATAGGAAGAAATATCCTGTGTACAACAAATGCCACATAAAACCAGGGAAGAAATATTTTGTAAATTAGCAAATTTAACTGTAAATAATGATGTCTTTGCTTGTAACAATAACTGGAAGTACAGAAATAATGCTATAATTGCAAATTCTTTAAAAGCTAAAATCAAGTAATCAATAGATATTTGTTCCCTTAATCCTTTCTCACCTCTCTGCTGCCTTTGGCAATATGCTTCATACTATTCTCATCTCAACACGTACTCACCTAGGAATCTTTGACACTGGTTACACCTGGTTCTCCACCTATCTTGCAATTAACACTTACAGGTCTTCTGATGTGGCTCGTTCTCTGTGCCTCACCTAACACTGGTGTCCCCTAAGGTTCTGTACTCGGTCCCCTGTTGTTCTCTCTTTACACCAGCTCCCTAATAACTCTGATCTCCTCCAATGGCTATTCCTGCCATTTTTGTGCAGATGATACTTCAATCAAATTAATGTGCATCTCTCAGCTGGCCCTACTGAATACTTCCATTACCTTGAACTGAACCTCTCTAAGCTGAGCTTCTTGACTGCCATTCTTCTTCTTCACTAACAATCTCATTTCTACCATGACCCTGGGGCTTCGCACAACATAGTTTGAAAACCACCGTCCTCCACCATACTACTATCAATTTCTCCTCTCTGTTTCCCTACCTCTAGGGCCTGTTTATTCTCATTCCCAGCCCTGCAGCGGCAGAACAAACTCTCTTGAACTGCCTTGAAAATTAAGAACAGGAAGCACTTTTTAAACAAAGAGTTGTGGGAGTCTCAAATAAAGCTGTCCAGCTATGTCGTTGAAGTCAATACCCTAGGTTCTTTCAAGCAATGTCTGGATGACATCCTTGATTGAGTTATCTTCTACCAACCAAATAAGCTAAATGGGCTGAATAGCCTCCTCTCATTTGTAACCTTATGATCTTTTGTTCCTATGGATACTGATGTCATCATCTCACTTAAGTAGATGGAAACATGTTACGAGATGGAAACAGAAGAACAGATCCTGCAACATAATCTATGTAAGGGGAATGAGAGAAAACCACCGCAAAACAGTATACTGTTCCAGGTAGAAAAACATATTTTTCATTTCAGTCCAAGGGACGTTCTCTGCAATGATAAACTAAACTGCACAGAAGGGGATCAAGAGATCAGACAGAAGATTTCATTTTTCATTATACTGTGAGTTGAGGGCATTGAAATCTTTAAGCTGATAGAAGTGAGAAGCCTTCGGGCTCCCAAGTACCCTATTATTCCAATTATTGCATATTTCCTCAAAACTTCAATTATGTAGTATTATTTAGTGAAATAACATTTTCATAGAACATTTAAGATACATGTTATTCAAATCATTGACTACAAAAGGGAACATAAAAAAAACATTTATAATAAATGACTAAATTACTTAGAATTATTGCGTTAACCTCCAGTGTCAAAAGTAGACAATGAAAATGTGACAGAGCAAGTAGAAATGTACTTAAGAAAATAACTCCAGGAGAGCCATGGCTACCTATTTTTATCTGAGGAAAATTTCTTTCTCCCTGGAATTAAATTTTAGTGTCGAAAGGCTATCACACAAATTGACTGCAGTTCTATTTTATAACTGACTGCAGTAATTAACTTTGTGGAGTGACTTGGGACTTGCTCACAGAATGCGAAAGGATTAAGGTTAATACAAGGACTCAACAGATTTTCAGCATCACCCATGGCTGTGCACTGTAGTCTTATATCTGCGATCCTGCTCTCATGCAGATCCCCGGCAGAAGGCTAACATTCTCCTTCTCAAAGCCTTTTGTTGTCTAGATGGAATGTGGCTGCTGGGTGATTCCATTGAGAGTGATTTGTGAGAAGGAAAAGGAAAGAACAAATTATCCAGATAATCCCCGAATTTTATGTCAATCCTTAAAGAAAGAACAATAGCAATGTAGCAATGTATGCCCATCCCATGTTCCTCATGTATTTCTTTCAAATCAGCCAAATCAGGTATCATACACAATGTGGAAGCATTAACTGAATATTTATAAGTAGAGCCCTGTCTCCATTGCAGTTTATTTGCAAAGCACAAGAAATTCAATTCCAATAGTACAGAAGATTTTATCCTAACATCGAAACGGCAGTACTAAAAACAGAGTGCCCCCCCCCCCCCCCCCCCAAAAAAAAGAAAATAAACCATGTTCATTTTAAAACACAATACTGGATTGTGGAAATAATCTGCAGAATTTCTGTCATTGAGCTTTGTATTTGATGTTGTTCTTTCAGCGAATATGTGGCTCTTTTGCAACAAAAATAATATTTTGCAATTATATACATGTGTGTTAGTAAAGTCACAGCTTTCCTGTTGCAAGGTTAATCAAGTCTAAAGGGAAGACACACTAGCCAATCACAGTTCTCTAGGGGTGAGAACAGCTTTTCCAAGTGAAACTGGCTGTGATCGCTCTTCTTCTCACAGAACAATTCTATTTTGGCGCCTTGCTGTTTCCTAAAAGGGAAAAACACACCTCTTTCCTGTGAGCTCTGTAAAATCTGGTTTTATGCAATGCATCAGGCATTCACCCAGCAGACCTCCTCTCCTCTCTTAACACGACAATGTGGATAGAATAAGAAATCTGTAATGTTGCATCCTTGCATATTTGCCTCCGGGGCAGGACCACAAACTCTGACCCAGTCCTGGTCAACCAGAACAGACCCCCGTTTCTCTTTCTCTGTGAGAATAATAGGAAAGCAAGACAGAACAGATTTCCAGCTTTGACTCTGTAATTTCTGGTCATGTTTTTAAGGAGTTGTAATATGAATAAGACAAAACAGAGATAAAATAATAGACCCTCTGAAACAATCCATGCATACCAGGATTTAACAGGTCTATTTGCAGAAGGGTAGTATACTGTACAGTATATAGCTGGATGAAACATATGAGACAGAATAGTACTGAGAAGAGCATTATCTGATGTGGGTAATATGAGAAGCAGAGTCCCACAGGGTTCTGTACTGTGCCTTTTGCTCATCCTAATAAGCGTAAACAACCTGGGTGTGGGTAAAAACAATACCTTCGTTAGTTCTGGTGATAATCAGAATATAGGTGGACTACAAGACACTCTCAAGGGTGAAAACAAATGTGAAAAAAAATGTTTCTGAATAATGAGAAGTATGTAACATTTAATACTGGTGAATGCAAAGAGGATAAAGCTGTTAGGAAAAACCTTGGTTTATGTATGTATAATTCTGTCAGTAAACAGAATAGAGGTGCATGGGAAAAGCCATCATCAAGGAATTGTGGGTAAGTATTTAAAAAGGCTTACATGACACTTGTGTATATACTGCAGAATACCTTGCCAAACAATTCAGGACACTTGCAGAGTATTCACATTGAGTTGCTTTAAAGCTTATAGTCACAACACTTAAAAGTAACAATTAATATTTGTTATAAACAACCTACGCCACACATTAAAAGAAAAACACAGTGGTTCACATGTTTTCAGAATAAATATACCTACTGTATCTCTCTAAGGTCCCTCAGTCAGGTAGTGAATTTCAAGCAAAGATTCAATCATGAAGACCAAGGAGCTTTTAACACAACTTGGGGATAAAGTTGTATAAAGCCACAGATCAGGAGAAGCATTTTGGAAACATTTCAAAGATCTCTTGGTAAAGTCAATTGTTAAGAGAAGGGGAAAGTAGAAAGAAGCTGCCTAGATCAGGCTGTCTCTCCAAACTGAGCAGCCGGGCAGGGAGGAAACTGGTAAGGGATGCCACTGTGATGTCAATAGTGGCTTTAAATTACTTGCATAGTTCAGTGTCTGAGATGGGAGAAAATGTCCATGAGTCAACTCTATCCTGGTCACTCCACAAAGGGGGCTTGTATGGAACTGAAAACAAAGCCCTTAATTGATACTGCAACCACGTGGCAAAAGGTTTTGTGATCAGACAACACAAAAGTGGAACTTTTTGGTCTAGTTGCAAAGCGATATATCTGACATAAACCCAACACAGAAAATCACTCAGGCATCACCATCCCTATTGCGAACCATGGTGGTGGCACGATTATCCTATATACTGTAATTCCACTATTTATCAGCAGGGACAGGAAAGCTTTTTAAGACTGACAGGAATATACAGTAGATGGAGCAAACCTGTTTCAGACCTAAAACTGGGACAAAATAAAACAAGACCAAACTTACAGGTAATAGGTTTATTCCATGCAGAAAAGAGAAGAAAGAAAACACAACGTTTCGGCCGTGGAGCCTTCTTTGGGTGTCAAGACCAAGACCAAAATTACACTGTAGTATCTGAATAATAAGAAACAAATTCTTTGTTGGTAACCCAAAAAGTCTTGACTTGATTCCTATTGAGAATCTGTGGAAAGCCTCGAAAAAACTGCTGATCACCAAGCAACTCGAGAGAACAATGGGCACAAACTGCACCGTCAACTTGCAAAGTTGGTTGAGTCTTACCCACTTTCACTTAATTTTCCTTTTAATTTTTGCTGACTTATATGGTAACTTATCATACCCTTAGAAGTCTTCGATTTGAGCACTTGAGTTTCTTAATACAGTGTAAAGTTAAAAAAGTTAAATTTCACTAATGGACACCAAAGGGAGAGCCTGAATCGTTTTCCAAGGCACTGCAAGTAAAAACAAGGAATACAAGGAAAGTGGTGAAATTATTGACCACGTACATATAATTATTTTCAGTTCTTGTTAGTATGTCAGCAAAACATAAATATCAAACAGCAGGTTCAAGAAAGACAACTACACATAATTTATTTTTCACAGATTGAGAATACCAGCTATGCAAAACTAGCTTTTTCTGCCGGTTTTACTAGTTTTATGTACTAGTTTTAGACACAAGGACAAGAATGGATAATTACAAACATTCTCTGTTAAAACAAATTCTGGGAGTCTACAGAAGTCTACCTGGCCCTATTGTCAAGACCTGAAACCCTGGCTTTTCTCAATAAGTGCCAGGATGAGATCCTCAGATCATTTAGCTCCTAGCAACCAAACAAGCTATAAGGCTTAAATAGCTTTCTCTCATTTGTAACCTTTCTTATGTTATTAAGCTCTTAATTTACTCAAATCCTTTAAAACTGTTGGTTGTAAACATGTTTACAGGTTGCCTTTGGGGTTTATTTAGGATTACAAACAGTATAAATTTGATATGTTTAATATGTATAATATTTAATTTATTTGCAAACACCCTTTACAATTACCACTAGATCTGATAAGGCTAAAAAAAAGCCTATGATTATGTATTCATTTTGAAAATAATTGCCTAAATTGTTAAAAAGTATTTTTTTTCAAACTTAATCATTTACATAGTACTCCTAAAACTGTATCAGTTGACAGATATTCTTGATCTAAGATTGTTATTATCTTCAAGGCTGAAAGCATTCATGCATTTCTGATCATCAGAGGAAAGATAGAACCGTAAGATTATCTTATCATTTGTTCTCACTATCTACTATTTTCAATTTACTTAACATAAAAAGTGCTGTTAAAGGAAAATTGAATTTGTTAGATGATTCTGTAGTTTCAGACTTAGGCTTCAACATGCAGTAAAATTATTTTTGTCTTTCCAGAGACAAATGGTAGGCATAACAAAACTTCGTCAGAAAAGATAAAGTATTCCTTCAACAATAGGCACATTAGAATAGAGAACAGATTGTGATGCTTTGATAATTTCAGAAGATTCTGTTACTATGAAGATATCTAAAGCACACTTTGTCTTGTAATTGTTCTAGAAGCCTATCATATATTTCCTATCAAAATTAGCTGTATAGTGATTATTTTTCTAAGAGATTTTTAAAATATACTAGACTGTGAATGTGGAACTAATGTAACCATGGTTACCTGTTTTTACTACTGTTTTTCTTGGATTGTAAATGCAATAAAACAAGGTGAGGAATGTGTAGGCGTTACCTATACAGTAATTGTAGAGGCAGGTTTCACAAAGGCCACTCTGGACAATGAAATGCTGATGTGTGTCACACAGACATTCTCTCATCTATCTAGTTTACATATTTATTACATGCACAAGTGTCTCATTAGCAGTGATTGTACTGGCTTTAATGTGCAGCTACATTACATTCCCCATCCCTGTTCCAATTAAGATTTGCTGCTTTAGGAGTCTCAGGTAAGTTATTAAAATAAATTGTAAAATTAAGTCTCATTTGCACCATCTTAATTGGAAAGAGCTGTTGTGAGTTATAAGCAATCAATACCTATTCATCCACAAATAGTGAAAAAATACATATTGTTGCATTTAAACATAATTTGTGGGTAAGGCAGTGAACTGCAGTCACATAAATTAACCACTTAGCTCTCTTTATGTTGTGTATAGGAGTAAGAAGAAAGAAGGATGTTTCAGTTTTAGTTAGGAAACCTTTATATGTTGTCTTAAAGTGGAATCTTAAATTAAATAAAGACAGATATATGTTACCCTAGGTTGCAATGAATCGTCTTGCTCAAGAAGAACATTATCGCCTGCTGTGTCTGTCTCAGATGGATTGCCCACAGGGAACTGGAACAACATCTCTCTCATTTCCAAGGGGCTTCTGAGAATTGAATGTACAGCTAATATTAGCAACTAAAAGGATGCTGAAAAACGAAGTCATTTGGAGGCAACAGGGGAAATTCGCCAACCTTTAAGTTCTCCCTTATTTTTAGCCCTCGCAAGTTATAAATCACAGAGACATGACCGGAAAATCCACCACTTACTGTACATTCACTAACATCCTGGCTTTAAAAACTGGATACCAAAATTGGCATCCAGGAAAAAATCTCTATGGTCCTGTTACAAAAACAACCTGGTTAATGTGCTCAAAAAACGTAAGAAAGGTAACTGAACCCTTGAAAATTGGTACCTACGAATTATTAAAAGCACAAGAACATAAAAATGGACACAAACGAGAAGAGACCATTCAGACCATCTAGCCCAACCGGTACTAGCTTCAACAAAATGGCCGTATAGCTTGACTTAAACTTGACTTTATGTGAATGCCTGTGATAAAATATTCAAGGAAAGGAGAGTTTATTTTACGGGCGAAAAGATCAAGTAGTGCGGCTAGTTCCGTGCGCGGGTGAATACCGTTTAGTGAGCTTAGTAATACAGTCACCTGCAGAGCTCTGTTGAACACGAGTTTCGCTTTGCTTTTTCTGCACTTGTGAAAACTTATGGATATTATCTTGGATCTTATTAATTGGGAATTGTGAATAATCCACATTAAAATCATATCAGAAAATCACCCCAAGTGATTTTTGAAAGATAAGTCTCCAATGTGTTAACTGTGGACTATATTTTTTATGTGTATTTGATGTTAGATTATTCTAATTTTAGGGTGTTAAAAGGTTTATTTTTCATTTATCATCATTTCAGTTCTCTCATTTAGATATGTATACCTTACTGCATTTTTTCTTTCTCTCTTGCTCTCTACCCTTCAGTCCATGATTCATACACACCTGTTAACTTTTGAAGGAAAAAAAAACGTAAAACTGCAATTCTGCTCTTCAGTTTCTCCTTCCCCACTCACAGACACAGGGAGGACCCGTGTAGCATCATGAATGGCGATTCTCTAAATGCGTATAGTACATAAACTGGCTAACAAAGGGCTGCTTCTGATTTAAATAAGATGCAGGTTATGGAAAGACCCGCGATACCGAACCCTTACGTTATCCAGGAAGTGCATTCACTGAAATCTGGTCCCCTGTACTCTTATGAGTTCAAGACTAAAACGTTTAGTTCTTTACCAAACAAATCTTTGTCAAGAAATCGTTCGTTTATTGTGAAACTGGTATATTAAAAGCAACTGAGTGACTGTTTCCCCGCGTGAAGCTATTGGAGTGTCTGGAAGATGCCTGGATGCGGTAACCACTCCTCATGACTTCATCAGGTCAGACTGTATAGTCTTAACTTTCTTAAGAGCCATCTTCTCCATTCATAAGGGTGTCACCAATAAACCCCTGCCTTTCCCTCGGGCAGCTTCTAGAGAAGCTTTTTTTTTTTTTACTCACTGTATTTCTTCTCATTGAAAATAACTAAAAAAGAAAAATCAAAGAAAAATAAGCTTCCAAAACCACTAAAAATCTCCCACAGTTTTTCATCTTTTGCCACAACACAATGACAGCAGAAATAGGTATTATTTCTCTTTTTTATTAAAACCTTTCATTGATTTTTTTTTACACAAGGATAGAGTATATCAATATCTCTAGTTTCAGGATATAATCAATTGAAAGCACACTTCAAGGGGTGGTGTAAAAATGAAATAGTTGCTTTATTTAATACACTATCCTTTTTCTTGTATTTGTACCAGTTTATATTAACAGGTTACCTCACGGCATACATATATCAATAAGAGTTAGCTTATTTCTGAGAAGAACTTTTAAAACAAAAATTAAAAAAGTAATTTATTAGAAGCACACATTTAATGCAACAGGACATTGGATAGGGTGTGGAAAATTTGCATGAAATAAACACAAATTTGGGTTGTGGGTTTTGCATATTCCCACTAGATACAACATTGATGTCTCATACTGTTATGCTCAAGACATGCTATCCAGGTTAACTGGGGTTTATAAACAGCACTTCGCTCTTGTGTCTTTGATACCTTTGATTTTGACTTGTGTTCGGTTGTACCGCAGCACAGTGCAAGTATGGCTTCCCTTAGAAGGACTGGTATCCCACCCAGGGGATAGGCAGGGATAGTCAGGGTTTAATCCTGTGAGGCTTCGGCTCACTGCAACCTTCTAGGGATAAAACGATGCCCGAGACTGGACTAATGCAACACGCACGCCCCAGTGCTTGCTCCTGAAGCTGGTGAATGCAGTTTGAATCACCGGTTTGGATCCGCCTGGAGCCCGGGCTTTTTTACTCTGGTTATTTTCAGTTCCAAATGAAAAAAAAAATCATTGATCCCATTTCTCTTTTCAACACCACTATTTACTATTCAGCAGTTGGTTAGATCTTAGTGAATGGGATAGAGGGAAGAAATATGTGCAGTGTGTTTGGCTTGATTCACATAGCTGAGGGAATGGCAGCCTAGCCACGAGGACAAGGCTGCCCTAACCCCTCTCACTATTGTGAGGACTGAGTCTGGAAGTGAGCGGGATGTTACAGAGATACACAAAGGAAAGCCCTGAGTGAGAGGATAGGAAAGCTGAAGTATGCTAAATTAGGATCGATTTTTTATAAACTCCACTGTTGCTCTGGAAAACAAATTGACATGGAACATCAGTTTCCATCTTTCAGAAAAGTAATTTATGGCACTTACCCGTGTTTCCACTGTTAAACTTAATAAATAATACATAAAATAAAGGAATCACAAAACAGAAATGTAACTTAGAGGATATATTGAAATTAAAGACATAATGATTTCCTTCTCTTGAAACAGTGAGTTTTCTTTCCATATTAACCAAACTAGTTTTCAAACCACACTCTCCCCTTTCCTGTAAAGAAAAGATATAATAGGGCGCCTAGTTGCTGATGACCTGGTGCATTGTGAGAAGGGCAATGTAGTTGGTCTGAAGCACTTCATCATTTTGATCCGTGTTGTACAATGCTAAATTCACCAGCAGAACACTATGTGGTGCGAATATCACACAGTGATGTCAGCTAATTACACCATGTGAATATTTAGGCCCATTAAAAGGTGTGAGACCTCTTTCCATGTTTTCAGAACAGATGGCATTAACAACTATTAGGACACTGTTTAGTTAATTACAAGAACTTTCAGAATTCATAGCGCTGAAATGGGACCAACTCCCTGGTACAGCGCCTGGGAGTGAAAGGTCGGGGCTGGGTTTGTTCTCTGGAGGTGGGAGACATCGCCAGGAGACTTAAAGCCAACAGACTGCAAAGCCAGACTGCCCCTACGCAGGCATGAGAGAAACCCAGTTCAAATAAAAGAGGAAGAAATTCTTCAGGGACCAATATAGCAGGGAACAGGAAACATAACTAGGCAGAGGAATTTAACCCATTGATATAGTCAGCAGGCAAGTCCCTTTTAATCCTAAATATACAGTTAACCTCAGTGTGGTCCCACTGAAATGCAAATGTGAGGAGGAACTGTGAATACAAAAGCTTCCTTATGGGAACAATTGCTAATGAAATCTGAAGTTAAAGCAAATGTGCTCATGTGAAACTATTATGTCATTTGTAATATACAGTATATGCATAAACAGTATACGCATCTATACTAGATACTGGAAGCCCTACAACTAATATTTACATTTATACACTTGTATATTTTCTATAATCCCTATAAAACTATGAAAATGTAATATGAAAATAATGTAAGACTGGTTGCTAAATGTTAAGATTTAACAATGAGTGAGAAATCCATGTAAAAATACTGTAGTTTGTAACCTGAAGGCAAAGTCTTCTTACAGTAGTTAATAAAATATCATTTAGGTAATAACTCGGATGGATATTTAATCCCTGTCAATATTATTTTTATGACCTAGTTTTTATTGCATGTGGGGCTGTGGAGATGTCACTGCTGTGAGTGACAGACTGCTGAAGCCTTGAAATCTGTGGAAAATGTTCATGGCAAATAGCACTGCCTTTTGAAGATGCAAACAAATCAAATTTATTGATGAAAATCATGGACTCAAGCTGAGCAGTACCTCGGGGTGACAGGGAAGTGCAGATCTGGACTAGAATGTTGCATGAAAAATATTCCAACTTGGAAACCTTGTGAAATTCTGCAGTATGTGATCAGAATAAAACACATTTTAAGATGGGCTGACATTAGGAGGACCACGTTATCTGCTTTGAAGCTGTGAAGATTTATCATAATACAGCGCGCATTTGCATTGTGCAAATGCCAGCCCTCTAATGAATGTACAAGTTTAATAGAGGGAACATTTTATGCTGATGCAATGCCATGTGCTTACTGAAGGAAACTATCAACATACTACACAAGCCCTACAACTAATTAGAAATAGTTTACTAATTTACTAATGAAAATGTTTTATACATTGAGTTTTGAAAGTCAACTGTTAAAATAATTGCTCTTTGCAATGATTAATAACTACTTCTTCACATAATTAAGAAGCAGTTGCTCATTAACATTTTGGTTTCTACTTGGATAGCAAGACGTTCAAAATTTAAGATGTACTTTAAGCTTTATTATTACTTAGTACAAATTGCACGAGTGTTTTCTGCCCTCGTTCTTTCCAAAACATTTCTACAAAAGAAATTAAAATGTGAAAAATTACACTGTAAGTATAAAATTGTACTTTGTCTATTGTCTATTATGCTTTTCACATATATCTGTAAAAAAAAGGTCTTGTAAATATTGCTTTATGCGGAATAGCATGATATGTGCCATGAAAAGGGAATACATTAAATTATTATTATTTTTTCTATTTAAAGTTAATATTGGGAGCTGTCAGCTTTATAATAAAGCTCCATTTTCATGTCAGTTTCCCTTATTGAGGTCTGCTTATATGTCAGCTGAAATTATTTTGCAGGCTGGTGTCTGAAGAAGAACGTGGTATTAATATTGTACCATGTACATACCACGGCTTCCCCACTTTTCCATCTGCTACCTGGTTTGCAGCTGGGGTGGTAAGGTCTTTAATTAGCTTTGGCCTGAAGTCACTTCTTGCTTTCTTTTTAGGCTTCTAGCCAGTAAGATGTTCCCTCACATTTGTTAATTTACCCCTCAAACAAGAAATGTAAGCAGTTCATTTTTGCCTTGCCGCAGAAAAAAAAAGCAAGTTTGGCATTTCATCTATGAAAAGGTTTTTCCAGACAAAATAGACAGTAAAAGCAAAATATATATAGCACAATTACTATGCATTCACTGCACATACACAACACATATGGTTATAACAGCATATCCTAAACTCCCCACACACACACAGAATTCAAACACTACTGTGCATTTTGCGTGTCTAAAATAATGCAGCAATAAAGGGGAAGACTTAGCGGTCTAATGAGGTGGGAGATTGAAACCCAATCAGAATGATGAAAAAAGGTCACAACACCAGTCTGAAGGCATGCTGTTCACATTCAGGTTCCTCATTCCTCACCAACAAACGGAAAAGGGTGGTCTATTTAGGTAACAACAGAATGTAGCCCACTTTCCTTGGGAATTTTTTTTTTTACCATGTACCATATCTGCTTAAGTACTACAAAGTGATGGTGGCTGACTCTTAGAGGAGTATAAGTGATGTTTTCACATATATAGAACATCAGGGAAAACTGAAGTAAATATCAAGAATCCCATAACCACAATCTATGATAATAATAATTCCTCATACTGATATAGCACTTTTCTGGACACTCCACTCAAAGGGCTTTACAGGTAGTGGGGACTTCCCTCCACCACCACCAATGTGCAGCCCCACCTGGATGATGCGACGGCAGCTATAGTGCACCAGTATGCTCACCACACACCAGCTATCAGTGTGGAGGAGAACAGAGTGATGAAGCCAGCTCATAGACTGGGATTATTAGGAGGCCATGATTGGTAAAGGCCAATGGGAAATTTGGTCAGGACACCAAAGTATTACCCCCTACTCTTTTCAATAAATGTCATGGGATTTTTAATGACCTCAGAGAGTCAGAACCTCAGTTTTATGTCTCATCTGAATGACAGCACCTTTTTACAGTATAGTTTCCATGTCACTATACTGGGGTATTTTTACCCATACGGATCACAGGGTGAGCGCCCCCTAATGGCCCCACTAACACCTCTTCCAGCGGTAACCTTAGCTTTTCCCAGGAGGTCTCCCATCCAGGTACTGACCAGGCTTACACCTGCTGAGCTTCAGGGGGTTGTCATTGAAATAGAAATATTTACATCCTTGACTTTGTCAAATGCTGCTGTGCTGTGGAAATCAAGTTTTCTCTGTTCTATGAGTAGCCAAACAGATGGGGACATCAAGATAAGACAAGAACTACTACTTCAAAAGCCGTGTTTTGAATCCATGAAGCAAAATTCTCTTCCTACAATACTGTTGTCGACCTAAAATAGACAGGAATAGTCCTGTAAGTAGCAGTTGTGTGTAAAAATTAAGAACTACTTTCATGTCTATTTTACACAATTAGCTTAATTTTATTAGCTCCTAACTAGCCTAAATCTAAACTTTAAAATGGGCTTCAGTTTCATTTTTGGACATTTCATACTGGACCTGCAGTTAAATTACTTAAAATTAATCACTTATGGAGTAAGCAATTTCTGAGACCTCTTGTGTTTTAGATGTAAAAGTCCAGTTTCTATTTAAATTTCATTTATTGGCCTCAACGGTACTTCTCAGCATTCTTGCATGGTTGCGTGATTATAGCATCCTGTTATGAGTTAGAGATCTTGGCCCAAATCCTGGCATTACATGTCTACATACTAACTCAGATCAGGTTCCCAAAACAGCAGAAATGGACATTTAAAGGAGATGGGAGAAATGGTTTATATTGTGTCAAAAGCCCTGCAAGCTCAGGTGCTGGAGCCGAATTGTACTGAAAAAACAAAATCTCTATAAAAGCTGTATGCTCATGCCAACAATCATTATTAAGCTCGAGAGAATTTGCCTCCTTAAATGTTTTCATTTTAGGCATCAGTTCCCTGGTGAGTGAGTCTCCCTGTTGAGAGTAAATGAAGTGAAGAGGATTTTATGATGTGAAGTCATTTTCACAACATTGAGTGTTTATTTTTTTGTTTCAAGTCTGATTATAATGAAAAAAATGTACATGTTGTAATTAAGCTTCAGGTTTGTTCAGATTCACACTTATAATTTCAGATGTTTTGCTGGGAAAGTAGGTGGTCGATCACTTTCTCTTCACTCTCCAAGATGCATGGTGAAGCATCCGAAAACCCAAATTAGCCACAAAACCATTCTGATGCCATGATAGATTGTCCTTTAAAATGTCTTTAAAAAACCCAACCCCCCATGTATGCTTAGGTTTATACAAATACAAGTCAAAATTTTAAATCAAAGGTTGCAATCGTGTATTGTGCATTGACAATATAAATCAAGCAGTCTGAGACCACAAGGTGAACCATCATTAAAGCGCTGCTAAAATAAGATCCTGATTTCAAAAAAGTTAAAAATAATCTCACATTTAAGAGCAAAGAAACACTAATCACATTACCATGGAAACTGCAATCGAACATGAAAATTTCACCAATGTTAACAATGAAGAACATAGGCAAGGTGGCCGACTGAGGTAGATATGATTGTACTGAACACACTGTTGATTAGTACTCTAACCAACGATAAATAACAACGGGCTGCTGATATTTCCCACTGGAAGCTCAAAATTTTTTAGAAGGTTACCTTGGAAACCATGAAGAAAAATGCCCTTAATTTGATCTCTCCTGTGAAACAAATAAACACTTCAGCATGCAATCAGGACAGGTGGTGAGTTGTTAGCTATTTGAATCCTACTTGTGGGGAAGGAATATATATTTCAAAGCTATTTTGCATTGCAATGTATTTAGATAATTTCAGGATCCTGTAAAATAACATGAGTTATGATGAGACGGGGAAAAAAACATACACAGGGCAATAGATGAGTCTGGTCTCAAGCTCTTACAAGCTGATATTTACCAACATCTTCCAAACAGTTTGTTATTTAAAAAAAATGAAATTCACAAAGACTGGTGTAGCAGATAAGATGTAGAAATCATTAACTGAAAAGCTGCAGTGTGATTTCTCTTTCTAAAAAATGTTTGTTTTTATAAATAATTTTACACAGCAAGTATAAATCACCACCATGTGTTCCAGTGTTTTGCTTAACCCGAGAACTCTGATTAAAGCTTTATAAATGAGTAAATTTGTCATGATTTATTTTAGATTTCAAGAGCAGGGCACATTCAGTCAACCAATAAGTAAACAGACCTCAGACAGAGAGGTAAGTGAACTGTTCCACTGCCTCCTGCTTTCACAATGGTCTGGGAAACTATTGATTTGAAAATCAATATAGATTTTGAGATTACCTTAATATCATCTTTTATTTAGCACCGCTATAGAAATGGAAAAGATATGATGTAACTGTCACAGACTATTTGTCAGAAGGTCAAACGGACTTGAAAAAGTTTAAACTTTAAAAAAGAAAAAAGCAGAGCTTATCCCTTTTTTAGTGATGACAGAAAAGTGAGTGTCCCTGAAACCCAACAAAAGAACATGTACTTTTGTTTGCTTGATTGATTTTGTGTTTGTTTAAGGCTAATGATTAACGGAAGAGCAAGATGAGAACTGGGTGATTTGCCTAAATTCCCCCACAAAAAAAATGTAAAATAAGAGACAAGTAACCTGGGAAGTGAAAAATACAATAATTGATACATACACAAAGGCAACAAAATGCCCATACTGAGTTTTACATCCCACATCAGCTATTGTGTCCATTACTGCTTTCTCAGAGAACTGGCAAGAACATGTCTAATTGACAAGGGAATGCTGTCTCTCCACCTCCTGAATCAATCATCTGCTCTAATTAGCGATTTTTCCCCCTCTTCCAATTAAAGAAGCATTACTAGAAAAAAAAACAAAAACAATTTGTTCCCACATAAGCCTAATATATTCAGGAGTTTTACATGCAAAGATATTTATACTTGTTAATTTTTGTCTAATTAGCGATTGATCAAAGAAGCAGTTGACATGGCAGGGTGCACAAGAGCAGGTTTTCCATATAATTGATCAGTAAAAAAACTTCTTGTGTTTTTTTGGGCAGTTTGCAGGAAGACATTGTGTTAGTTTTTAGAAAGTGTTGCTCTGTCAAAGTAAAAATGTGAGTTTCTTTATAAGGAAGAATAAAAGATAGATGTTTGTTCTGCACTTAGTAAAGATTGTTTTCCATGCATGTAAAACAGAGAAACATATAGAAAATACAGGAAATTCTTATTTTCACCTGAGACCCTGAAAAATGTTCATGAAACTACAGTAACACCCACTTACTAATGTAAACACCGATTGCACTTGAAAATGCGAATGAACATGCTAAAAAATGTATGCCTCTCCTGAAGCTATGATATCCACACAGGAATATCAAGTTATCATGGACCAAAGAAGGCTGTAGCTTAATTAATTTTATATTTGCTGTGTAGTTTCTTCCAAAACAAATATAGCTGTTAAGCTAATTCCATCACCCTTCTTTGCAAAGACTACAGTATATGCTATATTTGAAGGTTTAATTTTTGAATAAATTATTATTATTGTTGTTGTTGTTGTTATTGTTGTCATATGTACAGTGATCCACCCACACTCTCATTCTCTCATTCTAGTAGGCGGACACATATTATTGTACACAATTTATTGTAATTTACAATTCATAGATTTAATTTCAGCACGATTACTTATACCAGCTGTGACAGTGGAGCACAGCTCCCACTGCACTCCCTACTCCGTGGCACGTGGGAATGCAAAGCTACAGCACCTGAGGCTCATCAGGCTTGCTATTTAAGAAAATGTGTTAGTGGGGCTCACCCTGCAGTCCATGTGGGTCCTAATGCCCCAGTATAATGACGGGGACACTATACTATAAACAGCCGCCATCCTTTGGATGAGACGTGAAACCGAGGTCCTGACTCTCTGTGGTCATTAAAAATCACAGGGTGTCTCTTGAAAAGAGTAGGGGTGTAACCCCAGCATCCTGGCCAAATTTCCCATTGGCCCTTATCAATCATGGCCTCCTAATAATCTCCATCTATGAATTGGCTTCATCACTCTGTGTTCCTCCCCACTGATAGCTGATGTGTGATGAGCATTCTGGCGCACTATGGCTGCCGTCTCATCATCCAGGTGGGGCTGCACATTGGTGGTGGTGGTGTAGGGGAGTCCCCATTACCTGTGAAGCACTTTAAGTGTAGTGTCCAAAAAAAGCGCTATATTAGTGTAAGCAATTATTATAATTAAGAACCCCATGAGAGTTACAGGAGGTGTGATAATGTTTCAGTCCATTTTTTCATCTTCGGCGAGACACTGATCGGACTCGTGTCCCACTGCGGCACATTGGGTACAGCGAGATAACCACTTTATTCCCCTTGTGGATTCTGGGGCGGACCCCGCAGTAGGTCTCTGTTGTCTTCCCCACCTGTTGTGTACCTGCGCTGCTTGTGTCATCATTTGCACGTAAATGCTCCATTTACTCTTTGCACCAAAAGGTGCCTCCTTTTCACCGAATGTTTTGGGAATGAGAGAAAATGGTAAAGGTGTAATATTTAAATAAGCCATATAAAAGCAAGGGTCCATTTGGATTTTCATTCAGCTTTCACAATGAAAGTCCCCAACACTCCTGGTTCCCTTAAAGATGAATGCTGTCCTTATAAAATGGGAAACATGCTGCTTCACTGCCCTGCAGTTGAGTATTTCCACCAAAGATAGAACAAGGCTGGGGAGACACAGCCTCTTGCTGACATTGCTTGACAAACAAAAAACTCAACAGAAACGCGACCAGAGGAAATAATGGCAGAAACCCTTTTTCCTGTGAGGATGTGGCAGGAACACAACTTTCTGAGGCACCAAAACACACTCTACAATATACCATGGAAGAGCATTGCAGGATAACAGAATACTGGTCTGATGATGTCAGCTCATTGAGTATTCTTTCATCTTGCTTATTGTTATCAGCTGAGTTTATTTTGACCTTAACTGCACTTGCCCGATTCTTCAATGTGCTTTGCATTTAACATATCTTTTTCAATCTTGTAATCTACCATGCAGAGCAAAAATTGTCCACTAAGCAAAATATTACACTGATATTCTTTTTCACTTAGCAAAAATAACTCTGAACAAAAACTTGGAATCATTAACTAAATTTGGAATCATTAATTCCCACCACCTACAGACAGTCACAGGAGAGGTGGAGACTGTGCATAATGTCTGCCTTTTGGCCCATGTCCATACGGCAAGTCTCTTAGAACCTACAGGATAACAATCAAGGAGTCAGGTCCGATGCAGCTACACCGATACTCTCCAGCTCTGTCCAGTTCACCAAGTTCTCTGGTAGTGGTTGATCAGTTGCTCATCACTGCCTGGGGAATCCTGTTCACAGCTGGGTTGAGACTTAAACTAGATGTCTGCGCAAATTTCAACACAAAAGATCTCTTTCAGCATTTTTGGTCACGCAATTTCAAAAACCTTGCAGGCCTCCCAACTAACACTTTTGCTTGTGCATCCATAAAACAGAGGCAACTCTCTGACAGTCTGCCATACTGATAAAAAGTGCACATCTAATTTACTGTATATTCACTATATACACAGCAGTTACCTTCCTTTTGCCAGTCAATGCTTTGTCATTCTTAATGGATTTGCTGGTTGTATTTCCCCTGTTACATTAAGACCTAGGTACTTGTTGTGCAACATTTCATCAGGTTTGGATTCTGTAAGGGTGAACTCTGTGTTGGGGGACAGACTGAAATGGGTTGAATTGACTGAATTGGTACAATGGGAGTGTAGCGGCGAGGCTTATTAATAAGGCAGAATTAAGTGTTTCTGAGCTTTCCCAAATTAGGCCCCATCTCTCTGTTCATCTCTGTGGTGCAGCCACAGAGAAACTATTCATGCAGGCTGATTTAAGGTTCCTTTGATAAGGTTTCCTAGGACAGCTCCCAAAGGGGGATGCACTTAGCTAAGCCTGGCTATCATGATCAATGGTCATCCATTGGCGCCTATCTGTCTAGGGAGTGCCAGATGGACATCTGGACTGCATTCCTAAGTGTCAGGAGTAAGTGACTCATATCTCACCTTGATCAACCAATCAGGGACTGGTAGGGCCGAGTAACCCACGTGGGACTCTGATGCCCATGGAACTTTCAGCCAATCAACGAGCTGAAGTTCCTCCAGGTAAAAACAGGCAACACAGAGAGCCTGAGAGATTCAGAAGAGATTCAGTGAGATTCAGAGAATTCTGTGGACAATTCTAAAGGGAATTCAAAGGAGAATTCCAGGGCAGGACGGCCCAGGAACAGAAGGCTCCCAAGGGCAGGACATTCTCACAGCGTGCCTCTTGACCATCCTGAGACTCAGCCCGGACAACCACGGAACGGCCAGTGTGTCCGAGTGCCAGAACTTTCCTTTATTCTAAGAGTCTAGAGCGGAGGTTGCCAGAGAGTAACCAGAGGATCCACCCGAGGTTAGCACGAGCAGCAGGCCTCGTGAACAGGTCGGAACTGTAGACAGCTGAATCACTATTCAGAACTAGCGCTTCACCAGGAACGAACCGGTCCTCTTCCTGACTTGCTGGGACCCACAGTCATCTTTTCTCCTGTGCACAAACTTTGCTAGTTAAAGCCAACACTAACTAGCCGGTCAGTGAGCATCAGCAGCGCACCATCGCAAGCCGCACAGCACAGCCTGGCACCGAGCCAGAGAGCGCGGATTGGACAGCAACAGCCTGCAACTGTTTCTTTGTGCCCGCAGGAGATCTGAATCCCCAAAGATTGGATGAGTATTCAACTTCACTGCATTACTGCTCAAGAATTCAATTGTTATCCCAACCAGTTGATATCAATTTAATTCCTAAGAGTTATGTACTTGTTTTGAGTATCTAATGTAGAAGTTATAACCAAGTTCATTTACGAAATGGTCTAAATGAATGATATACTGAACGATATGTGTAACACTTTGTAACTGACTGAATATATATATATCTTTTGTATTCTGATAACCCTCTCGATAAGATCTGTTAGGTTTATATGCATATGTTATCTATTAATAAATGTATCCTCGTGTATTAGTACCTGTGTGTGTGCGCGTTGTTTGAGTTATGTCCCATGGTTGGATTCTAAAGCTATCAAAAGAATCAACTTTGTGATTTACTGCTACAATTAATAATTGTTCCAGTAAATGCCCAAACCCTACAGAACTGGTGCCTTCAGAGAGCCACTACATTTACAGGAGGATCCTTATGCGGAACTGTGAATCCCACAGAATGCACAATAGAACAGGCACAATCCAAAAGACGTAATCCAGGGGCTTGGTCAATTAGGGAGGCAATGAGTCCAGTAACCAGGAAAATCCAAAAGACAATCCAAAGACAAAATCCAGAAGGCAGGAGATCAATCAAAAGGCTTAGAAACACACACAAGAGAATTCTACAGGAGGCTTCTCAATAGTAAGCATGAGTATGTGTGTGAGGGAACTTTAAATGCTGAAGGAAAAGGGATGTGGTTGGATAATTGGTCTGGGAGTGAGAATTTGAGGAATCTCGTGCATGTGGGAATGTGATGGGTTCAATTAGGAATAATATTGTGAAACAGTGGGAATGCAAGGGCGTTTGCTAGGGAGAGTGTGGGGCGTGACAGTTGTGACTGGGCAAAGAGATAGGACCTCATAACTAGGTCAGAGGGACAGGAATGAAGGGAGAAAGATTGTAGACATGTTCTTGTTAAGGAAGAATGTGATGTTACCATCATGTCTGATGTGCCCGGGGTCTATAACTGCAGAGTCACAGCTGCACTCTCCACCCCTCCTGGTCCTTCACACAATAGGAACCTCTAGCTTCTCATTGTAATTGCCTCATTGTAAATAAATTGGACCAAACCTGCCAGGGGCAATTTTTCAGAAACACTTAACGTCAAAGTGTTTTTCAGGAACAGCAGTGAAGAAAAGCAACAGAGACTAACAAATGATTACAACATATTTATAAAATGTTTACGTTAACTTAATATGCTCACTGGTGTGACAGGGATAGCAGATCAAAGGTGGCAGGAGCAGCACTTTCAAAGTGTATCAGTGACCAAAATAAGACTGAGCATAAAGGGGTGAGGAGCAAATGGAATTATTTTCTAAGATCAATAAGTCATGCACATGCAATCTGACTGCTGCAGCCCACAACAGACACAGTAGCGATACTGTAATGCAAAATGTTTTGCAGTTGGCGTCAGAAACATTTGAGTAATACTTTAAATGCTATCAAGACTGCAATATAAGCATTTTCAGACATCCCAAGTCAAAGCTCACTGCTATCGTAACAACACTTGCTGTTTGAGAAAATCCAGAAGGAATGCCAGGAAAACAGACATTATCCCACGGCTGATGACCCTGGAACTTTAGAATCCTGGAGCTCTCAGAAACACACCTAGGGAAACTTCACTGTCTCCTTTGCCTGTCTAACAGAAACAATTACCTTGTTGACCTCAATGTTGGAATCATGATTTCTAAAATTTTTAGGAAAAGCGATTTAAAGGCATTTGAATTTTTTTTAATCGATTTGAGCATTTGGCATGCTCTTCAGCACTTAATGAACGGTATGTTGCTGCTTTTTATAAATCTTGAGATAGGAATCCCGTTTAATTGTTTTGAAAAGTGTCATTACAATAGACCCAGTTCACAACTTTGGTTTCATGTGCTTTTCTTGGTCAATGTCTTTAGTTAAGGGGTTTTGTCATTATAGAAATCCCTTGCCAAAAAAATCTATGGCCTTATGGGATCAGTAAAACTTCAGCATGATTAGTATTTTTTTTGCATTTACTGAACCCATCTGATGGGTACAAATTATTTTCTGTTTCAAGCTTTGACTACAGAAATCACTCCTCTACCAGAAGATGAACCGGTAGCTACTTAGCCACAGAGCCAGGGCGGAGCGGTGGCTCTGTGGCTAAGGATCTGCGCCTGTGACTGGAAGGTTGCCGGTTTAAATCCCGCGGCCGGCAGAGGAATCCTACTCCGTTGGGCCCCTGAGCAAGGCCCTTAACCCTACTCCAGGGGCGCCGTACAATGGCAGACCCTGCGCTCTGATCCCAAGCTTCTCTCCCTGTCTTTGTGTCTGTGTCTCCATGGAGAAAAGCTGGGATATGCGAAAAGACGCATTCCTAATGCAAGAAATTGTATAGGGCTAATAAAGAAACATTATCATCATTATCAAATTGAATATTTGAAGTTGCCGAGCAGCAAAATGCACTGAACTCTGCTTTCACTGTAAAGCCTGCTCTTCCACGTTAGTGTGACACAACATGTTCAAGTTTCTATTTTAATTATTGCTCATAGTAAAGGTTGAAGAGAAAGACAGGTACACACAGTCCAATATGTCCCAGCAGTTAGTTGCACTAAGATGTCCGCCACATTCACCACTCATAATGGAGCCGTCCCTCTGTCCTGCAGGGTTCAGACTGCCCTGTTTCCCTGGACAGCCTGGCACCCCTGTAACCAAGCAGGCGAGACTAAATACCTGAACTGCAGCTGTTTTTTTTTCTTATTATCACTCTTCCCCTCTACACAGCTTATTATTTCTTTGCATCTAATTTTTTATGTGGCGTTGCAATATGGTAAGTCAAATCCTAAAGTTTTGTATTCTGTATTTGGGTTCTGGAGGAGCTCACTCACTTATTTGTACTTTGTCACTTTGCTCCACAGCCCTCTCTCAAACGACATGGAATTGTATCCATACATACTCTTGTCCTTTTGTATAATTTGTATGTTACTACTGTAGTTAATGTGAAAAGAATGAGATCATACAATTTCACACGTATCAATTTTAAACCTACCATTTATGCACTACACACAATCCACTGTGAGAAGCCATAAACTTCAAATGATCTGAGAATTGTCGGCCTCCCCTGTGAAATATAGGTTACATTCATCATTGTTTTCTTCTTTCAGTGGGAAATTATAACAGCTTATCTTGCTGTGTCTGTAATAAGAAACGATTATTTCTTTTATTACCTAATGTTTAACAACAGCCTTCAGAACTCACTTATAGCTTGGCAAGCCTCCAGACTGCTACTGATGAAGTTACTGAATCCTTTAGATTCTCTTTATGTTTTTGATGGCAGACAATTAGTCAATACTACATCTTTAAGAGAAACATCTACTGTATGGGGAAACAACCAAAAGACAGAGGGAGGAAGAAAAAAAAGTCACATGAATTAATAACTTGTATAATGGCATTTGTCTGGGTTTTAAAGTTCATTTATAATGTATCAAGGAAAGTGCTCATAAAACATTACCTTGCTAATCATTGCTCAAATAGACAGAGCTTTGGCATTTATCCTGATGGAGTACATTATGAAGCTGACTAGGCCAAGCAATACAGACATGGTGACAATGTAAGAAATCAAAGCATTTCTGCTTTATTGATTCAATGGCTTTGTTTTCCAGATCATTGGTTGACTTTTAGACTTTTAGGAGATCCAGTTAACAAAAGGACAACAGGAAGGCCACACAAGCACAAAAGGCTACAGGGTGGTAGAATTAAACTTACTGAAGACAAAAGTTAAACTGAAAGAGATGAGTCAACACACGATCTGAATTTTGAAGCAGAAAGCTATGCAAAACATTGTGAGGCAGGGTTATAACCTTTCAGAAATCTTAATTATCCTCAAAAATGTACCAGCTGCTCAAAATCATAAGATAACTACATGACATTTAGTTGTAGAAACATACTTTACCTTATGTCCCCTCAATCAAATTACATCCTGATATACATTCCTGGAATTCTAAGTTAATTCTAGAAGTATTTCATGTTATAATGACAACATGAATTAACACACAGCATCAAAGAATGTCCAATAATCCAATTTTTTCCTTGCTCCAGTTTTAACATCATTAACCTAAATAGAGTTAGAATATTGCATAGGAAATTGTTCCCGATATACAGTGTTTTTTTTCACTCATTTTCTGTCTTGCGTGAGCTCATCCCAAATAGTTTTGCTGGGTCTTCAACTAGAAACTGAAATAAAGCTTCAGAACACATTGAAAGCATTTCATTTTTCCTTTTCTCAGCAAATTGGATCCAGTCCATACCTCACTACTAGGTGTGTGGTAGGAAGCTGTTCAACAAGACGAACCCCTGTGGGACCAGCATTTAAAGATGTGTCAAGAAACAAATTATTCCGGGGTTAGGACAGGACCTGGAAGCAGGGAGGTCCAGCGCTAATTCCCAGATAAGCCACCGGCCTGCTCAGCGACACTGAGTCTGTCCACCCATCAGCGGGAGTCTCTATCCCAGCCATCTGCTTCGACGGGAACTAGCTCTCAGCACCTGCCAGTCATTTCACTTCAGGCAAGGGAACAGTGACCATACGTGAGAGCAGCCAAAGCCACCCACCAGCAAACAAGGACATCACGTTGACAAAAGACTGTCTTCCCCGACCCGATTTTGGAGCCCCTTGTTTCTTCTCTACTGCTTTTCTTTTGGTTTCATGCTATGCAACAGCTGAAACACACATATCCAGCTGTTCTTGGTGAGACCATGTCACTTGTTGGTTCTGCAGAATGCAGAAAAAATTTAGAAACAGGGCTAGGAGAGTGGCCCCTGATTCAGCTAATGAAACAAATGTTTTATTAGAAATTTAAATTAGTGCTTTAGCACATCAGTATAAACTACATACACAGCTTCCAGAAGATTTTTAAGCCATGGGCATTGTCATGTTGTTGCTGTTTTTCTTAAACTCAAATTCATTTCAGATTGCATTTAGATTAACTTTCCATGTATTTGTGACATTGGCAGGAAACAGTGGTAAAGGGAAAATCTTTGTATGCTTTGTTCTGTTAGAAACAATTTCTTTTGCTAAAATGCACCCTTCCATCAAACAAGGAAATCCTGTATTCCGTGGCTGGAACACCAACATACCAGAAACCAGGCCCAGACGAAAACTGTGTGTTCTCAAACCACCGCAGCCACCTCAGACTCTGGAAACTCCTCTGTTTCTGCACTGTCATATATTTGTGCAGCACTTGAGTATTTTGTAAATGAATTACCACAACTATAATCTAAAAGGGTGCGATAAAACAGCCGGGGCTACAAAAGCAATTTATTTTGCCGAAACAACGTTAAAAAATAATAATAACATATTTATGATAACAATCTGCTTAAATTCAAACAGTATAAACAAATTTACAGCAAAGTTTTGGCTTTTAGTGCCTTCTTATGCAGTGAGTGGTGACAAGGAGATTAATGTTGTTTTTGGAATGTAAATACTGAAGTTGTTTAAAAGATGCAGAGTAAGAGGAAATGATGAATGTCCTATGATAGAATGTGACATCCTTCACAGGGAATTTTCCTTTAGGCCAAGCAGTGCTCTCGAGGGTCTGAAAACTAGAGTTACATACACATAAAGCAGAATGCAGCCAAAACAGTGAGCACCCCCACGACACATTTTAGTTATTTCAAACTGAGCAGGTTTGAAACCCCCACACACACAGAAACACAGAAATGAGCAACAAGAATCTCCCTGAAAACAAATAGGAGACCGTAAAACACTTGACTCACACATCCATTCATTTTCTGATCGCTTTATCCAGCATAAGAATGCAAGGGAACCAGAGCCTATCCCAGCAAGTGATGGGCACAAGGCAGGGTACACCCTGGACAGGACACCAGTCCATCTCAGGGCACTCAGACCCACACACCTATGAACCATATATACAATCCTATTTCCTGGTAACATGTCATGTTTTAAAACAGTAGGAATTGTACTGAAACAATTTACAGCAAGTACCGGGCTTTCAAATAGTCCTTTCTGGCTGCAATGTGATAACTAAACAATCTCAGCTGGCAGCAACAAAAGAAAAAAAATGTCATAGCCCTTTGTTTTGTCTACTATATGGAATTTCTTTATCTGTGAAATATTTTCCTCCGAAGTGTGAAAGGACTCTTAGTCATATAGTCAGCACCAAACACAGCAAGCATCTAAGAAAATGACAAAAAAATACTCTGGATTCAGTATCCAAGGTTTTTATTTTGCTCCTGTTCTTAACAGCGGTTACAGAATCTAAAGAACAAATGAGATATAAATGTCTCCATGTTTATTTTTTTCTCTGGTATGGATAATACTGTACACACTAGACATAAAACCTCTAGCTGAAACCTGGGTGTAGAGCACAAAAAGTGGATCAAGCATTCGCAACCAGCACAGAAAAAATATTTTTCACCCTGTTATCCAGGAAAAGCTAGTGAGGGTTAATTCAAAGAAAGTATTAAAATGTAACCATTCTGACATCATGTACAAATTTTCTATTTCCTGTTTTAAGACAATTTTCTAAATTGACTCTTGTGAACTCACGCTGAGCTGCAAACATTTAAAATGTGCCATTTAATTCCAAACCACTATAACAACGGTGTGTATCTTTCTCAATATTTGCCTTTTTCGAGAGGAAATTGTAAATCCAATGCATGGAAATTAACCATGTCACATTATAATTTCTCTGTGTAATTGGTCTTGAGAGTAAAATGTCATTCATTCTCCATATACGTATAATGTATATACAATAGGATTCATACTGTATATGTCTGGGGATATTGCTATTAATGTCAATGTTGTTGCAATCCATTCAAGTAGCTATTTGTATCAAGTGTTATAAAATCCATCTAGCCTAGAAACCCCCAAAACCCCTACTGTGTTCAAACTCTATCATACACATTTTTAATGGCGTCAAAAATGAGAACGCATCAAGAGTTTCGCACAGCAACCCAGAGAAAACAGGGAAAATAGAAGCTTTCTTTCGGCAGAAAAGACTCACAAATGATTTATGACTTTTTTAATATAGAACTTTAGTGCTGATACTGGAGGATTTGGACGAAAACAAACACAAATGTTACAAGGCTATAGCAAAAGCCTTTCGTTCAGCAAATTATCATCTCTCACAAAATGATTAGATAGGATTTTTTTCGGAACTGCACCAGTAAAAAAATGGGACACGGTTTTTTATGTACAGTATTGTTTTGAGCACAGCTGTCTTGTTCAGACTTAGGAGCTATGATCCCCTTTTTTTGTCATATTGAAGGTATTAAAGGGAGTGGAGATGCTGATGTAGCAAGCCTCTTCCTTAAAATTCTGATGTAAAATAGGTGACAACTAATCTGCTCTCATGTCTGATTCTTTTTTTATTTTAACAAGCCGTCAAATAAAGTCTCTCTCCCCTTCTTCAAGCTCCTTTTTTTTTTACTCACTCCTGGCCATATCCAACAGCCCATGTCCTACAGCCCCTAGTGTTTATTATACGCATTTGCCTCTTTACAAAGGAGATAGTTTGATGTATGTTCTGGAGCACCAGGAAGATGGTCATTCACAACTTTTCATTCAATCAGCTGCAGACTGTGCTAATTGATTAGGTGGAAACTTCCTAATGAAGCAATATATCTTACAGGAGTGGGGGCTGGGACCGTCTTCATTAATCTCCGCTGTTTATTTAGTATATTAAATCACTCCTCTTCTTTTTTTTTCTAAATAAGCCAGGTTTCCTCCAGAGAGGAGACCATATGTGTGCTGCTTACTGTTTTTTTACAGAAAAGGGAAACTAAAAAATGATGGATGATTCCACTTTAGCACATGCGCGTTACCTCTGTGAACACCTCTGTGTGTAATCTCACACAAAGACACAGGTGGCATAGAGCAGCAATTCCCTTATTTTCTACACCCAGAAAGGCCAGGTTTCAAACCCATTCGATGAAAATATTTACAGTTAACAAATGTAATAGCTTCTGGAGCTGATCGGAATAACGGCATTTTTCACTCTTTTCTGACATGAAATCTAAAGACTCTTGCTATGACCTTGCCCAGAACATAGATTGCTGATGTTACCTGTTCCAAATGTGGTAACTTGTAAACATTGCATCAGCATGCTAACTTGATAGAATTATGTTTTTAAAGACCTATGTTTGGTGTGTGTGGTACAATAACATAACATAAATAACTAAAAGATTTCAAAACATTAGTCCTCAAGAGAGGATCTCTCCTTGTGAATTTACTTTTCATTTCTGCTGCCTGTTTTATGAGTTCCTCAGTAATTGGCAAAATAAGCCTAGAAAACTTACTTTATATATTACCTTCTTTGAAAATTCACATGAAAACTGCGGGGTTAAAAAAAGTGCTCATTTTGGTTTCTTTTGGAAATAGATTAATTTATTCTATTAATTAATCTGTCTGATATTTCTCTAGGCACGTGACTGAATTTGGGGATAAGAAACTCGATATTAACTTTCTAATGACAGCTGACACTGTTTAGGAACTGGAGACAATCCAATCATAATCATAATCAGATCATAACCAAATACCAGAGGTGCTATTGTTCGTGAAAATAATGCTCTGATTAAGTTCGCCAACTGAAACATTGGCTTTCTTGTGTTTCTACACTAAAATGTGAGTTTTGCACATTGCAGCGTGTAGGAGTTTGCTCTTTTTAAGTGTCTCACAAAAATCAACAATTAAACCTAGAGTTTTCACAGACTGAGATTCACTGGACCAAAAATGAATAAGACAATTTTATCTGAAATACTTGGTGGTTCCAGGATTGCTGCTAAGCGAGGCCTGTACAGACGTTTATGCTTTACCTGGTACACTAAAGTACATAAGGTCAGGGTTTAACTTGTTTAATATATAGACAATGTCATAATAAAGGGACAACACAATAATCCAGAAGCAGTAATGCATACCCAATTAGATACTGCATGTACAGTCCATGTACAAATATTGGGAAATACGGAGGCAAATGACAAGGGAAATTAAACGTAAGTAATGTGTGGCAAATGTCCAACTTCGGGGTTGAATCATTGTCACACGCACACCTCTGTGAATCTGATTCATTCCACCCCAGCAAGCATTAACCTGCTACACGATTCTTGGCTGAAAGAAAATGAAGAGTCCTTAGAGAGACAGGAGGAGTGGCCTCACTGTAACTCTTTTGCATTGTATCTTTCAGCCTTGATGGAGACTTTGTACAGCCATTTCGATGATTTTATACTCACAACAGAGTGGCATGGTGGCGCAGTGGTTAGCTTTACTGCCTCTAAGCACTGGCGACCTGTGTTCAGTTCCTGAGGTGCCATCTGTATGGTGTTTGAATGTCCATGAGAGTTTTCACCAGCTGCTCCAGTTTCCTCCCGCAGACCAAAGAGAAACTGGTAGGTTAATTGGCTTCTGGGAAAACTGGCCCTGGTGTGAGTGTGTGTCTGTGTGCGCCCTGCACTGAACTGATGTCCCATCCAAGGTGTACCCTGCCGCGCCTGCCTGCCTCCTTTATAAAGCTGCCAGTGTGCCAGACCTGAACCAATGAGTTTCAATGTTTACTCCAATCCCAACCTATTCTTACCATGTAGAGTTCACCCAGCCCTCCCTCTTAGTCTTCTTACAGTAGGAAGGTTGAAAAGTCAAATATCAATTTCTGATTGAAAACATTGCACATATATCAGCAAATGGAATAAAAGATAAGGCAAGCTGTGGATTATAATAAATGCTGTTAACAAAAGGACCCTGACTGCCCTTATGATACATAAATTTCATAGCACTCAGCAACTGTATTATATAGTTCTACTGTACAATACAGTAGCAGTTTTATCTGGTTGTCAGCTAATCCAGTTTAGTGCCGTTGTATGTGATCTAGGCTGTACATCACATCTGAAGCACATGTTCCTTGATATATAACCACAGAACCTGATGTTTTCTATCAATTAAGGTGTTTTGGGTCCTTGGATGTTTAAATGTACATGCTTTTGTGACTAAAATAAATAAGATGAGATAATGATAATAGGAATTTAAAATTACACCTCCACACAGCTGCAAAACACTAGTTTTTCAGTTTCTGATAATCCTACTGTATGTCACCCTGTAGTCTTCAGTCACGTTGTTTAAATCCATCCATCCATTTTCAATAACCACTAAGTGCAACATAAGGTTACAGTGTGCCAGAGCACAACCCCTGAGAAAAGAGGCACATGGCAGTATTCACTTTGTACATGACCAATGCACACACGCACACGTGACAGTTTTAGAGATGCCAGTTTTAACCAGAGGCTTTGAACTGTGGGCGAAACCCAGAGCTCCTGGTAAAAAACAGCCACAGTGAACATGCAGACTCGTGGTAAGTGCCCCAGGCACAAGAGCTGAAAGGCAGTAGCCCTGCCTACCATACCACGCCTATTCTTTAAATATCAAACATTTTTTAGGCAATCGGTAGTGTTACATAAGTTCACACAGAGTAGAAATACAGTGTAGTTTCTGCTCCTTGGCTTTTAAGGCTTCAGGCTTCCACAGATGTAATTATTCAAGCAGTGATTGGGCACCTAACACATTTTCTGGCAGAATCTATAATCTTTTCTTCGAATTCCCAGCTGCAAAGCTCAATTTCATCTCATTTTACAGAAAAGTAGATTGCATTGAGAAGCTTTCGACATTGCCTGCAAAATACATGCTAACTTGGCAACAGCCACCAATAAAGCTGCCAGTAATATGTGGAGTTCTAAAAACGCAGAATCTACAGTACAGCTATTAAAGCTATCAGCATTCAGGGGTCATCTGCAACACACAAGTGAGCCAACAACTGTCACCAAAATAGATGTAATCTGTTAATGCATTTCACATTTACTAAGTCCAATCATCTCAATAACATTTATAAATGAACTTTGAAAGGTCCTCTGTTTGAGCTAAATTTATCCCTACATTATAATAATGTGTAACAAACGCTCCCTTTGCCCTCTGCAGTATGTAAGTAATTAACTAATAAAATAGAAGGTTGTCATGGGCAAACAAAAATTAAATTACATTTCTGATGTGCTATATAGCATCCAAATATGCAGTTGGCTGCTCTCCTCCAGAGTACTTTCAGTGACAGAATTAAGTTTTCCTCCCAATGCTGTGTACAAGGACTCTAAAAGATGGGTCATTTCATCTTTTGAATTGTAGTGCACAGTCCTTGCACTGTAGTGGTCTTGTCTATGATTTCTATGATATGCACATGGTTTCTACTGAAGTTTTATTTTTTCACATTACTTAGTTTTAGCATCTCTTGGATTACTGGTGTCACGATCATAGCCCCTCCTCTTAAGAGCGCTCCAGCTCTTTCCTGTTTTAGCTGAGTTTGTGCACCTGCCTCCTATCCTGACCCTCTTTATTTAAGCCAGAAATTCTTACTGTACCATTCTGCGCTCAGTTTTGGGAGATGGACGCCCGGAAGCCCGCCTACCAGCGGGTGCAGGAGTGACCCGACGGCATAGGCTTTATCACTGCGTCCTGACCGTCTGAGTCCGAGGCTTGGAGCACCTGCCCTAGCTATCCCACTTTTATTCCCCCTCCCTGCATCAGATCCTGCTCCGGTTTTTAAACCTTGTCTTGTCTCTCCTGGATGGATCACCCTGCCCTGGACACTTGAACTTCGCACTGGATTTTCCCTTCGGACTCCCTTGGAGTAATTTGCCTTGGCCACGCCCCCCTGTTCGTCAACCTGCCCAGTTCCTAGTCGCCTCCTCCCCATGTCTGTTTCAATTACTTCCGGATTATACCGTCTGCATAGGGTCCTGATCTGCGCTTCATGACAACTGGCTAAGGAAATACAAATTGTTATGCTTACATCCTGTCAAATAAGTCATTTCCAGAGGGCATTTAGGAAAAGTGTGGTAATAGGTGTTTTTGCCATGTTATAACAAAACCATCTATAACATTTATACCATAACTGTTATGGATTCGATAAGAGGGACCGAACCAGTGAGTGAACCCACTTGCAGGAGCGAACAAAGCCAAGCCGTAATCCAAAAGCAAGCCGTAATCGTAGGAACGAGCCGAGAGTCCAGGGGAAGCCAGATATCCGAAAGGGAACGAGTACCGAAGCCGAAGCGTGATCCGAAGTCGTAGACAGTAGAGCAATCCGATAATCCAGGGGTAGCCAGTGATCCGAAACAGAGCGTAAGTAACCAAGCCAAGCCGAGAACCGAAAAGCCGAAGTCCAAAGAGAAAAAACGAAAACCGAAAGCCAAGACGAACACAGGGTAGAAGTAGGAGTAGCGCAACCAGGAAACTCGAAAGGAAAAACCAATACTGAGCAAAGAGGTAGGGAAAGACAGGTATTTAAGTAGGATGAGACGGGGGTGTGGTGGTGAATAGGAAAATTGATAGGTGAACTGATGGATAGGGGCTACGCCTACTTCTGCCTCCTCCGTTGCCGGGAGGCAGGGATCGTAACAATAACTGCTAGCACATATACTGAAGCTGTACTAATGTGTACTGCAGGTGTTGTATATTTTGTCAATATTCATTCACAGTGTTTGTGTTCTAAGCCAGCAATGTAATGATGTGAGAAACTCAGCTAGAATTTAAATCAAGGGCCTCCTTATATATTATGTACATATTTTCTTTACAGAAGAGTGTATTAAATTGTGAATAAATCTTGTCCATTTACTCTTTTTACTGCTTTCAGTATTTGAAAAGGCCTAAACACGGTGTATTAAATTATAATTTAAAGGATTAATTTAAATTATAATCATTATAATAAAAAATACTTTGTGGTTCAAAATTAGATCTGTGTATATTTCTTCAACAAGATTTTTTTTACTATTATGAGTCTTTACACCAAATGTGATAAAAAAGTCAACAGCAATATTTTGCATTAAATAAACATTCAAGACTGAGAAGAACATCCAACAGCTTTCTCCTTTGAGTTCAATGGATTGTTTTTTGCAGGATTCGGTGCTGAGGCCAGAGGTATCTTGTAGAAGGTGTTATATTCCTTGAGCTCAGGATGATGCTTCGAAATATGTAAAACATTAGTAGCAAAAAACAAATCCCTGTGGAAGAATTGCAAGAATGTTGAGTACCATCAAGTGGGAGCAGGTGCATTTTAATGACTTACAATCTCTGAGTCCCAGAATGAAACTGTGAAAGTCTGGCACACAACTGCTGAGGCTTATTAAAACCATGTTTGCTGAAACCTCAAGTTCTACATGTTCCTCCTATTGCTGTTTCAATCCCAGACTCAGACTTCTTGGTGGTTGTTGCTGTTTTTGCATTCTTGTTTTCACACAGACTTAACATGTGCTAATTCAGGACTGTTTGGATTTCTTCCCTTTAGAATTCCTTAGGCTTCTGATTATGTGCTAGTAGTAAAAATAGTCATTTTAGTCATTTAACAATTGATTGGGTAAAGCCTTCCATTTTTAGGGTTCAAATATTTTTACAGTATGGCAGCTTCCTTGAAATATTTTTAGCAAACATTTACTGTATGGTGATGCAGTTCTCGGGTTAATTGTTCACAAATGCATGTGTCTGTCCATCTCTTTTTATGTGCGTTTTCCCACCCTCCCTCTTTAGAATCTGCATAGGCTGAACAAGAGCATTTTTCACTGCCCATTGCCAATCAATTCTTATTTGTTAAAGCACCCTTGTTGCCAAAGAAAACACTTTACAGGTGTTGAGCAAGATAAAAAGTACATGAATAAATTAGCTGCTGAACACATGTAATTGGGCAGGCGAGCATTTGCCCTTGCATACAGGATGATCATGTATTCAATAAAATGAATGAACAGAATAGTTTTAGCCCTAGGTGTAGGCGTGTGTGGCATCCCATCCAGGGTGTACCCTGCCTTGCACCTGTTGCTGGCTGGGATAGGCTCCCTGGCAACCCTGTATTTGATAAAGCAGTCAGAAAATGGATGGATGAAAACAGAATAGAATTAGCAGTAAAAACAAGAATACAAACAAACAATTAAGCACAGAGGAGAGAGCCACAAAAGCTCCCATCAGAGACAATACATCTCTGAGGGTTCAAGGCCTAAGAGGTTGCCTTCTCTCCAGGCAACAGGAGAGAGTTCAGTATGTCCTGAGCTGTCTGTCTTGATCACAGGCTTACTGTAGGTCCAGGGACAGACACCACATCCAGGGATGAGGGACGCAGAGTAGGCAGGGATTTGAGAGTTCCAGATTCTGCCCAGTCAAGACACTCACAAATTTGTACGTGCTATAAAACTCCACAGTGCCTCATCACAGATTCAGCCCCAGAAGGTGGAGCAAAGCATCTCACTCATTGTCAACAGTGTCATCACATAGTCACAGCTGCTTTGTCCAACCATAGATACCCTGCCCAGCAGAAGCCCACAAAACTGTGGCGGCCTTAGGCCAATTGTTCACTGTCATTTAAGAAATCTCAGTCACATTTAATTAATGACACAGCCCAGGCACAAGCCTGTGAAGCTTTGCACTTCTGTCTTTAAAGGCAATCACTCTCATGTTGCCCAGTGGCCCACACTACTGCACGAGTGCGTCAGCACATTAAATTACACATCTGCTGTTAGTATGGGAGTTCAGAATGGGGTTACTGATAGGGGCTAAGACATGGGCACAGTTTGGGTTTCCTTTACTAGAGAATTACCACATGTTTCCAGTCTACACACGTGTATAGAGGAGGTACCAATGTCCTCCGTAAGAGGAAACCCATTACTGTCACATACATTAATCTTTTTAGGGATGAGGAGAGTGATTACACACTGAAAAATAAAAAAATAAAAAAGAAACAACAATCTTTTGGATTTGGTGCCTTCCTTAAAAGCAAGGGGAGTGCCTGAATAAAGCCCCAGACAGTGGAGTTGTGTTTTTTCTTCCTTCTTTTTACTTTACTGAATTTACCTTTGCTTGTTGCATTGGAAATTATATTTAATTAATCGATCTCTTAAAAACACATCTATCAAAAGCTTTGAAAATCTGACTAAATTGCTAACTAGACTACTATAATCATCAGTGTTACATATAGTATGTATTAATGTGGCATTTCAAAAGAGATTTACAATTTAGTTTTCAAAGCCAAAGTCGAGCAGGGCAGAAATTCCTATGGTAATTTATTTTTTTTAATCGTAAGAAAAAAACAATTCAAATGACTTATTAGGAATGAGTATTTTCAAAAACAGTATTAGAAAAGTATTATTTCTTATGAAACCTGTATCAACAAAAGATACAACGGAATCTGAATTGAAAGCAGCAGAGGGAGAGAAGATTAAAAATTTTAATAATCTTCGAAGGCATTCCACAACCCCGCGGTTAATGGCACAACAAAACAATCCAATACTCTGGAGAAGAGCGAAATTATCTACATCAAAACACATCCGAGCCTCCCCAAGAAGAAGGTTTTAAATAACCAGCCAGGGATTAAAACCTCTTTTCAACAGGAAATTTCTGACGAACTTTCAAATGCCTCCTCATTACACAGGAGTGCTCACTCGGAACACTTTACTTCTGAAAAGACACGCTGAAAGAAGGTTTGTCTTTAGAGAAATACTCTACCAGTTGACAGATTTCTTGCACTGGGATTTGTACATCAGTTGCACAATGATTATGCCATTTTACAATCATAATGACTTTATGAAAGTATTAAAAATCTCATCAGCTACAGGAGAATTAATTGTGCATATAGATGCATGGTTAGGTCAGAATACTAACTTTCCACAATTTGACAGTAGATTGCTAATAAAAGCAGAAAACACATATGACTGTTAGAAAGTGGATGCCATGGAAGCCGGGGCCTAGCCATGGAGAGAGACCAGCGAGACAGAAGGACCCTACGCATAGCAACAGGAATGGAGCTAACACGGAGGTTCGGTCCGGGCTCAAGGTATCGGGTGGAGTCAGAGCGAGACATAAGCCCTCAGGTAGCAGGTGTGGGCCGACCTGGTGAGGTGAGCCTCTCGACAACCGATCCCAATGCCAAGCGAGGAGGATGGAGAGACCCGGAAATATAAAGCCCCAGACAACAAGACACACTGGAAGAACAAGTAAAGCACAGTGAAACTAGGAACAGGACAGAGCAGAAGCGCCCTCTAGATGTGGAGGGTGTGACAGTGGACTTAAGAGGAAAACATTTGTGAGTTTTCTTTCTGGGGGAAAAATCATCTGAGAATCAGGAAACGTGCTTGCTGAGCATTTATGAAGTGTCATTGGCTAGCTGGTCATTTCTTTCATCTAAAACCTGACATCACAACCACTTGACTATGAAACAAATAAAGCAAAACTGATCCTAACTGAACATTAAAGTTGGAAGGCTAAATTGCTTACCCTGTGTTTATAAATTTTAGTTTAATCCATCCATTTTCAAGCTTTGAAATACAGGGTTGCAGGGGAGCAGGAGTTACAGTATAAAGAAAATTAGACTGTTCTTGGTAGACAACGGGCACAAGCCAGGATACACCCAGAATGAGACAGATGCCTGTCCATTCCTGGGCACCACAGACACAAAAAACAGAGACAGACACAACAGGGCTAGTTTCCCAGAAGCCAGCTAATCCACCACCATGCCTTTGAATTGTGGGAGAAAACCGGAGCACCTGGGGAACACCCACACAAACATGGGGGGAATGTCATGATTGTTATCCCTCCCCCTTAAGGGCGCTCCGGCTCTTTTGCATTTTACCTGATCTCCTGCACCTGTCTCCTGTTCCAGTCTCCCCTTTAAAAGCCAGATGCTCCCACTATTCAAGGCTCAGCTTTGGAAGATGGACACCACGAGGCTTGCCTATTTTCCGGGTTGTCCAAAAGCAGGCTTTTTCCCCGGCGTCCTGAACATCTGGGTCCGGAGCTTGGAGCGCCTGGCCCCGTTACCCTTTTTTATTTCCCCTTCGCTGGATCCCACTCCGGCTTTTAACTTTGTCTCGTCTTTGTCATGGATGGACAACCCGGCTTGGGACATATGCCTCCCTGCGGATTTCTCTATGATCACCCTTGGGACTTGTTTGCCTGGACCACGCTCCCCCCCCGAGCATCTGCACACCTTCGTCACGCCCCCCTGTTCGTCTACCAGCCCAGTTCCTCGTCTCTTCCCCGTGTCTGTTCACTCCCTTCCGGATTGTGCTGTCTGCATAGGGTCCTTAAAGACGCTTCATAACAGGGAACATACAAAGCTCAGGCAGATAGCACCCCAGGAATTGTACCACACTGAGCCACTGTGCCACCATTAAGTAAGAATTTTCTAATTGAAAATAAACAATTACACTCATTATCCATGCAGAAGGCAGTTCCAGTTTGGAAGACAAAAGAACATTTTTCAGTGCCTTTGTCGAAGAAAACCAAGATGAAGAGGACACTGGAACTGTTGACAATTTCAGTATTACCACTAAGCCAAAACCTCCGATGGGCCTGAATCTTTTGTGTGTGTGTGTTCCCATTCCCATGAAAAGATTTTTAATCTCTTTTGATTTTTTTCTTTAATGTTTTGGGAGATGAGCCATACATCACTGAGTGCTATTTATACAGTACGTTTGCTGTTCTGTTCCTCCTCAGTCTGATAGATTGGGACTGTCACAATACCAGTTCAGAGCACTTCCACATGCACAGCGGAACAAAGTGGGACAATTTTACATCATTATTAACTTGATGCCGTCAGTGTATCAAATGTGCAGTTTGGGCAGTGCTCAGTTTAATGCAGGCAATCCTGCCAGTAGGCTCTGCTGCCACGCGTACAGTACAGTATGAAAGACCCATGAAGAAAATTAGGCAGAAAGTGGTGATATAATTAAGTTAAATCACAAAACCATGTTGAAACAGAATGACCTTTCTAGTGCTTCAACTTTGGAATTCTTCATTTACAATATACGGACACATAGGGCATGAAAAGATTCACCTCCTTCATGCTGAAAATAACAAAGTTCTTTGTTTCAAGAAAAGGTTTTCTCCAATAATGAAATTTAGCAGTGTTTCTTTTTATTTCTGAGTAAGTGACACTTGTATTTACAGTGAGTAAAACACCATTACTTAAATAAATAAACACCTGTGTAATATACCATAGTTATAGTTGTGAAAATCAATCTCTTCATTCAGATTTAAATCACTTACTGTGTACCCTTCAGGAAAGATTTTGAAAAAAATATAATTTTCCCTGCCTTATTTCGATCTTAAGATTTTTACTCAGAATATTTTGCCAAGATTTTGAAATAAAGGTAAGATTGTAACACATATATTACACATATAACACATATGTAACACAGTATTTGTCTGGTTTAGAATTTCCCGGGTGACTCATAACTAACAGAGAGAACACTTCAACCTATCTTCAATGAAAATAATCTTCTATCCACTGTGTGCTGTTTAGGATGTGTACTACAGAAAGAAATGCTAATTCTGTAGATGCCTATTATTTCCTATAGCTATTTTCCATATGTAAAGGTAAAATGTAGCCTAAAAGTAAAAAAGACCATAAGTGTGAATATAAGTCAATATTATTGTTCACATTGTATTTGGATAATCTATATGAATTATATTTTTAAGAAATCCCAACAGAGGGAACTTAATGAAACTAAAAAGGTTTTGCCTTCACATGGAATTTTAGGATTTTTTCATAGTGCTTAAAATATCTTAAACACACAAACACAAAACACACAATATTAAACACACAACCACTGTCGTCTATAAAAGCATACCTCCTTTTGGATGGTACTGAATGGAATTTGTGGGGATGATCTAATTTGAACCTCTGGCCTTGCTAAAAGGTCTGTTAACCATTAAAAATAGTGGCATGGCAAATGTGACTGTGTACATGTCAGAACATGTCTGAGATATGAGATAGTGGCTGTGGTTTCCATACCCCCACTGATTCCTGTACAAGTTGACTTGTTCCATCAAAGCTAGGGAATAGATAAGGAAGTCTGCACACTCAGTCAGTCATTAGTCCATCAGAACTGAAAGTCTTCGGATAAGTCATTGCTGCTACAAACTAGAGGTCTTATGTAAACTTAGTCATGTTTTTTGAGAATTTTTCCATTATTCTTTATCTGACTGGACAAAAGCCATCCACCTTACTATCAGGAGGAGCACTGTAGAGAAAAACATTCACCTCTCCTCACAGGAGTTTCAGCGGAAGACCCTTTTTCAACACAATTCTTCAAACACAAAAAAATCAGGTCAAGCTGTAATTGCCTTCTGGGTAAAATGCGGTCCCAAGAGCTGAGACTCATATTAGCCCACCCTTTTGCTAAAAATGTCCTCCACAAACCAGGAATGAACAAAGAAACTTGTCAGGGCATTTTAACAGAGGTCCAACTGTATGTCAAAATGGAACTTGCAATTTCATATGGAGATCATAATTAACATTCATCCATCCATCCATTTTCTAAATGCTTTATCCAATACAGGGTCACAGGGGCCCAGAGCCTATCCCCAAAAGCAAAGGGCACAAGACAGGGTGTTACCCTAGTCAGGATGCTATTCCATTGCAGAGCACACACAGACACACACATACACTCACACCAGGGCTAATTTTGCCCGAAGTCAAATTAACCTGTCAGTATGTGTTTGGACAGTGGGAGGAAACCGGAGAAACCAGAGAAAACTCATGCGAACATAAGGAGACCATACTGTAACGCAACGGGGGCTCAGGCGGGCGCCCTTGCCGCATCTGGTCGGCCCCTGCACCGTCCGGGGCTCGAACCCGGGACTTCCGCGTCTCTCTGCAGCGACCTAGCCCCGTGAGCTAAAGAGAGATCTCTCCACAGCCCAGTAGCTGTGGTCCTGCTATCACAGGGAAGGGCGGTGACGTCACCCGCTCTGGTACGCCGGCTCTTACACAGTGCCTGTCGGCCGTAAGCGTTACACTCTCCCCCGCTTAAATCGCCGTCCCCGGCGAAGGGCTATCCCGCCCCGCTTCTGACACCAATGTAACGCAACGGGGGCTCAGGCGGGCGCCCTTGCCGCATCTGGTCGGCCCCATCCCGACTGGAGGCTCGAACCCGGGACTTCCGCATCTCTCTGCAGCGACCTAGCCCCGTGAGCTAAAGAGAGATCTCTCCACAGCCCAGTAGCTGTTGTCTCGCTATCACAGGGAAGGGCGGTGACGTCACCCGCTCTGGTACGCCGGCTCTTACACAGTACCTGTCGGCCGTAAGCATTACAATACAAACTCCATGCAGACAGTAGCCCAGATCTGGAACTGAGCCCAGGGCATCAGCTCTGCAAGGTCGCAATGCTAAGCACTGCACCTATGCTTAAAAACTGTTTTTTAGAAAAGGTATTTCAAGTCTCTGCAATGTTTTGAGATTGTGTACATTTCTGAGTATAGTGTGTTCCTGCTTGATGGGATCTACCAAACCGTAATTTGAATGTATTAGTCAGGGCATCTGGCAACTCTGCTTGTTATATTTTATTGGATAATGGAATTATTGTAGAGTTGTTTTTTGGCCGATTAATAGCTTGATATTGAATTATGAGTATGAACATTAATTCACTGCTAGCTGCTTACTTTGCCTTTATATGTGCAAATAAGCAGAATGAGAATTCCACGGATTTGTCTTGTATCATTACCATTGCACAATTAGTTAATTAATGCCTATACCCACAATTCATTCAACTGCTGCTCCTAACTACAAACCTGAACTTGAAGGGTGTTCTTTTTAATAGATTATCATGTATCTTTTTCATTTTAATTTATTTTCTGAAAATTCCCATCTACCATCCAGTTGTTCCATATCAAAGTGGCTTGAAAATCAGTTTTCTGCATTTTTATTAGGAAAAATAATATTGTGAGGTGCAAAGACATGCAGATAAAATCTATTCAATTTAAACCTTATTTCCTAAAAATGTTTACCACATGAGCTATTTTATTAAAGCCAGAGAAACGCATTATTTAAAGCATTGTTACTTAGTCATTGCCGCTTTGTGGCATTTGAAGTTGAATAAGTTATTTTATTGCTTTTTTTAGAGCACTGTAAAAAGGTAATGCAAAAAGAACCAGTCTAAAATGAATGATGATAATATCCCTTTGTGTTGATATTCAAAATATGAAATAGCTGAAGCATCTTTTAAAGAGATATTTAATTTAGGAAAAGATTGCAGCATTTAGCCTTAAATTTAAATGGTTTTCCTGTTCCTAATTCAAAAGTTCATAAGCCTTCCTAGCAAAATTCAATTATACAAACTATGTGAACATTTTTTGACTGACACCTTCAGTATTTTTTTAGCTACATTCTTTAGAGCTGCATAACCTCAAACAATCAATCATTCTAATGGCTGAACCTATGCAACTGGCCAATGAATGATATTGTACAGCACAGATTTCTTCAGTGACTGCTAAAAGAAAAAATCTTTCTAGCCAAAATGAATATGACAGGCATCCTTTTTCCTTGCTCTTACCACCAAATTGAATAGAATTGAATGAAGTACACGAAATGTATAATCTGTTTTGATTGATACTTATCTTGACAGTTTTGATGCCAGGTTAGGCACCAGCACAAGCAGAGCAAAACGACATCCACTATCAAAATTGCGTGAGTTGACCTTTTGTGTGTGGCAGTATTGGGCACACAGGATAGTGGCTCACACAGAGTACTGGAGGAGTGTGATTTATACCCTTTTGTGTCTGCATGCATCAACATACATTTAACTTGCATCCATAGTCAGCAAAATATTCCTGTTAAAAGGTCAACTGCATTATGGCATTTCTTTTCTGTACTTAAAAGATTACAGATTTTATTCCAAAGGGCTTTTTTTTCTGCTTCAACCAAAGCACTGTAGATGGATGTAGAATGCATAATAGGCTGGTTTGAGATATGGGACTTATCCCATGAGAGTTCTTTTATTTCAGATTTTCTTTCCCATCACTCAAGGGACTAATCTCAAATCCCACAACTGTCAAATGCATATTCTGCACTTCTTTGAGGGGGAATGGCAGTTTGTCTAAAGAGATGGAAATAACGAATATGATAATCCTTTTGCAGTATTCCTGAAGCAATTGTTTTCTAAGGCCAAAGTCTGAACGCAATGCAAACATTACACATAATCAGAAGCTTAAAAATCAAAGAAATGTTAACTGTATAGCCTACCTTTTTTTTTTGTAATGGCTCCAGATTAATCAGTTGAATTCTGAATCTCTCTAACCTTATTAGAGATCTTATAATTATTTTAGTTGTGGTAATTCTAAATGTTTCCTTACCCAGTAATCTCATACTGTTTCATATCATTGTTATTATCAGTAACTTGTAGTACGGGATCTGAAAAATTGGGTCAACTCCTTATTTCCTGAAGGTGTTAGCTATTTTTAAGAAATTTGAAGGCCAGAATAATAAGATACAGTATCTCACATTGCCACCCCTTTCTTGGCCAACCCCTTAGTTACCAAACCATTTTTTTTGTGTTTTATCTTTATTCACCTTCTCAATTCTATTGTAGGCATTCATACTAACCAAACGTCTGCCACATTTTATTGCATTGGACCACAATTCCATATTCATTAGTAAGAGGTGATATTAACAAAAACACTCAGGTATACTGTTTGGTTTGACCTATCAACCTTCAAGCAACAGGTATATGTCCACATAGTATGGAAACGAATCTGATTTTTTATTCTGCACTGCCATATCTGTAGACGTCCTTGCAGTTAAGATGGGAGAAAGATATTAACACTAACCTGGTACCGTTATCTGAAGATGTAGCTTGTAGTTGCTGACATATAGAAAGCCAGACTGATTGTCATGCAACAATGCCAAACTTATTTCAGATCAGCTTTCATGGAAGAATGGACTAGGCGCTAAATAAATCAAATTCATTTAAATTCTTCCTCCACAGCTAATATTGTTTAGTGGCTCAGGTGACACTCATCCATGGGGACTTCAAATATACTGTAGAAAACACATTAAGTGTAAATACAAAAAATAATCCTGAAGGTGCGGTAAGGTTAGACATTAACAAAATGACAATGAGGCTAGCAGAAAAGGGGAAGAATACCTCAAGTGCCGTACATACAAAATGGAATAATAAATACAACAGCACATTTCTCATTTTTGAAAGAATAGCTAGATAAGATCTTAATATCCATAAGAAACTAACAACCAAATGAGTTAGATGACCCAAATGGCCTCTTTTTCTTATACCTGGCCTTAGATTCTAACTATTCAAAACAACTGTGAGCTCTGTGGAGCATTAATATAAACACCCTCCGCAAATGAATTTAATGTTTACAATGAATATTTGCAATCAGCAATTTATAGCACCAGTATGAGAGTTGAAAAGAGTGCAAGACAAAAGGTAACCAAAGCAGGTAACTGTGAGCTGAGACATCACTGTTCTTGCCTAAACAGATAAAAGGTGGAACTAAAAGATGGTCAGGTGGCGAGTAGTTGTGATTTGGTCTGTTTCTATGAACAGTCAAAGGAAATAGGCGAATGGAGACTGGGTACAGAAAGACTGCTGGAAGCAGAGGAGAGGATGAGAAGAGAAATAGGGAAAGGTAAGAGACTGAAAACAGAAGCAAGTGGGTGAGACTTGAGTTTTTGAATCAGATGGAAGAAACGACAGGGGGCCAGTGGAGTGGCTGAAGCAATGGAGTAATACAAGACAAGTAAGTGGAAGAATATTCAGCATCTCAGACACAATGAACCTCAGTTCTCAAGTGTTGAAAAGATTGCATTGGCAGGTAGGTCGGTCAAGAGGGAGTTACAAAAGACTAGGCGAAAGGCCACCATGCGCTGGACAAGGAGACATTCTGGCTAGTTAGAATCTAAGGCCAGGTACAAGGGAAAGTGACCATAGCAGCCAGCAGCCAAATCACTCTGCAACTCACAACTGGCAACCCACTGAAGCTAAGCAGGTGTGAGCCTACTCTAACTATTAATTATTTGGGTTATCTAGTACCTAATAGATATGAGGATCTCATCTAGTGGTGATATTTAAAGACTTAAAGAGGCACATTTCTTTCTGTAAAGACGTGCCTCTTTTTCTCCATTTAAAATGCACCTCCCATTGTCCTCTTGGAGTCATAGTAAGTCACAGTTAGTCATAGTAAATTTGACGAAATCCTCCTGGCTGAGGGTCCGAGGAGGCTAAGTGAGCAATGACCAAGGGGCAACTGCAAACATGGAGATGGGGGGGTGGGGGCGATTGCAAAAAACAAACGCAAGGGAGCGAGGGGGTTTACAATGAATGGTCTAATGGTCATAAAGGAGGACGGCTGAGGCTGATTCATCTTGGCTGTTGTCAACCCCCCCTCCCCCCGAACTTTCATTATAAACTTAATTTTTATGATAATTTTTTTTCACAAGCTTATGGAAAAAAAACACATTTCTTAATCTAATTCTCTGTATGCAAGTCTTCACAGTTGTCTATTTTTACAGATATAAAATAATTTCAGCTTGTGTCTCTGAAGTAAAGAAAACTAACACAATGAACTCGCTTTTTGGAAATTTAAACAGATACTGATACCACTGAATTTTTGTAGCCTGCCATACATTTAATTTGCTTAGAACCATTTAGTACCTTGTTCGCAAATCCTACACAGGCTAAATGGCCTTAACAGCTCAACCATGTGACTGTGAGCAAAATTAATGAAGAACATGTGGTTTCATCAAATGTTGATCACACCTGACAGAGACAGTGTGAAAAATATTTCACTTGTCAGTTTCAGATCCTCTGACAGAATTAGCATGATTTTATTTAAATATTTTATAGATAAAATCAGTCTGCTAAAAAATAGTAGTGGTAAAGCAATAGCTGGATTTTATGGATCAAACCCATCTGAAACTAAAACATGGCACTTATTGGGAGCTTATCTGGTGCTTAAGTTCTCTGTTCCAGTCACCCTCAGGGATAGTGTACAGTGTGCTACAAGCATATGAGTTCTTTCTGCATTGGCTTGACTTCGGCTCAGGTGTTGGAAGGATTGAGATATATCACTACTATGGTGCTTTATCAGATAACATGTTCATTTAATATTGTTAATTTAATTGATTTATCTATTTTACCCAGAAAACATGACTTCAATCTCTAAATAAAACGTTTCTTTAAATAAACTGTTATTCATTCTTATAGGGGGAATATGTTTATCTTGCAGATGTGGCGAATGCTTCTTTCTCTAATTTGCCCCCACTCAGTCCACACCCTTGAACTGAGATCCTGCTAAGAGATAAGAGTTAAAACAAGAACCGTATGAACCGTAACCGTATTAGTCACAACAAGTTTCCTTTCTTCCTGTCTAGATGGATTACAAACTTTTATTAACATACAAAGGAGTAATTCCTTTCTGATCTTGTTAACTAAAATAACATTGTACCAGGGTCTCCTAGAATGTTCAAAACTCGCCAAATTGCAGATTTAGAAAATCTAGAAATGTAGCAAAAATGTAGCACCACCCTAACCTTTCATATACACTGCCATTTAACCTAATGTACTAAAATAAATCTTTGCACAGTTATATGTGGTATATTCATAGCTGGAAAACAATTCACAATTTATTTAATGTATCAGTAAATATATTTTATTTATTATTCATTCACAAAGTGTGAGACTGACCGCATTTTATGGTTTAGTAAAGAACAGGAATAAATAATACATAATGGGAAAAATATAATACTGTATGTAAAATACAGTACATTGATTCTGTTTGTTAAATTTAGTAGGTTTGCACATCTAACATCTGGAGGCATTGGATTAAATACACTTTAGAATCAAAAGAAAAAGAATGAGTTTGGCCTGCTTAAACCTAGCCCAGAGTGAAATCAGACTGTAACTAAACCCCAGTAATTGTATCATTTCAAGGTGTCAGGTAAACTGCTTCACAGTCCAAAAGTGTAAAAAGATAAGAAAGTACAGAGCTGACATGAGCAGAAAGCTCAACTCTATTTGAAAACCTGAAAGTAAACAAAAAGTTGACACCACAAAGTAGTTTATTAGTGGCTGTTACTGCATTTGGAATTCTGAATTAACACCCGTACCACAAACAAATTCATACCTGTTCTGTAGACTGTTTTATGACATTGCCTGTGCTACATTTTGCATTTGTGTATCGTTTAAACCCAAACTCATTTTTGCTTTTTGTAAGGTAAAATGTTTTTTTTTCCTCCTATAAGAGGTGGTACTGTATATGAAAAGATGGATTGAGGCCTTTCAGAGAGGACGTGTGAGCAAAGCTGCTCTGCTGAAATCAGGACTGATTTTCAAGAGACGGACTGGGTAATATTTTTCACTGTGCTCTAATGGTAAACAATGACATTTAATTAAGGTACAGTAGGTCACACATTTGTGCTATATTGCCATTTTCCAGACTCCAACTGTTTCATTTGTCATTTTATTCTTCTCAACAATATTAAACAGGGAACTTCAAAGAAGTATTTTTTTTTTTGTCGGGCTTTAATGAAGGGAAGTGCACAACCTTCTTTCTTTGTGTTATCATTTCTTTAATCTTTAATCTTCGAAATATCAGACCACCTTGCAGGTCTTTCAGTGTAAGGATGATTCATTAAGAGCTTAATAACAGCTGATGCTAATCAAAGGGAAGTTTGTTACAGAGTTGATTGTGTTTTTTTTATGTTCATTACCTTTTGAAAATGCAGACAATGTGAGAAAGCAATTAAGAAAACAGCCACGATGCTTGGACAGAGTAGCATTTATATCATGTTACCTTAAAATTGTATAATGCAATAGTAAAATTTCACTTACAGTATTGTATGCAATTGTGGTTAACACTTTATAGAAATGGAATTGCTGCTCTGGAATCAGTCCAGCCAGAAGATAAGATATTTAAGATATTGCCTTAAGATATTGTCCTACTGTGACAGGCTGAAGGAACTGAGCCTTTTTAGCCTTGAACAGAAAAGATTATGAATGGACCTCATACAAGTACCCAGAATCCTCAGAGGATTTGAAAAAAGCCAAACCAGAAGGCACAAGTGGAGACTATATGGATGTGCATTTAAAACTGAGAAGAGGCATTTCATTACCCAAAGGATTGTGGGAGTACAGGACTAACAGCCCAACCATTCTGTTGAAGGTTTCAAGAAATGTCTGGATGATATCTTCAATTAACTACTAACAATGAAACAGGTTGGGTTGGCCTCTGTTCGTAAACATTCTTAGTTTTTTACACAAATGTACCTGAACACATTTTAGCTGCTTAGGCAGAAATCCTAATAGTGTTATTTCACTAGGGAATTTCACCCTATTTAATTAATTTCCCTCCATTTCATTCTTTAATTCAGGTGGGTTGGATTATTGTGAAAAAGATTTAACAACAGCAAAGCATTTGTTGCTACATTGCTATTCATGTTGAGAACAGTGTTTTAAACAAGTGAAGAGTTTGCTATGATTCAAATATTGGCAGCCCATTCACTGCAAACATATCAATAGATAAAATAAACTACCTAATATATCATTAAAACCAAGACCATAGGGACATATACAACAATCACACAGAGGGAGGAGGCATTACAGGTGAGAAGAACATAGTGCCATTAGGAAATATTCCCATTAACAAACTCAAAGACTACTCAAATTTCTTAAACACAAAGATGATCTTTCAAACTGACAACAGGAGGTGCCTTTTTACACCAATGGCTCTGAGGATCTGGAACAAACTACAGAGCTATGTTACAGTATGTCCTCAGATCAATTAGCTACAGGCACCCAAATGAGCAAGGGGGACTGAATGTTCTTTCATTTGTGACTTGTTAATGTTGTGTTCTTTCATTTGTGTCTTGTTAAGCAGCATTTTGCTGTCCCCCTCTATTGACCTAAGGTGTATTTGTAAGGGGCATATTAAGTGATTATCCAATTAGACTAAATGACTCGAAGCTGTCTAGGAATCTAGGTAAGGTATAAAAATGTGAGTGTGATACACCCTGGAGTGGGATGCCATGAAAGGAACATTTCTAGGCAGGTTCAGATAAAGCAGACACACAAATCAGCCATTAGGAAAGGAGAAATTATTATTTTATTTACAGTGTAAGCCAAGTAATCAAAACTCCATCATCCATGAACATCATCCATCATCTTAGGTCCTCTTTGAGCTTCTCATAGATGTCTTTAGTCCTGTTTTTGAGTCTCTGTCTGAAACACTTAACAAAGATCTACCTGTCACTCAGTCTGTCAAATGTTTACTTCTCTTTCTCTTGTCTTACACCAATTGGTCAGGTGACTGGGGAAGGCTGGTCATTTCTCACAGCCTTCTGGGGAATGTAGTTCAAAAAGGGGTCTCCATCTTGTCTTAACCTACCACCGACAATACCACCATACAAGAGCGTATAATACATAGAGGTTAATCTTGTTGCTGTATGGTTTTTATGCTATATACTTTCTTTGCATTCGCACCACACATTTAAATACTTTATATTTACTGTCGTACTCTCCAAATTTTACAGAGTTTGTGAATCCCTTTCATTCTCATTTAGAAATTCAAGAAGTAGGATGACTTAAAAAGAGATGGGGAAAAGACAGGTTTTGGACGATAAGTATTTTTTTTATTTAAGCTATATGGTACTCAAATCTTTATATGAATAGAATACAAATGATAATAACATATATTTTTCTTTCTTACCCTTATCAGTTTTGTTTTCTAAGCTTTGTAGCATTCAAAATATAATACTTTGAAACTGTGCTTACCATGGATTCTAGTCAATCATGATTGTTTTGCTGTGTGCTCTGGATTCTGTGGCTTCTCAGATGTTCTTTTGCTAATGTGCTCGTGCGATCTTCCGCATATTTTGACTTAACCTTGCCAAAAATCCTTGGCCTCAATAACTTTCCAAAAGGCTTCTTTTCATGTACCGTAGACTACTGGGAAAAGCCTGAGAAGAAAGTAAGGTGTCCAGAAGGAATCACGATTATAAGCAAAATTTTTACATTTCTGTTCAAAGTTTTCTTCTGAAAAGCAGCGTGATAAAGTGCCCATGGGTCTTTTCCTTTTTAGGTCATTTATATAGGATAGGTATTTGATGTATGAGAATGCAACAGTCTATGTTTTACATCAATAGCTCATTGTAGAGAAGCATAATGATATCGGCCAAATAGTTTTCACAGAGACTGTAATGGCTCCAAAAACAAAAAAACCCTGGGAAGAAATAACTCATTCCATGACTGACTGTAGCTTGCCATCTTCATGAAATTTATCTGCATGCTCAAAGACCATTCAGGAGAAACATGTTCACAGTTGACAAGATGAAATTGCCATCATCCGTGGGCCAGAGGACAATAAGTTGGCAGCACAGAGTGGTGAAGTGTTTGATTCGGTGAGTATTATTCATTTTTCCCGTGACACACCTGACAGAAGACAATATTTGGAGTATTATATTAACTGTTGTCTTGTCAGCCAGCTTAAGTGTAGTGCTGTGGAAAGGAATGTCTTTTAACACAGGAACTCCTTTTGGTGCAGATTAATTACTGCACAGTGATATATTGATGATGTTTTTGAGACCAACGGTTTATTCCATTCCTGAAAACAGATGTATCAGTTTTCCAGCAGGGCAATGAAAGAGCACACAGAGCTAGGATTACAAAGACACAACTACAAGAAAACCATGTGGAAGTCTTGCCTTGGCCAGCTCGAGAGAGAAAACATTAAATGCTGCCAACAGCAACAACAACCAGACAACCTTCACCACCTTGCTACTGAGGTACAAGGAAAGAAATGGAACATCCCACTGCAGTCAGTCCTGTCTCGGACACTGGTTTCAGTGCTGTCAAGGTAATGTTAAGGCTCAGGGAGGTCATACCCAATCCTAACTTTATAATGTTTTAATGTTAACAGTGTTCCACACTGGATACTTAGAATTCCTTAATATGACTTTCTGTTCACATTTTCTGTTATTTCATTTGGTGTATTTGATTAAAATACTGGATTAAATCCATTACACTTGAGCTCTTTTGTACATCAGAATACATAAACAGCTTAGCACTCCAGCAGTCACCTCATCTAAATGAAGAGGATATTCAGTGTGTGAAAACTCATGCTGTGCTGGTAGAGAATAAGAAAACTTAAAAATAGAAATCTGACCCAAAATATTAGGACTAGTGCTCTTTGAAATTCGCTTAGAAATTTAAATGAGCTTGTTAACCTACATTTCAGTTCACAACCCTACAATCACCCCACACCAATGACAGTTACCTAATGAATAGTTATGTAATCAACATACAGTACACATATATACAATATGTGTGTGCGTCTGTACCTATGTGTAAACTAATCTGAAAAACATAACAGTAGCCTAAATGCAAAGATGACTATAAAGCATTAAATTGCATTTTAAAACTAAAAGGCGACCTTTTAAATGTAAGAGATACTTCACTGAAATCACAAGAAATAAAGGTTAGCAAATGAGCTCCTCTAGCTCATTTGGTTTTTAATAGCTAATTGATCCAAGGATATTATCCAACCATTTCTTGAAAGAAGAGGTCTGAGAACATGGGTTATAGAACAGTCTTTTGAGACTTGTCAGTTTAATTACATTTACAGCTATTAGCCCTTAATAATCAGATAGTCTGTTTATCACGCATTTGCGGTGTGAGTTTTATGTCACTGGTAAAATTTCTGTTTTAGTTGAACTTGGCCTTAATTGTTCCAAATTTGTATATTATATGTTACAATTGGTCATGCATTGATGAATTAAACAGTTTAAATTTAGGTATATTATACATAAAAATGTATTTAATTACAATTTAGACCACATTCACAGCAGTGGCTTGATATGCAACCTTTGGTTTCAGGCTAGGTTATTCTAGTTCTAACGAGCTTTGCAGAGCTCTAATTACAGCTTCAAAATCCCTCTGATACTTTGCAAGGGGTCTTGGACAGTAGTTAACATGACCTTGCTTCCATAACAGGGCTTTATTAATTCATCCTATTGAAAAAATTCTACTTCTCTACCCTTTTCAAAAGCAGAATCTATAATTTATGAATCTATAATATTTGTCCCACTCAAGTTACATTAAGAATTGTCAACTGCATACCCACCAGCAAGGACAGCTCACGGAACCAAGAACCAGAGACCATTACCTTAGAGTAAATGTCAGGACAATCATTCCTTTCCACTGCAAATAGAAAACACCTAGAACATAGAACAGAGTTATGTGTCATGTTATGTTTATGTGGGGAGAAGATGCCAACCTGTCACGCCCTCTGCAGCCAGAGGGCGCTCCTTCTCTGTCCTGTCTCTTTCCCTTGGGCTATATATTTCCGGGTCTTGCACTCTGTCCTCGCTCAGCATTGATGTTCGGATGTCCTGAGACCTGCCTAGCACCAGGGCGCCCCACGTCCACTCCCTGAGGGCATAGGTTTCTATACGGCATTCCTGAACTCTTTGCACTAATGAGCCCGGGCCTTTTTCCCGTCTCGCCGCTACGCATATGGGTCTTTTTCCGCTCTCCTGCTCCCCACGGTTAGTCCCTTTGGACGTCCGTGACACAACCTCTGTTTGTGTTTGAAGGGGCACTCCAGAGTAACACAACCACACTCTAGACAACAATTCTGTGGTGCTGTGAAAACAATTCCTTAAAAACACTCGTAAAAGACGTAAACCAACAGACACCTGCACATCAAAAATGATGTTGTGTCCACGCAGTTCTTTCTCACCTTTCATCTGTTTGACCAAAATGTTTTGTTTTTATCTTAATATAGTAAAGCTTTCAAGAGGAGAGTAAAATTGAGCGCAGGGCCACTGTTTCATAATTATGTGACCCATCCAGAAATCTCTGAGCTCTAGTGTGATAATGCTGAATCCTCGTGCCCTTTCACATGTTTGCACACTGTGGACTTGTTACAGATCTAAATACACCATACAAGCATTATCTTTTTTTCATTTACTGAGTAGACCATTGTGTCTTGGCTTCAGGGGTGTCATCACTTCGTTAAGCTAGGAAGTTGGACCAGTGATGCCCCCTTACACAGTTACACATATCGCCCGCTACCCAACATCCACATCTCAGCATGGTCTTGTAAAAGCTGGACGTCTAGGGGAGTGTGAGGTCAGGAAAGGGGTGTATGGGGTGATATGATAGAAACATTTTTTCAGAACGCTAAATCATTGCTAAAGGCTTACAAACATACAGTACAGTATGTGTCTTATGATGCATCGGTTTAAGACAAAGCACTGAAGGGTTCCTTTGTATTGGCGCGTGTTCTCCTTTCTCCTTCTCTGGAGTGTCCAAGTTTCCTTTCACATCCTTCTCATCTTTTTATTTTCTTTTTGGCCATTTGGGTGGTTCAGCTTTGTCTCCATACGTTGATTAAACTCCACTGCTTGGGAACGTTACGTGAACAGATCGTGTTGACGGAGGACAGGACAGTATTGCTGTGGTCACTGAGCTTCTTCTCCAGTCATCACGCTAGCGCAGGGGCAATTTGTACCCTCCTTTCGTTTTAAGGAATGAAGGATATTCTCCATGCAATCTCCCCCCGGCTGCTCGGTTTCCCCTTCTTCCTGCTCAAACAAAATTAGATAAGCTTCCAAGTAACACTTAATTCAGTTCTTTACAAGGCTTAGTGTAGTCAGACTAAGAAAAATTACTTTGATTCTAAACCCTGTAGTGTAGTTCAGCGTACAGCTCCTCTCCTGGGGGAGACACGTGAGGTGAAGTCAGCAGGATTTGGGTATTAAGAAGTGGACAGACTGCTATACAGGCACAGGGTTTTGCTCATTTCCTTCTTTTGTAGATCCCTTTGATTTTATTACGTTTAGAATAGTGCTTAATTAGTATGATGGATAGAGAATGTTGTTATTAAAGTCTTATCAATTGCTATATGTGCTTCGTTTTAAGGTGCACAGTTCTTCACAGATTAGGTTATATATTAATGCAATCAGCCATGCAGAAAATTGCACAGAATTGAACTCTTTTTTGTTTAAAATTATGATCCCTCAAAAGCTCAATAATGCATATGGCTGTAGAATATAATACCTACATCCTTTAAGCTCATATGATTTGATTGTAAGCTTAAAAAAAACACTGCTTAGTTTATAGCATTCATAGCTTAAAGAAACAAATATGTTGATTCTACTTCCTGAGAGTTTGAAAAAGGGAAAAACTGCCCCAGGTGAAAACCCACTAATCTTAAACTTTACAGTGTCTTACTTCACATCATTCTTTTTTCTGAAGTGTTATGAATATTTCACCTTCCCCAATCTTGCCATGTGATGGAAGCACAAAAGGTGTCTTAACCACCTCTGATCTTAACAGCTTTACATCAACACTTTTTTTCTGAGCAGGAGTCTTGTATTTTTGAGAAAGAATGCTTTAACCACATTCCTAATGAAGTCAAATCCTATTATAAATTCTTGAATGTTAATATTTTTGTTTTATTGGAATGACAGCAGGTATATGGTATATGGTATTGTTGCTTACATAGTAACACAGAAAGACTATATTGCTGTGTTTCAGTATGAATTTAGTTATAACCATTGAACATTCCCTGCTATTTTGCAAATATAGACCAGTGAGTGTAACCTATACATTTTGAGAGCCATGCAGGTTGGATAATCCCCAGGTCGGGTTCAAACTTGATAGAGAGTCCTTTGAAAATATCCACTAATCATAAGACTAATCATAAGTCACTAAGATAGAACAGGCATAAGAGGTGGCTAAACAAGTCACTTTTATACCAGCTAAGAACAGAATATTGGAGTTGACACTTATGTTAAACTCTTTTCTCTTTGAGCAGCAGGCACAATTAAATGAAAATCTGGAAATAAATTTGAAAATAAGATAATAAAATATCAAGTTTAGAGGTGAGTGGGTGAATCATAAATGTCTCTCCAGGAATGATGAAGCAAGAGCACAGTAAATGTGTTCCACCTTCCTTTAGACTGGAGCTCCAGAAAATCAGGCCTGCTCGTGTAGGCCTAAAACCTAACAGGGTTTTCCAAGTACTGAAGAAACTGGATGTCAAATTAGGGACAAAGGGCTGAGCTTTACAAAAAGTGTCTTAGCAACCTCTGATCTTAACAGTGCCTCACAAAAGTTTACAGGTGCCATATATCCTGTGGTGGGTACAAAATCCTGTGATCAATCACAAAATAATGCATGTACATTATTTGAACTTAATATTTTATTCAAAACCTGAATTCTCAGACTGAAGTTTTCTCAGGGTAAGATAAGTTGTAAATTTCAGCAAATGCTAGGATATGTTGGGTTGGGGTTTGCTCTGTCCATTTTTCCTTCATGCTTAACAAGCTTTCCAATCCTTGCTGACAGCACCATGCTTGACTGCAGGGATAGTGTTGAGTGGGTGTCATGCACCAGACGTAGTGTTTGGCAGATAGACCAAAAAGTTTTAATTTGGTCTCATCTGACCACAACACATTTTGGCACATTTCTGCAGGATCACTCAGGTGCTTTGTCGCAATCGTTTTGTGCTTTGAGATGTGATATTTTTAGTAATGGTGTTCTTCTTGCCTTACAGGCTAGGTTTGTGAAGGACTTTGGGTTTTGCAGACTGATGCACATTTTCTCCCATCACAGCCACTGAACTCTTGTTCTTTCAAAGATATTTTTTGCCTCACAGTAGCATCTCTCAGCGGATTCCTCCTTGCCCAGCTGCTCGGTTTAGAAAGAAGATCTGATCTAGACCATAAAGGAACAAGTATTAGGTTTATTCCATGCTGAAAAGAGAAGAAAGAAAGCACAACATTTCGGCTGTGGAGCCTTCTTCGGAAGAACACAACATTTCGGCTGTGGAGCCTTCTTTGGGAACTTTGTATTTCTTTTCTTCTCTTTTCAGCATGGAATAAACCTATTACTTGTTCCTTTGCAGCCTACACACGCTGATGCAGCTGCCCACCTGATCTAGACAGTGTCTGGATGGTACTGTACGATGCATCTTTTTGATGATTGAGTAGACTGTGATCACAGGGATATACAGAGAGTTCAGTATGTGCCTACACTTCTCCTGATCTGTGCTTTTCAATGACTTCATCCCTGATTTTCATTGAAAAGTCCTTAGCCCCGAGGGTTGAGACTTTGCTTGAAATTCACTACTTGATCAACGGACCACACAGAAACAGATCTTTTAACTCTGAAATCACGAGAACCAATATTTTTATGATCTGTGAAAACAGACATGATATTTTTGTCGTAATGAGGTCAACACTGAAAAGGGCACCAATAGAAGGACAAAGAGGTATATTGAACTTTGTTTTTGTTTATAGTAATAAAATGTAACTAAACATTTTATATGCACTCTAACATTCAAAGAAGAGAGTACATCTCAATTTCTTGGTACAGTATTTTGCTTTACACATATGATAGTGGAAATCCTTGAAAAATGAATTGGCACCAGTGTTTTGGTATGGACTAGGTGTACACTCTTATGTTTGCATGTGACTGCCATGCAGTCACATCTTTAATTGTGGTTGCCAGGGACTACTGCCAGTCTGCGTTAACTGGCCTAGATACCTGGTTGAATTCACCCTGTCATAAACTAGGTAAGAAAATTAAATGCAAAAGATTTTCAGCAAATCTGAAAATCCCCTGAAGGAAAAACAAGGCCATATTACCTCAGAGGTCAATTGCGATTTGGTTTCCTAACCTATATGCTATGCAGACGAATTTGAGTGTATATCCAAAGTTAGAAACTAGTGATGAACTGTACATCCCAGCAAACTATTAAGTCACGTAGAATTAATCAGTTTCTTTGTTACACATCTTGATTTAATCTACACAAAACCCCTGAATAACAACTTTCAGCTGTTTCACTACTTAATTAATAGTACACCTTTGCTATCAGCTAATTTTCTCTTTTAAGAGACAGAAATCACGTGTTTTCCATATTCATTCCAAAAGCTGCTATCCAAGGTGAACTAAAATGTATCCGCACTAATCTTGTTACCAAAGAGAAAAGGCTGTTTCTATGGTATCGTCTTGTTTTTCAATTCAATTGTAAAACAAGTGGGTTAACTGCAAGAAACTGATCTTTCATTCTATAATACAAACAGAAACATTCATATGATGCATGTTATGTCAGAAGCTATATACAGTGAAAGCTGTGTTATCCAGAACTTTACATTGCAGAAGAACTTATTAACCAGCATTTGTTATAGATGGGGATACAAATCTTTCTTTGCATATCCATAAAAATTTTGATAGCCATTCAGCATCATGCATTCCTCATAGGTCTGTTGTTAACAGGGGTTCCAGGATGCTCCTGAGCATTGTTGCTAGTGGAATTATAAGCATCTGCCATCCACCATTGTGATCACTTTGTGCTGCATTTCCACTGTACTTCTAGAAGGCAGTTGATCTAGTTTGTGAGAAGTTTACAAAGATGTATCTAGTCAATATATTTTTAACCGGGAAATTTAATTGCCCATGGACATCATTATTACCCCCCCCATCAAAGATGTGCATTCAGAGCTTGAGTCCGATAGTGAAAATGCATCCAGTTTGAGTCACTGTGACACCTCCTCTAAGATTCATGAGTGGACAAATAAATGTCAGGCGATATCTTAATAACCTTCTCAATCAGCTCCCAATCGACTGATTGACAGTGTGGACATGTACAAAGTATGTACAAATGTCTTTGTGAATTTTTTAAGTCAAAGTATACAGCAAATAGGAACAGGCAGAAGTCCACTTTGAAAAGTAGAAAGAAGGAAAAGTACAGCATATTTATGCTGTGGAGCCTTCTTCCGGTGACAGTCTTCTTCACAGACAAAATGTTGTTTTAGCATCTTTCTTTTGCTTTTTCAGGGTACAATCAATTTCCACCTCCCCCCGGCTCCCCACTCACAAATATGAAAAAATCTTGGGAAAAAGAAATCAAAATGACCTTGATACCATAATAAGAGTGGGGGGGGGGAGACAGGAGTGAGATATCTAAGGTATACTTTGCTCTTTGCTATTTGTTCTCTTCACAGCAAACAAAAAAGGGTGAAAGCCAGGACCTTGCACTTCAGAAGTAAAATGTGGACTCAAACTCTTACATAGCACATTTGTAATCTGGTGCACAGATCACCTGGCAGACGATGTTTTTTTTCCCTGGGGGGTGTGGTGCTTTAGTCTAAGATCCTAAATGTTGACCACATCTTATGCATATCTGCAAGCTCGAATTTGGACAGGCAAGTGGCTCTGCGTCATGTAGAGGACTGAAGAGGATTGCACCACTCCACTGATCGCACATCCAGGTTACACGGGTCCCCTTTATGGAACTGATCAGAGCACCTCCCGGTCCCCTGCAGCCCCATATTGGATCCCTCAGTCAGAAAATGGATGGGTGGGAAGAGAGCACTGAATCATCAAAGCAAAAACATTATGGCTTGCTACTGATAATTACCCTATTTACCCTAGTACAGTAGTTAACAGGATAAACAGACAAATACAAAAGTGTAAAAAATCTTGCCGCTCGACCCAAACATATGAAAAACCTTGAAGACTGTGGCTCCCCTCTTCTGTTCTTTCACTACGTTTTTCTCTTTCTTTTCTTTTTTTCCTTTGCTTATCTCTTCCAAATCTCTGGTTTCCTCTTTTACTACTCCTTCATTTCTGTTTTTATTTTATTGGTAGATCTACACAATTTGTTTAGGTACCAAGTCTTTCGTGCCACGATGATTGTTCACGTTTGTTCATTGTTGTGTGTGGTACCATGTAACATTCTTTCTTTTCCCTGAAAAACCAATAAACAAATTGAACGTAAAAATCTAACAATGCAGACACCCAGGAACGTGGAACCGTAACAGGAGATCACGTGATGGCAAGGAAAATTTTCTTTGGAACTGTGAAAACAGGTAGAAAAAATGCATGCTTGGTTATAGCAAGATAAATCAGGTGTTTATAAAACAAGAGATGGGTGTATACTGAGTAAAGACTATGTTTCAAGTAGCAGTCTGCAGTTCAACAGCTATGTAAAATATGTTATCTTTATATTAACACTTTCAAATTCCATCTTCTTATCTGAATGGCAATTCTAAAGCCCAAGGCTACAAAGATAGCGTTCGATAGAGAAAGTTGTGGAGATCTGTCTTCTGATACCTTACTCAATTTTTCACTGCAATGATAAATGTGTTGTTCCTCTTTTTCAATAGATGATAGATTTAATAAGCATGCAGTTATCAAAAAATTGTTCAGAATAATTAAAAGCTTCATTATTTGCAGACTTCATGGTTGTTTGGGGGGCTGTGCTGTTGCCAAATGTTCCGTGTTTATTTTCTGACATGAAACATTTGTCAAAATAGTACAGTGATGAAAAACAGTGCATATGCATTTGCATAAATTCATACAAAATGTCTATGGATTTACCATGTTTGTAAGTTAGTCAGCATTCCCCATGTTTTGAAGTGGATCAGCCATGGATGACCATGGCTCCAAGGAAGAAAAAATAAATAAATTGGGAGGAAAATTCCACATCTAATCTCTCTCACAAAGGAAACTGAGGAGACACTTTTGAGAAGCTGGAAAGGTAAGAAAGGATGGAGCCCAAAATCTTTTTTTCAGGTCTTGAAACCCGTTAAAACTTGTCCTTAATGCACATTAGAACTGATAAAAAGGTAACAACAGTTTTATAAGCAGACTGCGTTCAGTGACATTGCAACTCCAAAAGGAAACTGAATATATTGTAGCTAATTCGGATTCTTGGGCTTGTGCCCTCGCCACTCCCATCCCAGTTCACTGCATGGGCTCAAACCCGAGTCTCTGGCATCGCTCAACAGGGGTCTTGCCAACTGAGCTAAAGAAGACCTTCCTCAGCCCAGGCAGCCAACATCCCTGTTATGCGCAGGGGCGTATTCGTTTCAATATTTTGATGAGAAGACCACTAAAATGGCACAAAAAACGTTTATTACTTTTATGCTGAGTGTTATAAACACAGATGTACTATGTATGTTAGACAACAGCAACAGAAACCAATACTTTGGTCTTGTGTGTCTTACAGCTTTAGACACAGATAATCAAACTAATGACTGAAAGGGCTGTATATTTTTACGTATATGGTACTGCTGATTTTTGCATAGAAGTGTCTAGTAAGATCTACATTATAATGTAGGCTAACAGCCTACCATCCATTACTGAATCACCCAGACTAAACCGAGCCTGTCCAGTTTGGTTCTTAATATGTGCAAAGGACTGTGGGACTGTGGATGCATTGTTGATGTAAATAGATGGTCACATGTCACATCAGGTCACCATGTGACAAGTGTGACACAACCCTGATTCTTTATTCCTGTCAGTGATTGCCGGCATAGCTACGATTTTTCAGTTTTGTTTTGTTCAGTTTGCAGTTTTCAGTATGATTGTTCAGTCTCGTCATTCTGCTTCTTCTGGCATAAATTAGGACAGGGTCTGATTTTCATTAAGTTAGAGACCCAGGCCCAAGAGAAGTGCTGAAGCAGCATAGTCTTCTTCTGACCACAAAACACCATATCCAGGAGCTGGGGTGAGATGTTTCAAGCAGATCTAAAAAATACATGTCGGTGCTAGAAAATCAGGTTTCGGGAGAACTGGACCCGTGACAACTGTATAAAGGTAACCCAGGAGCTAATCCTTTAGCTGGTGTATGATCTAGCTGAACCACACCCTTAGTATTCACACTGAGAAGTGGACTACACAGAATAAGGTGTGGGAGCTCTGGTGACCAAAAGAAGTGAACTAGAGCAATCAAACATAGAGACATAGCTCACCACTGTACTTTGTCTATACCTGCAGCAGCCTGTGTGCAAGACACTGCCAGTGAGTTGTAACTAGAGAATTTCCCACCTATTTAGGGGAAGAGAGACAGCAGCAATACCTTTGAATAGAGTCCTAATAAGGGAAGTAGACAGTGATCAGCAAACCATGATACCTCTGCACTCTAAGAGCAAGATGAGGTCCGGCCATGCAGCAGGGGAAGTAGAAAAGTCACCACGCTACAACATAAGTACCTGAAGACTTATCCTGGGTTCTGGTTGCAGACCTGATTTAGATTTTCCATGGCGAGACAGATATGGCACAGAGCACAGGAGACAAGAAAAGTCATGCTGGGATGACATCTATAAACTCTCTTTTGCAAGCAGGCTCACCAGTCTAAGCAAATACGAATGGGGCATTTTCTGTGTGTGTGTTCTTTGTGTGGATAGATTGGCGGCTCTCAGGATTCCTAGACTGAACTTGACCTGAACTGTAGTTCAAATGCTTACATGCCTTTCCTTGCCTTTCTGCACATTATGTCTAATTGCGAAAACTTAACTCTAAGTGTTCACATTTCTATTGCTGGTGAGTTATCCAATTCTGTCCCAGTTTATTAAATTTTCCCTCAGACATTTGCCTTTCTGTGTTACTTGTGGCACACATAAATATAGAGATTTTTTTCCCTTAGAGGATCCAGTTTCTTAGTGGAAGCTTGAGGATTATTGCATTAATAAAGAGTGAAACTTTACTTAACAAAAGTGAAACTTTTCAGTGGTATATATATTTACAATTAACCACTTGTCTGATCTTCTGGTTTCCTCTACAAATGGAGGATTTATTCTGTTTTGACAGTCCTAATTTAAATAATAAGGGCAGTATAAAATTTGGCATCTTGAAATCAGCAGCTTGGTTTTGTAAGTTTTGTAATACAAAATGCTTGTGCTGCAAATGTATTACGTTAGAGATGTTTAAATTGCAGTCCTAATTAGAACCCAGAAAACATACTCATAGAATCCCTCACTCATTATTAATTCAGGATCCATCAGTCTTCCTTGTGTCCCTAGAGAATCTTTAAATATTTTTTCTTGCTGTTATGCATATTTATGTATAGTTCCTAACCACTTCACTAAATGTCACTGTCACTTGTTTATTTCCTAATTAAAGCCTGATTTTCATTTGTGCATCTTTTCTTTTCACTGAGCTCCAACACTGCTGTAGTTGTCACACCAAAACTGTACAAAAACACTTTACATTTGTGTTTGTTTTCCTTTCTCTCATAATTACTACAAACGTGTTTTTTTTCATCTATTAATTCCATTCACATTTCATTTCACCTCACTGAAATCTCACTGGAGATAGATTGCTTCAGGCAGTACTTCTCCTGACCCCAGTCTAGTCAAATCCCCAATGTGTACATGAATAGAGGGGAATTTTAGCTTGCACGCCTGTAAACCTACCAGTATATAAGGCTAGCAGTACTGAAGCTAGATATAATAGTTGATGTGCTCAAGTCTTTTAGAACACATTCAAATGCAAAAAAATGAATGCTTAATTACCAATGTACATAAAATACAGATCTTGACAGAGACATGAATAATCTCACAGTGCTTTTAAGAGTAAGGTGCTCTATAATATAATATTATTTCCTTGTTTTGTTTTTCTAAATATATTTCTTCTTTTTTTTGTCTTTAAAAGCAGAGAACTTTGAACCTGTATGTGAACTTTATCACATTGCAAGGTAGCGGTAAATTCCACACTGAAAAGAAGAAAAAACAGGTTTCAAATCTTGTTTTTGGCTGTTGTGTTTCTCCTTTCTATTATTTCAGCATGGAATTACATTCTATTGGTCTTTTGCAGCCAACACACAATGACACAGCTCTCCACTTGAACCTCACTTAGCAAGGTTACATGTATGACTTCTTTTGGTATCAAATCTTTAACATTGTCAATGGCAATTGCCATTTATAGAGAATAGTTTATTACAGAGCATTGAAGGTATATACAAACATCTGGCTCAACCATGCACACCTCCTCTTTTGGATCATATATTTAGCTATCTCTTAAGAGCCTCTATTGTTCAGAGGAATGCTTTGACCCTTTTGACAGGTTTCCTTTGAATTTCCATTTGGGCTAATGGAACACTCTAACACTGTGTCAAAAAAGATGATTATCCGCCAATGCAAATTAAGCTTAGCTTCTTGAAAGTAGTGTAATGTGCAAACACTCATTTCTTGTGTGTATTTATGATGCAATGAAAGGTGAAGTTATACAGGAACAATCCTTGAAGGTCATGTAAACCGTGTAATATTAAGCAATTCAAAAGAAAAAAAGTACAGAAATGAATGAACAAGACAAAACAAACAAACCTTAGAACAGTATAATGTAAGTTCTGCGTTATAGGAGTAATGTGAGGACAGGTGTGACATATTCATTGGTTGGGGCACAATCCAAATACCCTCAGTCTTAATTATGTTGTTTTAAATTAAGTGTAGTTGAATGTAATATTGATTATTCATATAACGTCTTTTACAAGGTTTTAATTACCTTTTTGTAAAGTTTCTTTTTAATAACACAAACTTCTTTGTCCTCTTAACTTTTAAGAGTGTACATTAGTGTCTGTGATGTTAACAGGGGGTGGTTACATGAAAATAATTACATTGAAATCATTCAAACCATACTTTCAAGAATTGTCTACCTTTGTGTGCCACTAATCATTCTTTAGGGTCTTATTCAACATGATAGTATTTTGTCTAAGCAAATCCTTTAAATGGCTCTTTCACTGTTCAGTCACAATTCTGGTTCCTTCAGATACAGCAGTTGCAAGTCAATTTACACTTAGTCAATCCTATTGTTCACGTATAGGCTTTTTAATATTAGCAACCAAAAAGTCCAAAGTCATGTGAAAATGGATTTCCTGAAAAGTCATTATTTTGTTAAGAATAGATTAATTTGAAGAAGTATGTTACAGTCTGTTAAATTAATGTTTCTCCTGCCTAGAGAATGCAAAATTATTCTGAATTAAATATTCAATCTGTTGGATTACCGTGTGTTCCACAGACCTAACTTGATTTGGCAAATACAAAACTAATAATAGTATTTGGAGTGTTTGGTTAGCACTGTTTTGGATTTTAAATGTGTCTGTTGAGGACTTAAAATATATTTGTTTCTGTTTTCATGGAATGATATCTGACATAAACATAACCATCTGCTTTGACAGAAAAACACAGTAAATATTTTTCTCTTTATTAATACTATTGTATGAGGATATATTTAGTCCTCTTGGATTATCATTAATCAACAAAAAAGCAATGGAAAAATGAGAACAATAGTTAATGGAGACTTTATTCCACCGATATTTAAGATAATAAGTAGTCACAGCTGATCACATTTTAATAGAGGTATTGTGCTAAAAAAAAACATGTCCTTTGACATTACAGAACTAGTGCATAGCACTTGAATAGACCTAAATCAGATGAACTGATTTAGTCTTGCTGGCTGATTTTGACAGTATTTTACAAGGATATTTTCAACTTCTACCCACGAAGAAACATGAGACGTCATGTTGATTTGGAACTCACAGATAAAATAATTGAAAATCTACACTCGTCCGCAGAGATTGTCATTTCAAAAGCAGTTTAAAGCACTTTCAGAATAGTCTGGAATGCCACCTGTAAGTATAACAAATCTTCGGAGATATCCTCTGAAAATGAAGACACCTATAGACCATTAAAGCTTACTTGCAAGTTCCACTAAGAGGATAGAAATATATAGAAGTATCATTTGTCCTCAAAGATGACATTGGTCTTGTGCCTTTTTCAGTGCTCTGTAAGAATATTCTGTGTTTTCAATGAATTTTACATTCTAAAGACAGACAACATTGTCAATAATGGCAGATGGGCCTGTTTGTAACTCCTTTGAGCTGTCAGATGCATAATAAATTGAAAAAAAATATTTATTCAACTGGACAAATTGAACATTTTGTCTGGGTGTTTGTCTGACACATCTTGCCTCAATATTCCTGAAAACAAAAGTTGTCTTCCAGTCCTACTGAATGACATCACCTTTTGTATTTCTATTATTTGTCTAAAAGGTAAAGTTTACTATTGAGGTATTCCTGTATGACTCCCTTAATTGTGTTTGTGCTGTGTTTGGAATGCTGTCAGGATGTCTGGTTAGTTTATCTTTACCGGCTGGATGTTGCTCTCTCTGGCTAGGGGGTGTCTCCAGGGCACCCACGGAACTCAGGCTTTTCATCTTTAGGATCTACCCTGGTGTGTCCAGAAAGCAGGGAATAGAAACGCGCATAATTTTTATGGAATGTAAATGGTTTTGTCTGTGTGTGTGTCTGTCGAAATCTATTTCATTTGAGAAACATTTTCACTTGAAATGTACCTCGACGACTGCGACTGAATTTCATTTTAATTCTGCTGTTCATGTCTCATGCAGGTCTTTCCATTGTTACCATAAGCATTAGACTACGTACTGTATAATGAATGCAAGGCTTGTTAGGAAGCTTTTGTGGATATGTGCGATAAATGCTTTCAAAACGTTGCAATCAGACCCTTGTTCAACCTGAATGATTGACGCTATCAGATGTAGCGTTGAGGCGGTTTTTTGTGCTGCTGTTGTAATTTTGAAGCGTGTTGCTGTAATTGTGTGCTTTCCTTAAATAATTATACAAAACTCTTAAGCAGCTAACTAAAGCCCGATCATAAAAACAACTGCATTGTCTACCATATAATTTTATTGCCTGTGTTGGAATTTCATTATTCATACTTAAATGCAATAATCGTATGTCCACGTATACCAGGAAAATAAGATCCGTAACAGCGCACTGCTTAACTGAAAACCAAAGTTCGCTAATGGTACAGATATGGGTCAGATTCCTGTTTTCACAGTGCTAAAATCTTAAAGACTGCGGCACTTGCATCAATCTAATATCCAACTTCGATCAAACTCTTTTGTCACTGTTAAGGTAGTTGAGTAAACCAAGGAGTCCGCAATTCTTCTACAATCATGAAATACTTGGGTCTGTTTTACTCTTTGAATACTTTTCATCTGTCTTGTCTGACATATATCTGTTTTGGATAGGAGCATGTGTGAAACATTAAATATTGTAATGGGAACAGACATACCTTTTTACCAACTGTAAAGCTGTGTAGTGGAAGTTTATGTCCGAATAAAGCTTGAAATCCCTACTGGAGTTAAACATTATTCATTGGTTACATAATAATTTGGTTTTTTTTCATAGTCTCATGTTTACACACAACTGCTTCCGAAGGACTAAAATGCGAAAACAAATGTGGAACGAGCCGCTGCTGATGAACTCGAAGTTATACTCGTAGCGCAGAGGATTTAACTGTACATTCACCAGCCTTTGTAAGGAGACGCGTGTATGAGAAACTGCTGACCTATAGTCAATGACAATGAAGTTTCAGAGAGTATTATTATTATTATCATGTGGCAAAAAAAAAAAACAACCACGAAGCGCATAAATTAAACAGTGACATTTTTGACAACTGCAGCACCAATGTCACCCAGCTAGCTACCGCTGCGTGTCTGGCAAACCTGCTGTCAGACCCCGGCTTGCGGAGGCAATCCCAGCCGGCATAAAGGGGTGTGACCGAGCCGGCTACAGCAGACACACCGCGAACTCTTCCGGCGCTCGCACATCGTACAAAAGCAATGACGTGTAGGAGAACTTCGTTTCATTCTTCGGAGGAAGAAAGCAACGACGACTGCCCTCTTCTTCAAGTTCCCTCCGAGGGGGCTTGGTTTTAATGGGCAGTTTTCACTCCTCGTCGAGGCGATTAGGAATGCGAAGCCGGATCTTTCGGCAGACCCTCTGCTCAGTCCGATAGAGCCTCTTGAGCGAGACTCGGCGAGCAGCGGCAGCACCTACAGCGGCTGGTGGGGCGCGCGCGCGTGTATCTGTGCGCAGCAGCTTTACTCCGCGCTATCTGATCCTGCCAGAAAGGGAAATATTTAAGAGGCGAAGTGGCTTGGCTCACGCCGTCTTCAGATCCTTCCTGTGCTCCTTTTTTTTTTTTGACCGCCTTTGGAGTTTTTAGATTTTCGTTAAATCTGCTCCCTCTGGAGGATTGTTTTATTATGTGTCCCAAGCACTGAAATCGATTAATACGGTTCCCGCTTCGAGTTGACACTCACACTGGATATTGATTCGTAGACCTGAGCAGGTGAAGTAGTTTTATTCTTGCTTCTAGTGTTGTACAATATGAATGGAGATGCACAATGGACTGAGCGATAGCTTGCTGATGTGACTGCGGCTGTTTCTTTACATTTTGAAAATTGGTTACATTCTTCTGCGAAAGGACATCAATATATCGATTTGTATTTCGGTTTAGTCCGTATTATCTATTTCCATATCCAGAAGACGTCTAATAATGATTATATATTGGCTTTACGAATATTGAATCTTTTAATTTACATTCTTAATTCGGACCCTTGTGCCGGAATGAGCATGGGCTGTAGCTTGCCCCTTAGTTTGTTTCGTGTCATGTCCTCTTTTTTAAAAAAACAAATGTTACAACACTATTTTTCAGTCATCTACTCATTGACCTATTTATCTTGAATTTTATTGAGGGACATTGTATAGACTCGATCATAAACCTATCTAATTAAGAATAATACTGATGAGCATATTGTGGAAAAGTACGTTGAATTAAAATTTTACGCTACAAGACTTCAAGATTGGGTCTTGTAAATTTAAATAGCGTTAAGGGCCGTATTCCTTACGCCGAATATAAAGCATTCCTTTTTTTAACAAAGAAAAATAACAATTACTACAGATCGCAGACCATAATGCATGTCGTATCTGAAGACTTTAAGGATTATTATATGAGAAAACGCATATTAAATTTTCCAGCCTAGTGAAGTTTTTAAATCATCCATTTGACCAGTGATAAAAGTTGAATGGGGGGGGGGAGGCTTATCCGTTACTTGTCAAAAGAGTTAAAAGACGGTAGCCCGCTTTGTTGATTAGCAAGTTTCGTGACACGCAGGAGATGGATGCAACGCTCTTCAAAACGCGAATCGACGGAAAGTGCGCCTGTGTCCTGTCACTTTCGTGTCTGCCTCGTATCTGCAGAAGCGGATCTGCGTCTTAAAGCAGCCGCTACCCTTTCTTTGTTAACGAGGAGGGTTGCCCCGGTCAGTTTTGCATATTGTAATCAAACCAATCAGTAATTCGCTGGGGGAATTCAGCTGTAACAGCCCAGCCAGTGCACCGCAGTAAAAGGGGGGTGAAAAGTATTCTTAATTTAGGGGAGTATCACTCGCTTTAAATCCTTATAATGGTAATACCATTGTACAGATGTTTGTCTTGCCAGATTTGAGGATGTACATGTGAGTTTGCCTCGCTGAACCTCTCCGCTCTTTGCGATAGAACAGCGCTAAATCGCGAACCTTTTTTTTGTTCTTGTTGCAGAAGGATTGCTTCTCGGCTTGCTCATCATTTACAAGGGGGTTTGGAAAAAAAAAACGGGACTTTTTTTTTGTTTGTTTTATTGGCTTAGACTTCTTGACTAGGAAATGGCAACGCCAGCGCCCGGGAGAGGGACAAGTCTGGGGAAGGAGAGAGGAAATCAGAGCTAAATGACAGGATGCAGGCGACCTGAGACACAAAAAGACGCATTTCTACAACGTTGAGACATTTCTTTTCTTTTCTTTGCTCAGGCCAAGCAGGAAGAAAGAATACCCGACCAAGGATCATTAAGGAGTTCTGTTTTCTGTTTTTTATATATATTTTCTTTCATCATGAGGATTCATTGTGGATTAGTGTTTCTCCTTTTAACCGGAATCGTCCTAACTACCAGAGCTTTCAAAACTGGTAAGCGAAGACTGATGTCTGACTTGAATGACTTTTAAAACGTTATGTATGTTTGAGTTACGTCGTTCACACTAACACAGTTCGTAAAAGCTAGAATAACCATGATTAAAAAATAATTTCGAAAGCCTTTATGAAAGTGCAAGTGACCAAGTTTAAAGGCGATGTATCTGATCCCTTGATACAGGAACGATCCATTTTCAGTTTTGCGGAACTTTTCTGTGGTAGCTAAGTGCTTAGTGGTTTTCTATGCCCAAACAGGGTTCATTTTCATTAAAAGCTGTGGGTTGCATTGTTTTCTAAACGGATACTGTCTACTTTATAATATATATAGGTCATGTAGCCTGGAGAGGAGGTTCATTTATTTTTGTGTCACCAAAAACGCCTTTTGGAAGCCTACAGAATTCTGATGTCTGTGTAAGGAATGCAGCATCACAAGCGTAAGCAAATAGTATACTTTTCCAGTGTAACACAACTATATCTGTCAAACCAACTGGAGTCTTAGGACTTTGACTTAGGATTTTGCCACACACCAATCATGAATATCGGGATCTATCCTGTTACTGTGGTCATAATTATTACAATCAGAAGTATTAACAAACATCTGATTTTTTATTTTGGATACATGTTTAAATAATAGACACAGAGGTATAGACACTAATTCAACAATCAAGGAAACGTTTATTAGCAACTTGCCTTATTCGTATTATTTTCAGCCATCGTAACGTGAAGTTCCTTGAAGGTTACTACTACTATTATTTGTTAAGCAGACGCCCTTATCCAGGATGATGCGATACCAAAACGGCATTCACCCGTCATTGTGAAATGTGAAATTGATTTAAACTTACAGTAAGAACCGTGCATGTACCACAAGCTAAGAAAACGAAAGTTAAGCTGTATTACTGACAGAGCAGCGAAACTAACCAAACCACGGGATCGTTTGTCTTAAAAACTTGTCGGCCTTTTCGGCGCAAGTGGTGCTGTTCCATCTGCTGGCCTCGGTTAACTAAAGGCTATCAAGTCGGAACGTCGCCTTAAAGCACATTAACCTTGTCTTGTGCTCCCGGGTCCCCCTTAATGCGACTGTCCAGCCCCCTCACGCTGCTGCCCGCTAAATTAATTCATTATCCCGGTCCTGGGCTAATGGCTCTCAGTCATTAGGAGTTGTTCTTTCTAATCAACTGTTAGTGATGTTTCACAGAGACCTAACGCTTACCATTTTTCTGTCACTTTCTAAAAGCACGACTCCAAGCACCAAGAGACAAAGGTTAATAGTTTTAAAGACTTAAAGGGATTTCTGTCCTCGGATATCATTAAGAGTTCGTTTTAAACTACAAGTGTATAATAACAGTGCTCAATTATAGTCAGAATGTTAATAGTCTCTGCTGTAGCCTATCCCGCCCGTAACAAATTGAGTTTTTCAGTCTTGTCCTTTATCATAACGTTTGCTTAAATTGCATCTTATATGTGCTGTCTGAAGGCCCACTTTAAAGCTTTTTTTTCCTTTCATCGAATGCAGGTGAGTTCATTTCATCAGCTAATCTGTTATGAATAAAATATAGCTCGGTGGACAATAGCAGCTCAATAATACACTATCCTCCCCGGCAGGCAGTACCCCATTGAAGTGACAAATTCGCTACGTGATTCTTAGTTATTAGTTTTAGGCAGCTATTCGTTTACCGTAGGAATGATTGGAAGCGGCGTTTAATATTGCTGAACGATATTCTGAAAGCCTTTGTGTTAATATGAGCATATATACCACATCTGTTACATTCTTCCATTGCGGATATATAAAAAAATAAATTTTACTTCTTTACACCCCCTGGGTGCTCGTGCTTGGATAGCCAGATTCGTAATCTTTTAAGTAAAGCTTTCTGCTTCATTAAGTCACCTTGAATCTGAGAAGTCTCGCGTGTAATTACTTTTTCGAGGTGGAAGTGACAGGCTCCTTTGTATGCTGCCCCGTATGGTTAACGTTTTATTTTTAATAAACCAGGTGTGGTTAACAACAGAAACGGGGACTGACGAAATCGATTGTTTTTTTTTTTTAAAGCTGGCACGATTTTGGTTCGAAGTTATGTCCATTGTAACGTAGAAGTCGTCAGTGGTATGCATGGTACAGTGGAGTATGCTGTACACTTGCTAATTCAAGCTCTAAAACAAGAGTTAGATCGTCATGTAGTTTTGTGAGGAGGGCAAGTCTTATCTCTTCGCCGATTTTATACCGTTCCTGTTGGGCTGATAAAAAGTTTCCCCAAGCACTTGTACATTCATAAAGCCGGTGATCAGAAAGGGTGGTGGACGTGGCTTGGAGATCGAAAGTACCTTCCTTTGCAATGTGTGGCATTATCTTCTACGCCCGTGGTCAAATATACGACATCCATGGGCCTCAATAAGGAGAAAAGCCCAAGAAACGCTAATTTGTGCTGATATCTATGTATTCCCCGTATATGCTGCTGCCTTGGAAGTAGGAATACTTTTCACTGAGATCAACTCTGAAATGTAACGGGAACAGTGGAACATTCGAAGCTGAATGTTTTGATATACCTTTTCGTTGTTGGTTTTTGAACTGGCTTTTTAATACAAAACGGCATTGACATTTTCAACAGCCAAATCTCTTGCCGTATTAAACTCTTTTCTTTAGCGTGGAGAAGATATCATACGACTATCTCTTGAGATTGCTTACTTAACCGGACTGTTCTATGTATCTTTCTTTCTACTTTGCAGATAAATGTGGGGATAATATCAAAATTACAAGCCCTAACTACCTTACTTCACCTGGGTACCCAAACTCCTATCATCCGTATCAGAACTGCGTGTGGGTGATACAGGCTCCAGAGCCTTACCAGAGGATTCTAATCAACTTTAACCCTCATTTTGATCTCGAAGACAGAGAATGCAAGTAAGTACCCTTGGAGCCGTGCAATTTTCTGATGAACTGCGCCATCTTCTGGCTGTCGTTAACAAATGTCTATATTCAAGTGTGTGAAGTCCCAGACTGGCGAAACAGATGTTTACACTTCACGAAACAGCTTTGCATTATTACCATAAAATGTAATCACATTTTTTTCAGAATGTTTTGACATATTTTCTAGTTCTTTCTGGAATCTGAAATAAACACTTCTGAGCTTAACATATTACGTGAAAGTGCAGTCCCCGGGCACCTACTCATTAAGACAGATGCAATACGTTTATCAGCTAAAACTAAAATATTCCGTCTATATTAATTGTCCCGTTAAACAATTCAAAGAAATAAGTAATAAGTATGAATTCTTCCACATTTTCACAGTATTTTAGTGTCACCATTTACTCAATTTAGAATAGCATTGCCTAACAGTTTGATTCTTGTGAGTGAGGATATCAGGAAGCTGAGAGTTGAACGATCGTGTAAATGGCAAATTACAACAACTTTGCCAATGGAATAAAGCTGCATGTTTTTGTTGCAGAAATTTCATTTGATGCCTTAGGCTGGCTTCCAGGTGTCTTGCATTCTGGCTTGCATTTTTCCTCTCACAGCTAGAGGAAATATACCTTGTATTTGCAAAATAGCTCATTGATGCTTATTCTGAAGCGTTAAAAAGTATTACAAGGCTGGCATTCTGATGTGTTTTCTTGTACACTGATAAACCTCAATGTGTTCTCCAACTACCACTTATAAATTGCACTTTTTACTTTAGTCTTTACTTTTTATGACTCTGTAAACTATCAGTAATTTATGAGCCTGGTGACTGCTGCTGCCGAGCAGATGAGGGTCTGTGACTACAAATGGATCACATTTCGTCACCATGGGACTAATAAAATTTTCACAGACCCTAGGATACTGATGTTGCAAAAAGGATAGGCCTGCAAAGGAAACAATCCTTTTTGATTTAATTACATAAAACAGAGGTGGATTTCCTGTGTGAAATAACCATAAAAAGCACAAAACCTGGATGCTAAAGAATGATGAGTTAGTTTGAAGGCAAAATTAAGTTGAATGTAATACAAAGCCATTCAGACTGAAATAAAATGCAGAATTATTATCACTAATCTGGATTAAAGCACAGTTCAGCATTTGAATTTCACATTTCGTTTTTTTTGGGGGGATTTGTATAGTGTATTATCATGTACAGTGGCAAGGAAAGGAATTGTGTTTTCTGTGATATTACCTTGCCAATTTACACTTATTGCACCTGAAAGCAAGTTAAAAATATTTAATGGCCATCTTTCAACCTTGGGTGGTTGACCACGGGTTTACAACATAAATCAACAAACTAACCTAAACAAATATTTACCAAGTTATCAAATTCCACAGTAAGGCTTTTCTGATGTAAAACAAAATCTATATGTGGACACAAGTCAGTCTTCCATAAGTCTTGAAAAAGTTTATTATTAAGTTTAGAAAAATAAATCCTAAATAAATGTCCTGAAGGATGCAGAAGGACCTTCACATTGTCAGGTAGTTGTCAAAAGGTTTTTTTCTCGTGTTTCTTAATGTTTTCCAGGTAAATAAAGAAAAAAATTACTGGGTCATTAAGTAAGTTACCAAACTATAAAATAACTTAGAAAAACATAGGTTTAGCCCCCCCAGTTGAGCAACTGGGACATAAAAACACAGAAAATGTGTTTTCTGTGTGGAATTTAAAATATGGTAATCAAATTCCCAGTCACAGCTGAATTTTCATTAAAGTTCCAAACATAATGGGCAGCGCTGTTCAAAATTCTTTGCTTATCAGAAAAATCTGAAGAATTCATTTAGCTGCAAACAGAACACATATGCTATGCATACTGTGAAACGTAGTGGTAATTACACAACCTAAACAAACATTCACTTATAAAAGGAACCAGAAGCTACTCGAATATACCTTTGTAAAATACTGTGCCCAAAGCACGTAGAATACCAAAAAATCAGGGAATGTGAAATTCCAAAATATAACCACAGAGTATAAATATATAACCACAATATAACCTCTTCAGGAACTTTGCCATTTTTCAGTGCCATTTGCTTAGATTTTGCTTAGAAACTAAAGTTACAAAGAAAGTAAGGTGATAAGATAAACATTTTAACTGAAAGTCTCTTGTCTCTCAGCTTGAATTAGCTGCTTCCCGTGCAGCTGAGAGAACAAAAATATAAATAACATCAATAAGTCTTTTGTACAGGCACCGTCACATCAATGAGAAATAGGTAACTGGAGCAGCTTCAACAGAAAGGCTTGCATATTATAGAACAGACATTAAATTACATGAATTAGCCACATTCTCCCTGATTAGATTAAGCAAATTGCAGTTAAACAGTTAGGAACATCTGAGTTCTTTTATTTGTATTGTTGCTTAGCTTCCAACAATTAGACAGGAAGGCCTCCTTTCGTGAAACCTGGTTATTGCCTTTCTGTTAGGGAGGTTTCTGATGGGACAGAAAGTTTTCCCAACTGAAATGTAATTCTCTTTTTAAACACAAAGCCAGGCTTTGTCTTTCACAGAAACTCATGTCTGAGTACAGCTTTCTCTGGGAAAAAAAAAATTGGAAGAACCTGATGAGCTGCAATGTAAACAAGGAAAAGCTACATAAACAAACAACATATCAAGGCAAGCTGGCAAGGTTTAAGTGTACAGAATAGCGTGTTCGCATTTGGACCAGCATAACAGCATTTCCTACTTGTTATGTATGCATGGTATTGTATTTCAATTTAGTATGGGGGGGGGGGGATTCTGCTTGTGTTTTTGTACAAAATTTAAACTCAAGATTTCTCAGCTTTTGAGATGGTGTGGATTTTTGGGCAAGCTGCCTCCATCTTTCAAAAGAAACGAAAAGACCAAGTCCAAAAATCACACGTGTTAATAAGTAACATCTCTTACACATTCTTTCTCTTGACTGGCTCTCACCAGCCCACATAGCCCAGGCACTGTAGAACCCCATCTAACAGAGACTGCTCCCACGCTGCAAGATGAACATGCTGATATACAAGGGCACCCTCTCTCTCCGAGGCCCTTCCAATCCAGAGCATTAGAAGGGCCAATTGAACAAAGCCATAACTCTCACTGATCCATGGAAACACTATACACTTGTTACTGCTTAATGTTCTGACAGTACTTGAGCAAATACAAATCAGTGTAATCAGACATTAAGAGCTCCCATGTGTGAAAATAAATACAGTTTAAAAGTCATACTTCTCTTTTCCCTATTTTTGGGCTGCATAATCATGGAATGTATTGGTTAACAGACACAAAAGACTGAGTATTATGGAAATAAACATGAATGAGATGTTTTAATCAGCGACCGTATATACTTGGCATTGCCTTATATCTCCTTGAAATGAAATATTATAACATAAAAATGCACGTCTGGGATATCTTATAAAGATAAATGCAACCTCTGAGTGAAATCCAAACAGATTATATTTCTTTGATATTAAGCACTATCATAGGATTCACTTATAACTTAAAGCCTGTGTATTCGTATATACCAGCTTATTCATCATCACTGCTGTCAAGTAAGATGAAACAGGAATGCAAACTATTAAAGCCTGTTAAATCTGTGCATCCACATTTGAAGCAACTGCTTGTCATGAAAATGTTCAACCTTGAAAAGAGAATCCCACCACTTTATCAAAAGCCCATTGTGGTTGTCTCAGTTTGCAATATAACCAGGTCACACAAGAGAAACACTGTTTCATACAGTGTTTTTACCTAATAGTGTTAATGACTGCTGAAGTATGCAATAAACTGCCTCATATTCTGTTAGCATTGAAAGTGCAGGGCTTTCTTACATTTATAAGAAATAGTCACGCAACTCAAATATCTCACTGTCTCAAAGTCACATGAAACAACTGAGGATGAGGATAGATCATAAAAGCTTTCTCATTGCAAAAGTATCTCTCCTGAAAGTCAAAAACAGAATAATATTTTATGTCTGTGTTTTATCTCTCTAGCTGGTACAGAAACCACAAAGAGTCTTAATTGGCAACAATAAAAAAATAATGATTTTTATACATTTAATGATTCTGTCTCTTTTTCTGAGTTCTTTTCTGTGGTTCACTTGATTACAGCTCATGTCAGTATGACCAAGAACAAACTGAATTCGAGGTCCTTTGGAAACAAAAGTGATATCTCTGGCGAGGAAAAAAGGGATTAAAATTGTAATTACAATTAGGATAATATTTCTGGGCTGTGGAAAATGGTTGTTTGAGTATTGAGACTTGTTTCTGGGGGCAAGGGGGAAGCATGTTAAATGATGCTGATAAGAGATAATTTTGCTCTGCAGTTCTACAACAGCTGCTCATGTTAGTACTTGCCTCTCAAGGTGAAAGTTTTCAATTCACTATACCAAAATAATTAAGGTAGTAGGTGAGTCATTTCAATTAACAGCAGTTGCTATAGGTTATTTTCAAAAGATTAGGCTGGCAAAAAATGAAATTAATGTTGTACAGTAGTTTAATGTAGTTCATTTCAGAATCTCCCCAAACCTGGATCAGAGTGAAGGGATTTTTGCTCTGGGAAAGACCAGCAATGTGTAGTTTCTGTTACAGGCAAAGCAATACAAAGAGTGGCTGCGTACTTCAAGTGTTAAATCGAGGAAGCAGCATTGTTTAAATTGCTCCAAGACAACTCACTCTCGCATGAGCGAAATACCAGCCACAGACTTTCGTTGTTCACTACTTTTTCACAAATTAAACACAACACAATGTAAGAAAATCTGGGTACTTGCTATAAATAAAAACATGTAGTTGTTGAACAGTGAGAGGAAAGAACTGTTTGTTTAGCCGTTTGCTACTGGTTTGAGGTTTTGCTGTGGCACTGAACTTTTAGGAATAACTTGTGCTCCTAAGGCACAAAAGAGCACTTTCTATAGCTTTTTTGAATGATGATTCGTCCTCAGTCTCAATACAATCAGTTAAAGATTTGAATTTTATATATACATAAATGTTTTTTTTGTATATACAGCTCACATCTCTTCATAGTATACAGTAACTAAAAGTTTTTTCTTACTTTCTTCTTTGGATGCTGACTGCTATAGAAACAATTGATTTCTGCAGGGAAAGTTCCAGAATGTGATTAACAGCGGCACTCCCACCTGCAAATCTGCACTTTGCTGAGGGGGGAAATTTGTTTTAACCCTCTTATTTTGTTTAACTTGATCTTCTTCAGCATATAAAGATCTCTTCGTGATGCATCCTCACAGATGATTATCTCTCAGCATTCATACTCACATGTGCAGTTAATTTGAGTGATATGTTATCATCAATGCATCTCAAGAAAGTGGGCCTCCGTACCCTCGGTTGTTCCTGTACAGGAGACTTAACTCAGTATTACACACGAGAACTCGGGTCCTGCAGGTCTCGCTTGCTTTTAGATGAAAGAGGCCGCGTCTGCAGCCTTTCATAGTGTACCAGAGCAGCAGCTGAGAGACATTCTTCAGTTTCCCCTCCATCCCAAGTAGACACCAAAGTGTCAGATTGTAGGAATGCCGCTGCAGCTAATTATGGGATGAGAACCGTCCAACTTGGCAAAGAAGAAATCAGATGGCAAATACAGAGGTCAGCTTGCCCTCCAGAAACTGGCAGGAGTGCCACCGTCAGTCCTTTGATTAGGAACAGCTACGCCATCCTCCTTACTTGGGTAGGCACCACTTGCTTCAGAAATACTGACCCCTTGGCAATCCATCGTCTTTTTTGGAGGGGAAAAAACACGGAATAAGGAAAAAAAAAACAGGAAAAGGAGTCTGTCTGGAACATCTATCACTGACAGAGGAAGGAACTTTCCCAGCCTGGCAATTAATTGAATAACTAGAATTAACATAATGTAGAGTTTGATTGGGTTTGCTCTCCAGATAACATGGTTTTTTTTTAATTGAGTAATCAAGGGTTTTTGAGAGCCTTTCCTTTTCTTCTGCCTTGATGTGACGTTCCAGCTGCCGTGCTGTGAATTTCTGCCTGGCGTTTTAGTAGCCTTGTCATCGGGCTGTGTACCTTTGCTAGTTAGAGACAGCACAGCCTAAATACCCCCTACCGTGCGTGTGATGGCTGAAGGGACTGAGTCCAGCAGGAAGATAGATGAAAGTTTAATTGAATCACATGTAGGAAAGCTGTTCTTGCCCCGAGCACTTGAGTCTATGGAAGCCAGATAAAAGAATGAAGACTGTCTGAGTTATGTGGGAACAGGACTATTGTTGGGATTACCTGACAGAGACCCTGCAAGGAAACCTCAACATTATTCAAGTTGCCGTTCATTAGCGGGTCTTCTCTGTTAGCTGCGCAAGAGTGTGAAACAACACCCAAAGACTATACCTTCTGTGAGCCCCTCAAAGAATCCTGAATGTACAGCTCCCCAGCCTAAGAATGTAAGACAGAAAATACGAGTCTGTGTTTTTGTTGGTTCAGTGTTTATTTTTCTACACTTACGTAAACAGATATACAGCTAATGTCTGTCTCCTAGCCTATAATTTCTAATATGCAATCATCATCTTCTTTTCAGCAGCTGTGAGTACATTTCGGCTTCTCTCGCACGTTTGATGTTAGACTTTGTGGCAACCAGCCTCATAGCTCTGTGGTCCTTAGAGCATAGAATTATGGGTACCACTGTGGTCTTGTATGGTGCTGTGCACTATTCTATGGTGCTTTGTGTTTCTCGATCTCTGTGTATATGTTTGGTGTAAGTGAATAGATGTCAGAAGACCTGATTATTTCAAATCCATGCAGAGCACTGGAATAGTAAAAGAGGGATTAAAGTAGCAGGGTGCACCAGTTTTCTTTATGTAAGTCAGTAGTTTACTGCACATTAGCAAAAATGGGTTTAGTGTGACAATTTTGCTAAAATCAATTGCTGATAGCCCACATACTGTATGTTGTGTGATTGGCCTGACAAAGGTAGAGAATCATACTGTACTTATGTTTCTACAGTTATATTGCCAGCTTTGGATTCATCTTCTGTTAAAAAAGCCATACCTTCTTGGTGGTTCATAAAAACGAAGTGTGATTTCTGCCTGTCATCAGGTGGAAGAAATAAGTATTTTATGAAAGATGGTACATGCCTCTGTGCCTACAAACCATTTTTTTATTCCCCATGGGCTCTTTTTGAGGCACTAGAGCTCAAACATCTTTGTACTCTGTAGACTTTTCTACTCCTGTAATCAAAATATTCTCAAATGCCAAGGTGAGACATGCAAGAGTTATTGCACTGAAAATGCATGGAAATGTGGTTTTCTTGGCAGTGGGTACCTGAAGATCTTCATTTACAGCACAACACTTCATTTCTCTGGGCAGCCTCTGTCAGTTTTTATTTAAGTGAATGGTTTAGCAACGCTTCCAGTATTATTTTTGTGTAATCGTGAACTGCCTGCTCACTTTATATGGACCACTGAGCTTGATTTTGTTGTATTTAGGTAAAAACAGATTCATCCTGTAGTGGTTTTGCTTTGCACGACACAAAATTCAATGTATCAAAAGAATGGTTTCTTGATCTGTCACTGGGGCATACAGTAGATTGTTGCAAGCACCAGATTTAATCTATTGTCTATAAACCAAGGTACTGTACCTGTAATTCAAACAAGCTTAGGAGTTCAGTTAAGTGGAGGTGATAATTTTGTAACTGTTAAACCTCCTTCACAACAAGTAAGAAATCAAATTGGTGGAGACCTGTCCCTGGTGTTACAAAACCTGCTCCATTGGAGCCATTTCATATTTTAACATCTGGAAAAATACGAGTTTAACAGTTTAAGTACAAGGTGTTTTTTCAGCGTACTCCTTACCAATTGTTTAATTTGTTTTAGATATTCCATAGTTATTTGTGATACATATCCATAGTTATTTTTCCTCAAGCACACAAACTTTGTCAAATCTACCCCACAACCGCCCACCCAAGCAACCATTCACGCTATTATTTTTGCCTGTGGCAAATTATAAAATTACATATAACTCAAATAAGCATAATATTTTCACTTTAAAGTATAAAAATAATGTGTTTTTAATCATACATACTGTAGTAATAATACTAATGTAAATCAATCTTGTTACTGATAAAAAAAGGTTACTGGACAGGTAACCCGCATATTTGAGTAATATCTTCTTGATTTAATCATGAAAACCTCGCTAAAATATTTTTTCATCTTCACCTTAACTCCTTCTCCAGACCCAAGACAACGTATTCCGAATTGCCCCTCCCTCACTTGCCTCCCATGCTTGACCTTATTGTAGTAGTTTATTGTGATTTACCCAGCTTACTTGAACTGCACTCATTTTGATATGGATTTTTTTATTGTGTATTTACTCATTACATGGCAAGGTCTCCCTGTAGATTAAACATTTTATCTACAGGGGGACATAACTTGTACCAACTCAATTTTTTTTAAACTCAGGATAAAAAACCAAACTGATGTATCAGTTTAGCAAGAAAAACAGCTCTTGTATCTGAAGTCCCACAGTCTATACTGTATTCAGTGAGAGTTTTTGTAATTCTTTCTTTTGTTTACTAATGACGTCGAAATGGCTACACAGACCCAGCCTGGAATAAGTTTAATTGTTGGCCTCTAGGCTCTTTAGGAGCAGTGCATTTCTCATACTATCTAAACCAATACTTTAAAATAAAAAGGTTATTGTGTGCAAAAGGAGGGGAAATGCTGTAATTGGATCTAAATACTTTAATTTGTTTAATCTGATTGTTCAGATCTCTCAGCAGTGTAATTAGAAACCTAATGGACAATGCCTTGCAGATCCATCATTGCTAATGATAATTGCCCCTGTACAAAAACGCATGTTCAGCTCAAATCCAATTGAATCTAAAAATAAAATAATTATTCTGGAGAATTTCTGTCACCTTAGACCACTTCAAAGTTGCACACATAAATGATAGTAGTATCTGGCAGGGGAATATTTTAAGGTCAGGTATTAATGTTACTCTTCATTTTGTTCTTTCTTCTTAACTGACTTCTTTAGATTGAGGAACAAGTAAAGGTTAATTCTGCACTGAAAAGCTGAAAGAAGAAACATAACGTTTCAGCTGTTAAGCCTTTTGCGATGTTAACTTTTACTCTTTCGTTTTGTTAATTTTTTTGAATTAAAAATTTTTTTTGAATTAAATCACGATGAGTGTTCTTCACAGCAAAGGTTTCGGCTTCTCAAAATCGTAATGCTTTGGCACATTTATATTTAATTGTCAGTAAACATGCCATGCACTCATGTGAAAAGCTGTAACTGGGGGAGACCTCAATAATATTCAGTCCAAGCCTGGTTTTCAACCAGGCTCAGCCTGGAGTATTTAGAGCAGCAGACTGGAATCAGAATTGTTTTCATTTCAAGCCACTTAATGCAGTAACAGTTACAGCCTCTTCCTTCCTTTTCTGTCAGAAAGTTGACAAGAGGTCATTACCAACCTTAACGGTTTCTGGTCTGAAAGTTATTATTTTTGGATGGGTTAATTAACATCAGATGTCTATTGAAACTCTGCATGTTATCATGCAATTTTACCCCTTAAGGTCAAAAACAATGAATGGACACAAGCATGCTTCAGACATTTGTAAATGTTAACAGTGTTGTTGTTCGTGTGTAACAAGTGACAGCTTGTTAATGGCCTCAATGATAATATGTTGAAGCTTGGAGCTCATGACAGCTGCAAGGACATTTTGTTCCCCAGAGTTATCGGGTTATAACATCTTGTGCAGAAGAACAGGTGTGGTTATGTGTTTTCCACTTTGATATCTCTTTGCCTCAGAAGGTCTGAAATGCAGGGAGTGACACTTCTACGAAGAAAGTTTTTAGGAATAATGTCCCTGATCTGGAAAAAAGTACCTCACATTAAACTTATTTATATAGAATGTGGTCAAATATACACACCTTTTGGAAACATAATAACTATCCATGTCATTTCAAGGCATAATTGACGACTGTATGTCTTGGTGTGGTTTTCAGAAGGATGTAGCAGCTTGTACAGTATTTGCGTTCTAAATTAATTTTTTGGGGGGGAGGAGCAACGGAGGGTTTAAAAAGATCATTTTAGGATTAACTTTGTTCTTGCTAGTGCCATTGTTGTACCAGTGTTTTCCTTACGAAAGGTAGGTAGCCAACCATGAAAATGAAAGGAACAAGTAATAGGTTTATTCCATGCTGAAAAGAGAAGAGAGAAAACATCACGTTACTGTTCCAATGTTACAAACAAACTCTTTTCAGCACGGAATAAACCTATGACTTGTTCCTTTGAAGACTACGCATGCTGACGCAGCAGCCCACCTGAACCACATGAAAATGAAAGCAAAGCCATTCTTAATATTCATCTTTAAGTATTGTTTGCTGGCCAAAAAAAAACATTTTGGAAAACAACAAGACATAGGTACTTTGAAATAAATGTTTTAGGAAAACAGGAAATACATTTTAAAATGTTTTTTGTTGCTATTTTGTTTAATTACAAGTAACAGTGTCCAAAATGGTTCTGAGCATGAGCTGGTCTGAAATTCAGATTAGGCAGGACTAGATTTCATGTATCGCATGCCCCTATTTTCTTACAAAAATAATTTATAGCCACTAAAAGAGTAAAGCCAAGGTTAGAAAGAAGACCTTTTTAACTTCCCTTATGGATAGTCTGGGCATTTTCCAATTTCCATTTCACTTATGGAAGTGGTTTCTGTCTCAGCTGTTAGACACAGTGGTCTGTTCAAATTGAAAAGCTTGAGAGATTAACGTTTGTGCCAGCTAGGGCATGGTGTGTATTGTTTAAAAAGTTGCGCTATCTGTTGTATAATCTAAATTTAACCCAGAAGGTCAGGTAAAAAGAAATGAGATCAGGCAAAAGCACATAAAGCCTTGTTCTGCCTGCAAAACATTACAACGGTGATAAATAGGGCTTTGCTAGTAAGAACGTGGTTCTGCAGGAATCCCCAGGGTTTCCTGAAACGCTGGAAGAGAATCAAAACTTGCAGTGAATTTGTTAACGGTTTGGACTTTATTAAATACTCTGGGTAGGATTAACCCGCAGGTGGTTACTGAGATGGATTAGTAATGAATTTATTCAGTGAGTAAGACCAGAGCGGTTGGCAACCTCAGTGATTTCAAGGCAGAATAAGGAGGTGAACAAGCTGTAAATGATCACATAATACTTTCCAGATGACTAGCGCATATGTGTCTCCCTGTAGAGAGCCCGTGAATCTCTTTTAACAACCCGTACCAGAGCAGGTACAAACGAGGTGATGTTTTAGGTGGTGCAAATGTGCCCAGGAGTTATCAAAGAAAATTCTGAAAAGGCATCAGGCTTTCCTGCACTTGCTTCCCACACTGTACTTTCCTCTTGGCACTTTTCCGAGTCCATATCAGCTAAGGCCCACAAAAAAAAAAAAACTGTTCGAAAAACAAAGGTTTGATGTTTAGGAACGTATATGTATTGACTGTATATGTTTGGAAAAAGATCTCTGGTGTTATCCGTTATCCAGGATAGTCCAGTGCAAAAAAGGCAAGGGATTTACAATAATCTCCTTTGTTGTTATAACGGTATTGTCTACTCACTCCCATTTTAGTGTACAGACACCCCTGGGATGGTGCTGACAAAAATAACAAGATCCGCTGTAGCTAAGCACCAAAACCTGAAGATTTAAACTTTGAGTCTTTTCCTTATTCTGCCTGATTACAGAAAAACTCCAGCAAGCATCTGGAGAGCTGTAAGCTATATTTTAAAAGGCGTCTCGTATTCCAGTTTTCCACGTCCAATTTGTATTATTCGTTTTACTGCAAGCACTGGTAGAGATACAGCAGCCCAAGGCCCCCCCAGAAAGAGAACGAACAACTCCAAAAATCCATCCAGAAGGCACAGACAGGTTTGTCAAGGCAAAATAATCTTTTCAAACGGTAATGGAAATTGAAACATTGTGAACTGCAAACTCTCTTGTGTGGATTGACCGTGTTCCACCTGTGTAGGAACCGACTGGTCCCCTTGCTAAAGTGCTGACAGAGCAGCTCTTGTAGAAACAGCTCTTATTTGTAGGCCGTGGGGGGACTGTTGCCACAGCTGCTTCTGTAAGGAAAAGGGCTGGACCCATAACAAACCCAACATTTAAAACAAATATGATGAGCTCATTATCAGCGCGCTCGGGCAGGAGTGAGCGAGCCACTGCACCGTGGTTATGGGCCGCCACGCAAAACAATTTCCTAATTGAAACGGCTACAAGACAGCAAGGGGCCGGTGCAAGCTCCGCTGCCTTTGAATCGAAGATGAGATGTACAGCATAAAATATAGCAAGTGAAAGGTCCATACGTTTCCCGGGCCACACAAGTCCATCAATGTCAGCTAAATGATCCTGTGGAAACATAAAGTGACACAAGGCCTTAAGTGATGAGGTGATATCACTTCCAATAAAAGTAGCCTAGCTGGGTGAAGTCATCCTTGCATTATGGATTCTCAGGGGAGATGCTTCACCAAGTAAGAAACAAGAGCTCTGCCCTCCCTGAAGCTCCTTGATTTTGTATATTTATTCCCTAGCGTTGTTTTCTGCGGCTTCATTAACATTTTCGGTTATTTGCCTTGAGTAGTTTGGAGACAGGGAGGATGGTGAGTCAGATTTGAACTGGCTTAGTCGGGCGGCACTGCTGGTCTCCTGTGAGACTGTCTTTTTTCCTCTTGTTGTGTGAATTGATTTTATTTAAACACGAAGGCATTTTTGAATGGATTTCAAAATGTAATCTCACTCAAGGCAGATGGGAACTCTTTTCTCAGTAATTTAGGCAATATGGGCCTGATTTCTCACATCCAGAAAGTCATGCAATTTAAAATGTATGTATACCTCTGGATGCACTCTTCTTTTTTCTTTTTTTCAACAATAATGTAATTCCAGAAATTCGAGACACACAGGTTCGTAAACTATGCTGAAATGCAATAGATTGATGTCTCATCGTATCTTTTTTAATTTTCCTTCTTTAAGTGGGTGACACCCTAAAACTGAAACAGCTGAATGTACAAATGTAAAATTATTTCCAGAAAATTGTATGGAAACAAAAGTAAAACAATTTAGATGTTAATCTGATAGGGTACGTTTCCCGTTACCTTATGAGGAGTGCCAACTATATTTTAATGCAGTCTTCAAATATTTGCCTATACAATTGTGATTTGCATTGAATATACAGTCTTGATGAAGACTGTAGACTCAAAAGCTAATGCAAATGACATTTCCGAGCCTCTTTCTCCACACTCCCCTCGAAATGCCTCTCTGTCTGTTCTGGTCTTTGCGCTGAGGCCACCTGTCTATGTGCTCTCAGGTACGACTATGTGGAGGTGCGGGATGGAGGCGATGAGAACGCCCAGCTGGTGGGGAAGCACTGTGGAAAGATCGCTCCCTCTCCAGTGGTGTCCACGGGGAACCAGCTCTACATCAAGTTTGTCTCCGATTACGAAACACATGGAGCTGGATTCTCCATCCGCTATGAAGTCTTCAAGACAGGTCAGCATTTAAACCTCTTTGAAAGCCATTTCCCCTGTGTAGAACGCCTGCAGAGGGAGCACTAAAATGGACATTTATGAGGAAAGTACAGTACAATGACACCGACAGGCTGTAGACATCACAGAAAACACATTCAGGTACTGTATGTGTCCTGATGCCCTTGGTAACCATGTAATCTTGTGTATCTCAAGACATTTATGTTGCTGCTGAAATTCCACTGAAATTGAGTTTGCTAAATTAAATTACATTTCTACTGAAATTCTGCTGAAATTGTTTACATCTGTTTCTGCTGACGTCGTGATATGGGAGTTCAAACGGAAGGGTCACCCCAGGGCTTTTGTAGAAAACTTCACTTCCGAATGTCCAATCTCCTATGTCTTTAAAAAAACTGGAGTGAAGGCCTTCAACGAGAATATCGTCTTGCCCCAAAAGCTGAACGTTTTCGTCATGTCTAGACTTGTGGTGCTTTAAGAGGGATTGTGTACTCGTGATTTTTACAATCACATGCTATAGTTTAATGAATGCAGCCTCATTCATGATCAAAATTTCTTAAGCAGACGGCAGACAGGAAGACCCGCTGAGAAAGAGAGGCCACAAAACTACATTCTTTTAACCTTTTCGGTGAGGTACTAGAGTTAAGATCTTATCTTGCTGGCCTTTTCCTTTTTAGGTGCATCTGACACTGACGCAACAATAAAAAAGGCTTCCTGTTGTTTTGGGATTTTTCCCTTCCTGTTCTTATTTTAGTTGAACCACACCAGTAGCAGCCTAACAAGAAAGGTGGAAATTTCCATTAAGTGGTGACCTAGGCAGGTGCATTGTAATCCAGCTAATTTATAAATTCTTCTCAAGGTGACCCAGTACCAGACTAAATGAGATGCCAGAGTTCATCCAATCTGGAGTGGTGTGCTGATGTTGGGGGTGGGGAACGGGCAATAATGCAGAAAGTCAGAGGGAGTCACTCCCATGATCCATAGCTGTCTGGAATAAAGCATTTATTGTTAACGTCCTTATACTGCATGTTCAATTCTGTATAAAATAGAGCAATAGAGCACGGCAAGTGTCCATTAAAACCATTTAGGACATGAGTGACCACAAAAGAGATCGAGAATTTAAGGAGTGGACCAGAGAAAATCTTAATGTACTGTATACAAGAAATGCAGGAAAACTAATCCAGTGATATTACCCAGTAATGTAACAATTTTCCCAGGACCCAGTACTGGATAAAGTAGGTCAATGGCTGAAAAATATTTTTTTAGAAATCACAAACATGCATCATTTTTCAAAACAGTGTTAAACATTTTTGCTGATCAGTCCTTTGATAATTATGTCTTGATAGGGCAAATCTGTGGTAATTATCACAATTCTGAGGTGCACAATGCACTTTTATATTTTGACTCTGTACATCTCATCGACTCGTTTTTCAGACTAATGCTAAATGTCTGGAGCTGCAGAAAGTTTGATCTTTCGTATTACCAACAGAGTCATAGAAATGAGCCTTCCAGCTCATGTTCTTGTGTTCCTGGAGGCACTGGTGCAGATGTAGAGTTTTGGATTAGAGCTGGTTAAGGTCTGGGATCCCGAGATGTGATGCGGTACTTCTATTAGGTAGGAAATACTGATAAAAGGTCAGAAAAGGCCACGGAAGGGGGAGGTATGTAAAAAAGAGAGAGAAGCTGTGGAATTTCGCAGTGGGACAGAGCACCAGACTGAGAGCGAAGTTTAAAGGTTTTGCATTCCTAGATTCCTTTTCAAAGGACATTGCTGTTTTTCATTTCAGGCATCTTAATTACCTTGGTAATTTATTTTATGGGTGGCAAATTGCTAACCTTGCTTCAGTGACCCAAGAGTTGCTGAGAGCATGAATCGAATATATGAGCTTCAAGATTAGGGGTTAATTGTATGCTCAGCTCCTGTATATATGTGTCAGAGGACAGACACCTTGTGTTGTGCCCTCCTACACTGCTGTAGTCCGACTGTAAAATCTTTTTGAAGTACTAAATATGTAAGTAGCCATTTTAGCTTGTGTATGAGAGCAAGATTTGTTTTTTTTTATCTGCTTGGCGACACCCTCATCTAGGGTAGCAACACCCTTAACTAGGTTAATGTGGAACTTTGCATGTTTCTTCAGTGAAAGTGGGACTTTTCAATTTCATGTAATAAAAATTTGTTTGTGGCATATTCAATGGCAAAATAGGACATCCCCTCTTCTAGAAAGTCTATATTTATCCCATCTTTATGTCACACTTTATTTTATGTGCTCCTCCAAACTGAGGACACATGCTTTCCATTAAGGCCCTGACTTTTTCAGAACCACATCAAACTTAGGAGGGGTCCACTGAAGTGGGTCTAATTTTAGTCACAAGAAATGACAGCGCTGACTTTGTTAACCGAGTTGATTTTGAGGGGTGTACGCGAAGAGACAGGGCGCTTGCATCACCTGAGAAGAGAAGTCTTGTCATTTCTCCTTCCATTAATGTCATTTATCATGTCACTGCCATCTGAGCTCTTTACGACAGCACCTGTGTCAACAGCAGGGAGGGGAATGATCACTAATCTTGGGTTTGTGTTCAAATTCACTTTCATATGCCATGTGCTTCAGTGACACGGGTCACATCTGGCAGAGTAACCCCATCACTCCCTAAGGAAACTCAAGACGCAAACTCTCTCTTTAGGGGCAGTGCCCTCGATCATTCTTTACATTGTCTTTCTTAGAAAAGAAAAAAAGATAGGACCAATTGAGGGGGTTAAAATGTTTAAAGTAATGGCAGAATCTACATGTGGGAATCAAGGGGCCTACAACTGCTCCATCAAGCTAATCTCTGCGGGTTTTCCCTGCAGTGTAACACACACCACGCTTCAATTTAACCAACTCCTCTCTCTCTCTAGAGGAGTATTCATCCTTTACACAGGATTTACTCGATTATTTGTACAAATCCAAATGATTAACTCTTCAGTTTATGTGAACAGTTTTTTTTTCTTAGCTTCACCACAAGGCCTTGTCTAATTATCAACCTACAAGCCCTTGAAAAATAAACATCTTTAGCTGACATGCTAAACTAGAAATAACACTTAAGGCAGTTTGAGCTCTTGTGCCATCATGTCATCTGAGAAATCCAGAAAACAGTAATCCAGTCTTTTCATTTTCAAGTTTCATTTTTAAGACTTCTTTTTTTCTCTAACATAAAAAATGTAAAACAATATATAGTATCTAAACTATCACTGCTAACTTCACCATCTTTTTAGAATTCCAATCCCACTGCATATTTTACTGAGTACTTTTGACACTTCAAAGCACAACATTTCTTGTCTTGATTGGAAAGAGAAAACAAACTCCCCTTTTCAATTCAAAAAATAATTTTTCAAGTAAAGAATTTTCAAATAAAAAAAATGATTTAAGGTTGTTTTTTTTTTCAGGGGCGACTCAAGGCTTCCAAAAAATTGTGATTTGTAAGATGTATGAAAATAAGTTGTCACTTTTTAAAAACCTGTACCATTTTAAAATAACTTAAAAGGTTGTAATACAAAACTGTTTAGGTGAATTATAACAATATACAGTACATTGTTTCTTAATCAAGCACATTTACAGCTGTACATAACTTGCTTGTAAGACTGTACAGTACATACATTTGTAAAGCAGGCAAAGAGACAACTGGCTCTTACAACTTCTTTTTAGTACCACACTAAACCCATAGCAGCACTGAAACTGCACTTTCTTATCTCTTTTTTCAACACCCACTCAGCTGTCTGAACCCTGTACTGTAGCTGCTGCACTCAATTTTCAAGATATCAAAGCAAACCAACATGAGGAGGCATTTTAAAGCTGAAACCACAAGAGCTTTAGGAGAGTGTAAGGAAACAGGACTTGCTTGATTGAACAGCAAAGAACAGAATTTATTGTCTCGCAACTAATTGCACAGCTTTATTTACAGACTCCCCACATCTGACTTCTTGTTGCCTGGACTTTTTTTGTTCCCCTTGAAAAACTATCACTGTTGCTTTGTTTTCTAGTCATTTTCAGTTTTTGGTTTTTGGGAAGAATCAGAGTAAAGGAAGGACAAGAGTGGTGCTCTTTTTTTCTCCACGCCAGTAATATGTGGCAAGAAAAATAAAACAAAGAGGCCATAATACCTATGGAAGCATGTAATGTGATTAATGATGTTGGTTAACGTATTGTTTTGGTGTAACTGTCATGTTTTAACTGGTAATCTCAGTACATGCATTAAACACTGAGGACTTAACTTTTCACCAGAAGCATTTTTTAACCATAATAGATGTTCATAATATATGGGTATGATGTGGGTATAATGACCTTACCCAGCATGATAAATAAATAATAATTATAGTAGATTTGCTGTCTGTAATCATTTTGTTTGGCCAATAGAAATTTACAGACCTCAAAAAAGTGTGAAAGCTCCCTAAATAAAATGCCTCAAGGACATTGCGATTGTCAAAACAAGAAAATCTAGATTGTAAGAAGGTGCTGCAGGTTTATGCATTAGGCTAATGCTACTAGGCATTACTTTGTCATCAGTCAGTCTTCCTCTGCTTCTGTTTTGACTTGATAGTCACAGTATAAACATGTGCCACATTTCTATCCCTCCTCAGAACTGAAGCTGCAATTAGCTCAAAGCCGTTTTAATTTGTTAGGCAGAGGCATAATGAGAGGGAGAGCATGTGGAAATCCAAAGGAGTGGAAGGTAACGCTCATTTTTACTGTGGCGCGTTCTGTGCGGTTGCCAGCAACTATTGAGGGCTGTTTACGTTCAGACTCCCTCAATGTCCTGTAGCTGGCTGATGCAGCACAGCTCTTCCACAAACATGAGAATCAATAAGAAGGAACAGGAGCCGAGGAGGAGGGAGTAGGGGGAAGCTTGAGAGCTATCGGTCAGGGTGTCCCACAAAGTGCACTGCAGCTTCCTTGGGTGAGGTTTTGAGATACCAATGCTTTGCCGCTATAGAACAAGGGAAAGTTAAAAAAAAAACAACAACAATGTGGATAAGCACAGTTAAGGAACTGGCCAACTGCTCAGCCACTGACTTCCCATACAGGATTGTATACAACAAGCTTCTGTGTAAAATACTGGCTACAGAGACGAACGGCAGTCTGCGTAATGATCACTGAGCAGCCAGCACCATCAACAGTGATATGAGGAAGGAAATAAACAAACCCCATGTGTTTTGTTTTCCAGGGCCAGAGTGCTCCAGAAACTTCACCACAACAAGCGGGGTTATCAGATCCCCAGGGTTCCCCGAGAAGTACCCCAACAACCTGGAATGTACTTACATGATCTTTGCCCCCAAGATGGCAGAGATTGTACTCGAGTTTGAAAGCTTCGAGTTGGAACCTGACACCACCCCTCCTATCGGGGTGTTCTGTCGCTACGATCGGCTTGAAATCTGGGACGGATTTCCTGGAGGTACGTAACTCAAGTCAGAGAGAGTGTGGGTTCGGTGTCCTTACTATTATTGCTGGTTACAGTAGTATTAAGAAGAGTAGTATTTGTGATATTATTACTATTTGCTATACTGTAGCAGTAGAGACAGTAGAATAGGGATTAGGAATCATAGTATCATCAGGAATAGTATTTCAGTATTTAATAAGTAAGTGACACATAACCCCCTTAACCAGAAGCAGGTGAGTTTGTGAGCAAAAGAGGTGTACCTCTGTCAAAAGCCCAATTTATCCCCCAATCAGGAACAGCAGTCCCAGAACCCGACTTCCTTTCCACAACTGTTATTTTTATTGTTGGCTTTTTAAAACAGAACCAATCAAAATATAAACAAGAGCTTAATATTTGCCTTTAAGGGATGATTACCTATCCCTGTGAGTAGCCCATCTTAAAAAAAAAAAGTTTAGCATAAATACTCACACATGATGAATCCTGCATTTAAAAAGAGTGTATCCAGACACTCAAAATGGGTCAATTATCACGGTTGGTTGCCAAGCCATTGTTAACACACATTCCAGACACAAGGCTTCACTCAGGGCACAGCCCTTAATGTGACATAAAACTGCAAAGCTAAAATGCTCTCATCATTAACCAGACCAGAGTCTCACATGTGGACAAGCTGTTCACTACAAAATGTTGTCTATTTGAAGCCATTGGAAATGTAATCATTGGTTTATTTCAAATGTGTTTTTCCATCATATAAGGAGATGCAACTTGAATACTTCTAAAGAAATCTGCAACGAGAAGCTAATAGTTTTAAAGCCACTGACATTTCCTCCTGGTCCTAGACATGTGTTTGTGCTTTCCTGTCATCCTGGACTTCACAACTTAATTTGAATCAACTGTTCACTTAATTTGTCTGTATTACTACTGTTTCCAGGTCTTTACTTATTAATTACCTTTAACACCTGTGCCACTCAAGGATCAGGAGTGAATATCACTGATTTAAGCAAACAGTTGGTTAAAGTACCTGAGGGTAAATTTGCTAAGCTTGATTCTTCAGCAAATGTTTTAAGTCTTCTGTTCTAGAATGCATTTCACGGAAATCTAAACAGAAGCTCGGGGGAGGCCAAACCCTAATCTCACCCAGTTCAGCCAGTTTACATAGAAATATCATGCTTCTTGCTGACTTGCTTGTGTGCCTTTTGTCCCCCCTGTTGGTTTGGCTGGACTACTGAAATGTTTTATTAATAGCACACTAAAAAACAAAACATAGGAGTTCAGATCCTAACAGAAGAAAAGGTGAGAAAGAAGTGAGCTCATTAGAATGACTGGGGGAGCCTTGAATATTAAGAAGGAGGTCAGTGTCACTGCTGTGTTGCAATAAACAATTTACATGGGCCTCTTCTCTTTGGTAACCATTCTTATGTTCTAATAAACTGTTGGCTCCAGATGAAAAGGTCTGTGATGTGTTTCCCATTTTTCCATTCATAAAAAACAATGACTGTGGGTATGAACATTTACATTCATTATAAGCATAAAGCCATACACTGGACTGTAAATCATTTTGTGTGGTTCAAAGCCCTTCCTCATTAATATGATTTTATCACTTTTAGAAACACGCAGTGATTTAGTTCCCAGGAGAATTAAAGGAAATGAATATTGGCAGGCACCTAATTAAATCCCAGAATGGCTGCCTTATCTGGAATCGATGAAGTTTCCTTCTCTGAGTCTCTGACTTTCTTGGCTTTCGATGTGAAGTCGTCAAACAACAACGTCCCAGCCACAGCAGCGAAGGGCCTGCCACACCAGTCGCAGTCTCAGTCTGAGGCCCAAGTGTTTTCTTTAAGGAGATGGCCGGTGGTGACTGGAAAAGTTGTTTGTCTTCACAGATGTTCAGCTGACCTCAGCACGCAGACAATAATGGAATATTTTCTCCCGGTTTTTCTCCCTGCCAAAATAGCAGATCCTGTTTCCCGTTGCCAAGTGCATGTTTGACATTCCTTCCCAACAGAAGCTACTAATGTGCCACAACGGTTTTGAAGTGGTTGGGTTTTTTTTTTACTTTGTTTTCTACTCCTCCCACACCTATGTGAAGAGATCGATGTCAATGGACTCCCAAAATATTTAATTGCAATTCTTGTAAAAGTCTGCTGTGTCTCACTTAAAAAGAGTGATGCTGACTGTGAAGCTCTGTTGCCTCATGTCTGCCTGCCTGATGGACTGTGACTCAGTGGTAATGATTGTAAAGACCCAGCAAGTTTCTCAGTGACTCATGTGTTTGTTAAACACAGTAAATAATCTTTTCTTTGCACAGGTGCTAAATCCAGTCCATAAAGACTGGATGAAAGACTGAATGATATCCACCCTAAGATCACTACACTAAAATATAATATTATCAGATGGAATTAAATCGCTGGCCTAAATATCCGCTTTCTTTAAGTTGTACATTGAGATTCGTATTTATCTTTATAGCATCATAATATAGCAGATGAATTATTTCATTAATAAATGAAATTCGTAACTCTGACTTAACTCCAAGCATAAGCAAAATGCTTAATGTTTTATTGCTGTTTAAAAAGCAAAAACAAATACACCTTCATAGCAAGCAGTAATAAGGATGTTAACTGCACTTTTAGAAATAGAATTTGTGAATTTAATTTCAGCTTTGCATGATCCTAGTCTTTATTACTGTTCCTTTGTATTGTAAAGAAACACAGACATTTAATATCTAAATGCATGAAGGGAGGTTATTTTCATTAAAATATTCCTAGACGGTAATATTTAATTTATAAATTAGTTTCCCTTTCCTCAGAAAAGAACTGAGAAAAAAATCAGATAAATTCCACAGGGTTATCACATTTTCTTACCTTATTTTTTGCAAAGCTTTCAGTTTACAACTTTTATTTGTGAACTGGGACACAAGAACTTTTGCTGAAACTGACTTCTGAGGAACTCCAGCCCCCTTTGTAATGGTTTTATTGGCTACTAAAAATATATTTTTTTTATTTTAATATAATATGTGCCCTAAATGAGGTAGCAAGACAAAATAACAATACAAGTTGTGTCTTACATGCTTCCACCACACAAATATATAGTAACAGTGAAGGGAATGTTGAGAAATGTACTAGAACATTGATGTGTAAAGAAATTGTTAAAGCTGCATATTACCACTGGTGCCACTCAGATCAATATTGCATTAGCACAGAAGGCTGAAGCTTACATGTGACTTGAGAAATTCAATTCCCTTTGTAGCCGATTGTACAGAGCTCCTTTCTACTGAACAGACATTGCTGGTAGAGAGAGGAACACTTTAAAGTTAAAAGAGAAACAGAATGCAAAGTTCACAAAAGGCTCTTGAAAATTTCATGTGGATTCTGAGTCATGCAGATACTTTTAGAGCTGGCTTTTCACATTAAAGCTTGTAGTGTATTTGTCTCAGAATGTTGCTGTTTTTATTTTCTTGTTCATGTTTTTCGATAAGAAAGTGTAGTCTGACTAAGATAACTCTTAAGTCAAACTGGGAGGCTCCTTTCATCATGCACTGCCCATGCAAATTACTTCTTTTAATTAGTTCAGATAAGAGGAGGTGGGGACAGTCACTCTTGAGAGATCACAGGAATTTAAAAACAGTGCCCAGCAGAGAGAGTGAAAAATTTATGACTCCTTTCCTTGACTAAAGCCTAGAGAGAGGTTAAAACTCTATCACTCCAAATTCCAGACATTTAAATATGTCTAATAGGACATGCCATGATTTAGTCACTGTTTATAAATTAGATCAAAGGAAAACTTGGAGTTTATGGTTGAAAAGCAAAGCGGACAACTCAGCTGGTTCTTTGTCTTTAAACACTACCCTGAAACGTGTTTATTAATTACTTCACTACTGTGCTTATGTAAACAGAAAGATTGGAAATTAACAATCTTTACTCCCAAGATCTCCATTTTGTTTAGCTGCATCTCTTAAAGCTCCCCCTGAAACTAAAATCACACAGTCACAATAACGTTGTTTCCTACAAACTTTGCATTGGTCGATTGCAACTAAAAGCTTATAATGGCATCTTGCGTAGACTATGATTATTGCTGTGACAGCGAAAAATGTACAAATGGAAATGGACTATTTAAATGGTTGAAAAATAGAGTCAGGGGATTTGAGTGCTGTATAAGGAATTTTCCAGGGTTACTGAAAGTCTTTCCAAGTTGATTTTTGTCCCATCTCTTTGTCTTCAGTGGGTCCATACATAGGACGATACTGTGGACAGAATACACCAGGACGCATCCAGACTTACACTGGTATTCTTTCCATAACCCTCAACACGGACAACGCCATAGCCAAAGAGGGCTTCTCTGCCAACTTCACTGTCATCGAGAAAACAGTACCGGAAGGTGAGTCTTTTCATATGCTTCTACACAACTTCTGTACACCTACAATTGAGTGACTTTGCTGATAATGCTGATATGAACCTTTATGAAACAAAGCCTACTATTGACATGTACAGACTGACTGGCCTTTTTAATTGATGGTAAAGCATGTATGAGATTAATCTGAGGTAAGGTTGTCATGAAACTTGAAATAAATGAATAATTCAATGAAAACATAAACTACATAAATACTACTATACATCTTGTGGTTTAAAAAATGTTAAGACCCGTACATCAGGCACATTTCACCAAAAGTTAAATAAACCTGCTCTTTACTTTGTCAGAACCAAAATAAGAGGACATTTTTCAATATTGTTGTTTTATGACACGTGATTATTTTCCAAACTGGTATCTTAACTTCCAGTGCTGTCGAAAAACCTTGACTAACAAAATGCTATATCTTTCCTGTGTCTTTTGGATTCTGTTGGGACCTGACCTTTCACCTCCATTTGAAAAAATAGCTAGCTAAACATAAGTAAACCATTCTTAGCTTATAAACTGTCAACAGACAAATTCGTTTTGATTGGATGTTATCAGGAGCAAGGTCTAATTTTCCCAGGGTGGTTCAAAACACCAAGAGGGATTAATATGTATTTTCCCAATGCAGGAAGATGAATCACCAAAACAGACCACAGTGGCGATTTGAGTTCCCAGCAGCCCTGTAGTTCAAATTGCAACAGGCTGAAAACATGAAAATGTGCTTTCAGCTTCATTATGCAAATGCTAAGGACCCGGTATCTTACCTGCCTTTATCAACCCACCTGCATGGTTTTGATGCTCTTTGTGATTTGTTTTAGTTTGTCCATCTTGCAATGGGAAGAATGGAAGGTCAGTAAAGGATAGGAGTTGAAAAAGAAAGTCCATTTCATTCTCTCTTTGTTAGAAGAGTTACAGGTATATATTAGCTGCCCAAACAGAAATTGACAGAATCTGTAACATCTTAACCCATCGGTGTTGGGGAAATAAAGCCTGGTGAAAAAAAAACTAAAACAAGAACTTGAACAAAAGGCAACTGGATGGATCTTGTGTCATCCCTCCCTTTTCTTTTCTTGAATAGCTCAGCAGTCCTCCCATTGGAGTCATTAGGTCTGAGCTCAAAAGAAGCCTCTATGAAAAGAAAAGATATTAAATATAGTAGTCTACAGCTGCGATAACGTGAATGGATCGCAAATTTGAGGAGGAAAAGGATTTGAAATATGGGGGCATTAAGCCAAAAAACAAGGACTAACCTTTTAAGAATTCAAATGCTAACCTAGGGGTCTTCGAATTGCAGTCTTACGCAGCTGAGCTGTGAATCGATGAGCCATTATATAAACTTATTTGAGACTAGTAGCACCGTGCATGGCACTGTTTAAACTGTTTTGTCACGGTGGGGTTTTTTTTTAGGCTGCCTAGCAGGATTGAATGTGAATGGCTCACAGTTAACAGTCCTGAAAAAGTCTTAAAGAAAGCAGCCACACTTGTCTGACTTAAGGTTCAAGAAATGAAATGAGGGTGAGAATCGTTGCCAAGGTGAGGCCAGAGCACCCAATGATCGAGAGTAATCAAACAACAGCCTGTCAGCAAGAAAAGAAAAAGTAAAAAACAGAAATAATTGAAGGCATCGATAAGAGCAGTGACACTGAGGGAAACCGTACCATGAGTGATACAGCAAAATCAATACCAGTCTTCAGCAATGATAAACAGTTGGAGGACTACAGGAAACATAACCCATGTTGTTTTGCAACAGATTAAAATTAGGATACACAGTGTATAAGAAGCTTTTCTCTGTTAAAAGGTGGCTTGAAAATATATGACGAATTATTAAGAGACAAAGTAAGTTCCCCTGACCCCAAAACAAAGTTCCAATGCCATTTCTGCCCATCGAGACTGACTGCACTGAGGAAAAAAGTGTGCTTTCTAAACTTCGTTAAGAATTAAAAACGCCTTCATTAGACCAGACTGCTTCAGTGATCCGAGTTGATCAGCAAAAAAGATTGCCTTTTACAAAAATGCGTCCCATTACTTTCACTTCAAGACTTAAATGGGCTCACTAAACCAATGAGGTAATCTTTGACAAATATTAACAGATACATAGCAGATTAAATGAAATGCCAGATGAATTTATCAAAGATACGTAGAGATTCTTGTATTGATTTTAGTTGATTCAGGGGAGACTACTACCTTCCAGCCTGATCTTGTCAAATCACAATAGCTAAGCAAAGCTGGCCCTGCTCTGTACTGGGACTGAAGGCTTCCAAGGAAATAAAGTTCCTGTTGTAAGGGCCAATAGGTGGCATTGAATGAAGACATTATCCATTAACTTTCTGTAAATCAGGACAGCATCAACAGAAGGCAAATATTATTTCTCAGTGGTTAACTTTATTTTAAACTAACCAAGGTATTTATTTAGTTTGAACCACACTTGTGCTAAGGTCCTAACACTATCATAATTGGGGTGATTTATTAGACAAGTACAACAAGAGCATCTGTACAAATACCAATGCTCTTCCAAACTTTTAGTTCCGTATTAACCTGGTTTTTAGAACTTGTTTTGTTTCAGGTTAAAAGAGCTAAATCTCTTTTGTCCAGAGTTGTGTTTCCCAGTCTTGGTTGGTTCTTCTAGTTTTCATCCCAGGTGAACTTTGGCTCATCAAGCTCTTAACCTGAACTATTTGCTTAGGTTTTTAAAACTCTTTCCACTCTTAAATAGCAGAACAGGGTTGGAAATTAGCATGAAACCTGTTCCAGATGCTAAGTTTCAGTTGTTCTCTCACTTGGTCTGTTGTTTCAATAACTGTTGTTGAATGTAACCAATAGGCCCTTGCAACTCTAAGAATCCTTATTTGGCAGTCATTCTTACTCAGGTCTGCACATCATTAATTGATCAACAGTAAGAGTTATTCGGAAACCTATTAGCCATAATTATCAACCAAGTGGAAAACAGAAGTAATCAATTGGTTCAATTAAGGGTTTGATGAGCTTAATTAATGAAGAACGCAGTCAGAATGAAAGCCAGAAGATGCGGGGGTGTTTCAGGACCTGAACAGGGAAACACGACTGTAGAACAGAGTTCATTGAGAGAATTAGATTCAAGTATGTAAAATCCTAAGGGATAAAGTTAGGGTCAAATCACATGACTATTTCAGATTAGTTGTTAAAATTCAGCAACAAGGACATAGGATCAGAACTGAAAACAAAAAAAAGAAAATTAATTCAGGACAGAGAACTGGCAACAGTTGTTTTTCGCACAAAAACATTGTTGTGAGCTGAAAGAGGCTTGAGCAGCACGGTGGCGATGTGATTAGCATTGCTGCCTCTCGACGCTTGGGTCCTGGGTGCTATCTGCATGGAGTTTGTATGTTCTCCCTGTGTTTACTAAGGGTGTTTCAGTTTCGTCCCACAATCAAAAGCCATACTGGGAGGTTAAAGGCTTCTGGGAATATTGACCTGCTGTGACTGTGTTTGTGTCTGTGTGTCTGCCCTGCAGTGGACTGGCATCCTTGCTGTAAATCAAGTCAGGGTGCATCCTGCCTTGTGACCCTTGCTTGTTGGGGGAGACTGCCTCCCCTGCAACCCTGAATTAGAAGACACAGTTAGAAAATGGATGGATAGATGGATTAAACAGGCCTCCTCACCAGGCAAATGAAGCCCAAATGTTAGGCTTCCTCAAGAAAAAGGCTTGGCAAAACTTTAGAGTTTCTTAGCAACTACTGTACAACCAAGCGAGGAAGATACACAGAATAGCCTATTCTCACTTGCAACCTTTCTTATGTTCTTCTGAATTCGCAGACACTGCAGGTATCTGCTCTGAAACGCATGCCAGACTTTACAACGAAAATCTGAGGGGCCCGTGTATGCTCATGGCTTCAAGAAAGTGTCAAGCTTTAGTCAAACCTGGAGATTTATATTGACTCGTATGCGTGTTTTTTAAATTGCCCCAAAAAATCACCTTGAATTTACCAGGATAAGAACATTCTCACAGTCCTTTATTATACATCAGGGAAGAAATGTCACATGGACTGATATTCCATTGGCTTGACTTGTGTGAGGTAGCACAGATGGCTTCTGTGTTTGTGCTCCACCAACAAGATTTGTGGCAGTGAGCTGCTCTGCACCCATTGACTAGAGTGTGAACTCTGGTCATGGACTGAACCCGGAATGACCTCTCTTTAGAGTAACCCCACATTGTTGTTCCAGTGGATTTATTTTATTTCTAAACACTGTGAAGGAAAATTGTGATACAATATAATCTAACAGGATACAATATATGGTGACACACCAGTTTAGGATACCACTATAGACAGAAATCAAAATGATCCTTACACTTTGTTTTTTTTTTGGGAAGGGGAAACAGTTCCTGGTATAGTATCTCAGTGTCTTTATGGTATCCATAGGGTTAAACCAACAAAGCAGAATTTCTTCATATAATACACTCCCACTGTAAGTCTATTAAACATTTTTTTCTAAAGAAAGACCAGATCAGTTAGACCACACAGCAGCACAATATTTTCACAAGAAGTCTCAGGAGACTCAAATTGCAGATTGCTGTATACTTTGTTAGTGTGCTTCTTTAGCAGTATGTTATTGTATTTATTTTTGGTGGGTTGCATGTTTTTCTAACGATAGATTTCGACTGCATGGAGCCACTGGGGATGGAATCCGGGGAGATTACTTCAGACCAGATTGAATCCTCATCCCAGTACAACTCAAACTGGTCACCGGAGAGGTCTAGACTGAATTACAATGAAAATGCCTGGACTCCATCAGAAGACTCAAGCAAAGAGTGGATACAGGTAAGACTGTAAACGTACAAAGGATAATAGCTATAAAACAAAAGGTACAGAATATCATTGTTGAAGAATGACTTTTAAGATGCCCTTTCAATAACACACAAAGTTAGCAGCAGTTCTGCACTGATAGTTAATAGGCAATGGATGGTCAATGGCATAGATACCAGAGGTTGAAAGAAGCCATACTGTATGATTTCTTGAGGTTTGGTTTAGATGCCACAGTAACCTCTAAAATGCTTTTGTTAGTGGTTATGTTTGCTTTGCTTTTGTATGGTACCTGAAAAGCTTCTTGTCTGGTTCACTGAAGTCAAAAATGGACTCAAGGAGAGTGAGAAATCACTATGTCTCAGAAGACATACATTAAAAGACCTGTTGTTAAGTATTCTTAGTAGGCTGGTCACATGCAAAATAGGGAAAGAAAGAATAACAGATCCAGTTACACAATACTAATAAATCTTATTTAAAAAATGCCCTGCTGGGACAGGATTCATGCTTTAGTAATTGAAAGTCCCTAGGTGTAGTAAAGCCCAAATTCCCCATTTTGCTTCTGACTAGTCTAATAAAAACATATTTAACAACGGGGCTTTTAATCTTTCTTATTTTAAGTATCTTCTGAGAAAAAGTGATTTCCCAGTCTCTTTGAGTCCATTTTTCAACTCCTACATTGCTAAAGACATTGCGATTTTATTCCTTGGGGTGCAATAGTGGGGTCGATTCAAAGGCAAAAACTAAATATTTGCTCAAGGTAGCCATGAGTGGTGTTTCCTTATTACTATGAAAACATTTGCTTCAGTTCTTTCTTACCAACAAATTTAATCAATGGAATGGCCTCTGCACCCTTTGTTAACAGGAGGTCCAAGTTACCCCATTGTTTTATAAAGGAAACCTGAGGATTATGTAAAATAACAATGCATCATTGAGTCATTGAGAAAAAACACAAACACTTGAGTGATTTCCTGTGGGATTACTTTAAAGTCTGAAGCAAGCCTTGCATTCTGGTGATGACATGACTGAAATCTCATAGTTCAGTTGCCAATGCAGTTTTGAAACAAAAGAGTATTTGGCCACAACAAGGTTCTTGTGCCACGTCTTTGAATTGCACTTCTGAGCACACTACAGTCTTTGTGGGAAGAGGTCTTAGATGTTTGCCTGGGATGTGATTTGGAAGTAGGCTCTGTTTTTAGCTCTCTCTTCCTCATTTGTGAAAAACAGGGATTTTCTCACATGTAGAATTTCAGAGTGTCTTTCATGGACCTAAAGTGCACTATGGTAGGGGCTTGGAAGATAACGTCCAGTCCATGTCAATGGCTTTATCTGGGCTCTTAGTTTCAAAGATTTAGATTGTTTCAGGTATATTCCATATAGATCATGATCTATTAATTAGATTTTTTGGTGTAGGCTTAGGAGGAAGCCCAACTCCATCCTTACCTGCTTAATGGAAGGAGGCTTCCAAAGCTGATAAAGATGTGTAATATATTCTACTTGTGTTCTCTGAAATCCCTGTTCCAATCAGCCAAGACTTCAGTTCTCTTGTACATGACCTACTATTTCTTATTTTCTTTTATCTTTTCCCTTCTGTTTTAATTTTCTGTGTTTTATAGTTGTATAATGTGCCAGAAGATATTGATGTTATACTTTAATTTGGAGGGGAAGAAGCAAGCAGAGAAAAAAGTGCATTTTAAAAAATCCCCAAGCAGAAGGCATGTCACATGGGAAGCTTGAGGCAGAAAACAGAGTGAAGTGAAAATTTTAATTTTTGTGGTAAATGCTTTTGATAGCAAGGATCTGTGAAAAAGCCGCATAATAACTCACCTCTAGGGAATCTTGCATCACTGGGTGGTGCATTCAGTAGCTGCTATTTCATATTTTATTGAGCATTACGAATTTTCAAATATTTCCCAAACCTATTTTGCTATTTCAGTCATTTCTCAAGTTGAAAAGAACATCCCTCACGAATCGGCAAAACTCAGAATATAAAGGTTATTTTAACCTCTCGATGTGTTTTGTGTTTCCGTGCAGCAAAAAGGCTGTAGCAGCCAGAGTGTTCTAGGCACGGCTATCTCTTAAAACCAATTAGATGTCAAAGTTGAAAACCGCACATCTGTTTCCAGGGATACAAAAAAGAATCTGTGCGCCTGTGTTTAATTTATAATTTGAAGAAATCTGTTGTACCATGCCCCGTACTCCTAAAGGAGTTTCATTATAACAAGTGCTATTGAAAGAATGCAGTTGTTAATGCAGAGCTGATTGAGTACATTCGACTGGTGCTCCTGCAACTGCCACATGTGGTCAGAATTGCACAGTTCAGCTTCCGTCTTTATTCAAGATAGATATGAAGAATGAATTCTATAATTAATAATAGAATGCTAGACAGTATGCGAGACAGTTATATTATTGATGACTGTCGGTTGTATTCCCGGGCGGTTTCATATTTTATTCAATGCGTCTCCAGGATAGCATTTTTTTAATACATTTTAATGTTGTCTCATTTCATCGCAGCAAGAGGTCAGGAACGTACTCAAGATCACTTTTGTAATAATTAATCACAGGACGTGGTGTGCCACACAGCTGTCACTCAGCTGCATGAGAAAAAATACTTGATATACCAATATATCAAAGTGTGAGGCCTTTCATATGATGTGCTGGCCAAGCGAAATACATGTCAACTTCAAAACATTGAACCAACTTTGGATAACTACCATGTTATTAGAAGTTGTTCGACATGGTTTTAAGTAGCAGAACGCTTCATTTACATTGAAAAGGAATGAATTATTTAAGTGCATAACAGCAGTTTTAAAAAGAAAATGAAATAAGAAGGAAATAAAGCATGTATATACCGTCTATGACGTTCCAATTTTTGTAAGAGACTTTGGCAGTAATAAGACTTGCTCATGTCTGAAAGGACATAGAGTGTGCTGTTGCATAGTAATAACATCATGCCAGAGCATCAGAGTTAGGATAAAAGGATATCTTAAAACAAAGTTATTAACATAGACAGCAGATCCAATCATAGACAAGACATGAATTATGTATTTTGCCTTCAAAAGTAACTGTCAATACTTAAAAGCATTTGAAAATTCTAAAACCATATGGGCCACATAATATGTGGCACACATTTCTGTGCATGTCCTCTTGTAGTAATTACTTGGCATCATACTACAATGTTTTTACAAGCTTGCAAATATTTGTAACAGGACTTTTTGGCTAGCATTATACCACAGCATTACACCCCTTCCTTCTCATCCATGGTTAGGCAGTGTCAGTCAGCCTGGTCTGACAGGGGTTCTCGAAGCTTCCAGAACATTCTCAGATATGCGTGTGTCTTTTCCTCTGTGTCACCCATGGTGTCTCTTCCCAGTTATTTATTCGTCCTGCATCAGTATGGCCAACCTGTAGTCCTTTGTGGCCTTTCGTTGGCACTTTTTATGCTAAAAGTCATGTACCCCTGCCAAAATATAAAGGAAGATGAGCAACAGTGCTCCGGTACTCCGGTACATCAACGTCACCACTGTAGTCACCATCTTATTCGCTATGAAGACATCAATATGTTTATTCGTGTATGGTACTTTAGTCTCATCACTTCTTCCTTAAGATTACTGCACTCCATAACTGTAAAGGTATATCTCTTGTGCTCCATTTCATAATAGAAAGCTATACATTACTGTCTTTTCTGTCAGATTATTTTGTCATTTGGCGCATTTGTGCAGATTTGCACTTTTTTAGCACTTTTAAAGCGGTTTTTTCCTTATCCATAGGACAGAGGACGAGCATGTACATTAATGTTGATCCTCCTATATATATGAAGTTGTTCCTTAATTGTATTATATAAAAATGAATTCAGGTGAATGTCATGTTCTGCTCAAAACCGTAACGTTTTCTTGAAAATTGTGTGTGGTAGTTAGTGCATTTACTTTTCTTACTTAAACAACAAATGTATAAATCTGAAAAAGTTAAGCACAGACCCATAATAAGCTCATATCTGGATTTATTGTGGCATATATATGACTTTTAAGTCTGGAAACTGCTTTGGGTTGAGTGGCCAGATTTTCCCAGGCCTTCTGAATTCCCTTGCTGTCATAAGCAGACATATTTTCCTAAGACAATATGGTTAATTCCATACAAGGGAATCTAACTTATTTTGCTCAGACATTAATTATGAACTTCCCTATAGAAATGGTTCCTCTGAACCCTTGCTCTAAAAACTAGGGAAAAAACACAACTAATGTCAGGACCTAAAATAACGATTGCAGTGATATCCTGTTTTTGCAGGATGTACAAATGTGTTTTCAATTAGTTGTGGTCACTTGAATGCGGCCATGTCCGTTCTCCATTGTTACTGTCGATTAGAGCTGCTAAGCTGCTATTTTCGTCTCACAGTCCCACGCGCCAAGAGATGAGTAATTAAAATATGGCACTGCAATTAACATTGTATTAGCAAAGTCGTTAAACCCGCTTTGTCAGCTATTGTAAATCCTGCTCTTGATAAGCACTTCAGAATTAGATAAGCAGAACCACAGTTGTTTTCCTTGTCAGAACTGCATCATGTGGCTTTTGTAGCCAAGTGGTCTGAAAACTTTGAATCATCAGAACAAACTCACATGTAGCTACACTCATCATAGCTTCTGAAAGTCCTGAAATTTTGTGATAATCAAAGATGGGAGATGAGCAATTGCTCACTGTTATCATGTTTAGGAATTAGGGGATTTCGGTTTCTCCTATCGCGTAAAAAGTGCTGTGAGATATTTAATTCCTACTTGCACAGAGAACAAAAGAATCATTACAGACAAGACGAGGACATTCAGCCTATCTAACCCATTTGGGTTTTAATAGCTATTATCCAACTGCTTGGTGAAAGAAGGCAGAGTATCGACCTCAACAACATGGCTGTGAAACAGTGATAAGTTAGATAAACTAAGCCCATAATTAGCTGAATTAGGTCATGAAGACTTCAGATATCTTCAAAACCTGAGGACTTGGCCATTCTCAGGATCAAAAGAGTGGAACAGTTGTAACCTTTACATACTGTACAATTGCTAAATTCAAAATCCTGCCAGCTCATTTCAGTAGAGTTACATATCTATTTAGGCAGAGCTGCGTTACTCTGAGATGAGAGGGTTATTTCCATTTTGGGGTGCAGCTGTAAAGTTTCTGCATTGTTTAAAGTGCATCGATGCTTGCATTTTAAATGAAAACAGATTCATGAATTGGTTTGTCTTTTACAAAGACTAGCTTGCAACGTGTCCCACAGTTTCTTTTGCTTGGATTGTGTGTAACATATTTTTGTGCCAAGATCTGAACAGTTCTCTAAATCTCGTCAAAGGCAACCAGATGGTATTTAAATTTATATCACATATGAGAATTCCTTTTTCATGATCAGCTTTTTTTGCTTTTGAAAATGTACAGAATATTTCAGCGTGGTCCCAGGAGTTCCCTATTGTTCCTTTAGCCCACACACACAGATGGGTGGCCTTTTTTTCCCACACATAAACATGAAAAAGATAGCTGAAACTGTGGGGCTTTTTTTTTTTTCTGGGAATTTATTAGATGTCTGCCAGTGCAATTATTAGAAAGGTAAACAATGAACTTAGAATTCATTTTCCAAAGCTGGAAAAAAAACCTTTAATTACAACATGGTAAAATGTGATGGCATGTCTGCTGTACTGCTCATAGACTATTTCAGATTAATGCAGTCTGAAACTTAGAAACTTTAATTAGACAGCTCATAAAGTGTCATCTATTAAACTGACAAAGGATGATTGTGTGATAGTGATGAACTCATTTAACTGAACCTATATATGAAGTCATTTGTAATGTAATTGCACACCAGGCTTAACAAGCTGTCCACCAAGATGAGAATAACTCATTTTGTTTCTGCTTCTTCTTGTTCATTTGTCTTTGTAATAACATACTTCCAACATCTGTTGTACTGTGGGTAGACCTTTTTGGTTGTTTCAGTGTATTTATTTGTGACAGAGTGTCACATCTGTTAGCAGAACTGGGTTTCCTTTGGCTGTGAAAATGTTCACATTGGGTTCTCATCTCATCTGTTAGAAAGTTGTGTAAACATAGACGTTGGAAAGTTGCAAAGTTCTGTTACAAAAGCCTTGCCCTCATTAAGCTACAGAAACCTTTCATGCAGTGATATTTTAGAAAAAATAACTTCCTAACTTTATAAAAGCTGTCTGTTCAAGGTGCAGATCATTCCTTCTGCAGCTGAAAAGAGACCTCACCACACATACTTTTAACCTCTTGTAAGTTTGTTTAAGATTCTGAATAACCTGTAACTCCCCAAAAACCCTGTTCGCTCTTCTACATGATATATCAACAAACTATCCGTCTTCCGTGGTTTTGGCTCACTCGCTAATTACATTGACTGAAATGCATGTACCCATGGTCATTAATGTCTTTCAGAACTATCAGTCACATTTGTAGTGTGAGAAGCTTTCAGTTTTGATAACTGTTTGCTTTTTCAAACCTATATTTAAGAAGATGCAAAAATATTTCACTACAGTTCCTTCAAACGTGCCATATGCTTTCTCATTATATTATATAATTTCCTGCTTTGTTACCTTCCTGTTAACAGTTTTCTTTTTCACTTTCTACTACACTGGCCAAGTAAAACATGGTACAACACATTATTCATGTAGAGCACTGTGTTTTGAGCTGGTTCCTAAAACACTGGTAGATGAGCGCTAACTAGCATATTTTAAGGGATCTTTAAGGATATAGGGGGCTGTAAGGAATTTATTCCCAGGGAATTCCAGTAGGTAATCCCAGTAGAATATTTTTTGTTGATTTCTTACTGTATTCAATGTGCCTTATCTATGGCACAACACAGTATACCCCATTTAAAGCTCCAAAATTGTTTTATTTACATCTAGACTTCTGTGTACATTTTAAACCGAACAAACAAGTGTATTAACTCATGATTTTTGAACAACCTGTGCACATCAATATTTCAAACGTGCTCAAAACTTCAGTCGGAAAAGTATTGGCAGAATTACATGCCTTTGGTAATTAACAAGAACATAAGACAGGATACAGACAAGAGGTGACTATAAGCAAGAATTCAAATAATGATTATAGGTGAATCTGAGGATCTTATCCAGTCAGTTATTGAAAGAAGCTGGGATATCAGTTTCAATGGTGTGGCTTGGATGCTTTCTCATTATACTGTTTAATTTCCAGCTTCCGTGCAACAATTTAAAAACTTCTTGCATTACATTTACAAAATCACAGTTCTGAAATGAAAAGGCAAACACCTGTAACCACCTTTAACCTGGAAGTTATAAACACTTCATTACTATAGTCTAACTGTAAAAAAGGGCTCATGTAAACTGCATGAATGGAAATAGCATGTTCTGCCTTTATCTCACTTCATACATTTTCTATCTTTTACATTAAAAGATCATTTAAAGAAACATATTTACTTTATAAGATAGGGATCTGAAGAGTGCTTTCTTGTACTGCTGCTATAAATTTAATGAGAGTTTTTGGTCTGAAAAGTATCCTATCCAATAATACAGTATAACTCAGTAGTGCCTGGGATGCTGACAAATACAGCCATACTAGCTATGAATATTTATGCTGTTTATAAGAAAAACACACTCTGCACTAACACCCTTCTAAAATAAAACATTTACAAAGTATAGAATATGTTACATACAGTAACTCCTCAAAACATCTAAAAGGCCAATCAAAAAAAGCTTCTTATAATGTACCGTAATGTGTCTAGAATCTTGCAAAGAATGTTGTAAAACAGTAAATTACAAAATACTTAATAACAGAAAGCAAAAGGCACAGAGTAGTAGGCAGACTTCTTGAATGAAAAGAAGTTTGAGGTTGCAGGGTCTCTTGCATGACTATAATGGAATTCTCCAGATGGACACATAGATACGTTGGGCAATAACATAAAGTCCCAGGCAGGCCATTAACAAAAGTAACAAAGAAAAGGTTACATATCACTACTGTGTGGGAGCAAAAAGTGGAATATTTTTATAAGATCAGTTTTAAAATGTTACTATTAACATATGAAGCACAATAGCTAGGCACACTGAGATCATCTGAGAGGTCCCTTCTGTGTTTTCCAAGTGTAGAGCACAAAGGAAAAGAGAGGGTGTTATATTTTACTGTAGTGTTCAATAACTTTGACTCACTGCAATTTTAATAGAGAAGCAACCTGACTGGCAGTCTTTAAATTAAGACTTTAGACACATTTTTGCAAAACATAATTAATGTGTTTTTGTGGCTTTAAATGGTGGTAATAAGTGTGATTCTCTGCATTTTATCCTTTTCTCTGTAAACCATTTTGAGTTGACTTTAGCTGAAACGTATATAACATATACTTACATTTTTTATCATAGTTTTGTACAAGTGGTTTACAAAGGATCTTGACCCTTCTTAACCCCACGATTCAAGTGCGTTTTTGTCTATTTAGCAATCTTTTGTGGCTGTTTTGTGTCATTATCTTTTTCCCAGTTCTGTCCTTGTTTGGGAATTTCATTAATTTTGTTAATGTTTTAATTAACACTTGGGCCATTACTAGGACTACAGTTGCTAACCTCATTCGAGATTCACTTTGGCTATATTAGGGGTGTCAATTAGTATTCTAGGTAATCAAATATTATTAGATTGTCCCCAGACCTTGAAGGCTGGTTAAAACAACTGTTTGAACCTATTACTGTACATAACCTCAAGATATGGTCTGTATTCCTTTTACTTCAAATAAAATTACCTTTTGGTTTTCCTTATGGTATTTATTGGTAGTCAGTAAACCTTGTTTACTTTTAGATTTGTTAGAAAGCAGACTATGAACAACACATTCAAGAAATACCCCCAAATTAAAGCAGCTTACTCGTCACACGTTGCTACACAGATACAAATCTCACATTGCAATTCAGGTATTATGCACAAAGGCATGTGAATGCCCCGTACATTGCAATGAATGGTGGTTGTGAAAGCATTATGGAAACAGATTTGTTAGGTCTGAACATGAACCGCTTCTTTGCGAACCCTGAGAATGAACGATCACTATCCAAAATCAGTGAGGAGGAGTGGTTAGAGTCTTCAACTCAAAACTGGATGGTTGTGGATTCAGCTCCCCGGTAGGGGTTCTGCAGTTGTACCCTCGAGCGAAGAACTTCGCTTAGATTGCTTCAGTAAAATGCCAAACTCTATAAATGGATACAAATGTGTGTCGCTTTCAATAAAAGTATTTGTCAAATAAATTAGAAATGATTTTGGAGCATGCTGGGAGCTAAACGTCTGTATGTAAGTAAATGCTTTATGCTTTTCAGTCCTTGTCCTAGTTCAGTGTTGAGCAGAATGACTTGCACGGTTGCATGATGTAAGCAAATGTTTCTTAGAATCCGTGTCCAGACAGTTGTCTGTGTTTGCAAATTCTTCCCTGATTCCCTTCCTTGCCAAAAGATATTATCTCTAATATTGAAAGAATCTCTCTGAAATGTTTGTTCACAGAACTTCAGACTGTGGGCCACATTTGGGAGGCTTTGACTAAGGAAAAAAGTTTCATTATTTTTATTTAAAAAGCTTAAGCCTATTTTTGTCAGAGCTAGGGATATACTAATTGACATTTTATCAACTGTATACCTTGGCTCCAGCTAATTTTTATTCTATATACAAAGTTACTTAATTCTGGTCCTGGTACCTGCTGATTTTCATTCCATCCCCCCTTAAATAGATAATTGAAGCCTCACTTGATCTAGAAGCTTTAATTGATTATTTGCAATTTGTTTCTAGTCACAACTTTTGGATCAGATTTCATTGACAAAATACAATGGTTAACGCTCCATCATGTCTAAGAGCTGGGAAGAAACCGTTCAAATTAATCTTATTATTGAGTCTTGAAGGGTTTGATTGTGTACCTGAGGGCTTTGCTGGGGCAAAAGCCTAAAGGTGTGAACCACTGTTGGAAATTATGGATGGAGTACTTTTTCAGAAATTTTGAAATTCTTAATTTAATGACACACATGTGTTGGAGGGTGCACTGCAGGCATATCGTGTCGAAGAAAACTTCACTCAGGTTAGGTGTGGTTCTTATTCATAGTCCTTTATTTCATGCGCATGGAGAGGATACAGTCATACAGATATGAGAGCAGCCTCTGACCACGATGTCAAAGGGAGCGGTTTTTATACAGTTAGTTCTTGTTAGCATAGCTCATTTTATATTTCCATATTGGGAGTTGTTTTTCTCAAACAAATACTTCTTTGTAACTGACCATGTTATTCTTAAGAAGTAAACATTCACCTTTTATTTGGTGAAAGGAAGTATACAACTAGAAGGTGTGAAATTTAGCTAAACATTCTGTGGTTATAGCATTAGCATCAAAAAGACCAAATAATGTGCCTGCAGTTTATTCTTTCTTACTGTTGTTGTTTGCAAAGACGATAAAAAAGGTACATATAAAAAAATGTACCTTCTTCCTCAATCGGTAGTTAAAATTGTGAGGTCAGCTGGAAGTACAATTGTTATCTTGTTCAAAGATCATCTCTTCTCCTGCTAGTTGCCTTCTCAGAGCACTGAATGTTTCTGAAGAATGATATCCTTCTGTTTTTATCCACAGCAAAACAAGCCCAAGCCTTCACATGACAAACTCTTGAGTTTTGCTGCAGGCACAAAAAAATATTCTGACAGCCTCTTTCCTGGCTGCCTTCTCACACACGGTTTCCCTTCTCTGTGCCACTCTCCCTGATTTTGCTCTTTTCTCAGCCATATTTATGGTTTTGTTCTACTTCAGGACATTTTTGACGGTGTGCTGACAGTTGTTTTTGACCTTTCTTCTTCATACCAGTCTGGTCCTCCTAAATGTCCCCCTTATTTCCACTGGTGCAGCAGTTTCTCACTTTTCTTCTGGTCTGATCTGTAATGGGGCTTCTGGCATGTTTACAGATACTGCTTACAGATATTAACAGAAAATAGCTATATAAATGCAAATAATTGCGTCAGCTAGTTGATTATTTATTAATAATATTAATGTCAGTACCAATTGGTTATTCAATACTTGGAATACACTTAAGTACATCATTTGGTGGGAGTGTACAAATTAAACGTTTACTATTGTTTTTGTCATGATTTTATACTATGAGTGTCAGTTTTGTTCAGGTCCTCGTTTATGGTTTTATTGCATTATGCTAAATTGGTGCCACAATCAAATTCCTTTACTATCTCCCTGTTGCAGACAGCCTGTTTAAGTCAACACCATCTGCTTGCACATAAGCATTGTTTATTGGGGCTTCACAAGTGGTTCCACCGTAAAGCAGGTCACCCAATTACAAGCTGCGGCCTTTGATTGCAGGTTTGATCCTGCATCATGTTAATAGCCAACTGTGACCTGGATGTCCCAAGTGGTGACTCACAGTTGGATGGGCACTGCCAAGCATAGGGTAGGATCAGTTGTCAGGATTCACTCATTTCGCCAGTTCCACCCCTGCACCAATGGTATCATATGCCCATGCACTGGCATATCATACCATTGGTGAGGCATGTGCCTCTCCTCCAATCAAAACAGAACCTCCAGTAGCAGGTAGTATTGTGTGTGATGTATTAATATCTGTCTTTGCATTCTCCCGGGGTTTGTAGCTGGGAGTCTGGATACACAGAACTGGCTCTTCCAAATCAGATGGGTATAACAAAATGTAACTGGCAATTTTACATTTTAGGCAAAAGAGTTGTGTTTTCTGCCCTAGGAGCTATTTTGAACGATCACATTTTATGTAGTAACATGTTTAAAAAATGATGTGCAGCTGCAAGACAACATTCGGGCCAAGTTGAAATGAAGAATTAGAACCAAAGAGACAAGAAAAAATTGTATAAGAAAGGCAACTGGCCAGAAGAGAAATTCTTGTGGAAAATGGAAAGCGATATCAAATTTCTAACTTGCGCTGCAAAAAATAGAAAACCAAAGGGCTTTGAAATCTAAATATTTGTGGGTTAAAGACATCTGACAGAGGGGAAATATTTGATGAATTACGCTATTGAACTTTGTTAAAAGTTCACAAAGAGCTTGAAGTATGTGCAATTTTTTACACTGATGTGCATGAACATTACCAAAATGAAATTTCCTTAGAAATATGATGAGGTTCTATCGATTTTTTTATTGAACAATGCATTGCATTAAGGTATTAAACTGAAATTGGGGAATTAAAGAATTCCTTCACAATTCTAAGAATAAAGCCTGAATAAAACCTACATCACACTTATCAAAAATCTGCTTTAGATTGTAACATTATTTTAAAATGTTTTGCTATTATTTTTATTGACAATATTAATATTGTTGATAAAAATAATTGTGTCCCCTAAAAAATTACAAGGGATTTTACTAGTTTGTTATTTCATTGAACATTGTTTTGAGACCTGCAAGTTCTCTCTAGATAAGCAGGTCATGTAAGTACCTAACACTTTTTTTCAGTAATTCATCCTGCTTTATATTGATGTTTAATGTCATTATTGTAGTTTCTCTATATATTCCCATGGTATAAAACATTGACAGTGATAATTCCTTGCATTTATTTATCGCTTTTCCTCCCAAAGGATCTGTAAATCCATACAGCATCTTGCTGTGGCACATTAGGTTTTTCCAGGGGCATTTGGGACTTTTAATTAGATAACAACTTTGTAGATGATGTGTGCTCTTTTCTCTTCATGTGCTAAAATATTCTCCCTCCCTGACTTGCTCTTATTTATAGGTAGACCTTGGTTTCCTGCGCTTTGTCTCGGCCATTGGAACACAAGGAGCGATCTCCAAGGAAACCAAAAAGGTCTACTATGTGAAAGCTTACAAAGTGGACGTGAGCTCCAATGGAGAGGACTGGATCACTCTAAAGGAAGGCTCAAAGCAGAAGGTATGAATAAACCTGCTTCTTATCCCTTTAAATATTAGGTGAAAAATAAAGTAAATTCAGAGTATTGCCTCAATAAGCTAAGGCAAGAGTGACTTTTGCGCATTATCAATATTAAACAAGCAAAACAATCCTTGTGGCTGTTCTGAAAATTACATAAAAATAAAAAATTAAACTAAGCAAATACAATGTTTTTGATTATATTTGGGCATGATGATTTATTAGAAGCAAAATCACTTTCTAAAGAGCTGGTCCATGTAATAGCTGCTGATATAGCAGTTCAGGCTCCCATGTGAAACGGAAGAGGTTTTTAATAGCTGTTGCCAAGTGGAACATTGCACTGACATTTGAAGAGCTGATGGCCTCTTCTTTTACTTTATCATACAAGTGAAAACTATTGCCCAGGGAACAGAATGACAAGACTTCTGCTTTAGATGGACTAATGGTTCAGTCTGCGAATATTTGAGTGCAATATTTCATCATGGATTACATCTCTTGTACTAGATGCGTTAAGGCGTTTCAGAAACCTGATGGCCTTTCAGTTGGGGCAGGAGACTTTTAGATAGAAAGGTCAGTGGATGATTCCAGAGCTGGATGAGTCATCTTGAAAATCAAAACTTGATGAGCTGCTTCGTCTTGACTTACAGATGGTCAGATTCTTTAATAGTAGGGAAAAACAGGTTTCCACTGCAAGCAGCATTTGTAATCCCATCAGAAACACTTCTACAAAAATATTTTAAAATATCCCTCTTTGGTATGTGGGGTCCAGTATGTCAAGTAAAGTGCTTTTAGCCACTTTTCAAGACGACTGAGGATTTACATGGAAGTGAAATAAGTACAGAGTCCAGGAGTACAATGGAGTACTTTTTCAGAAATTTTGAAATTCTTAATTTAATGACACACATGTGTTGGAGGGTGCACTGCAGGCATATCGTGTCGAAGAAAACTTCACTCAGGTTAGGTGTAGTTCTTATTCATAGTCCTTTATTTCATGCGCATGGAGAGGATACAGTCATACAGATATGAGAGCAGCCTCTGACCACGATGTCAAAGGGAGCGGTTTTTATACAGTTAGTTCTTGTTAGCATAGCTCATTTTATATTTCCATATTGGGAGTTGTTTTTCTCAAACAAATACTTCTTTGTAACTGACCATGTTATTCTTAAGAAGTAAACATTCACCTTTTATTTGGTGAAAGGAAGTATACAACTAGAAGGTGTGAAATTTAGCTAAACATTCTGTGGTTATAGCATTAGCATCAAAAAGACCAAATAATGTGCCTGCAGTTTATTCTTTCTTACTGTTGTTGTTTGCAAAGACGATAAAAAGCTGAGCTGGATGAGTCATCTTGAAAATCAAAACTTGATGAGCTGCTTCGTCTTGACTTACAGATGGTCAGATTCTTTAATAGTAGGGAAAAACAGGTTTCCACTGCAAGCAGCATTTGTAATCCCATCAGAAACACTTCTACAAAAATATTTTAAAATATCCCTCTTTGGTATGTGGGGTCCAGTATGTCAAGTAAAGTGCTTTTAGCCACTTTTCAAGACGACTGAGGATTTACATGGAAGTGAAATAAGTACAGAGTCCAGGAGTACAATATGTTCTCTTGGTCTCGAGACATTGCTCAAAATATAAGATATAAGTAAAGAAAAAATCTGTTACTGGATGAGCTTATAAACACATTTGGTGACAAGAGGAAGTTATTGAATATTAAAGCATGACGTTGGTGATAACCCCATCTCTCAATTTTGTTGGTATTGTAGAAGTGCCTGCCTTGGTTTTCATAAGTACATTAAGAGAAAATATATCTAACAATTGCAGAACATTATGTACTCAAGATTAACTTCTCCTTTCCAGCTGAGAGCACATTTATTAATGAGTGAATTCGTGGGCTACAGGTGACTGTTTTCTAAAATCATCTACATCAGTGGTTCTCAAACTTTTTGGACCAAGTACCACCCCTAATCCAACCAAAGAATCCAAGTACCACCTACAAGTCATCATCTCATAGGAACCCCAGAAATTCTCAATGACCAACATGAGCGCGCGTGCACACACACTCACACATACATATAATAAATATTATAATAATAAACTTTATTTGATATAGCGCCTTTAAAGGTGGCTTCTCAAAGTGTTTTACAGAAAAAAAACATTAACAACAACTAATAAAAAAGCTCCATTTTAGTGAGAGGGGTGAGCTTGATTAGTTGAGCAAAGCAGATGTGAATTAATCTTTCGAGCCTTGATACAATTCACAAGAGAGTCTAACAGATATTAAATCGTCAGGCATTTTCTTGACAGCAAAGGTCTCGCGGTGGATGTTGTAATGCGTACATTAATTTCTGGAGCAACCTGTCTAATTCGTGTTACTACACTGTTATGTCGGCTTGTCATTGCTCTAGCACCGTCTGTACAAACTCAGACGCATTTTATCCAGTCGAGGCCATTCTCTTCAGTAAATTCATTCAGAAGCTGAAATATGTGCTCTCCTGTAGTTCCTGTTGGTAGCGGTTTACAGAACAGAAAGTCTTCATGGGACATGCCCTCAAACTCGTATCTAATGTAAATGAGCAAATTGGCCAAATCGACTACAGACTCAATTACAGTGAAAAACATCTGCTCATCTTAACGCGCTCTATCAGTGTACTTTTGATATAATCCTTCATTTCAATAATTCTATGAATGACTGTGTCTTTCAGGGGAGGGGGGCAGCAGGTCGAGCTGTTTAGCAGCTTTTTCTCTACACATAATACGTGTCAGCTCTTTTGCCAATGGTAAATAAGGTTCTTCAAAAATAGTGTAGCTTACCTGCTTTAGCAATCCGCAAGCTTGCATTTTCCGTTTTTATTTCCGTATTTATTTAAAGTTTTTATTTCATGCGCATGGGAGCGAAACAGAGACGCTCGGTGTATTTTTCTCAAATTAGAACAGTTCTAAAATATTTTTCTGTTATCACGCTTTCGTGTGCTCACAAGATTACCTGCATTCGTAGCACGTATTTCTAGGCATTCCTGTGTTTACAACATTGGCATTGTTCCAAAATCACGCACATTCTCCTTTCTCCCTATTTGCTGGAGATACAGTAGCTTTTTTTAAATACAATTGGTCACTTGCATCCATAGCACACATTCCTATAGAGTGGTATAGAATTACAGAGTATCTCTTGTGTCCACTGAAGAATTAGCACTCACTGTATCGTAGTACATAGGCTGCGTATTTGACACGTATTAAAATACAAAATATGAAAACCCGTCCCGATTTTTCAGCGCACACGACACAGTTCCAGGGTCATTTGGCGTACCACTTGGTGGCACTCCACGTACCACTGCCGGTAAGCGTACCACAGTTTGAGAACCACTGATCTACATTGTATGCCGGCCGAAAGGTGAAGATATTTTGACAACCACTGAACTTGAATGAACAATCAGCCTTGAGTTCTTCAGGATGAATTTCACTGTGATGACCTAAAATCGCTGAAAGGTTTTATTGTGCTGAAACCTACAGAAGTATCCTGTTCAAATCATGATATAAACACTTCCTCTGTTTTGAGGAAGATGACCTAGATAAGTGAATGTCTTTTTTTTTTTTCTGGGACACAGCACGAAATAAGACTTCAGTCTCAGTGGTTGTCTTCCTTGTGAGTTCTTTAAATAAATATGATAAATAATTCATGCCTTTTGTTTCAAATACAGATTTTCCAAGGGAACACAAATCCAGCAGATGTTGCCAAGACGATGCTGCCAAAGCCAACACTGACGAGGTTCATTCGCATTAGGCCTGTGTCATGGGAGAATGGCATAGCCATGCGGTTTGAGGTGTACGGCTGTAAAATCTCAGGTTAGTTCAGACCCTCTTACATGATTTATGGAACTGTTAGCACTGTCCCACTGGGCAGCAGAAGTGACAGTTCAGCCACTTGATCTCTGATTCTTGTCATCCTGTGTTCTCATCGTCGGCATGCATGGTTCTGTGCGGGTGGTGCTGTAATTATAAGATGATATATACTGTGTTATGGAATCTATTACGGTATGTTTTCCCAGTAATATTTGCAGTTGACAGAAACAAATCATATTCCATACATTAATATAATGTCCCTCGTGGCACTTCCCTGCCGTTCTCTTTTGGTGATTTGTGTTTTTGTTGGTAGTGCTTGTTGGGTTCATTAATGTGTTTTGCATCGTAGAATTAATAAGATGCAAGTGGGTTTTTTTTTCAAGCCTACTATTATTCTGTCTCAAAATTCCTGTCATTTCATCAGGCAAAGTAAGCCTTTGTAAGGCAGAGGTGCATTCTAAAGCAGTCTTTCACAGTGACTTTAGCTGTACTGTATAATGCGTGCCCTCTATATTTTCATCAGAAATCTGGACGGTTTCTAGCATAAATGTTGGTTATTGTTTTCGCTTCAAAGCAAAAAATGATTGTCATATAGCCATACATCTGTCAGTGGGAGTATTCTTCTGCTGATAGCAGCGTTCTGCATTATAAATGAATGGTGCATAAAGCTTATTACATATTAATGTTACCTGGTGTTTGGATGTACTTCATTCAAAATGAATAACATTAACAGCAGGCCCTGCTTTTAGTCTCAGTGAGTATTTCCCCCTGACTGACCTGGCACTACTAGATTTAGATTTATTTTCTTACATGTGGACAGCACATTTACAGACAAATGTACTTTGGCCATTTTGGCATTCTGCAGTTTTTATCCCATTATTAGCTTTCACTTTTAGATTAAATGTCTTGGCTCTCTTATGATTTTGAAAGTCCTTATTCGTTTTTCCGTAGTGCTTGTGTTTGCCAGGGTATTGGACGGAGCAATGAGGCAATTGAGATAGAAAGAGTAGAAACTTGATCTTCACTGTTTCGTACATCTTGTAGACCGAAGGAGCTCCAGGCTGTGATTAAGGAGCCAAAATACAAGCAGCCCAGTCTCAGTTTTTTCTTAGAAGGCCAGGATAGCTGTGGCAAAGTCCTAGTCAGTCCAAATGACGCTCAAAACCAAATCAAACCGCAGCGATAAAGAAAATATGTCATCTGGCATAAATGGGGTGGGTAGCAGAAGATGAGGGTCACGAGGAATGAAAAGAAACAGGTGGGTGGGGAGGGGGAAGGCTATAGAATTACTGTTTATGCAAGTGGTGTGGAAAGTCAAATTTGCAATAAAAATAGAAATCCATTTTAACACAAGTGGCAGCTGGTTTTTTTTTTGGGTGGAATGGGGTTTCAGAAATGTACAGTTCTTCAGAGTAATGACTGAATCCATCAGCCGCCTCTGATTCCTTGCTAACATACCTCACCCCACCTTTCTGCAGATCCTTACAATATTTCAGAAGGTGGAATAATTAAATCATCGTGTCTCTCTTGGTGGCAGTTCTGCGGCTGTGGCCTGACTTATCAAGCTCTACAGCAGAGTTTCATTAGTTACTTTATTATCCAAGTGTTAAAAAAATAACAGAGTCGTTATCGTCCTTCAAAGAAAATGAGCAGTTTTGTTAACTTGGTTTCCACACCATTGTGTCTGACAAAGGTCTTTCACAGATGCCAAGCCATTCTTCAGATATGTTCTTCAGAGCAGTTCTTTGTAATATAAGAAAGTGCATGTGCATTTTTGGAGTAAGTTCAAGTTTTCTTTTAAAGCAGTTGAAGAATTGCCAATAAATTACTTTCCAGACATCTAATAGATTTTGCTTACCAAACATAGAACTACAGTTTGACATCCCTCAAGTTCACTGAAGTTAGGCCTTTTTTTGTACTAGTTTTATGTTACCTGGAGTTAAAGGTTTTTTTTTATTTTTTTGTTTGAAATAGCTCAAATTGTCCAAAACAATACAGAATTAGACACACACTCAAGAAGTGGAAGAGCTCTGTAATAGCATATTTGCGGACAAGACAGGCACTTGTGTTAAAGGCGAAGGTTGTGAATATTAAAACAGCTATAAATGTGGAATGAGAATGGATAAGAGACAAAGGGGATGCTGACAGAGATGAAAGGAAAAATGCACTTTAAATCAAAGAAAATGAGAAGCTTAATTAGATGCCTAGAGACAAACACCCTTGGCGGAAATTAGTATGCAAGAGGTCAGAAGACATTAATGGAGGCATCAAAGAGGAAGGATATCATTTTGCTTGTCTTATTTTCTGTCAGAATTACAGATAAGCAGAGGTGTCATTGATGGAGGAGAATGGGGTAGTTAAAATAAGGAACAAAACCACAGCCACAGAGGCTGTCTAATGTACCGGAGGATGAACTAGCTCCGCAGAAAGCTTTGTATTAAGCTAATTAAATTCACTCCCTACGTGGCCATTGTACAGAGAGCTGCGGCCTGACATTTTTAGATTTTGAATATGGAACACAGTAGGGCTGGAGTTTCTCTTCTAAGAATAGGACAGTGGTGATAAAATGACAGCTGGAGAGGACTTTCTGCATCCTAGAAGAGCACAGTGGGAAAATATGTGCAAACCTCAGTCTGTGCGAACAGACAGAGGCCTTTCCTCGGGCCTGGCTGGGTTACCTTCCCGACCACCTTCCAGATTTCACTCTGCAGGCCTCCTACGGAAGTGTGGCTTTCTTGAATTCCATTCATGTGGCGGATTTCTTTTCAGACATCTCCCTTATCCGTAGTAAACTGGAGCTCTGGCCTCCAGTGGGTCAATGAAACTATGGTCTTAATCTTGTTGCTGATATTAACGCGCCCGGGAAACGACCCTCTAACGTCCGCTCTGTCGCCCCCCTTGCAGAGTACCCTTGTTCAGGGATGCTGGGGATGGTGTCGGGTCTCATCACCGACGCCCAGATCACAGCCTCCTCCTACGTGGACCGGAACTGGGTGCCGGAGAACGTGCGCCTGCTGACGAGCCGCTCGGGCTGGGCTCTGCCATCGCTGCCCCAGCCATACACCAAGGAGTGGCTGCAGGTGGACCTGGGCGAGGAGCGGCTGGTGCGCGGCCTCGTTATCCAGGGGGGCAAACACCGGGAGAACAAGGTCTTCATGAGGAAGTTCAAGATCGGCTACAGCAACAACGGCTCAGACTGGAAGATGGTCACGGACGACAGTGGAAGCAAGCCAAAGGTGGGGCGAAGTGGGGCTAGCCTGTACCTTACAGAACCACTCCAAGCCCTCCTCCTGCCCAGCCAGTCCAAAACAGCCTTGCATGCTATTCTTCACAACCATGTTTTAATAGGTACTGAATTAGCTCTCGGAACAACATACAGACAATAAAATCAGACTCATTTCAGTATTTCCACAGCGGATATTAACTACATCCTACATATTTCCTTTGCAGTTTATTGAGCATACATGAAATCCTAGTTGACTGAAAATTGAGCAACAGTCATTATTCATTTACATTGTAACGTGCCTGTCGAGTTCTTCTTGATCTTATTTGTATGAAACGAGAAATTCCGACACAACCGTACCCCTGGTCACAAGCCTCAAGGCAGTTGTCACAGCAGAATGAGCGTGTCTTTTATAAGGTAATTGACATCGCCCCTGAAAATAATGTGTGCAAACTGTTCGTGTGGGCAGCCACCATCATTTTTCTGACACGTTTGTAATGTCTGTTAATAATATCTAGTGCAGAATTTGCCAAACAAAAGGCATTAGTGATAAATAGTCATTTTAAACAGTACTCACATGGTCATATGTATTGTGGTGTTCAGGCTGATGTACAGTAGCTCCCCTGTGGGAAAACAGGCCATTAGCTATTCCCAGCATAAAGTACTGTAGGTATAGTTGCACTAATGGAAGAGCATAGAAAATAACAACTAATATAAGCTTCCTGTAGCTTTAGTCTGAGAGTCCTAAAATTAGTAAATGCAGTTTTTAACTACACACAAATTAATACTCCTTTCCAACCATTTTTATTTACACCAACATCTATAGTCCTCCAGAGGGTTCTACGTTCTTTTAAAAATATATATATAGTCCCCTCTTAAAGTCATTAGCCTTTGCTCATTTTTCTAAACAGGCAATCTATTCCACCCGTACAGTCATTTTCACTTTTTCAGCGCCGCGAGCTGCTCTAGAAGCTGAGAGAAACGTTTGACATCAATACAGATCTCAGATATATCTGTCAGTGCTGGTATGCTTTGAGTGTTCCGCACACATCCCAGGATGTACCGCTATACTATACTATACGCCCAATTACAAGAGCCCAGACAGGAAAATAAATCTATTCCAGATGTCTTGATATTTGATTTATGAAGAAGTGGAATCTAGATATCCATTTCGCTTTCCGTGTCTTTTTATATGAGCCTTAAAAGAAATCTTCAAAGTGAGGAAAACATATTGCTGGGCTCCCAGCTATGCATTCACATACATTGGTTGATTATGTTTCCCATAATAAGCTCAGTAAGACTCTCATTTAATTACACTTGCCCAATTAAAATCTTAAGAAATTGTGCTTTATATATGAATCTTGCTCCCTTCTATATTACTTGGTTTCTCACATGTATTCTAATTCACTTTTTCTTATGTCTTCTAATATGTAAGATAATACATGCAGATATACATCAGTGTGGGTGTTGAAGGATCCTAACTTATCTTGTCGCACCCACCTTCTCTCCGTTTCAAAACAACGGTGTATCAGAGTTTGCGCTCCCAACACGTAGATCTTGAATCCTTTTTCGTTCTTTTTTCAGATTTTCGAAGGGAATTCGAACTATGACACCCCGGAGGTGCGGACTTTTGAGCCTCTTCGAACCCGGTTCCTGCGGGTCTACCCTGAGCGTGCCACAGCAGCTGGCCTGGGTCTGCGCCTGGAGATCTTGGGCTGCGAGGTTGAAGGTAGGGCCTGACCTTTGCCCATAGCTTGGGACTCTCTTCTCTGTCTGCTGTGTTTTTTTCAAAACGATTCCTTCTGCTCTACCACAAACACGCGATTTCAGAAAGCTTGTGCTCAGTAAATAATACCTGATCCCTATTCCATACATTGAGCATGTGGCAATTGTGTTAATGACTCATTGGACCTGTTTTTTTTAATGAAATAACTGGTGGGTTCTGTTGCGGAGGTTAAATGTTGCCGTACCACGGTGTTTGTATGATGTAGTGTAACATAGTTTTACATTAACGCAGTTACTTATGTCTGTAGGGGGAGACCAAGAATTGAAAGTAATGAGTTTTGAAAACCGAGAGTGAGCAGTCAAAGGGCAATCACAATAAGTCTTCAATCTGGATATAGTTAAGTGTGCACAAATCCAAACATTTTTCACTATCTTTGCTATGGCTTGTATCAAGGTAGTATTCATTGGAGAATGTATATGACCTTCCCATTCAGCACTGACTTACAGTGTTACCCAGAAATTAAGAGTAAGTTGTACAGCTCCAGTTTTATTTTTTGGAAAGATATGAGACGTTATTCACATTACATTATTCTTCAGGCTTGGTTGTCTGAAAAAAATATTTATAAAATATCTAGCCATTATAGTTTTTCAGAAAATGTTTTTTGATGTCTTAAGTGAAAGTGCTACAGTATCGACTATGTCACTTCGTGTAAGATATACCATTGAAATGTAAAAAAGTAAGATTCATTCTGATTTCCTACATATCTCTCTATTCCACTACGATATGTTCACCCTACACAACCCTTTATTTTCCTGCAATAAAATGTATGTTTTCATTTAACAAAGAACGGGCTTGATATTCTACAGTTTTTTCACTTTATACGCCATTTGTAATTATATAAAAACCCTTCCCAAAATACAATGCACAACAGTACAGCCCTTTCAGACAGAAGCATAGAGATGAGATCACCCCAAACTGGAGCAGTGTCAGTTTTGCTGCAGGACTTTAGATCTGAATCAGCTAATATAGAACAGACAGCAGCACTATTCATACCAATGTTAGGCATGGAAATAAAACCTACGTCTACACAATCATGTGGCTTGCCCCCTTTATCTTTCTCAAATCTTTGATCCTGTATATGTGAAAAGTGCATTGGGGAAAAGGGGGGAATTGAGTAAAACTCATTTAGCACTTCATGGGCTTTTTAATACCTATCTGTTGGTAAAAACCCATCTTTCTTGCACAGGCCTTTTCTCTTTGTCACTTCTTAATAATTTTAATCAGTCCTTGATCTGAAAAAGCCGTTTTGAAAAGCATAGAACATGCTCAGGTCAGTGTAAGTAGGTTGATTTACGTATCAGATTTCTAAAAGGCTCTCAGCTTTTCTTGTGTAAGCCGATGAATCCCTAAGGGGTTCTGGCTTGATGATAATGCTTGTTTTTACTGTTAATGCTAACACAGTGACTTTAATGGGCAACCTATGTTAGCAGACATGAAGAATTAAACTCAAGCACACAAGTAAATCCATATGACTCCAGTGAACTCATTGGCTAATGGTTCAGTGTGACCTTTGGCCTGTTTGATAACACTGTCGGTAGTTCATCTCACTCACGTTTCTAACAGTGAGTTACTTTTAGAGTTTAATCTTCCTCCCTAATTTTGTGAGCCTAACAAAAACCTACTTAGTATTAAAGCTTCTTATTAAAATCTTAAGTTAAATAAACACACTGAACAGCCTAGCAGACTCAACACTACTGGAAGGGCTTATGGGCAGCGTTGCCAAGACTTGAGGAGTTTGTTCTGCATCCTGAAGAAGTCCAGAAATATCCAGTAAAAGAGAATCAAACTGAAAATACAAAGATGGGAAGGCAAGACGCATAGAAAACCTGTTTCTGGTCAATGTGTTCATATTATAGTGTACGTCATATTTGCAGTCTGCAGTCGAAGCCAATTAAATAAGATGTCTTCTGTAGGTGTAACCACACAAAGATTTGTTTTTGCAGAACAAGTGCTCAGTGCATTTTATATCTTATGGGTGTTTTTTTGCACCTTTCTTTCAGCTCCCACTATTGCTCCTACCACAACGACCGTGAGTCTCCCGGATGACTGTGAGGATGACCAGGCGAGCTGTTCCAGTGGCACAGGTGATGACTACGACGTGACAGGTGCTAATATCATACTCATTCCCCTGCCAGCCGGAGCCTCTCGGCCCTATTCCCCATCTCGGCTGCTGCTCTGCTCAAGAATATCACAGTGTGGGCGCACCCTTAGTAGAGTTATCAGTCAGAACAAAAATTGGATTTCGGTGCCTCTGTTTCACACTTGCATGTTGCCTGACTAGTACATAAACCTGCAATGTGTAGTCTGGGTCATCTGCATTTTCCTCAGTTCGTTTTTTACTATTTCATTTTAAAATATTTCTTAGTATTCCAACAATTCCCTGCCAATACAAAAAGACGCAACTAAATGAAGGGGAAAATACAAATCATTTGTATGACCGCGCTTTTAAAGAGGTGCTGTGTATGGAGTATTGAGGGACTGTTTGAAAAGCTGGCATCCAACCTGTTTACTGGTGTTTGCTGAGTTGCAGGCCTCTGGTAACAAAATTTCATTTGGGAAATGAAACCAGAAGTAAAAAATGTACCCCATTTTAGCTGTGTTTGCACAAAGTTACGATGTTTTTTCCTAAATTTGAAGGTGTGATAAAAAGTTTTTTAATAGGCATCCTTTGTCTTCAATGAGCTGTAGGTGTAGTGCTAAAATAAAACCACCACAGACCTTTTCAAAAGAGCTCATTTCTATGAAGCTCAACCTGAAAGTAAAGGGGAGTGGTGTTCCCTTAAAGAGAGCCTGCCAACCTCAGTACAATTGAGATTGACAGCGAGCCTGAGTGTGTTCTTATATTCCCAGCAGGAGGCAGTGTTATGCCGACAGTGGTGCCTACGGAAGTTGACACTGATGACATTCCAGGTGAGCAGATTATTATAAGAATCATCCTTAATGTTTCCTGGATTGGGATGTGTTCTGGCAGCAATGCTCTGCTACCGCAGAGTCTTCAATTGAATGGACAGCAGCCTTCGCTGAATTTTAATTAACTGAAACTCCAGTAGGTGCATGAATCAATGCTCTGACCTTGGCTAATTGGTGAAGACAGGAGTCCATGTGCTGGGGAGTGCAGTGTTTCAGTGCTGTTTTGTGTATGACTGAAAGTTCAGGACTTGGCTGAAGTTCAGAAGCTGAATTGTCTTAAAACAGTACTTCAATACAGAAAATGTGCAATATTAAAAGGTGCTCATCCCCCAGAATGATAAAATGTGCATTTTAACGTGAAAATGATTTTGTAACAATTAAGAAAAAATTGATATCCCACTCTACTTACCCTAAACATTTTTATGAATATATCTTCATTTTAGCTTTCACAATTTTAAAGATAGAAATCGTCCTTTTCTGCGGTTTATGGGGGATTTTATATTTTTTTTAAATAAGAGCAGTCTGAAATATCTATTTCAATTTGTTTGCCTTGTAACACAGAGACTTTATTGGCATACCTAAGATACAGATCATTTTTCTGTTATATCTGCAGTCTAGAAGCCCTATTATTTTAAACAATTCAGTAGCCAGTTAGCCATTTCACATTTTCCCTTGGAATGCAATTGTAACTTCCTGGGTGTCTTTAGGGGATGGAATTTGTGGAATGTGAGACCATTATGTTAACCATTTACCATTTTCTGCTTTAAAGTTTACTGTTCTGATTATTTAAAAATTACTGTTTTTTAATACTTCAGCTGGTGGTGGTAGTTTAAATAAAAAATACACAACAGTATTCCACTTTCTTCATAAACATTTTGTGCTTTCACTCAGTCAGTATGGTTATTTTGGAAAACTTTTGATGTGCTCATTCTGACTATATTAAGTTTATATACTTTTTGGAAAGTTATGATGTTTTGAATACTTGCACTTGTTATTACAGTAGAAAAACGTGCGCTGAGTCTAACAACTTCTAAGGGTGTTATTAGTGTTTAGTGTTAAAGATAAGAGGGCTTGCTGCTGTAAGCCTCTTTTAATTACATACCTCTGGTGGGGCTTTTGTTCAAAGATATGGATTTATTAATGTGTTTTGACTTCATTCTGTAAGAAATTTGTCCTGTAATCTCTTCCACTCCTTTTAATTTCGCTAGTCTTTTGTTGACTTTTTTTATTAGAATCTCTCGGCTTCGCATTTGAATCTGAGACACCAGAAAGCTCTCTGCTGCCATCTTGTGAACTGAAAGTAAACCATTCAATTGCTAACCACTGGTGGCCTAGGCCTGATAATCATTATCATTACTATTCTGTGATTGCAGATTTCCTGTGGTTCAACTGTGACTTTGGCTGGGCTCAGGAGTCCACATTTTGCACCTGGGTCCCTGAAAAAGAGGCAAATGTTGAGTGGCAGATACAGTCTGGTGGGACACCCACTCTTAATACGGGACCTAACCAGGACCATACTGGTGAGTTTCCTAATGGGGACTTCTGACACTGTATTTAACTGAGCAGAGGCATGAGGGGGGGTGTCAGGTCTATGTTACTAACTGCAACACAGTGGCTGCACAGACCAAGGCGGCTTCTCATACTGTCATCATGATATAATGCACATCTGCTGTTGATCATAGAGTGGTGCAAGGAGACCGCTCTTTATATGGCAAAGGCATTACTGTCTCAGAGAGCATTGTAAAGCTGTTAAATTCGGGAACGTTTGGTCTTTTTTCAGAGCACTGTCAAGTACTTTAGATTTTCAGTCCTCAGAGAAAGCCCTTGGCCTCGTACAAAACAAGAATAGAAATAAGAAAGGTTACCAACAAAGAGTCCACTGGGCCCTTCTCCTGCATTTGGGTGCTAGACGCAAATTGTCCCTCGGATTTTATGCATTCGTCTCATGAAGGGTCCAATAACATCAGATCCAATAATATGTCTGGCAGCTCATTCCAGACAGTCATTATCTATACGTTAACCCTTAATCTCCAATTGCACACTAATTGTACTTTTTAAAACTAAAGGTTAATCGAATAGCATTTTAGTGTGTTACCCTGTACATAATCTGTGTTTTTATGTGTAACATGTCAAGCTTTGAGATAGCCGGGTGGCACAGGGGTCGGCGTGGCTGTCTTACAGAGCTGTGGCCCCGAGTTCAGTTCCTTAGTTGGCTTCTGGGAATGTTGGGAAGGGCTTCTGGGAAGGTTGGCCCTTCCCAGAAGTGTCAGTGTTAGTGTCAGTGTGTGCGTGGTTGTGTCTGTGTGTGCGCCCTGCAATGGACTGGCATCCCATCCAGGGTGTATCCTACCTTGCTCCCATTGCTTGCAGGGATAGGCTCCGGCTCCACCTTGACCCTGAATTGGATGAACATAAGTTGCAGATTGGTTGGATGGATGTCAGCTTCTTATCGCTGTTTCCTCAGTGTTACTTGTTGCTGCTGGTTTCAGTAGGAGCCACGTCTCATACCCTCAAACCCTCTCTTCCAGGAGGAGGTAACTTCATGTACACTTTGGCCAGCGGCTCTCAGGAGAATGGGGTGGCTCGACTGGTGAGCCCAAGTGTGTCAAGCCAAACCACGGAACTCTGCCTGTCCTTCTGGTATCACATGTTCGGATCTCACATTGGCGTCCTGAGAATCAAGCAGAGGAAGCAGACGGCCGAGGGCACGGCCGATGTGCTGCTGTGGACTGTCAGCGGGCACCAGGGCAACCGCTGGAGAGAAGGCCGGGTTGTCATGCCACGTTCGCCTAAGCCCTACCAGGTACTGAGAGAGCACTGCGAGCAAGCATTCGGGAAAATAGGATTTTAAAGGTTACCTTCACATTAGGTGTGTACATGTTCACATGTATCAAAAAAAACGAGCATGGCAAATTCATGGAAAGCGAGTCTCTTGTCCTTTTCAAAAGCCTCATTGATGCTGAGCTAAAGAGGCCAGGGATAACAGTGAAAGCACAATTTCAACAGAAGATATCAATTCTCTTGCCTTTGGGCTTCTTAGTTCTTAGCTTTGTCTAAGAATCTCTAGTTGAAATAAAGTGCAAAAGGCTCCAGGAAGACAGTTGAGGCACTGCAGTGAAGAATCCCTGTCAAGGTGTGCTTGCTAAGCATTTGGACTTGTTTCTTTGAGAGAAACAGGAGCCACGTTAAATAATTTCAGTTTCTTTTACATAACAAAGTACATCAACACTTACTCCGTCGAACACTTTTATGTATATATACATTTGATATATTTGCACATACTTTTAGGCAACACAGTGTTGCAGTGGTTAGCACTGCTGCCTCATAGGTCTGGTTTAGCTTCATTTTTGTATGCAGTTTGAAGTTTCCACTGTGTTCATCCAGGTTTGCTTTAGGCCGAACTGTTTCATGTCGAAAACTTGCAGAGCAGGCTGCATTGGCTACTTGAAATTGTCCAGAGCTGCATCCCTCTGTAGTTCTCATAGGGGAAGTAGCTAGGCCCCTCATCTCATTACTCTGCCCCCTCAATTATGCCTTTGGTGCCTCTCTGCCCTACTTCTGAAATCAGGTAATAGATAAAAGAACAGAAGCGGCCTTTTATGTTCACAGAAATCATTAAAGCAAGCAGTTTGCGCATCACCACGCCTACAGCCGAAGTGGTTCCTTTAGCTAATGATTGCCTTTCCAACAGGTTGTGATTGAAGGTGTAGTAGAGAACAAAAGCTGGGGAGACATTGCAGTGGACGATTTAAAGATACTTCAGGACATTGACATGGCCGACTGCAAGGGTGAGTAGCAGAATAAGGCATTGCAGGCCTCAAGCGGAGAAAAACAGAAAACCAGGCATTGTATGTTTCTTAGACTGTACTAAAATGTATTCAACTCAAACAATGACAAGGGAAAACGGATGAGTGACAGGAACAAAAGAAGAGAAATCGAAATAAGACAAATGTGGTTCGTTCTAACGTTGTTATATATGAAGGAGTTTCAATTTTTTTACAGGATATAATGGATCATCCGCTAAATGAAGTGTCCTTTAATTGCTCATTTTAATTCACAAATGCTGAGCAGAGTATCTTCTTCGTGAATGCCAGTACTACTAAAGATCTTCCTGCTCAACACATTTGGGCTTTGACAACATCAGGGTTTTCTGCAGCTTCAGGGAATCCAATTAGCACTAGCATTGAAGTACCTGGTGTTACAGTAGGTATGCCAGCCTAGGTTCTTATTGACGGCTGTGAAACGAGTCTCCTGTATCTGAAATGACTTTCAATACGGAAAATCTTCTTACTGTAACTTGTTGCATATTTCCCACTTTTAAGCATGTTTTTTTGTATTTTTTTCAGACCCTAATTTTCCAACAGAGTCTGGAGAACCAGATGATGTCTACAATGAAATTGGTATGCCATTTTCTTTTGTGTCTTCTAAATGTAATTGTGTACTATCATCACTATTCGAAATGGTAATTTCATTTTGAATCACAATTATTTTGTTCTGTTACACCAGCCCAATTTTTGGAATTGCTGGTTGTATGTTTTTTTACGTCTCCGCCCATGGCTACCTGCCCTGACCCTGTGCGGAGGATGAGGAAGTGAAGGCAGGCGCCCCTCACCTGCCCACTTTTGAGCCCCTTGTCTTTTAACTCATCACGGTCCCCACGACACAGTCCCTCTGTGTCGAGCACAGCAGATTCAGCAGATCCCTTGAAGGAGAGGCACGTACCCCACAAACCAAACCACAAACCAAGAGACCGTCGTTCTTAAAGACAGTAGAGGGCGCCTTGGCTCACTGTTCCCACCATGTCCCCAGCGCAGCTGAAGCAATGATACATCTCTCCACTGGGCAATCCCAGTCACAGTCAGCTAGTGACGTGACCCAGGTTCGACCTAGTGATACCTGGGTCACAGACTTCAACCTGCATGCAAGTGCGCGCCTTTACCAAGCTCATTCTTTTCCCCTGTCATTGATAATTCCTAAAGTAAAGTTTTAAAAGTAAACATAATGTGACATAGCGGAGATCTTCTTCATCTCGCGACTCCGCTGGTCACCACTAGAGGGCCCAGAGAGACAAGAAATATGGCTCCACTCTCACCTCCCTGACAGCCGCGTGGGCCTGGAATAATAGCATCATTGCCAGCGGCTGTCCCCTTAATAAAAGCAGTTGTATCAGCTCCTCAAGCAGATGTCTCCTCGTGCGTCCCAGAAACATGCCAGTAGCAGCTCAGCTCAGGCACAAACCTTCTCTTCAAAAAAGAGAATAACTTTCATTACCAAAACCTTCATGCTCGCCCTTAAAGTAAAAATAAAAATACAGAAAGAGTGGTTCCCCACCAGTGTTCTATCTCATCCGCGGACATTGAGTAGAAAGTTGGAGAAAAGCACAGAAAAGATGTTCCACGCACTATCACAATAGTTTTGGCATGGCTTATGACTCCTACTTTTTAAGGTAAATCTCTGCCTTAAACGATGAGGGATTTTCAGGCTTGAAATATTAGGATTGAGTAAAAGCTTTAAACAGAAATATGATACTGAGGGCTGTTGGTGTTTGTGAGTTAATTGTTTGCATTTTGTTTTTGTCCCAGTAGAAGACTATACCATGGATCCTGACTCCACTGGGGAACATGAAGACAATAATGGGAATATGCTGAAGACCTTAGATCCCATTCTTATTACTATCATTGCCATGAGCGCCCTTGGAGTCTTTCTGGGAGCCATCTGCGGGGTTGTCCTCTACTGTGCCTGTTCCCACGGCGGAATCTCGGAGAGGAACTTATCCGCCCTGGAGAACTACAATTTTGAACTCGTGGATGGAGTCAAACTAAAGAAAGACAAACTCAACATACAGAATTCCTATTCGGAAGCATGAGTGAAGGCGTGGAGCCTGGACAAGACTTGTAGTTTTTGAGGTGGCAAACAGGAATGCTGGTGGTCTTTCAAAGAGAGAGAAAGGATTGCAGGGTGGTGTGGGACTATGACTGAGCCATGCTTTTCTCAGGAGCTACAGTGAAAGAAACCTATGAGCAGGGGACACTGTGTACAATAATTCAAAATATGTACAGTCAGATTATTATTATTTTTTACTTTTTATTTTTCATTTTAATAATCGGATGCTGGTTTTGAGACCAATTAAGATGACGTTTAAAGTATTTATCATTTTTCTGGAAGGAGATTGTTCATTTTAAAGCATAACGCCCTTTACTTTATTTTAAACATGTAAAAACCCAAAATGAACCATACTGACAAATATGTAGTATTGCCCTCCTAGGGGACATACACTGTGTCTCCCCCAGGGCACTGTGCTTGTCAGCCCAGGTATGGTTCCTGCAGTGCCTTTATTACATCTTTGTTGGTTTCTTTTGTTGATTTTGGAGTTTTACATCCCTTTATTTCTAAACACTAGAGCAAAATGACATGAGGTGGGCGAGTCAGAGATAGCTGGCTGGTATTGACAAGACCCACGTGTGTTGTATATAAGGTTAATATATTTTAATGCCCTTTTTAAAAGCTGCAGTATCCCTTTTCCATGGCTGTGTGTTATAGGGAATAATTGTTTGAATACTTGATAAAAATTTTGTTCGTTTTAGGGGTTTTTTTGCTTAATGAAGAAGTGCATCTGTGGATTTTGTGCATCTTGTATTATCTCCCTGACAGTACATTAGGAGTCAGATTGTTAGAGTGCACGATTAAGGATGTGTGTCTTCAGAGTAGATGAAATTGAAAACTATTCAAATGATTTATCAGACAGAAAGTATGCCAAACAGCCAACTGCATTATATTATGAGTTGCACCCAGAAAAATTATTCTGCAATGTGAATCCTGCTAGGGTATCTTCCGATATCAAAACATCTGCGACCACTTTATTTTCCAATTTTTTCTTCAGCCATTATTGACAAATTGTTTCAATTTAAGGTATCTGTGAGCCCAACATATCTACAACAAACTACATCTGGTTCAGGTTAGTTTTATTATGGGGTTGTGTTGCTAGGAAACTACTTCTTTATGTGCCTATTCACAACAGAGAAAAAAAGGTCATTTTTCCATATTCAGTGTTGCTCATGGTAATTCTGAACCCATAGCTGAAAAACCCAGACTGTTTGTGCTCTCATCAATTTTTGTCTCAGTGTATCAAATAATTTGTACCTCCCACAATCTCAGTGTCGTAGGCGAGCTCTATGAAGAAACGCTGCCAGATTTCATTTTACTGTCACAATGAAGGAGGAATGAAAAATGTCTGCCAGAAAATCAAAAAAACATTGGCCTGCCTTCACTTCTGATTAGCTATCCAAATGCTAACCCTGTAGTGCCCAATTTGAAAAGTCCAAAATTTTCTGGGTTTGGTCAATTGTACAAGTTTGGTTGGTTTTGATGTGAGTTTTCGTTTCACAGAAATGTAAAACTTAACGAAAAGTTAAGAAGAAAGCAGAGTAATCTAGCCAAGGATATACTCTTGATAGGAAAATAAATTTAAGTACTGATTGCTGGTAAAAATGTAGGTATGTTCTCTGTTAAAGCCTGTCTTTCGTGTCACATGGTTAACTAAACCTAAAGTGAGTAGAAAGACAAATCTATAATAAATACATACGAGAATAAATCTAACAGATTTAGGTTAAGAAATGGAATATACAGTAGTAGTATTTGTATTAAAATTGGTATCTTACTACTAGTTTATTCTGTGTGTTTACTAAGGGTCAATAACTTATATTGTTAAGGTAATTTACAGTCAATGCAGGTGTATGAAAAGACCATGCATAACTAATACATCAGTGGTAACTCTCAGAGGTTGATTTGCAGAAATGTTCACTGTGACCTAACATATAGTATGTTTTGTCAATGCAGCAGTAAAACAAACATATCCAGAATATGACAGTCTTTACCTCCACTTACCACATTTTACCCCTGTCTAGTACCCTCACAGTTTCAGTCTTCATTTCTCCAGCCATGAATGTGTTACTTGAAGATGTATGATTATGGTTGGCAAAGAAAATCAATGAACAGGGCAAGAGGTGTTTAAAGTTTTAATTGGAAAATAAATATGGAGCAAATGGTCTGGTTTGTGGATCACATGACACCCCCTTAAGGCCACAATGTACAGAACAATGTTGTAAAAAGAAAACATAGTTGGTCTCCATTTTTGGTGTGCATGTTCTGGAGTATTTGTCAATATAGATTTTCTGTCTCTGTTATTTTCTTGATATCCCCCCATTTAATGAACTGTAAAGGTTTGGTTTATTAACTAGAGAAAAAGGATACTGTAGCCTGAAAGAAAAAGAAACAATGTTGCACTGAAAAATATATTTAAGAAGTTTATGTGTTTATAATATTGATTTGTAAAAACAAAAAACTAAAAAAAAACAGTGTTACGATTTTTTTTCTTTTTATATGGTTTCAGATTATGTGATATAATTCTGAAATGTAAAACGAATAAGATGTTTTCATTATTGAAAAAAGGTATACAAATTTCCTATAGTAATGTTTCCATTTTACTGGTATATTATTGCTTTGTTTTGTACTGTCATAAACTTTTGTGCAGATTTTTTTACAAAAAAAAACTTTTATTTTCAATACTGCTTCTGTAATTTTGCTGTTGTAGAAAGAAATAAAAAAACAGCAAGGCCTTAACTTTAAATAACGTTTGTACTCTGACACATTGGACCGTCTCAAGAGTTCACCTGTATCTGTTCTTATTCTTTACTCTGATCTATGACTACTACATTCCAAAGATTCAGCTTAAATAAATGTTTTGTTAAGATGTGGCATTTTTTATTTGCTGTCTTCACTGCTGAACTTGAAGAGCAAATTTGAAATAGGAAGGCAATTCTCAATGCCAGCAGCACAGGGTTTTGACTTTGAAAGCGATATCAACCAAAGACGTGGCTGGCTTCCTCTTCTGTTTCTGTGTAAGTGGATTTTTTCTGACAAAGATGCTCTGGTTTTGAAGACTTGGGTATCGCATTGTTCCTGTCAGAGTTTTATCCTTTCTGTTATCACATTCCCCTTTGGACTGCCAATCATCTTCCTCGAGGAATTTCAAAACCACAAAAACAGTTTGCCAGAATTTTGGAGGAGGAAAAACTCACAAAAGCATCTTCTCACACTCCGTACAGGATTAACTCTTAAAAACATTGTCTGAATGTGGACTTCTTTTGCTGAATTTGGAAGGTTATGGCAAACAATGACACGTCGACCAACGCAATGAAGTAAATGTGTACACAAATGAACATTTTCCTCTGGACGGTAACCATTTTACAGTGATAAAATGAGCAGGTGTTGCCCACCAAAATATTTTCCGTTGTATGGTGGATTAGCATAGCATTTCTATAACTACAAACTACTCTGGTAACATAACTAGGGGGTTAAAATAATGGACTTACAGGTGTTTTCTTCTGCAATAATAAATATTTGTTCCAAAACTGCTGGGTTTCTTTTGTATTCTAAACAGGAAATGTTATGACAGACAATAGCTCAACTTCATACTTAACATTTTAATTCTTGTGCCTCTCACATCTTAGATGACAGAATACTCTTTAAAGGCGTAAAAACGGTGGAGTTCATATTCAGAACACTCATGACAATAATCATAAAACTTTTTTTGTTTTAAGAATTTCAATGATGTTGTGAGATACAAACTCCCAATGCTACAAAATAAAAATGTTACTACATCTTAAAATGGCATCCAGAAAAATTTGTGATGTCACAACTTTTCCTGCTTGTTTTTCATAATGAGTTATCATGATGGTGAAAGTTTTAGGAATATGGCCCATAATCATATAAATACAAGTAAGACTATTTAAAACAAACACATATAACGCAAACATAACCTGTTGAGTGCAAATGACTAAAAGGATTTCCCTTCGTTTGTAAGTAACATAGGTGCTAGCACACCACTCATAAAGAACTAGCACATGACATCTGTAATCAAATGTTACATAAATACCTAAATAGGAACATGTTGAATGGCTCATACCAATTTTATCCTCTGTAGTCAGGAGGAGAATCATGCTTCAGAGAAGGAATGATTTATTTGACAATGATGTTTTGGAAAGGTAAAAGATTTTTTTTTTTTAAATATATTAAAAGGCATTTTAAAAGCAACAAATGAGTCAAATGAAACCAATAGTATCTGGTGCAGATTTAATGTCCCCGAGTGCCATTGAAACATACTTTTCTTGGCTTCCACCAGAAAGCTTATCCCAGAACGTGTCTCACCCAGAAAATGGATGATATACTGTAGATATTACCACTTTTTGAGTCTGTCAATGCAGAAATGGGACCTACATTCCTCAAGTGGTATAGCACTGGGGGGCCGGGACAGGATATTCTCTGTTTTCACGCAACATTAACTCCACCAACTTTCAACCCACTGAATTGGTATTATCAACCTAAGTGACATATTGCTTTTCCAGGCAAGGTCAATGTGGTGTTTTCAATGTAGGACTCAAAGCAGGAAAAATGAATTGCCCGATCCCATTCCTTCTATATTCTTTTTTTGAGGATTCAGGTAAGTTGATACCTACAGTATTTGCTGTTTTCCATCCTTGTTTAGAATACAATCGAGGTTACCAAGTTACAAAAAATATATTGGTGTCCGAGACTCCGTACAGAGATGAGTTACCTGTTACTTTCTAGGCTTTAAATGACTCTTCTACACTGAAAGAGCTGAACTTTTTTAGCCTCCAGTTGTGGGAGTGAGAAACAAACTACTGTACCCAGCCATGTTGTTGAAGCCAAAACCTTGACTTGTTTCACAACACGGCTGGATGAGACCCTCAGTCCCATTAGCTGCTGACTGCCAGCCTGGTTAGATGGGCCCAATGGAGTCCTCTCGTTTGAAGCCTCTCTTATGTTTCATTGAATTAATTTCCTTTAAAACGGTTGCGCTTTACAGCTATGATCCAACTCTGGTGAGAGCATATTAGCAATCTCCTGTAAAATATAAGTTTAGTAAGAGCATTTAGAGAAATAGAGCGGCATTTTTATTTAGTTTTTGCAGAAACAATTGGCAACATATTGCTCCATTTAGATGCATATCACGAAAGTGTGAAATACAGAAATGTAAAACAAGAGGTGGGAGATTGACAATACCATTATTGTTCACCTCAGGGTAAAGAAAAATCTATGGGAGTACTGAACAGATGAAACATACAGTGATATTGCACAAGAAAAAAAACCAACAGTGTCTTTGTTCAGAGGACTGACAGCAAGAAAACACAATACATGAATGGCAATTCTCAGAAATTAAATTTTATTGGCAAGTTATGGAATAAAAGTTTCGTTGTTCTGAACAATTCTAGAGATCTGATATTTTCTAATGGAGTAATAAAGCAGTCATGTAAATCATTTACATTAAGGTGTTTGTGTATAAAATGTTAGTTTTTGATTAACATTTGCATCCATAAAATGACTAAACTTCAAAGGACCATGAGACAGGAAACCTTTCAGCCTTCTTGTTTCCGCAAGGCTGCTCCCAACCTCCTGGGCTCCTGGGACTCCTCTTCCTTTAATGTGGATAGCGAGCTGTCTCCTTTCATTTCTCACAGTCACTGTGCTCCGACACCCAGCTGTGCTCTGCAGCTACAGCATTCGTAATTTTGCAAACTGATTTCCATATGCTATTTCTGAAACACAGAAATGTACAGGGAGTTAAATATGACTAAGATATGCAGAAAACATAAAGGAAAAGAGCATTATTTGTGAACCTGAGGGCTAAATACATGTACAAGTACTCAATATCCATGCCATTTTTTAAAATCAATAAATATGTTGAAATCCTTATGGGGAAATAAACACATCCCGACAAAATCTCATTGAGCCTTTTACTCTTTGGCGTATTTCAGGTTCATGCCTGTGAGGAAGAGCTTCTGTTTGTGACTGGCTGTGGGGCAGACAGAGAGCACCACAGAGCCAAAAATGTCACTTAACAGCAATGCTCATGCCAGACATGGTGTTACCGTGGAAACCACTGTTCACTGTGAGGGGGGCAAACACATTACCAAAACCTGTTCCCTTCCATTTCCCTTCCATCCACTCCCAAGGCAGCTGCCAAACCATTATCGTGTGCTGTCCAATGGAAATATAAAATGAAGATCATTTTCAGCCACACGTATCATGATAAAATGTCCTATAGAAGTCAGTGGAGTGACTACACTAACTCACATGTAAGAAGAAGAACAAGAGTTCCTCACACTTATATAGTGCTTTTCTGCAGACTCCACTCAAAGTGCCTTGCAGGTAATGGGGACTCCCCTCCACCACCACCAGTGTGCAGCCCCACCTGGATGAGGCAATGGCAGCCATAGTGCACCAGTACGCACACCACACATCAGCTACACATCAAAGTGAAGAAGCCAATTCATAGATGGGGATTATTAGGAGACCACGGTTGGTAAAGGCCAGGGGGAAATTTGGCCAGGACACCGGGGTTATACCCCTAGTCTTTTTGAGAAATGTCCTGGGATTTTTAATGACCAAAGAGAGTCAGGACCTCAGTTTACCGTCTCATCCAAAGGACGGCGCCTTTTTTGACACTATAGTGTCCCCCTCACTACACTGGGGCATTAGGAACCACGCAGACCGCAGGGTGACCACCCCCTGCTGACCCCACTAACTCCTCTTCCAGCAGCAACCTTAGCTTTTCCCAGGAGATGTCATGTCCAACATGTCCATAGAGACAACCAGTGGATACTCGAGCACACATCATTCAGGTGAGGCTCCACCTACAGCCTCAGGAATGAGAAGGAGGTCTGTGCTTGAAAGATGAGCTCTTACTAGTAGCAGAAGGAAGGGCGTCGGTTTGGAAGAGATGTCGAGCCTGTGGAAACACGCTCGGCAGGCTGAGGCCAGACTGAAATAGACTGGTGGTGGAGGGACATGGACCAGATGTTTTAAGGACTATAAGGCCTTTAATAGGCAAGACAGGGTTACACTGTAGCATGTGACTTAGTCTTCACATGTGCCCTGTTGTGCTGAGGACTTCAGTCATACCACCCCTACCTTCCTTTACTGCTACAGGAATTTATTACAATTTATTTTAACAAGACAAAATACCTGTTTTCCTTCCATATCCATGAGGACGGGTTAGATTATGGTATCACCTTTGGCTGGGCTAGCCTGTTATAGTCATTTGTATAATGAATTCCTCCATCCTTGAAAGCCCATGTAAAAGAATAGTAGCTCTACCCATAATATTCAGAGGTGAAAACTGACTACCACAGCACTCTCTCCAGGACTGTACCCTCAGGAGTGTTTCAAAGTCCTCGCAGTTATAAGCCCCATTACTTTCAATATGTTAACAGATGGTATGTTTTGAAGCCATCTGCCAAAGGGATACTGTTCACATATTTACAATTCTCCACAGACTTAATGAATCAAATAACCTGGGAAGTGTAGTGAAAAAAAAGAAAGAGAGGAACTTATGCTTCATCAACCAGGTGTTTGAAATATGAATCTTTGAAAAACAAAATTTAAAAAAATCTCAACTTAATCTCAAAGCCAAAACAAAATAACTCGTTTTCCCCTCAGGGATTACCGTTTAATGTACCTCTCGGAATCACTTTTCTCGTACTGCAAGTGACTGCCGCATGAGAAAACATCTTTTAAACCTGACTGAAAGATAACGTTGCACGCAGTGAGTCAATCTCAGGTTGCTGCCCGTTTAATTATTTCATTAGCTACTACTTCTAGACAGCTGGGCAAATTATCGCTGAGCAAATATTATCGCTAACGTTTAACGTGTATTAGGTCAGAACAAATTGCTTCTTCGTATAAATTAGTTACTGGTTTAATGTAAATTAAAATGAAACAGTCGTGAACGTGGCTAGTTCTGAATGTGGAGTACATGCATATTTCTTACTTTTATTTACACGTTGTTAACCACGCACTTATTATATTGTAGAATAATCTCTTCTAGAAAAAAAACGTACAATTCAAAAGTAGGATAGAATTTAATTAACTAAAACAATCAAATATCCTAATTTTGTTTCCGCAATATTCCATTATTATGTGTATGAGACCAACCTGCACGTGAATGTGTAGAAACCTGTACGAGCAGCACATTCATTTGTCCACCGGAGGGCGCTCGTGTAGAGACTGTCCACCTCAATCTTGATTCGTCTGCAGCGTTTCAAACAAAAACCTCAGACGTGCAGCCTAATGTGAAACTTTTCTCTTTTCAACCACGAGTAAAAAGAACAGTTCATTTTTAATTAAAAAATACGTTGCAATGTCAAAGACGAATTTCTCTTGTTTTAATGCTGTATTTTTCTGACAACTCAAGGTTCAGGGGAAGCAGCTTCCTGACAGGGCGCTGTTTTTGCACTATTTGTAGTACCAGTACTGCTCATTATGAGAGTCTTAGGAGGGTGTGACCAGTTAATGCCATCTTCTTATCTCGGTATCAGAGGAAATGTTGTTTGCATGGCGGTGTGTTGTCGACATAAGTAGTCGAAGACCTACCTTGGGCTATTTCAACTGATACCTGCAGTAGAAATAGGTGGAAATAAAAGCCCAGTCCCGGTCATAATCCAACGTGATTGCTGATACTATCTTTAGTTTCTATTTTGCTTGCTGACGGTATTGTAACCCATACGGTCATTAGGTTGTGTAAGAGCCGGCTTACCAGAGCGGTGACGTCGCCGCCCTTCCCTGTGATAGCAGGACTACAGCTACTGGGCTCTCGAGAGCTCTCCCTTTGGCTCACCGGGCTGTTGAGTGACTGTTGAGTGACGCGGGCTCCGGGTTCGAGCCCCCGACGGTGAAGGGCCGACCTAATGCGGCAAGGGCGCCCGCCTGAACCCCCGTTGCGTTACAGTATTATTATAGTGGTCAATACTATGTAATATGACAGTTTAAAACTTATAAAACTGATTATTGTTGTTGTTGAGAACAGGAGGGAGTAAAAGATGAGGGACTGGCAAAAGACAGGGCAGAGAAGTTCAAAGAGTGGGCAACAACATGTGCTGGCAACCGGCTCCTCATCTGAGATGTCATTAACGCCATCAGACACTCGCTTAACATGTCACGGTTAATTAAAAGTGTGGGAGAGTTCACTGCAAATGCATTGAAGCCCAAATTAATAACGCAGTTTTCTGTTTTAAAAAGTCCTAACATGGCACCCTGGTATACCATAGCATGAATGGATGATGAGTGCCAGAAACGCTCTGATTTCATATGTGCCCCATCCTGAGCTCCACATGAACCACGTGACCTGGCCATAATTTCTACTTTTCCTGTTTATATGGTTTACATGCCTTCAGAGCAGCTAAGTATTATGCACTCGCTGCCAAAGAGGTCCAATAGAGTCCTCTTTATTGTTTGTGTCTTTATAGCCGTTGGAATTCTGTCCAGCATAATCTCTTTTTTTAACGAACGAGCACTGACATTTCAGTTATTAATTATCTTGAGTCTGGATAGGTTAAATAGGTTTGGAAAAATAATTTAAAGCTGGCTGCATGGAAAAAATGACACAACATCTATCACAAAATGTACAGGCTCTTAGTGATGCTATAGATCTTTTTAAATGGTCTGAGCTCCAGTGGAAGACACCGGCTCCAAGAATTAGAGCTGAATCATAGATCACCGGGCTAAATTTCCGAGTCTGAACAGTGCTGTCAAGGGTTTTTCTGTTAAACAGTGAACATGAGCCAAAACAGCTTGCGGTTCTTCATTATGTGTTTTTCTGAGTGTTAAAAAAGTGTGTGTATGGCATTCAAAGAATTACAATCGTTTTTTTTTGTCCATTTCGGGTACTCAACTATGTTCAACTATGTCATTTCCTTCAGCAAATAAAAAAAAAACTGTTCTTTCCTCACATAGAACCATAACAGTGTTTTTATTTTTTATGTTAATAGTTCTTCTGGGCCCAAAAAAGAAAGCTTTCAATCTTAAAAATCTCATTACTTCACATTAACATTAAAGGTTTCAATTACCTGGACAGCAGTGACTGATTAAATATTTTGGTTCATGTTGTGACATGGCCATAAGCCAGTCCTACCCATCATGTTTAGTTTGTTGATTTTCTTTATCAAACATATTAAAAAAAAAAACTTTAGTTTAACTATATAATTGTGAGAGCATTTATATTATGAAGAAAAGAGCAAATACAGCAAGACGAATGATGCAACCCTTTCTGTAGGCCTCAGAGAGTCATGAGGAGTCTTCCAGGCAGGCTGCTTGAAGGATTTTCTTCCTTAGGTAAGAAGAAAACAGAATTCCTGCCTGCACCATTCATCTTTCCTTGCTGGTTGATGGAATTATTGCTGTAACAGATGTTTTGTCTGGGACAGCAAAGCTGCCAAAATCAACAAGGCTGTGTTTGCAAAGGAGAAATATGACTTTTATAAAGTACAGTGGGACACCTTGAGCACAAGGCCCAGTATTTGTACTTATTTTTGGTCTTAAGATGTTCTGAGTAGTTATACTCAACCAACATTTAATTTTTATTGCCATATTATTTTGAATTGACTACCTTCTAGTCTGATCTCATCAGATCTTAGAAGAGAAGCAAGGCTGGGCTTGGTCAGTACCAGGATAACAAAACATCCTTACATTTTCTAACCTCTTTATCCAGTACAGGGTCACAGGGGAGTCGGAGTTTATCAAGCATTGGGGGCAAGGCAGGATACACCCTGGATGGGACGCCAGTCCATCACATGGCAAATAACATTTTACAGGAGAGTTATTTTTAAAAAGACACCATTATCCTACTAAACCTTTTAGTATGCACAAAACTGCAGCGGTTTACGCCTCACAAGTCTACTTTTCCGCGTTTACATTCGTTACATTTGAACGTAAAAACATTTGCCATCCCAATGTCGTGTACCAACTGCCCGCTATCGCCGAACTGTCGTTTGAAAACTTGTGGCTGCACTGACTGACCTGATGACAAGGTCACAGACCAGGAAACAAATGATAAGATGTCAAACACAATTCAGATGCAGTTTGCACTGAAAAGATTAAAGTTCAAAAATAATTTTAAAGGAAAAAAACTGTTGAAGGGGAAAACTATAGAGCGCTGTACAACGTCGGCAGTTTGTTATACAACATTACAATAAATCACGGAGTTCCTTTGCTCATTTCATCTACCTTTGGTGCAGAACGTGAGTATTGTGTTTAATAAACTACGCCACATAAATAAACACAAATATAATGTATTTAAACAGAATAATTCATTTATTGTATATGTAATTTGTGATGGGTTACAGTTTCGTCAACAGCCGTGCTACATTGTTGACAATAAAGAAATAAGGTAAAGTCAGGTGTCGCCAGCCGTGTGAAAAACACCACACGAGCGGAAGTACTGTACGCTTGTAGGAAGCTTTGAAAACCCGATTACAATGTGCATCAAGAGAGAGCTTTTCCCATTTACTGAAAACTTTTGCAAACTAGAGAACAGTAACCGCTCTTGGCACTGCATGTAGAAATTTAATTAATGGAACATTATTTTTATAACAATCATAAAACGGACGTTAGATTTAAAGAGAATAGAAATTAATACTTAAACCCGCTGAAATCTGCTTTGGCTATTGCACTCCCTGCAGTTTAATCAAGAGAAAAAAAAACATTTCTACATTTCAGAAATCTAAATTCTGATTTTGTGTATTGCTACAGGAAAAAAAAAACGTTTTGTGCTTCTGAATAGGTGATTTTGTTTGTTTTAAACAGTCTTTCAGAGTAACATATAAATACTATAAATAATATCCTGTTATTGTAAAGACTTTGAAAATAGTATCAAGCATTCTGTATATTTACTGTCTCAGCCATGTGTGGGGGTGGTTTATACATCATATTTCAGAAACTGCCCTAACCAAATTTGCAAAATAAACACTGTCAATGGGAAAAAATAACATAACAGGTCTCATACAAGTGGTTCCTTTTTTCAACACTTAATACAGTATGTAAAAACTGAACTTTCTCAGAGCATGTGATAGGAAATGAACTAAAAATGGTACATCTGTACCATACCTTTGAGGCTTAGTGAGAAATACTACAGAAAGAGAAGTTGCATTGTTGCCTTAATGGTTGTCTTTTCTGTTAAAAAGCTAAATATCATGTACATACAGTACAGTACATAACATTTGGCCTGTGTTACTAGGAAGTGAACATACAGCAGTTCAGTGTTCTACACCATTTGTAGTCGAAGGAAATCTTGATCTCAACAGATCTCTACAGATCGTGCTAAACATTTTAGTATCTGCATTTCTGCCATCATTGTAAACAGGCAGTAATTAGAGCCAAGGTCTGCAGTTTCTTTCGTCTTCAGTCATGGAGTATTTGAGCTCCTCCTTGATGATTTTAAGAGCAGAGAGCAATTCATCAGTGGCAAAGCACCAACACAAGAAACGCTGTAGTAAAACATAAAAGCAGTGTTATGCATTTGTGTAAGGAGATGAAAAGAGGCCACTCTCATCACTTTTTATTCGCATCCTGTTTGAATTCAGCGAAGGTTAAAAATCCCATCTCTTCAAAAGAGTTGAATGTTTCCTGTAAGAGTAGAACAGGAAGGGTTTAAACTTACATGTCGGACACAAATGCGACTGAAGCAAAATGCAAACCAACAGCGAGGTTTGCAGATAATTGTGAACAATAAAGCGATGAGAACAGCGGTGACTCGTTTTGCTTGGAAATAACACATAGTAATCCTAAGAATAAGAGTTTTACTTTCTGCTGTAAAATGACTGCATGAGCCTGTATGAGCCTGCATCACAGTGTAGTATGGCAACTGCAGTACTGCTGACCGCAAACCCCTACAGCGGGTGGTGAAAACTGCCCAGTCCATCACTGGGGTTGCCCTCCCATCAATACAGGACATTTATGACGGACGGTGCTTGAGGAAAGCTCTAAGCATAATCAAAGACCCCACACACCCCAGATACAGACTGTATGACCCGCTACCATCTGGAAAACGGTACCGGAGCATTCGGGTCCGGATTACCAGACTCAGAGATAGTTTCTTCCCCCGCACTATCAAACTATTAAACTCCCAGCCTCTCTCACTCTCACCTTACCTCTCACCTATAATCTGAACCTCACAGTTCTTACCAAAAACTTTCTTACCAAAAACTCAAACACACATTGAAATCTACCTCTACCTCACATGTCAATAAGCTCACTCCCCATAATTTCTATCCTTTTATTTCATTCTGTTGATGCATGTTTTTGCACATTTGATGTTGTTTTTGCACATTATATGTTACCTTTTTGTTGTTTTGCACATTGCCTGTTGTTGTTTTGCACACTGCCTGTTCTCTCTGTCTTTCTTTTATTATACAATTGTATTTTTGTTTTTTTCTGAGAGCTAGCTCAATAGCATTTCGTTATACCATATACCTGTATATGAGTATAATGACAATAAACTTGAACTTGAACTTGTTCATTTAGTGACAGACCTTGTCTGTTCTTCACAATTTTATGTTAAATGCCACAACATTCAACTTGAACAAAAGAAAAGAAAAACATTCTCTCTAACCCACAGCCTGCCTCACCAGTTGTGATACCGTCCCTGACACTCACCTCTGCTCCACAAGGTGAGCCATAGCCAGTGATGCCAGGAGAGGGAGAACAGAGAGTAGACGCTATGCCAGCATCTTTTTAACTGTTTTGAGACCAGCCATCCAGCTCTTTCCAGAATCATCCTTGACTATGACAGTGGGCACATCTGAAAAAAAAAAACTGTTTCCAAAACTCGTCCATATATAATGATGGAAAAAAACGCAGCACCTTCTCCTCCACACTCTGGCCCTCCTGTCTGCGTGGAACAGGCTGAAGAGTGACTCATCTGTGAAGAGGTCCTGATGCCACTGCTGAGGAGTCCATCGCAGCCTCTGTCTGGCTCAAGCCAGTCAAGGAGGTGTGAGCGGAGGTGCTCTGAGGTCGCCTTGCTCCAAGTCCAGCAGCATGGAGCCTCACTGGCCTCTCACAAGGAGAGAGTGGAGTGTGCCTTTCACTGATGTTTGCCACCTTACCCTTGACAGAGCTGACAGAAGACATCTTGTCTAGGGAGGCCGTGGGCAGTGTTATGCTGGTAGTTGTATTGTTCAAGCCGACAGGATTGGAGAGAATGTCCTTTAGCACAAACCCACGCACTGTATGATGCAAGTTGTGTACTGATCCTCAATATGTTGACAAAGGCCTTGAGTCAAGAGTGTTTTTTTTTCTATTCCTGCAACCCACATCTGCAAGTGCTGATTTTCCAACAGGACCAGACCACATAGTGCTCGGACAGCAGTGTTTCTGCTTCAGGAATAAATGTTAAGGTCCATTTTTTTTCTTCTGACTTAAGTCCAATAGACCACCTGTATTTTGATTCGTGAAGGCCATCAACAGCAGACAACCATAGCCAGCCTTCGCAGACTTCCTGCAACTGCAGAGGAGAAGTTGAACCTCCCACACAAGCCTCTCCAGAGACCAATCAGGTCTGTGCCAGGATTGTGTTAGTGTTCATGAAGGTCATACCCGATACCTGCTTTGTCATGTTTTCATTCTCAAAGTGCGTCATGTTTCGTGCTTGACTCGTGGACTAGTCCTTTGATTTCTGTGCTGTCTACCATGTATTTTTTTGTCATATTTTCATATTTTTGTCTGCCCTGAGTCTTGTGCTTCTTTTGTGCATCAGTATGCTTTAAGCCAGTTGCTTGGGTACTTGTTCTTATCTGTTAAGTTTGTTTAAGTGTGACAGTTAAAGTGGAATGAAAATTGTTTAAAATACTGTAGTTGTTGTGATAGAAACAGCAGTCCTTTTGAAAAACATTTCTTCCAGTCTTGTGAATGCAGGAAACAGGTGTTCAGTCTTCACTGTCTCTTCAGTAAGGAAACATATTAATGTGCAGGCCACCATAGGAAATGTATAAAAGCCAGCAAGGAATGTTTTATGTTTAGGATCACCATATAATCATTTCTATGTTTGGATTACTTGAGGCTTAATTTTTCATTTATATGGACGGACCGGTGGTGAGCATTGTGGCTTTGCATCACTGGGGCCCTGGGTTCAATTTCTGCTAATTCTGCAAAGGACTATCTTTCTGGAATGTGTGTGTTCCCTGAGGGTTCACATGGGTTTCCTACAGGTGCTCTGGTTTCCTCCCACAGTCCAAAGACAAATTAGTAGGTTGATTGGCTCCTGGGAAATCGGACCCTGGCATTACTGTGTGCATGACTGTGTCTGTGTCTGCCCTGCTATGTCCAGGGCGTGTTCCTGTCTTGTGCCCATTGCTTGCCAGCACAGGCTTTGGCAAACCCGAATATTGGATAAAGCAATGGGAAAGTGGATGGATATTAATTAAACATTTGTGTTTTCTTTTCCAATTTTTCTACCCTTTTGATGAGGGAGATTTTTATGAAGCACCACAGCTTGTCACCATCAGCAACATCCAGGCTTATACAGTTATGAGACTGGCTAATCAACTCTGAAACAAGAAATGCCTCTTAGCTCTCGGGCTGACAGGGACACTTTATTAAAAATAAAAATGCTTGCACTCATTCTGACCAAATAATGTATACACGTTAAAAAATACAATATGTCAAAGAAGAGATGCCTAGATGTAGTTTTAGGAGACTTTCTATTGCAAAATATTGTTAACAGTCTGCCAAGAGCCTAGCAAGAGCATGGATTATGATAAAGTGTAACTGCCTGCTTTTTTTCTAAATGTCTTACCTAGTTTTAATCCAACTGTACCTCAAGAAAATTTGCAATGATCCTTATTTTTATATGGTCACACTACAGACACTACAGACAAAAACAAAAGATTTTCAATCTGTCATGTTGTTCACTAAATTATTATTATTATTATTATTATTATTATTATTATTATTATTATTATTATTATTATTATTATTATTATTATTTACACATGCTGGGAAAAAGTAATTATTTGTTAGCCTGAAGAACAGCCATAAACAGATGATCAAAAGGTTATTAAGTACCAAAATACCCCCATATAATATAAACGCTGTACTATACTTGAAAAGCTCTCATAAGATGAAGCTTTCATGTTGAGAATAAATCACATGTTTTCTACTGCAAAGTTTACAAACAACAAGAATGCCATTCATTGAATTTAATCTATACTTTTTATTCAGTATATGAAGTATATGAAGAAGATAAAATGTATATGCTTGATCATTTACAGGCCACTCTTGAATTAGTACAACTATGTAGAGGTTGAAGTACTGTATGTAATAAAAATAGTCTTGTATTTTGGATGATGTATTTGGATGAGTAAACTCATTAGAATTAATTCATATTCTGTATGGTGCTTTACAAAATCTTTCAGAATATAAGGAAGTTAAACTGGTTTGCATTGTACTAACAAGAAAAAAGTCTGAAAATGAATTTAAAGATTTATTGATAGATTGAGTCTCAGTGACCTTTTTGATTCCTTTCACAGGGTCCCAATAAAAAACCTTTCCTTTAAAGGAACACACTTTTGTTGCTTTGTTTTTCTCGAGCCCTGACGTCAGTAGGGCTTGATAGCACACATAACATTCCCACTACATAGCTCAGCAATATGTGTCCAAGACATAATTTATTTACAGTATGTAATCCAACAGCACAGATACAGCGAAACAGTGGTAATTAATAAGCAGTGTAGTATTGAGCTGAAGCTTAATCCTGTGAGGTAATCAGTCTTGTTACTGTGTTCATACTAAAAAAAAAAACTAGACACAAGGTTTCGTCTGTGAAAACTGTGCCTTGTAGGGTGTAATAATAATTAAACTCAGACCTTTAATATATATTTACAACAGTGAGCTGATTCATGTGGATGATACATACATAAACATTTAGCATGTCTGTAAGTATCCATTACACATGACTATACCTTTTAGGATGCTAAAGCAACACTGAGGACAAGCTACTGTCCATGTATACGCACTAATTTCACTGTCCTCAACCATTTCAGTTAATATAACAACTTGATCATATTTTCCTTTTTGATTCATATAATTTTAGAAAATAACCACATGGATTTAAGCTTTATGGTTGTTTGAATTTCTATCATGTCATCATGCTGCACATGAACATTTTCATGTTGTTTCGTGGTCTATTTAGCAGTTTTTATTTAATCATGTATCTATTTTCAGCACTCCGAGGATTGCTTTGGAAATTGTTACAGCTGGCATAATCTTTGCCACTGTCTCTTCAAACAACTGTCAACTATAAGGATCATCAAGAGCAAAATTAAATGAATCAATGAATAAAACTTCTTGCCAGTTTCTATTTCAGCACCTCAGGTGCAGCTTAGTCCACAAAAAAATGAAGATTTGAGTCCATTCAGACACACCGTGTAAATGATTTTCATTTAAACAGAGAATGGTGGACATCTTGATTTTTCCTGGATTGCTTTTTCTTGGAATTTCCTGCTCTGTTGATGCTTGTTACGAAACGTTCTTTCAGGACCCTATGCAGACGACACAGTCCGGAAGGGAGTGAACACACACGGGGGAGATGAGGAACTGGGCTGGTAGAGGAACCGAGGGGGGGGGAGGTGACGAAGGTGCTCCGGGGGGCGTGGTCCAGGTGAACAGTCCAAAAGGGAGTCCAAAGGGAAGTCCAGTGCAGGCGAAGGTCCAGAGCCCGGTGATAAATCCAAGACGAACAAAACAAAGTTAAAAGCCGGTGCGGAATCCGGCGAGGGGTTGTAGACAGACATGACGAAGTTAAAAACCGGAGCGGGATCCGGCGAAGGGTCGGGGAGAAGAAAGGGGGAACGGAACCAGGCACTCCAGGTCCCGGGCTCGGCTGGTTCAGGACACCTAGGAGGCGAATGCCACCCAAGCCGTGGACGTAGGACAACTCGGTGATAGGCGAGCCTCCGGGCGTCCGTGTTCCAATGCAGAGCCCGGAACAGAGTGAGCTTCTGGCTTTTAAAGGTGGGCTGGGACAGGGAGCTGGTGCACAAAATCAACTAAAAAGTGAACGAGCCGGTGCGCCCTTAAGGGAGAGGGACTACAATTGTGACAATGCTGCCGTCAAGAAACGTTGTGGAGATGCAGTGAAAACATGTGATGATGAGGGTTGGAAGTGGCCATTTCAAGCAGCACATGTTTCTTGGTTTCTCTGGACTCTTCTGCTGTTTGGGTAGCTCGTTCTAAGTTCAACCTCTCCCTGACAACAGTCAGTTGATTTTGTGACACAAATGACCATGTCCTTCCTCTTTCACTTCTGAATGAAGACTGTGGCTAACCAGTGCTCATTTCCCTAGTAAAACCAGCTATCTGCTGGCATCAAAACAGATTATCATTGGTGCCTTCTCAAACCACATCTCTTTGCTCTGCACCTGCGATTCCTGCATCGTCTACACTGAAATAGACACTGAAATATAAATCTAGCTATTGCTTGATGTCAGCTACAAAAACATCTTTCATGTCCTACTGTGAGTTCTAAAGCCCTAATTACTGTATGTCTGTTATTTATCTTTCCCTTCAATCATGTTACCTTGTTGAACATCTATTCTACTCATTCTGCAACTTGAGCGGAGCTGTAATTCTTATTTTCTTATTTCAAAAGGTTGTGTACTAACATTTGGTGTTAATATTACTCAGTCTCTACATAGAGAAATCTATGTATTTTACCTCTTCACTATAAAAAGGGTCAGAAAATGCCATTCATGGTTAAATTAAGTGGAAACGTAACAGTATCACATGTGCTTGGATGAACAAAATAATATATATTGATGGAAAAAAGAAACGCAACATTTTGTGGAATGAGAATACTAAAGTTATAGTTTATGTACTTTCACAAAAAGGTGTCAATTTGTTTTAAGCCCTCTGACCAGCAATACAGCTTGTGCAGTGAGGCGTTGCAACTTGCCAATCACACAAAAGCTCGTTAGGAGTATTTTTACCCAACGAGGTCCACGTGGAACAATGCCTGATCAGGTCACCTTGAAAAAGGCATTAATTCAAAGCTTAGGTCACTGCAAGAAAAAGGCCACACTTAGTCAGTTTTCTGTGCATTCAATAAAGCCTCGAATGTCACCAGAAGCAAGGGAGAGGGCCATTGGCATGCTGCAGGCAGGCATGTCATGTGCCAGCGTTGCCAGACACCATGGAGTAAGCCGCTCCACTGTGTCCCGACTGCAGAGAAGGTTTCAGCAGACCAGGAGGACAGATGACAGTCCAAGACCTGGTCGCCCTCGAGTGACCACGCCAGAGCAGGACCGATACATCAGACTGGTCCATCTGAGAGATTGTTTCAGATCTGCAAACCGTACTGCTGCTGAAACTGCCGGCAGACACAATGCCCGCATCAATGACAGGGCAGTGAGGCTCCATGCTGCTTAGATCAAGGCAACCTGTCAGAGGCCCTCCGCTCACACCTCCTAGACATCACACCCGACTGGCTTGGGCCAGACAGAGGCTGCAACGGACTTGTCAGCAGCGGCATCAGGTCCTCTTCATGGATGAGCCACTCTTCAGTCTGTTCCACGCAGACGGGAGGGCCAGAGTGTAGAGGAGGAGGTGTTGCATTTCTTTTTTCCATCAGTATATAGTTCTCTACTCTTAATTATCTGTACTGCACAATTTGAGTAAGCTACAGAGCCAGCATCTGAAATTCGTATTTTTCCGAGGTATGTTTTATACATGTGTAATATTGTGAAATGCCAATGTGTCTCCAATGTCAAGAGAAAACAAGGTACTATCCAAAAACTGCTCAGAGCAATAAACTATAATAATCTTATAAAAGCTTCTTCAACCTTCACTAGTAGAATTCAGGTGGGAGCTAAAGCTGTCTCATCAGACTATACTAATAGAATTCAGATAGCAGCTAGAAGTACTTCATCGGACCACACCAATGGAATCCAGCTGTACTGCAGCTGCTTTATCTGACAGCACAGTTAGAATTTGACAGAATTAGGGTAAGGTAAATAAACACAGCCCAGGTAGTCAAAGAACAGTTAACCTGGGCAACAAATGAACCACAGAAGACAAAAATAAAATGTAAACCACATGTAATATTACAAAAATGACATAACCAGATGTGGAATCATCATTATCATCAGCATTAAATTCCAGAAAAGTTCTGGTTTGTTGCTACTGATTACTTTTTAATGTTTTGCAACATGTGAAGTTGTGTTTGTAATGAGAAGAAAGGGATTCATTTGTGATGACATGCAACTCCTGTCACACTGACTTTGTGCCAGTTGTAAATAAGCAATGGAGACAATATACAGTAGTCTAGAAGGGTCAAACTGATCATAATGTGTTTTGAAGCATGCAATTGATTTCCACCCAAATTATATCACTATTAAAGTGTTCACACAAGAAAATGTTATTTGCTTGAAGATAATTCCATGCTAGCATGCTTCATACTAACAAGGGGGGCATCTATGATGTCCTGAGAGCTTGAAGTAAAAGTGTTAGGAAATACATCTGTACTGTATTACAAAAGCACAAAGAATTTGGTTTTAGGGGAGGAACAGAGGAATGAGACTGAGAACAGCAATTCAAAAGTATGTGCAGAACAAATAAAAGATTAGTCCACACTGATGAGTAGAAAGAAGAAACACAACATTTCAGCAGTTGAGCCTTCTCCAGCCTTCTCCTTCACACATGAAGAAGGCGAAACATGAAGATGAACCATTGTGTTTTGTCTGAATTAGTTCACTAACTAGAACTGAATTGAGATTACTGACATAATTGAGGAAAACTGGGGCTCCAAATACTGATCCCTGAGGTACTCCAATTGGAGCATTTACCAATTAGCTCTAATCTCTGTTTCCTGCCTATTCACCAGTTCTTACTCAAAGTACATGCATTACCTTGAATCTTTGTCATATGCAATTTAAGAATTTATCTTTTATGATCGTTTTCGACAACCTTCTGAAATTACAAATGGATGATACCATAAGCTCAGTTTCTATCCATTATTGCTGTTGCGCTTCATAAGAAAGGGTTTCTAAGAAAGCAACATCTTGTAAGTTAGTCTTTTGCATTCTGGAGAATGGACAATTTTCACCAGACTAAAAAAAAAGGTTGCTATATAAACAATTATGGGCGAGGCAGAAGTAGGAAGAACAAAGATATCAACATCAAATATCTCATTTTAAAGGAAACAGTGAAGAGGGATTTTTAAGATATGAATTGCAATTGAAACTTAAGATAAAGAATCACAACATTTCTAGAATGAGAACTGTTATACAAGTAGGTCAAAATGGAAAAACAAAATGCCTTAATGTTTACACTTCTTAGTTCCAAGAGTATACAGTATGAATGGAGAAATCTATTGTACTATGCTGGGTATAGAGTATACACTACAATATAGATGTTCTAAAGTTCATGTCTTGGGTTCTTTTCCCGGTGAATAAATAAGAAACACACTGACATACACAGTAAAGGAACAAGTAAAGGTTTATTCCACGCTGAAAAGAGAAGAAAAGAAACACAACAAAGCACTGCAAAAGGTAAAACGTATCACAATTTGTGACACTGTTTTGACTTACGAGAGTACGAGTAAAACATATTGTAACCAGAATAAATGAATATGGTTTTGGAGTCTTTTTTTTCTCTTTATGGAAGAATTGCTGCTTGCTAACATGATCTTATAAGATTTCAAAAGCGAAGCAGGGTTGGGTTTGCTCAGTATTAGGATGGAAAACGACCTCTAGGGAACAAAAGGACACTCATAGCCCGGTGGGCAGTTCTGTTCCTTGAGCAACAGAATTTCCTATCCAATGCTTCTGTGTGGCCACTGTGCTGAAGGAAGTATCATCCTTAGGGAGAGATGTTAAACTGAGCTCCTGACTTCTTGATCATTAAAGATCAAATGGCACACTGAGTGAGACTTCTTCATCAGCTGTGTAGTGGGACTGCTAACACATAATGGCTGCCATGAGTCAACATGAGCACTGCACTGCAGTGGTAGATGAAACTCTCCTCTCTCATCCTAGCGTTAATCCCGCATCAGCAGGGTCCGCTTGTTGGCACCCCTGTCTCCATTTGGTGGTTTGAACCTAATCTTTGAGCTGACGTTGCCGTTAAATGCGACCGAGAATACTCCAACCGGCGCGTCGCTCTGCCTGCCGTCAGAGGGGGGAGGAGAACAAAGTAATGTAGCCAATTCATAGAGGGGGATTATTAGGAGACATGGGGAATTTGGCCAGGACGCCGGGGTTACACCCCTACTCTTCTCGAGAAACACCCTGGGATTTTTAATGACCACAGAGAGTAAGGACCTCGGTTTTACATCTCAACCGAAAGACGGCGCTTATTTACAGTATAGTGTCCCCGTCACTATACTGGGGCATTAGGACCCATATGGACTGCAGGGTGAGCGCCCCCTGCTGGCCTCGCAGTGGTAGATTAAACTGTTGCCCTCAAATATGTAAACATAGATAATACTTTATTAATCCCATAGGAAAATTGATGAAATTGATTAAACATACTCTTTTGGGAAAAAACACATACAAAAGTAAGGAGTTCTTATTAGAAAACGTGTTTGCTTTGAATTACAACAAAACCTATATTTCCAAGAATATTAAGAAGTGCAAGATTGGTATACAGCATGGTGTGTCATATTCCGATTGATCACTCTCACTGTTGCTTTATCTTTTATTTGTTGCTTTATTGGTTTGGAGGACCAAGAAAAATCGCAAAAAATACCCAATGCAGAGTGATTAAATAAAGAAGTTAACATAATACAATAACAGATACAACACTAGGCACAGCAATTTATACGGTAACCGGATAGTGAATCTATTATTTTCACTTCATATTTTCAATCAGAATCATACCATAATGATGTAAGAGCAACTGAACTGAGGTTATGCGCATTTACAGCTACAATGAAATGCAGAATTTTGGCTGTTACATGCGCGTACCCAGATTTCCGAGTTTTCCCAAGGACAAACCTAGCGGAGCTCATAGCGAATGCGTACAGGTCGAGCTTGTCCAACGATGACGTGTTCGGTATTTCCTGTGGGGGCGGGTCGAAATACAGAGGATGGCCTCCTCTCTTTCTTGTAATCGTGGGAGGGGGTTAGCACGGCTTTAAGGTCATTTTTCATCGTGTGGGGATTTTGTAACTTTTTTAAAAAATACAGTTTTCTTAATAACCAGATCGTGTTGTTGGGCGTAGGTAAAGAGTCTTTTCGTCTGAAGGGTGTAAAATGGAATAAGAAGACAAAGGGGACACATTTTTTGTTTGTTTGAGAAAAGTAGAGAACTAAAGCTTGTTTTTTTGTAGTAAAGGGGAGAGATCAGCTGGATATTTTTGAAAGAAGTGCGAAGGACCATCGATTCCACATATGCTGCATTAAAAACGAATGGTTTAGGTTCGTTCAATGCGTTTTAAGGTAAGGAGGTGTCAATGTCTGCTTAAAGTGCTTGTATGGATATGAGTTTTCGTCTTGTAAACTCGTAAGCCAGTGATGCATACCTGGTGTGTTATATACATATTTGCCGTGTGAATGAAAATGTCATGGTGGGTTTTATGCGGGGCTTTGTGTTGAACTCGGGCGCATGTCTGCACAAATCTTCTTGCCCTGAAGTCCTGGAATGTGATTTGTATATTTTGCGGTGGGGGTGGGCGGGTGGAAGAGCCGTAAACGCCGATTCTACGGTGGTTAAAAGTATTGTGGGATAAAACTGTGTCGTTAGTGCAATATTGCAGCTTTCCCCCCTGTGTTGTATCGACTGTCTGTATGGGGTGAGTACATCCGCTATCCGGTATCGGGGAGGCGCTGGCCCGGGCCCGCATTCCCGGCGGAGAACAGCAGGGAGAGACCAAGTCTTTCTTCGGGAGCCGATCCCCGGATAACGCCACAAAAAAAAAAAAAAGACGACAGACTGGCTTCTCGCCTCGATTCACTTCATGTTTGTAAACCCCATCAAGTGTTTTCCGCGAAGTATACGAATGAAAGATCTTGACCTGCCCTGCAGTAATAAGTTTCCAGAGGGAAACTGGGATGTGTGTTTTACATTTGCCCCTATGGACAGGGTTTTCTTTTTTTCCCCTCAAACTTGTGAAATGTCCTTTTACAGGCGTTGCTTGTTTCCCCCTCTTTTTGCGAATACATCTCGAATTAGTAAATGGTTGAAATGCAGCGTTTTACTACGTTTTTACGCGTTTTTTCTGAAAGTAATAGCCTCTGGCTACAGCTAATTTAGGGAGTGCCTCGTTAGCCAGCAACAGTGCTCCGATTGAGGTTTGAGCTTAGCTCTGCGGCTATTTTTTCAAACCTCTTATTTAGGCGATGCCAGGCGGCTGGGAGAGCACAAAGGAGATGGCGCGTCCGGACGGCCCAAGGAGCAGGCTCTCGAGTTATTCTTGGCACTTAAAGCACTGACAAATAAGGCGAGCTGACTGTTCCGGGGGGGAAAAACACTCTCGGGAACGTACCCGTTTGAGGATACTCGAACGTGGCATTTTCGGTTTTTAATTTTAAGGGAGCGTTAGACGGAGAGGCTGGATTTTTGTATCCCACGTTTAACTCGACGCTCGGAATTTTCTGCCTTAAAAAAAGTAGAAACGCTCGCCGTAAAAGTGGTTAGATCTCACCTTTTTTATTTCGGCAGACTGACCTCATTGCGAAAACAAACGCGGTGGTTAGGAAGACATGCGGCTTAGTTAGACCACTTCCTTATCGCTGGGGTCTCAGGATCAGGGGTTTCAGTAGCTCTAAACTTCTTACTGTAGTCTTGCTGTATGTAGCACCGGTTTTGCTCCATAGAAGTCTGACCATGTGGTCAATTTTCACTTTCTCCATACCACTCAGTTAAGCTTTGTCTTCCTGAAGTTGAGGTGGAATGATCTTTGCCTTATCAGATGTGCAGAATACACATAAACCAAAGATACTTTAGTTATTTTGGTTTACTGTAAAAAAACTTTGGAACAATGACTGCCTGGGTCTTTGGCCTTAGAGGTGTAATGTCCATTGTATATACGCTTCAAAAATGGGCTCTCTTGTTTTTAAATATGACACTTTTTTCATGTTTCTGAACTCGGTATTTAATTAGGTGTTATAATATGTAATTTATCATGGCACATAGAAACACCTGGTAATCATTTAGGTAGTAGGCCGAAGATCTTCTCACTCCTGACCATAATTTGTTTTGTAATCTGGAAGCCATTTGGCCCCTCTTGCTTGTTTGGTAGTGAGTAGCTAATTTATGTGAGGGTTCTTGATATTGGCTTTAAAAGCCCGACAGGGTAGCTTTTTTTAGACTCTCACAAGCCTTGTTGTCTTATGCTGCAACATGGCCTTTCTCACAGGTTAAATTGTGTTGTTTCTGTCGTTGTTTAAATTATATACATAAGCACTGTACACTGTCGGTGTAATTCCCGACAGGATAAACTGCCGCACCGTGGCTAAGGTATTGATGTCTTTTTCCCAGCAGTTGGTTGGTTAACGAGAGTACCCGGTGATCACCTCAGGGCTAACATATTTGGGCGCCGGATGCTTGTGGTTGCAGCCACTGTGCATGAAACTGTGCCAGGCTAGGTGTGCCCCCTTGCTTATTCATTTCCAAAGTACAGCATAGCTCAAGGGTGTGTTACTCTATATGTTGCAGTAAGGCGCATCTGTAAATGATTAGCAGAACTGCGAGCTACAAGCATTTATCAAGTATCTGCAGTGCTATTTCCGAATATAAATATTGTCGCCATGTGGTTATCTTTCTCAGGAGAACATAAATAATTCATATGCTGTAGGAACAGTCATTTTCCGCAATACATTTTTTGTCCTCTGCGTCCAGACTGATATTTAGTCATATCCTAGTCCGCCTTGTTTACTGTTTGAGTGAAAGATTGAATTTATTTCCTCTTTAATGTTTATTATATATTTTTTCGGCTGACTTCTTTAAATGAAACTATTAAAAGGCAGTCTTCTGTTTTACCATTTTTGACACAATATCTTGAAGGGCATTGGTTGTCGTGAGACAGACTTTTCATAGTGCCTTTAACACAGTGAAGAAAGCAGACATTTCTTATGTTTATCTTTTGATTAGAAAGAAGGATTTAGGGGACTATGAAAGGTTATGATTTCTGTAGTAAGAAATGGAATGGTATGTGATCATTTGCAACCAAACGATGAAACTGAAAAAAAAAAGTGAGTCGTACAATTTATGGAGTTACAGGACGGTCCCCAAGGGATTTGTGTGGGGTTAGACGACACAATAAATCTAGCTTCTGTCCTCATCCTAGCTCTGGTTATCCATTTCTTTTCAGGAATTTCTGTAGTTCTTGTCTGGGCCTTTAATCTAATCTTGTTCTCCTTTAAGACTGATACCACTGTCTGAGTGAATCAAAGCCACTGAATCACAACGCACTAGATAAGGGCAGTATCAAAAAAGGTTTCAGACGAATCGGTGTGAATAATTGATCATTCTTTACATGACATTGGGCGGAAATGGCTTTGTTGAAAGAAAGGAATGTGTTCATACAAATGAACACATCATAAAATGTCTTTAATTTCTCTCCTCCCTGCCCAGACACCTTTCTTTTAGCAGGAAAGATGAGTGTATCTTTTTTAGGATAATCTGATCAGTCTGAGCTAGATATTTGTTCCCCTTGGTTCTGTCATTATAGGCAACATTTTTCCCCTCATAATAATTTCTCTGATCAGCTGCTATTGATGTAAAAT